>NC_141496.1:67275634-67933717 GCF_009769465.1 Tauraco erythrolophus
TAAGAGGGCAAGTAGGACCTTCTGCTCAACCTCCACCCACAGACTGTGCTTGTACACGGGGAAAAGGTGAAGCAGTAGGAGAAAACTGTTAATCTATTCGTCCCAACATTCCTCCCATACATTTGAGTAAAAGAATAGGCTGAGCTCTGCTTTCTTTGTCACAGCTTGCAATCAAGCAAATCGGGGAATATGTATTTCTCTCAGTCCAGGAAACATTCAGGGATACATAAGAACAGCTGGTGAGAAGAGAATGTGGAGCCATTTGACAGGAAGGAAGATCTACCCCTGAGAGCAATTCCAGAGGAAATAAACATCAAAATGAATGACTTACAAGGCACTGTAACCTCATTTGTTGGCAAATTGAATACTCTTACCGCACATATAAATATTCTTGAGCAGAGATCAGATCTTGTGGGCTCACAGCTATTAAAACAGTACAGTTTTAACAGCATGCGAGGAGAGGTTGAACAAACATCTTAGCTGTAAAACTCATTAATGAGCCATCATAAAACAGTAAATTTGAGAGTATAAATACTAGAAAATCAAGTCAGGTCTCACAGTATTCACACATGGATGAAGAAAGGAAATAGCAGTGAGAGGAGCACCTCAGATGGGGCAAAATAGCTGTGCTGAGTGAGCTGTAAAAGGAGAGGATGCTCTGGCTGTACAGAGCAGGTCATAGGTGCTCTTCAGCAGGAGGCAGGCGCACGGACAGTGCATCGCTTGGACCTGAGGTGTTTGTATGCAATGGATGGGCCCCTGGGGCTGACCCCTCCTGTAGCTCGATAAGCTCAGAGCACCACAGCGGAGAAAGACGTCTGCGTCCAAGGCAGAGTAGGTAAAAAACAGACGGACTGGTAGGTTCACAGCACTATACCCAAAGCGGGACTGTGGTAGATACTGGAATGAGAGACTGCTAAAAGAGTAGGGCTCTCAGTTTCTCTTGCACATGCCTTCAGGCTAAGGTTGACAAAATGTGTTTTCGTTTATTACCTAAAGGGAAAGGTATTAAAGGGAGAACAAACTATTTTTAGTATCTCCAGGAAGAGAAATACAGATTAAGAACACAGTTTTATTTGCTCTGAGAGACATTTCTAAAACTTTGTGGTTTAACCAGGAAAATTATTGCATTATTAAATAAACTTTTGGGTATTTATTCAAATTTGCTTTTCTTCCTTTATGTTTAAAGCTTCAACAACTGTAGCAAATGCATGTAGAGGTGTGTGTCAGCCCTGACAATGCAATTTACATGATGCTTGTGTTGTGCGTCCTCTCTCTTTAAACCCAGGAGAGAAGGCTGTGATTAATTTAATGGTAAGGCTTCCCGCATTTATCAAAATGACTAAAGCTAGGTTTTTTTCTGTGGATGTGTGAACACAGAATGTTTATTGCCACATTTTCAAAAGGCACACTTTTTAGAGAGAAAAGACTTTTTAACACACAGTTGTTGTAGATCAGATGACATTAATTGTACAGTTAGTTGTTTGCCCATGCAAATGTGGCCATTAGATGTCTACGCTGGTGAATGAATGTGATCGTATGCAAAACGAAAACCATTACAAATTCAATCTGATGTACCTGAAACTATACAAGAAAGATCAGCTTTTTGTTACAGCTCTGGCCTACAGATATGTTCAGTTTCTATTTCCTTCATTCATTACAGGCAGATACTGCAGGGTTTATGAGCCTCTCTAAATTTGCTAATGGACTTATCTACTAAAGCAGGACCTTGAAATACACATGTTCATTTCTCTGAACTGATATTCTTTGCTATTTTGTTCTTTGTAAAACTGAATATTGCTTAAATTTGTTTAGCTAATTTCCAAAATTTTAGTTTGGTTTTAATTTTTTGTTTTTATAATGTGAGTCAGAGGCTACAAGAAATAGCTTGGCTGTACCTAAATATTACCTCACAAAATTTTGCACCAACATACCAAGTAAAAGGCAGAGTAGAGGGAGGACTGGGACAGAAATAGGAAAAAAAACCAACAGCTCCAGAATGTCTGGCAGTGATACAGCGTGCAGCATTATAATGGCATCATACCCTCTCAGCATGCTGCTTTATATAAGTTGAAGCTGATTTTTCACCTTCTCAGTTGCAACTTACAAAAAGAAAAGAGTGTATGGTAGGATTCTTTTATGTAACGTTTAAATTCAAACTTTTCCTATGAAAGTCCTTTTTTATTTTTTGGTAGAAAAGCTTCAGATGTTGCCAGTTTAAAATTTTTTCTCCTCCTGCTTTTACCTTTATTGCCTATGCCTAGGCAGGCTACTTTTTAATATTTCCATTTGTGCTTTTACTTTTCTCCACCTTTCCATATTCCATACATTTTTATGCTTAGAAAGGTTACAGAGTGACAAAAGAATGCTGTGGGATTTTTACTATGCAACTTGAAAAACTGGCTGAGGAGAAAGGAATGAGAAGATTTAAGAAAAATAATAATAATTATTTTATACAGAGTCCACAGTGGAAAAAAGATAAGAAATTCTGGGTTTGTTTTGAAATAGTACAAAAATAGTGTTTCTGTTCCCTAATTTTTCCAAAGTCCCTAGGTAAAAATCAAGAATGACATTTTGTTATGGTTTGAAGTGGGGGGGGGGAGGTCCGGGTGGCAGAAGCTGCCCATCAGACCGGACTCCCGTCCCCCTCGGGGCTTGAGCCAATCGGCGCCTCTGCGAATTGCCCTATTTACGTCGGACAAAGGCACCGGAAAGGTGTGCCTGTGCCCAGGAGCAAGGAGAAGGGAGGGGGGCACGGCCCCCGCTCCCGGCCCCCGGCCGGGCCCGATGCCCGCTCCGTCGAGGATGGCGGCAGCGGAGCCGCTTGGGGAACTCGGGGAGAGCCCCGCTCCTGGGGCGCCCACCGGGCCGAGTTCACCCAGAAAGGACTGAAATCTCAGAGAAACGGCCACACAGATAAGAGGTCAGTGAATATGGCACGGAACAACGTGTGCCGCGGCTGAGTCCCCCTTGCCAGCAGCCCCTTGGCAAACAGTCCTCGGTGGAGCAAGCAGAGACCCACTTGCAGCCCGTGGATGACCCACGTCGGGAAGAGATGCCTAAGCCTGAGACTATTGTGAATCATGGGCACAGGTAGAGACACATTTATGCATTTTACGCATTTAAAGTCTGTACGGAGGCGCATTTAAGGTCGGTATGACGACCCACGCCGGAGCGCATTTAAAGTTTGTTGATGACCCACGCCAGAGCGAGTGGCTGCGGCTCCTTAAAAGCCCAGGACTGGTAAAGCCCGCACTTGGGGCAAATCCGATGGGGTAAGGATTTGCCCCCCAGCGGGTAGGATTCACGCTTTCGCCGTGAGTAGGGGATCCGCTGGATCAAGGGACAATGGTGTAAGGACTCCTTTTCCTTTAAGAGAAGCGGCAGTAACAACATGGAATGAACTGACCTGCACTCCCCCATTCCCTGCCCCCCTGCGCCGCTGGGGGGAGGAGGTAGAGCCGGGAAGAAGAAGCAAAGTGGGGGGGGGAGTGGTGTTTTTAAGACCTGGCCTTGTTTTCTTGTTATTCTCTCAAGTAACCGTTTTTGTTTGCTTTTCACTTTTGTAGGTAGCTGTTAATAAATAGTTTTGCATTAAGAAAAAGCCTCTTTTGCCCGGGACCGTGGTTGGTGGGTGCTCCTCTGTTCCTGTCTCGACCCTCAGCTCTTTTATTACATTTTTCTCCTCTCCATTTTACTGGACTGGGAGAGCTGCGTGGGGTTTAGTTGCCGGATCGGCCTAACCCACGACACATTTATAAACCAAAATAAATCCATTTCTTAAAAAAGCATGAAGAGAACATTTAGTTGAAAACCCGTTCTCCTTCCTGCTAAAACCTCTTATTCCACTCACTAACACCTAGATTTTTCCATCATTCTCCTATTTCTGTGGCCTCACTATAGCTGCTAATGAGATGTTCTGTGATCACTTAAAATCATGACCCGTTTGGTAGATACTGGTATGGTGATGCTCCATCACTTGTGTTATAAGTAGATAAACTGTGGGCCTGCATTACCTTCAAGTAAAAATCAAAGAAAAACTAACTGTATAGTCTAATAAAGTGCCAAGCCACAAATCCTTTAAATGTTCTATTGCTTTAAAAATTTGTTTAGACAAAAAATTCTATAGGCAATCCTATAATTGTCAAATCAGAGAGTTATTGTATTACAGAGCTTGCATAGTAATTTAAGACACCAGCTCAAGATTCGGACAGCCTAATGTATGTGTATCCTCAGGTTTTATACAAGGTTCATCACTGCATTTTGTAAATTCCACTGGGTAATCTCTGTGTGGGGCAAGTCAGGTCAAAACAAAACACAACTCAATACCACACTACGCATCATGGACCTTCAGCTTCAACAGGCCCTTGAAAGAAAAGGCTTGTCTTCAGGAATATTTGGGAAAACAGAGAAAGGTTAAATAACCAGGTGTTCATTAGGAGACTATTTCAAGCACAGTATGCACATCCATGAGTCAGCTTCAGGGCTGGCAGGTGGCACAGGTACGGCATTGCTCTGCTGTCAACCCAAGTTAATAGTCAATTTGGCAGCCTTGCTTCTGACGAACCATGAATGAAATCCCAGCCCCACAAAAGTCAGTGATAAAACTCCCACTGGCATGAGTAGGGAGGGATTTGGGTTATGCCTTCTGTGGTGAAAGGCCAACATTTATACTCTTGCACTGACTGGAGCTGGAACTAAGATGCTGGCAAGACTACATTGTGTCCTCAGCTTGGGTTTTGTCTGTCTTGCTGCCATAGTCTGTTCATTTGTAATATAGATGCAAAATTGTGTACTTCACAAGGATCTTCACTGCCTTAAACTTATACTTTGGGGTGAAAATTGTTCTGTAAATGCAAAGTAATAATAATAATCGTGAAAATTTCGAATTCTACCCTCAGTGTTCATGTTTATGTAGCAGCAGGCTGAAAACATCACAAGATAAAAAACAAACATAGACCTCCAGAAGTCAGTTTAAACACCCAGTCAGTACACTCCCTAGCAATATTCCCCTATTGCTCTGCTGGGTGCTATCAAATGATGTGACAATAAACAGAGGCACTGGAAATGGAGCAACAGCAAAAACAACTAGGAGCTCTTCATTGCCATATGAAAAAATATCCCCCAGTGTTTCAAATAAATTCTCATCTCATTGAAGTCATCTTTCTATGAGATGTATTAATATATTTTAAAACAAGCTCTCTGCCACACTGCAAGTTCCTTGTTGACTCATTTGGTGGCCCCTGACAGAGCATCAGGAGAGCTTTATTTGGAAGAACACTGAGGGGGGGCAGATTAAACAGGCTTCTGACTGCATTCAATTTTCTCTAGTTTGGGGAGATTTTGCACCTTTCTTGGCGATTGTACCAGCTGGGATTAGCACATTCCATTTCCTGCACTCCTCATAAGTCTGTGAACTAAAGAAAATTAAAATAAAGGTCAGTGAACTTGGCTATGCTTTTTTCTTACTAAAAATTTGTCCATATGTTTGCTTCTTTTTGCTTTGATCACATCTTGTTTTGACAGGCTGTACATATGTGTTTGTGTGTAGGGCTTTCATGTTTTTCCATTCCACTATGTAATCATTGTGTGGATTCATTAGGATTCAGCCCATTTCAATTCACTTTTGTTCAAGGAAATAACTTGTGTTTAACTTTGCTTTCATTCTTTCATTCAGTTTGCTCTTACTTAATGATTGAAGATAGCTCAAGGTGCTCCTTTGTCTGGCTTTGAGTTGGCAGCGTCCCCTTGCCCCTCCTCGAGACACATGTCCTCTCCTGCCTGGGCTGCAGGGCCACACTGTCCTGCCCATCCTGCTGCGGCCCCACAGCCTGCTGTGGCATATGCTCTGCAGTGCCCTGAAGATGGACACACATGCACCTCATGCTTAGCAGGTCCAGTATCAAAAGTCCTTTCCTTGGGAAATCATCTAGAGCCTCTGTGGGAGTCTCCCTTCTGCCAGCCCGCAATGTCAGCAGTGGGATTTTGGGGGCAGGACACTGGTCTCTTTTGTTCTGGACCAAGGGTATCAAACCTATGTCACCTACCACATCAGTCAGTCACTCGGTGGTTAATTTGTGTCATTTGGACAGGCTGGATTTAAATCAGTAAACTAATCGTCACTACCAACCTCCTGAGCCAAATGCTAATCTTTGGGTATTTATACACCTGTTTTTTCTTATCATAGTTCTGAAAAAACACACAGAGGACTTTTTTTTATATACCAACACCCACCTCTTGGAACAGATCTGAGATCGGGCCTGACAGCTTTAAACTGTACTTGCTGGCTTACGTACACATTTTGGAAATCACGCTGCAAATGCACAAACAGTTTTTGTTGACAAAATATTGCTGTTAAAAAACTCCCAAGCATAGGGCAAAGGAGGCATCTCCTCAGCAGTGACCGAGCAAGCCAAGGGGACGGAGCGAGCGTGAGGGCTACCTTAACAGCCACCCGCAAAGGCTAAGCAAAATATTCATCTCAGTGCCCAGGATCATAGCACGCTCCCTTTTCCCTGTCTGCAGTACAACACCCTTGCCATTTAGTTGTGTGTTCAGAGGCTTTTTGCCAATTCCCCATTAGTGTATCGTAATGAGGTTCAGCTTCTGTTTGATTTCCACAATGAGTCTGAGCACCAGAGCCGAGGAGAAGTCAAATAAGGGCAGATACTTTATGCAACTGGATCTGAAGCATGGCTGAGCTCAACTAAACCTAGAGGGGACAGCGAAGGGTAAAACAGCTTAAACTTGTCAGGCCTTAGTGCTTTTCTTCCTTCTGCCTCTAATTCCATGTTCTAAGCATCTTGGGCCTACAAAGAGATTTACAGCATATGCCATTAGAGCTTCTTTTCATTTTCTTTTTTCTTTCTCACTAATATATTTGAAGTTAATTTCAAGTTAAATCTCACTAACTCTGAGGCTCCCAAAGCACCTCTGCTGTATTACTGTGTGTAGGGAGACTTGATCAAAAAGCTCTAACTTGCCACCTTCCCATTTCACAGTCAATTCAGGCAAGTGAAAAGTCATGGGAACGCTTCTCTCTGGGGTATACCACATTACCCGTAACTTGTAACGTGGTAAATCTTGGGAAGTACAAAACGTCCAGCTCCCATGGCTACAATTCTTGCTTCTTGCTTTATAGCGCAGTTCAAGTGAGCAAACTAATGCATGAATTTGCAATCTGTAATTCCTGCTTAGCTAAGAGATTAAAAAAGAAGATTAGGATCAGAGCAAGGGAGATTTGCAGGTATTACGGGCAGAGAAAATGTTAAATATTTGAGTAAGTGAAATACGTAAGTGAATGTATTTAGAGTTTAGGACTTTCCTTAATTTAACATATGTCATGAGTATTTCCTAGTCGAAATTCCTGTCAGCGTTTCAGGGGTCCAATAACAACCACCAAAGAAGGCACTTCAGTAGAGCAGGAGATTAGGAGCAGTCTGCAGACATTTTGTACTCAAGGCCTGCTTACCCGCTTCGATTCATGGAAAACCTGGCACCAGGCTGAGCACCATCTGTGAAGCTCTGCACGACAGAGATCTGCTGAGGCACTTGGGAAGATGTCTATTTGTCATCACTTGTGTAATTTTTACTAGAAAACAGGCTGTGGGGAAACCTGCAAATCATTGAAACATATGCTACCAGTGGAAAGCAGAAAAAACACTGCCCATGTTCTATTGCTCAGCTAGCCGCTCTCCAACTGTAATATGGAAAGAGAGGCGAATCTCAAGCGGGTTGCTACAAAAAGAGATACCTAGAGCACTAAATACCGAAAGCGTGAAAAGCAAAGCATGCATACAATAGAAACGGACCTTTACCAACACACTGTGCAACGTGCTGAGGCAGGACTGGTAGTGTAAACATATTAGTGATTGAGAATAAAAGAACAAGCAAGAATATCGAGGCATTTTCATTGGTATAGATGGCACTGTGAGACACTTCAGAGAGCATAACAAAGCCAAGGTGATGAACCAATGAAATGACCTGGTGGAAAACATGTATTGGGAGAAATTTTTGAAGCACTTGTGCTAGTTGTTATGTTTTACAATAACAACACAGCACATCAGTCTGATCAGCTCATCAAAAACCTCTGTTTGGTAGTACAGCTGTGGAGAAAAAGCCAGACTTAGAATGCATAAGAAATGGGATAAAAACTAGTGTCTAAAATTTTATCATGTCACTATATACAGTAGTACTGAAGCACTTTCACTTGGTATTCTGCTCTGCTCATATTCCTGTGTCAGTTATACAGCTGAAACTAATAAAGATTCAGAGGTTAGATATGAACTAATACATAACTGTCCTAACACTTCTGAGTTCAAGTGACAGGCTCTCCTTTCTACTTCTTGGTGAACTGATAAATGCAACTATTAATGAGAAGAAAATTAAGCTGAGTGACAAAAGGGTAATGCCATCTCTCTCTTCCTCATCTATTGAAGAAATTATGTCTTCAATTACGTAAATTAAACTATGGCCACTTCTTTTCCCAGGTCAACGAACACCCATGCTACCTCCTTCTCCTCATTCTTCACAGCTAGGAAGGAACACAGTACTGAAAAAAACCCAAATGCTTCATACGCCCCTACAATGTTGAAAAGTCACACTATAAAAAACTGTCTCTAAAAGCCACTGTTTTCACTGTGCTTATGAGATGGCCTGCAGCATAGTCTTGGAAAGGGTGGCAGAGTCTGAGTAATTGGAAACTGTGATGTAGGTGATGGTGGTGACGCGGCGCCACAGTGTGCTAAACTCGTGCCCTTTAGTTACCACAGCTCTTAAAGAATTCAGCTATGGCAATCACATATATCAGGAGGCTTAGTGCAGCCAAGTGATAAATAGGGCAAATTGGGTGCAGATCAAAGGGTCTTTCGTAGCATTCATTCACAGCCATGGGCAGACAATGGCTTGCTAAGTAAGGACATGGCAAGGCATGTGTGAAAAATGATCTCTCTGGCAATAATTCTACCAGTGACAGATAATCAGAAATTTAAATATTATTCTCATCTTCAGAGAGCTCCTAAAATAATGAAGGATGCATAAAACCATTTGTATTTGAAGAGAGAAGCTAAATAATTTAATATTACAGAGCAAGATGCACAGCACTGGGCAGATAAATGATGAAATCCCAGTGCAGTCTATCTTGTGCAGTTGCCACACTAATTACAGATCAATTACTTCCCAGTTGTTTGCAACCTTATCAAAGAATAGTAAATTTACAGAAAGCAAAATGTGATAAGATGTCTTTTCATTATTACAGTAGATTTGTTGAAACAGCTCTGACGTTGAGATTAATAAAAGCTTTCCCAAAGGTAATATGATCTGTATGTATATAGTCAGAATTTTTAAAGCTGCAAACTTGATCCTAGGCACTATGATAAAAATTTTTGCTTCTATTAGTTGTTATCATGCAAACATCCTTAGTACAGAAGAGGTGGAGGGAAGAAGAAAATAAGTCTGATGATAAACTGAAAGCTTGCTATAAAAATATAAAAATACACTTTGCCTTCCACAGATCAGGTAATGAATAAGAGCAAAGTATAAAAACTGAGAAAGTCTACAACTCATATTTTAAGGGGGGCTATAACACCAAAAAGGGAGTGCAGGGAAACAAGCAATGACTTTTATAGAATATTAGCACAGAGAGAAGAAAGCGGTAAACCTACAAAATGTCAAAATGACTGAAATATAGTTTTGTACTTTGAGAAGAGCCATTTTAAATATCAGAATAGCTTGACTTTTCCCCCCAGATTTTCTAGTGTCTTGATTTTTTTCCTCAGAATTTCTGCTGACTACTTGTTTAAATCCTGAGAACTCTCTCTGCATGAGTTGACATATCAGCAATTTTAACTTACACTCTCAAAATTTGTTCTGAAGGTAAATTTATAAATGTTTACTCATCCTGAGTTTTGAGATTCTGGAGAATTTTTATGATTGCAGTGTTATTATCTTTCAGTTCTTTTACAGTTTTTTGTATGTGTTTTGGGTTTGGTTTGTTGGGTTTTTTTCTGCCAAAATCAGTCAGACTTGGAGAAAATAGTTTAGCTTGTAGACATCTGACTGCAATAATTTAACGGTTTTGTTGTTATGACAACCGCTTAAAATACCGTAGCTGTTCCTTGTTACTGTTCTGCTCCTCTGGGGCAACCCAGGCACACTTACCAGGAGTGCATCCTGCTATACCATCCATTACTCTAGGACAGTTTAATAAACTAGTGAGTTCAAATGAGTCTGAAGCCTGATTTGTACACTCTCCAATGGGACTATGGTTATCGGGCTGCTAGTCTAGAAAAGCTGTAATTCTGGTAGTGTTCAAGAGGAGGAGAGATATAACCAGCCCTAACTGCTTTCCTGCACGAACAGGAACAATTCTCAGGCTACTCTTCAGTACTTAAATTCAGGAACCTTCTGTGCTGTGTGCCCTCCCGAAGTCTTGGCTGCCAGAGGAAAGATTTGGCACACGGGCTGAAATGGAAGTGGACAATTAGGAGATCAGGATTCCATGCCTCACCACAGTGCTCTCCTATTACTCAGACTAGACATCTTTGAGTGTCAATTCTCCTAAGTGGAAGTAGCAGCACTCCAAGATGAAATGACCTTTCAGGATGCCAAATTGCTAGTGGTTTGACAAGTCTAGTTCAGGAAACAGCAGATTTTCCCCAGATCTCTTTATTTTTTGGGTTTATCAGCTCAATAACTTTTTCTTAATTCTTTCAGTCATAATAAAATCAGTGGAGAAGTACAGGCTACTGATTTCTATTGGAGTTGGATCAGGTCCTCTATTAAGAAGACTCCATTAGCTGACCATAGAGATGACTTGTATATTGAATCTAGAGATCCTGGATATCATGGCTCTGAATGCTCAGAAAATAACAATGAAATGATTAAGATGTTTTTTGTTCCATGGAACTCTGCCATTTATGAAAGGGCAATAAAAATTAATTTCTTAATGGCAGTAAAGTGTTTTAAAGCAAAAAAGTACAATTTAGATGTGATGTATTGAGCAATGTATTTTTCTAAAGAAAATTAACTAGGAAATAAAATTGCCTATTATTTTAGTTTATATATATTCTAGAAAATAGAAAAAGAATAAGGTTCAATTTAATGGGTAATTTTTTTTAATAAAAAATTGCAAATATGGTTTAATATGCCATAAATTTACGAAGGAGCAATTTCATCTCTTCCATAAATACAGCTTACTTTCAAATAAGTTAAAAGAACTTGATATAAAGATTCAAAATCTGGGAACCTTGAATTCAGACTGCCTAATTCACATGGCTCTGATCATATTTTTTGAGAATGTGCAGACAATGCTAGGAGACTTCGAAATCCAGAGACTTCAGGGTGCATCTAAAATGGATCTGGATCCCTGCAATCTCCCTCAGCATTTCCTGTTTCACTTAAGCAAATTTTTCTTACAGTTTTAGGCCCAATTCTCAGGTGCCTAATTCTTCACCTGCACTTAATTCAAGCTTGCGAGACAGGATTTAACCCAAAAGAATACCTGACCTAAGTTCCTGAAAGTGTGACTGTTGATATATACCCCAGTATCTCCTGTGGATCTATCCCCTAAGGATCTGGTAAGGTAACCTGATCAAGGTAACCTTAACCTGTGGTATCTGCTGATAAGCCTTGATTTGAAAGACCTTACACAGTCATTGTTGAGATGTCGCTACCACTGGCCATCAAGACACTTGTGTCTCTGAAAGAGGTGGAAACTAGTATTATGAACAGTACATCCATGTGCAGAAAAGGTTACCTTCCACCTTCGTCTAGCTGTGGAGGATATATCTCACTTCAGGTATTCTCACAGGGATTATTCATCTTTTGGGAACTAGAGCTTGTGTAAGTAACTGGGATTGGTAGCTTGTGCCAACTATGCTCAAGAACCCTGCAGAGTCACACTAATTTCAGAGACTTAGGCAAACCCCATGTGCTATCCTAATTATTTTTTAAAGAGCAAGTGTAGCTATTGACAGTTTTCATCGCTTGAGATCACTCTTTGGTTAAGTTTTTTTCTTGCTTTAACTCATACTGAGAGGTTTTGGAGGAAATGTGCAGTTCTTACTCTAGAACTGATGCCAGTGCTTATTGAACTGGTTAAAGCGTTGTTGCATCTGGCCCACAGATGCTAGTAAAACCTATTACAGAAAAAAGCAATGGCATAAAACCTGAGACAGGCAACAAAAAATGTTGAAGGGATGGTAAGGCAAGAGAGGAAATTGCATAGAATAAGATTGTTTACCTAGGCACAAAGAAACGATAGTGAAAATGTAAAGCAGTTTTTCAAGTAATTGCAAGGCACTTATGCAAATTGTAGGAAGAGTGGAAACTCTTTTCTTTACCTTTGCCCCACAGCACGATAACTTACAAGGAAGTACAAGTACACTCAGAACACAGACAAAGAAATCTGGATTCTCCTGATCAGCAGCCAGTCTATGGAGTTCACTGATGTGGCAGGTGCGTGAGTTAACTACTCCTGATATTTGAAAGATCTTTATAGACTTATGACACTCACAATATTTATAGGTTTGCAAGTTAGAACAGCAATAGGTGAGTACAGAAGCTCTTGTGAGACAGAAGACACTCTAATGTTCAAAGCACTTGGGGTATCTCCCCTGCTCGCACACAGGCTCACGGAGCTCCTTCCGAAGGCTCTGGTGTGGGTTGTCGAATGAGGAGGGAAACGGCTCTCAGTGAAACTGGTGCCATGATCCAGCATAGAAAATCCTGTGCTGCTAAATCCAGGCTTTAAAGCGATTTCTCAGTATTCAGAAAGGCCTTTCCTTTTTAGGCAACAATGGAAAATAATCTGGATAGACCCTGACCTTTAACCCACAACAGTGAATATCTCAAGCACGGTACAACGGATCAGAGATGTTCTTAGTGCCCTTTGCCCTTTAGCATGTCTGAAAGGCAAACTTCTCACAGAATCGGAGATAATCGCTCCTGAATGCTTAGCACCCCTGGGATTTCAGCCTTAGGGCATGGGGGGTGGAAAGACGACCTCCTGAGGACCCTCCAGCCCTTTTCCCTATAATTCTACAATTCAAATTGTCAGAGAGAAATATTCCAATGAGTTTTGAGTGGAACACAGGATGAATGTGACTTACATACCAGAAATATTGCCCAAATATTATTCATTAGCATGTGAACTTCTGCTAATGAGCCAAATTTCTTTCACCGATTGGTTTTGTTACTCAGTAGGCTAGAAGCATCTCACACTGAGCAGATGCAAGGCCACTTCACACCCAGGGCACTGAAAAACTAAAGTTGTTCAGAATTTTCCAAAGTCTAAAAAGAGTCTTTCATGATAAACAGACGATTAATGGTCCAAAAGTCACAGATATAATTAAGCTGCTTCACACATATTACCTATTACCACGTTGCATGGAATCACCTTGGCCCGGGGTTTGTCTAGGATTTCTGGAGTTTCCCACGTATGAGTAGGCCAGGTGGAGAACTATTTAATATGGGTGGAGGCCAGTTGACTGCCAAAAGCAGTGAGATTGGTAAGCCTGCATTTCACTTCTCTTCTGCAGGGTTTTTTTTTTTGGTTTGTTGGAGTTTTTCTTGTCACGGTGCTCTAGAAGTCCTCAGTTTGGCATATATGAGGAACAACATTTATAACTGAGATGCCCTTTTGTGATAAAAGAAAGCTACACAGGGCCAACATCGACAAACATATACCTAGAGCCTAATGATTCAAATCCCTAGAGGGGTTCTGTGCTGGTCACCCTTGCTTCCCTGCTGGCTTGCAGCATGTTCTGCAAATGACCTGTAAACAAAAATCCAGTCAGGAAGAAGTTTTATAAGCATAAACATGCTTTCTTCACTCTTGGGACAATTAAATGGCCTGACTTTTACAGTATTTAGTAGTGTAATTTGACATGGCACTAATACAGGAGGGAGGTTCCTCCTTTCCGTTTTTCCCTGCCCTGCTGTAGGTGGCTCTCAGATATATGTCATGGCTGTGATTGCTCGCTGTGGAGTGGATTGTGGCTGCTTATGACAAGTCCTGGGTGCATACAAGGTAACTTCTCGTAGCTCTCCATACTTTCTTTTCCAGGTGGACTTAACAAGTGCACCGAAAAAACCTGAAGAGCAGCCTGTTTCCTCACATTTTCACAAGCAAGTTAAAAGCCTACGTATTTTTTTAATCCTCCTGCACAAATATCCTTCCAGATAATGGCTGTACTGTTTTCTGTGCCCTGTCTTAAAGAGGAAAGCTCTTGGAAAGTTGGTGTTTCCAGCATTTAAGTCTTTAAATTCTGCCTAGCTCCTTGTGAGAGACAGTGGAAAGTGCTAGGACCCTCTGAAAGTCTCCAGCGAGTAATTCAGAGGACCTGCATGAAGCCCTGAGGAGACATTCCACACACACATCCCTTGCCCCAAGATCCTAGAGAGACAGGTGGGATTTGAACTGTCTCAGTGGGACCCAAGGTTTGTAGGGTTCACTGTCCTGGGGTCTGTTGCTGTGAAGGTTCACTCATAAATTTTTTTAGCAGAATGAAAATCACTGTAGAATTAATGTAATGTAATTAGAAAGTTGAATATCCCTCAGCTCTCTGCATTAGATTTATGTATTAAGTTACCTAAATGGACCAGTGTCCAGTCAGGACAGCATTTTCCGGACTCCTGACTCACTGGCAGTCTGCGGCTGGAGTGAGCTAAGTATTATTGTAATAATTCTTACAAATTATTTAACAAATATTAAATTATTTTCTTGAAAGGCTTCTTCCACCACTGCTGATTTGTATCACAGTGCCTGAAGTGCTCTGCTTCCATTTAAAGCTTTTTGTGCCCAAGCCTCTGCCTTCTGCTGCCCTACCTGTCTTGATCTTTTTGCAGCTGCTACTTCAGAATTTGAAGATAAGGGGCCATCTAACATAGCAGCATTTTTTTTTCTTTCCATAGCCATTAACGTTTTTTCTTTTTTAGTGCCTTTTTTTTTTTTCCTTAAAAAGGTACCTTTGTCTATAGCTTCCTGCTACAACTTCAAGGAAGAAACATTTATCTATTACCTTACTGCTGCACTGTGAAAGTCATGAATTATGTTCGTCTACCCAGATAGATTTTCACCCTGCTTTCAGTAGGTCTCCATTAACCCGCATCTGCCAAATTAAACTGACAGGTTTAGAAAAACTTGACACAACAGATTCTAAAATTAGGTCTGCTACAAAAATCAGAGGGATTGAGACTGTGGTTTCCTCCCTCTGTGCAGCTTTAGTTGAATCAGAGTGACACGATAATACAAAGAAGTAAAAGGGAGAAACAATGTTTCAGTCCTCCTTTATAGTAGGGTTTTGTTATTCTCGCTTTAAATTTCAGTGACAAAAGTGGTTCAGAAATCACTAACAAGAGTTTTCTGACATAGATGTGCCTTGTGTTCCTTTACTGGGGCTTTATTCCTTTTTTCTTTTCTTTTTCTTTTCTTTTCTTTTTTTTTTTTTTTTTTGACTATTCTGAGAACTTGCAAGGACAGTATGTAGAGCGACTGTTGGGAAAGAAGGGAACATCGTTTTAAAGAGAAATTGCCAAGCTTAATTGGCCAAAAATTGACACTAGCTAAAGTTCCAAAAAATGAAATCCCCACAGCCAGTGTGTGTTCACTGTGAAGCGCAGGCAGGGAAATCAGGAATAATATTTTGAAAGGACTTTGGCCACAGTTCCCAAATAATCAGCTGTTTTAGCGGAAGTCTCGGCAGTGAATCCACCAACAGACTTGAAAGCCTTTTCCATACTGAGAACAATAAGGCAAGCCCCATTTTTGCCCGGTGCATGAGGACCCAGGATAGGAACAGTTTCTGGGGTCTGGTACAACTCTGCTGGAGGTCTTCTACTGCCAACCAGTCAGAAGCGTTTGTTTGGCACATAAAAATTTCAGGGAAGTCTTACAGGTGTCTCTAAGGCTCTTCCACTTTTCATTTTCTCTTTGTAGGAGTTATTTGTTTGTCAAAAAAAAAAAAAAAAAGAAAGAAAGGAAAGGAAAGAGAAGAAAACTGGTTTTGGTAAAGTGCTTGAACTCGAGCATACTATTGTATATTGAGCATAGTGGTGTGTGTTGAACATGAACTTACACTTCATTGCTGTGAAACATAAGGTCATCTCAGACAGATACTTTGCAACTATGCAAGAGAGAAATGACTTTATTAACTAAGATTTACTGTCTTCAGAAACTAAAGGAAACAGAGGCGCTGGCATAGCAAATCCAGACCACCCCAAAATTACAGACATCATTTTCTTTGTATTGGACTTCCTCTCATAAAACTCCAGAAGGGTCTACTTGATAGGAACACTGCATTAAAAAATGTACAATGCTAAATCTTGACCTTATTCAACATCTCTTAATTTTTACCACAGAGTTCTTAATGGACATCCACTACTGAGGAAGCCTCCAAAATCCTCAAGGAAATGAAAAAGATGAATAATTTTTCTTTTTTTAAATCTTGGCAAACACTGAAACAGAGAGCACTGATTATCTAGAAATTAATATTTAATACACAACAGATGACTCTTAATTTTCCTTTTAGAAAGTGAAAATTAAAAGCAAAGAAGAAAAATGGGAAAGTTGCTCTGTCACAAGCCACAGTTTGAAATAGAATTTCTAAACAAATTTTTCTTTCATCAGGTGTCCAAGGAAGACTCCCTCAGTACAGTGCCTGTTCCAGTTAGCAGAAAGCCAGGCCTGTGTTGTTTTCTTGCTTCAAGGACTACTGAGATTATTAAATCCAGGGGACCCAATTAAGACTTTCCCTTCTGATTCTTTTCTGGTGTTGCTGTTTTACAGTTTCTAGTGAGGCTGAGGCCTGGGAAACTTGGTACATCTACCTTGCAAATTGTTTGGCAGGTTGTGTTTCTGTGAAGGTGAAATCCATCACTTTATAGAGGGCCAAACTTAAGATGCACTTTGGAATAGGGAAAATACTTTCTTATGCCATAACAGCACTGCTTTCACTGAACAGCAGTCTTGCACTGTTCTTCACTTGAGGTGATCTTTGATGCATTGAATGTCAACATTTTGTCATGTTTACACTTTGTATTAACTCGTTGTCAATATTTAGTTAGTTTTACAGGATTTAACATTTTATAGCAACGACATCATGCTACCATGTGGTTTCCCTGCAGTTGGCTACGTAGATACAAATGTCTGCAGCCCAGAGATTTTAATATTTTAAAATCAGTGTAACACATGTAATTATAACAGGATATTGGAGAGATTTTAGGTTACTTTTATTCTAAACAAAATACAAAGCTGAAATATCCAAGTCCAAATGAGTAACAGCAGCATTGAGCAAAGGAGTTTTATGTTGATGTATGCTGCAACACAGCGTCACCTGACTTGCTTCTCTGGGATCGCCTGTAAATCTAACATTTTCCCCTGGGTATTTCTAAATACTAATAAAATCATGCAGAGTCCTACCTCCCCTTGAAGAACTGTAGGATATTTTGATTCTAAAACAATAAATCTTGACTCAGCAGATTTTTGTTTGTTGAGGGTTTGTTCCCCCTAAAAAGAATAGGGACTGCGTTGGAGATTTTATTTTGTCAGAGATCAGTGCCAAAACTCTAGCAACTCATTATAATAGTTTAATCAAACATTTTTAAGAGCAGATTGTTCTATGTTCTCTTTCTGAATGGCCTGTTACACACTATACTACATTATAGCACATGCAGACCTCAGTATGTGAGCAGATGTTCTTGTGCACATGCATACATATAACTTGGGCTGCATAGATGTGCATCATATATTTGTATCTCAAACAGGGTTGCACAGTACCAAAAGTAGATCTTTCACCAAGACTATGTTAAAAACTTCTAGAATAGTTGAGATTCAGACCTGTTGAAGTCAGAATTCAAAGAGTGGGGGTTTTTTGTTGTATAATATGCATCTCTGTATTGTTGTGTGGTAAGGACACCTTCCTATAGCATTTTATTTTTTTTATATTTATTCTATTTTCTTTTTTTTTTACACAGCCATATTTTCCTGTGCAATTGTTATAAATGCTATATGCAATAAGTTTATTTTACTATTCAGTTCATTTAAAACTCCTGTGTGCGGGTCCAATTTAAACAACTGTAGGAGATCAGACTGAAACAAACAGAAAAAAATTACTTCCTCCAATGTTGACTTTCAAATTGGTTGAAGGACCCCAGAGATTAAACGATGGATGTTTGGTATCTCTCTGTTAGGATCATTTTTTATTTTTAATAGAAAATTTCTGACTGAGACAAAAAGGCCAAGCAAGTTAGTGCCTAGCAAAGTATCTCTCATGTGAATAAGGCAATGGGAAAATAAAAAATCCCAAGCATCATACAGCACCTCCATCCCTTTACATGAGCCAAGCATCTTTGAAGCTAGTAGTAATTCATCCATCTATGGATCTACATCTGTTAGCTTAATAGGTGACACAAGGCTAGATTTTAAATGAGTCTAACGCAATAACCAGACTTATGTAACAGGCTTTTCAGGAAGACAGAGAAGGAAGCCTTAATGTCAAGAAACCCTAGCTCAAAGTATCAGTTCCAGTAGCTCCAATGGCTAACATTAAACCTTTCTGTCTGTCTGTCAGTATAACTTTCCTTTGTATTTGCTTTACTCTGACTATCACATTAGCACTAAGGCTCCTTTTGCCCTGCCGTTAACCTATGTGAATACACAGGTGTGTGCATAATACATGAACAAAGAAATACTATTGTTTCAAGGAATTTCTTTCTCATGGTTGTTGCTGCAAATAAATGCACATCAGGTGCAACTGGTTTTCTTAATTACTCCTGAAATGTTACTGATATTATGTGTCCCGCTCTCTGTCACTCAAACTACATTAAAAAGCATGGTAAGGAGAAAGTTTCTGTAAGTTGGTTGTTGGTTACAAAGGTTGTATCTTGTTCTCTTTTATAGGGCTGATCAGGCAGAACATGATTTTCTCTTCCTGTATGCTAGTCTAACTTCATTGACTTCAGAAGAATTACTCTTGATTTATTCTGGTGAGAGATGAAGAGGCTGCTGATTTTCTACCTTAGATGAGTTGCTGGCACAACAGCAGAAATGTTATATATGTTGGATAAAAAAATATGGTGTGCACAAGCAGAATGTCCTACACAACTCAGTTAGTTTAACTTAAGAAATGTTTTCTCTCAGAAATGCCAATAAACTAGAACAACATTTTATTTAATGAAGTGGAAAAATTCCACAATATAGCCATATGAGGAATGTATTTAATTTTCTTTTTTTAAGCAAGTCAGCAAGTAAGGCAAGAGTGCGTATTACTAAGTTTGCTAGCACGGCCTAGAAGAGCATATTGAAAGATCCCCTGTAATGCACAATTGGATGCAATTCTAAGATGGAGTGCTTTGTGCAGCTGCAGAGCACTTTGCTGAACTGATTGGTTGCAGATGCTCTGAATCTCCAACCTTGTTATTGGCAGACATTAAAGCAACAGTGTAAACCTTTTGTGTCTTATTCTCTCCTGATTATACAGGACATGGTGGGACAGAACAAACATAGCAAGGCATCTTTGCGTTGGAGACTGTTTCAGCAATAAATACAACCCTGGCATAGGGAGGCACAACTCTTGTTGACTTCAGTCAGTGCTATGCTGGATTACTCTCGGGATGAGTTTGATCCTCAGTCTCTTTCTAGTAATGAGTGCTCTGGCAAGAGCATTAAGCACTACAAGCAGAGAATTAGCAGCTCCAGTATTATCCATGTTGTCAACAGACGTGGAGAGCAAGCAGGAGGCAGAAGAAAAATATTTTGTGTGCTTTACTGGTTTGCAAATATACACTGATTAAATCAGCAGCAACACACTGACAAAGTTGGGGCTTTTTTCTGCTTCATTGTAACTGTACATAAATAATACATATTTAATACAGTTTAAGGCATTTATTTAGATGCATTAACTGCAAGGAAAAGTAGGTGGTTAGATAACAAGGACTGTAAGAGAACTAGATGTGATACAGTAGTTGAGAGGTATTCAGGTTGCTGAAAAACATTTCATACATAAAAGTTGCAAAGCAGTATGTAAGCTACCTTGAAAATAGATTGTCGATAAGGAAGCTCACGTTGGCAGTACAAGAAGTCTGGGAATGTTTATGTATGTTCTTGTTAAAACTGGTGTGTTTAATTCCTATCTGAGTTCCAAGTAAAGCCTTTCTGTTCAATGTGATTTCATTTCATGACAGGGCAAGGAGGGCTACACTCTGAAAGAAAGGACTAAATTTTAATAACCTCCAAATACAAAAAAAAAGATATTGAGACAGAAGAAAAAAAAAAGAGCCAGCAGCAGGCATCAAATGAGACAGGAAGAAGTAACAAAGAAATTGGCAGCCAGAGACAGGTGAGAAAAGAATAGTAACAGGCATACCAGGTTTTCAGAGAAACGTTCTCTCTCTCCACCACCCCTCCTCCCCTCCCCCCCCAACACTCAGCAACGAAACCACTTGCAGCCAGCACTCCCCCTGCTCCTGGTGCATCCCTCTGGCGCGGGTTTGGCAGAACTTGGACCAAGCTGGGACTGGAGAGGGACACAAGGGAGGTAGCTGAAAGAGTGCTGGATGCTTCCCTTCCTCTCTTGAGTGCTCCTTCCCCTCTGACTGCATCATAGCAGGTGGCTGTGCTTTGCCTGTGGCTCCATGAGAGCCTGTGCCCAAGAAAGGGAAGCCTGCGCATCCCGCTTGATCAGTGCCGATAGCTGGGGAGGCAGCATCTGTACAGCCAGGCCTTACCCCCTACTGCTGCGCCAAGAAAAGCTTAATCCCAGAGAGATCTGTCTTTGAGCTTTTATGCCTTTCACTGTTCTTCCTCCCTCTGTTCTGTTTGCTCTTCTTCTTTTTTTTTCCTATATGTTTCTTAGAGCATGGGCCTGATCTTTTGCCCGCATTTCTGGAGCACTAGACACTTCCTATGATGCAGGGTAAACAATAGTCTTCTGAAAAGTCCTTTTTTAGAGTATGGAGGATGGTTCGAATATTTTAATTCTTTTGTTGTTTTTCGCTGTTAATCACACATTCCTCCCTGAGTTTTGAGCTTAAATGACTGTGAAAGAAACTGAAGACTGCTGTTAAAAGTCTGTGTTCTAGTTACATATGCATTTCTGATTGAAGCTCAAGAAAATCACAAAATCACATACTAAAGACAAAGGCCATTATATATTTTCAGAGAGAACACAGCCCTAAGGTTTGTTACGTTATAATACCTGAAAAGAAAGGGGCTTCCAGCTAGTTAAGGTTTGTTTCTGAGCTAGGTGAAGCTATGCTTGCTATAAATGACCAATAAAGTCTTTTCACTATAACTGCACTGAGAAGTTATTCCAGCTGCGTCTGTGGACTCAGTTTTGTGAGTTCATCTGTATAAATGGTTTGCAGAAATAACTGTCACATTCCCTGGTAAAATGAGAGATACATGGAACTTCTATCGTGAATAATGCAAGCTTATCAGAGATAAAAGAACTGATGAATTATAGCTATAGTTTCCATATTTACTACTGCAAGCACTAATTTTTTATCCTATGAAAAGTTAACTGTGAAAGAATGGATCGATTTCTGACAAAACAAGAGCTGATAAAAGCTCTGGTGCAGAATGAAGTATATTTCGGTTGTTTATAGCATGCAATTAGTTTTTCTCCCTATTCTCCTGACCTTTGCTGCTGCTACTAACTCAAGACTATCCTCTCAAATGAAGTGACACTGCAAAGCAAAATATGCACTTCATCCTGGCAAAGGTGATATAGGACGAACAGACATGAAAATACGTTTTATCCTAAGCTGTAGGTCTTCTGCCAAGTTACAGAAGTGTAGTTCCCTTGCTAGTCTTTCCTTTAAAGCAA
Organism: Tauraco erythrolophus; assembly: GCF_009769465.1. Classification (NCBI taxonomy): domain Eukaryota; kingdom Metazoa; phylum Chordata; class Aves; order Musophagiformes; family Musophagidae; genus Tauraco; species Tauraco erythrolophus. The sequence goes on from NC_141496.1 coordinate 67,297,459, forward strand.
ATGAGATTTAAAAGAACACTCTGAGAGTAGCTTCTGAGCTTCACTTAAACTAGTCCATTCTGATGCAGTAGAAATCAAACAATATAGAATGTGTGAAGAAAATTAAATACTAAACCTTGCGATAGTCATTGATTCAGAGAATGTTTGTTGGAAGGTTCCTCCGGAAGTCATCTAGCTCAGCTTCTTCCTCGAAGCAAAATTATTGCCAGCTCTGTATCAGGTAAGGCTTGACTTCGCCTTGTCAAGTCATGAAAACCTCCAAGGGTGGAGCTCCTACAATCTCTCGCTATTCTAGTACTGCACTTAAGATATTTTTTATGAATTTTCCCAGACATTTAGTCTGAACCTCCAGCTGCAGTAAGTGTTCATTGCTCCTTTTGATAATTTTTTCTTCTATCGGAAAGAGTTTGACTCCATCAAATCATGATTTCCCTTTCAGCAGTTCTAGGTTGCTATCAGATAACCTTGGCATCACACTGAACATCATCACATCTATCTCTCTCAACTGCTTCTTGAAGGTCATGTGCTTTAGGCTCCTAACTATCTTGGTAGCCTCTGTTTGGCACTCTTTCTCCTTACCCTTCTTGATGTGGAACCCGAAACTGGACACAATTTTTTAGATGCAGCCTCACAGTGTCTGAGAAATGATGTATAGTAACTCCCCTTGATCTGCCAGCCAGGCTCCTCTTGATAGGCAGTGCGCCCTTTCCCTTCTTTGTGATAAGATTGTAATGTTGGCTTGTATTTTGCTCGGTATTCACTGCTCCTTCCAGGCATCTACAACAGGACTGCTACTCAGCTAGTCAGTTCCATCCTGTATTTGTGCATGAATGAGACTTTTATGCCCATGTGCAGAATTTACATTCCTTGAACTGCGTAAGATGTCTGTTGACGAATCTTCAAGTTTCTTAAAGTTCATCAGGACTGAGGTTTTACTATCCAGCTTAATAATCTCTTACCCTTTTTTACTGTCATCCACAAATTGCTTTCTTAGCATCCAAGTTACTGATGAAATTAGAGAAGCATGGAGGCCTCAACTCCATCTGTTCCTTGCTGCCAACCACATACTAAGCTATTGATTATTACTGATTAGGTTGTCTTCCTCATTCAACAACAGGCCCATGTTTTCTCCAAGCTTCCTTTCACTCCTAGCATACTTACTACAGTTACGTTATCCTTTAAGTCCTCTAAGTGGGTTTAGTTCTACCTGAGCTTTGGCCTTCTCCCTATGTACTTGAGCAAATAAATCTTACATTTTTCCCAATCACTACAGGTAGTTAAGGCATGTGACATACTTATTCTAAACTGTTTTCCCCTTAATATCCCCATAATACCCCCAGGGTGCATTGATGTCGATCCAAAGACCACCAAAAGAAAAGCCTCTGATTTCATACTGGACCTGTACCATCATGAAGTTCCTTTATGCAGGATGCAGTCCTCCCTCCTCTTCTCTCTGCAAAGAAGTCTGTGCTCCTGGTGCACATGCTGTCCCACTCAATCTCTGTGACTGTGCTCACACTGTAGCCCTGCAATCAGTCATGACCTTGCAATTCTTCGTGGCTGTTGCTCAAGTTCCATACACTAATGTAGAGACACTAGAGGTAAGTCTCAGAATGCATTCGTCTCTGAGCACAGACTTGATGCACTGCCCCGAAGACTCTGTCACACAAATGCACTAGCTGTGGTTAAGCTAATCAAGAAGCTGATTAAAGATCGGAGGCTTGATAGAGAAACACAGTAAAGGAGAAACAATAATCTGTTTTTAATGGATGACTCTGATTATTCAGAAATAGTCATTGGCCCTGGGTAATGGCTAGTCTTGATCCTGCAGATCAATGGCAAATTTTATAATTGTCATGGTTTGATGTACCCATCCTTAACACTTAAAGGTGGCTAAGGCATGGGCCACTTTTTTCTTAACCTCCTTCCCTTCCTCCTTAAGTCTCTACATGCTAAAACTTGAGAGCAGACTGTCTATCACTTGGATAACCATGAAGTTATATTTAAGCACGCACCAGCTCTGCCTTGTGTCTGGGTGTCATTCAGCAACCCACTTGGACAATGAATTCCACAGATAGAATATGCAGGGTGCAAAAGGGCTGCTTCTGCTTTTGCTCTGTGTTTACAGGCCATTATATTCAGCTTCCTCATTGGTGCTTCTGCTATTTCACAATTTCCTTTGGTACTCTTGGATGAGTTTTATCTGAGCCTTGTAACTTGCTGTACTCGAACTACAGGAGCTGCTCCCTAGGATTCACTGTAGCAATACATCCAACACTCTGGTATTTGCATATTTGTCTGCCAAGGCCATTATGCTGCAAAATCTCTCTGAATCCCTCTCTTTTCTCTGTAACTCTTCTGGCCATCTGTCCCATTGATAGTGCTCCGTTCCAGCATGTAATTGTACCAACAGTATTCTCCATGATAGCTTCTCTATGTTGCCCTCCAGATTCTTCACAAAAATCTGTCAGGATGGGTGAGGTTTGCTTCAATTTAAGCTGTCTCAGACAGACATTGTAATAACTGTTTCATAGTTATTAACCAATTCACTTCAGCCTGATCCACCAAGCATATTGTAAGCAACAACCACTACAAGCATTCCTTATTCTTCTCAGGCAAATTGTTCAGAAAAACTAATTTTAGCCACATAGTCTATAAATGTAACAATATCCAGGGTCTGATGGTTTGTGGTGTTATCTCACCAAAGAAATAAATGGCAGTTTGCTTCACTCTAAACTGCTGTTGGCACCTACTCAAAGGTGATCACCCTTCCCAACGTAAGTAAGGACTGGTGAAGACTTACTAGAAACAAGTCCATTTATACAAACAAACAAATTCTTTAAGTAATTTCTGCAAGAGTTGTTGTCATCACTACTGTGGTTTGCAGACTGATTTACCTGCTATTTATGGACTACCGATGCTTCCTTCTAAATTGTTTGAATTTGTAAACCCAAGAGTATTATCACCTTATTTTCATCAAACAATTTTCAGTGGTACTTAGATTAATTGTTTCTTTTTAATGAGAACTCTGATAAAAGTACAAAAACCTCAAATTTCTCTGGCATCAATTCCTCTATATTAGCTTAAGAAAGCTTCAGCTTCTGTCACATCCCATGGTGCATCACAGTGTACCAACATGAAGAATGTGACTCACAAGCTTACATTATGTTTGTAAGTATCTTCCTTTAGCATCCGCTTTCGATTGTCAGAGTTATTGACAGAGACAAGACACTATGCTAGATGGATTGGTCTCATCTAGCAAGACTAATTCAATCTTCCTATGTTCTTGCTTTCATGACTCAAAGTAGACCCTAAAAGGGTAATGCAAGGGCCCTATTTAGTACTTTCATTATGCCTTACTGTGGGCAGCTGCTTGCTGTGCTCCATTTGCTAGGTCATCAGGTAGGTCTCTGTAGAATTATGATTTTATAAGAAAAAAAAGTACTGTGAATGAGAAGACAAATTGACTCCTGTTTGTCTTAAAGGTGGCTAAGCCACAGCAGGAGAAAAGCTGCTGATCAGGGGAGAGTGGCTGCAGTGACAGAAAATGCCATACATTGTTCTTCTATCCATAGATATGGGGGAGCTAGGGAAGAGGCAGAAAAGCAGCATCTTTTGGTAAAAGGGTGCTGTCAGCATGATCAATAGCTGCAGTGACAACCTAAGCTCATGGGGACTGCTAGCAATAAATGCAAACCTTCTCCATTCAGATAAATTCCCCTGAGGACAGACAGTCTGTTTGAATTAAAATATGCATTCTTTACATTTCTCTACGCCTGTTGTATTGAAACAGTCTGTATTCCTTCTCATTTGGAGGCAGTAAGGCTTTGGGACTAACTGATCAGAAGACAATACTTCAGGTATAGTATTCTATCATATTCAGATAAATCCTTCCCCTTAATACTCAGACATACACTGCCTTGGGAAAAAAAGACTACTTGTAAAACTTAAAAATGCAAGCCAAACAATTTCTTCCCTTACTAACTTGAGAGGTGGCTGTCAATCCTCAGGTTTTCGTATTTAATATAATACTGATTCATTGCTTTATGAAATGTTTACTTTCTGACAGTCCTCCCTTAAGGATCTCTCTAAAGAATGTCACAAGGTCTGCTTGGTTTCTGCACTGTGTTCACGATTGTCTTTTTATAGCAGAAATAGCAAGCATTATTTGTGCACTGGAGTACCTCATGCTTCATGATCGTTTAGGGTAATGTGGAGTGAAGGTGTCCCAACTATAAAGCATTGTTTATCTGCTAAACGTAGCCTAACATTCAGTATGTTGGATTGTCAGAAACATTATTGTTTCAAGCACTGAGCTGATTGTGCCTACCCATTCTAGAAATACGTTTAAACACCTATAAATAACTGGTATGTTTTGGTATCTTAACACCCTTCCCTACAACTACAAAATCTTGATCTTCTTTGCTATGTTTTCTCTTAAAATACCTATCTACTGGATTTTAGAAACATTAAATCAACAGCCCAATGACCTGTGTTTATCTGCTGATCTGGACAGGAACAGCTACTAACAGATACAGGCACTATGAAAAGTTGGACGCAGTCATAACAGACGACCCAGAAAGCCTGCACAAGTTTCCAAGAGTCTCTGCAAACTTCCTTTTGTCTTGTTTACCTGGAGCAAGACCTCTGTGTATGTGTCGTGGTTTTTGGACTGAGGGTCAAGACAAGAACCGAGAGGGAGCACCCACCAACCATGGTCCCGGGCAAAACATGACTCAGGCTTTCTTCTTAAAACAAAATAATTTATTAACAGTTACTTAACAAGAGACACAAGGGAATGAAACCAGTTACTTGAGAGGAGAAAGAGAAAACAAGGCCAGATCTTAAAACAACACCTCCCCACCCCCTATTTCCTTTCGTTCCTGGCTCTACCTCCCCCCGGCGGCGCAGGGGGACAGGGAATGGGGGAGTGCAGGTCAGCTCATTCATGTTGTTAACTGCCGCTCCTTACTTAAAGGAGGAGGAGTCCTTACACCATTTTCCCCTTGCTTCGGTGGATCCCCTACTCACGAGGAAAAAATCCCCAAACTTTTCCAGCGTAAGCCCTGCCCGCAGGATTACAGTCCTTCCCCATGGATTGCACCAGTTCGGGCTTTACCAGTCTCGGCCTCTTAGGGAGCTGCTGCCACTCGCGTCGGCGTGGGTCGTCCCACGGTCTCCAGATGCCTCCACGACCTCGTCGTGCATTCCATGCCCCATTATTAACAGTACCTCGTCGTGCATCCCAATGCTCCACGACCTCTCCTGGGCTCAGGCATCTCTTCCCCGATGTGAGTTTCTCCACGGTCCACGAGTGGGTCTCTGCTCCGCCGAGTACACCCTGGCTGCAGGGGGGCCGCCTGCCATTTTCACACATTGCAAGGGAAACCTCAGCTCCAGTACACCTCCTCCTGCTCCAGCTTGACTGACCTGGTCGTTGTGGTTGTTTTCTCTTAGATCTTAATCCTCTCTGGGGGAGCTCGGCCCGGCGGGCACCCCGGGAGTGGGGCGCTTCCCGAGCCCCCCATGCGGCTCCCCCGGCGCCATCTTGAGCACATGGCGCCGGCCCGGGCCCGGGCAGCCGCCCGGCCGGGAGCCGGGAGCGAGGGCAGCGCCCTCCTGCTCTCTCCTCGCTCCTGAGCAAAAGCCCTTTCTCGTCCCTTTGTCCCAACTTAAATAGGGCAATTCGCAGAGGCGCCGATTTGGCTCAACCCCCCGGGGGGGGATGGGTCTCAGATCTGGTGGCACAGGGAGCAAATCCCCTCCCCTGCCACCAGGACAAGCCCCCCCACATCAAACTATCACAGTATGCTACTGAACAGCTGATGCAGCTGAAGGCTTGGATTTGATTTGAGCTGGTGACCATTGCCTGCCAGCATTCACCACCTCTATTCTAATGCAAGCTACAAGTCAAAACTCACCTGGGGTCAGTTTCTGAAAAGAAATAGCATACACTTTCCCATACCTGGATGTTCCTGAGGATTCGCAGCACTGCTTTCCTCTTTCACTGCCTGACTGAAGGGTAATAGTGGTGTACTGTGGAGGAAACGTTTCCTACCTCTGTCTTCCTCTGCAGACACATAAAGGGGTCCCAGCCCCAGCTACCACCACCTTTAAGCACAAAATCCTCATGAAAAAAAGTGCTTTTTTTCTTTTTCCTTTTTTTTTAACAAAGAAGCAGTCAGCTGATAGTTGATAAACACACAGTGGGCAAACAGCTGGCTCAGTATACCGCGACTCTTGTCACGGTAGTAGCATGGGTTTAGAATGTGAGAGGGTATATTTATTCACTGTGGCTAGGAAGAAATGTGTAAAAGTAACAGAGAGACTCGTTTTGTGCCTGGTAGACTGGTATCTTTTTTGCTTCTGTCTATTATTGACTAGATCACATTGACTGTGATGCTTCAAACACTGTAATTCATCAGACAGATGCTGACTAGCTACTTGTTCATTGTTTATTTATGAGCAGGGAAAGATTTCCAAAGGTGTTCAGATAATTTAGAACCCAGCAATCAATACGTATATATTTTTTTAGGTTACAGAATAATAGACCTAAGTTAAATTATATTTTGTTGTACGAGAGAGAAAAAAATGAACCCTCAAGGGGCAAACAAACTGTTGTTACTGAAGGAATTACCCATTCAGGATGGACTCAGCTGCCTAACTCCTATTAACTATTTATCAGTTCCTTGGAAGGAAAAATCTACTATACAGTGAATTCCCATCAATATTTAATATAGCAGTGCCTGGAGCGCTGGACTGTTTCTCACTTGCACAGACGGCATAAGCGAAGTGTATGCTGCCACATCTCTTAATGGGGGAAATCTCAGATAAATCCCAAGGCTTCTTTCTTTTGTTATGGTTTACTTTTAATACTCCTTAGAATTGTTAATAACTTGTTGCTGAGCATTTCTGCAGGGTTCATGCCGATCTTTTCCTTTCACACACACAGCAAGTGCCCTTATTGATCATCAAGCAGTTTCATCTGAAAGCCAAAAACACACCATATTGACTTAATGCTACCATCTTCTGGTTTGGAAAGTACCTTTGCTAGTCTCTCTAGTTCTCCATTTGTTTAATTTTTTTTACGTAATGAAACTATCATATTTGAGGTTATTAAGTCGTACTGCCTTAGTTTTGGTCCCTGATATACAAAACACACACTATAAAAATGATTGGGCCATCTTCATTAATATCATTTTCTTTCCATTTCAGAATCATCCATCATAGTCAGAAAACTTCACCAAAAGCTTGGTAGCTCTTTTGCTATTTCTATAGCATCTGTCTGCCTGTCCAGTTCCTAATTATAGATATTCTGCCATCACAGTTAAATTTACAGCTCCCAGATCATAGCTAAATTGGTTCTCATCACACTTTTAGCTGAGCCTCAGTTCTCATGCTCTTCCATTTTTCACTGTCCAGGGCTGGTTCCTGACCTGGTGTGACACTGCAGCGGGGACAAAGGAACGTATTAGTGCCTTGCTCTGACAGTGTCATATCTGTCTAACCTGTCCTGAAACAGAAGTGTAGGAACTTGTTTTGCACTGCTTTGTGGCAGAAGGTTGTCATGACATTTGTGAAGTAGGAACTTCACTAAGATGCTGCCTACTGAAGAATACTAAACAATCTTGGTCTCAGTATCTACAGTCATCCCCAAGAAAAGTAGCGGGTTTTTTTTAACCTGAAAGCAGTACAAGCTGTTGACCACAGGTGGAAGAGAGACAGTCAAATGTGAAGTTTCTAAAAGGCTAATAAATTAACTCAAATTAACATTATTTTTAAGGTTACTCAAACTGCCTATTATTTTCTTATTTACTCTATCACCCTGTTCACTGTAACCTAATGACTTAGCTTTGAACTGTCTGCAAAAATACTCTGCTCTGAGCTGAAGATAACAAAAATATTCTTCTTCCCAACAGACTTGTACACAGTAGCCTATTCATTTCCACTTGCGCATGAAGTAATCTCCATTACCTAGCTGCCACAGCAGGCAATGAGACAACAGACCTAAAGAAAAACTGTTATTTGCCTGTTCCCAAAGCTATCTGTCATAACAACAATTTGCTAAAGCCTTAGCAGCCAGTGGTGATGTGATACGCATTTGGCCCTTTTGATTTGATTTCCCTTATAGCCTCAAAATGTTTTACCTTTAATTCTTTTTCTCTGGCTGCTCATATTGCTCCATGATGATCATGCATTCTCTCCTTGTTTCGTTTTGCAGCCATTTGGGAGCACAATGGCAACATGCCATGAAGATCGGGCTTATTCCACTTCATTCCACTTACTCGACTGTTCCACTTCATTCTTTAGTCTCCTCAAGATTTATTAGAAAGTTTTATCTTATGTAGTGCCCAGTCCTTCTGCCAGATGTACATGGAAGCTCTTAAAACTCAAAGCAATCTGTCTGTCAGAGGAGTTGCCAATGACCTTTTTTACAATGTCGTTGACCTGTTAATCTAGAGCTGTCACTCAGAACACAGAACTCATTGTATTTCTGGAAGAAGATTCCCCAAGAGCACATGGTTTGACAAAAATAGCTAGAATTAGTAAAACACACAAACAACTTTTAGGCTACCATTAGAAATAATAGTATCTTACTTTTTTTTTTTTTAAATACTATATTTACCAATTTCTGTAATTTATTTTCAGATGAGGGACTTGACTCAGAAAGCTAATAATGCCTACATTGCTTTTTACATAGGTCTTCTCTGGGGAGAACACAGTTGCATATCCACCAAATAAATCAAGCCCTCAGATGATCATGCTGTATTTTACAAATTTGAGTTGTTGTCTGGAGAATTCTGCATCCATAAACTTGTGAATAGACTTACAGTCAACTATAGACAGCAGGAAATCATTTGAAGGTATTATCGCTAAGGTCCACATCTACTGGAAGTCTCCTGCCCACTTGCTTCTCTATCTGCTAACTATGGTTTATAAACCAGATCTTACATTTATGTATACCAATTTGCCTGTTTCACAACTGCTCTTGAGTATTAAACATTAGTTATGATTCAGATTGACTGTTTACTCATCTTCCTATCTTTCCCTCAGATAGTGAGTTACAATGTACTGAACAATTAGTTTTCATGCACAGCTCATTAATTTGGAAGAAACTTGAAATTATTGTCTTGGCTCCGTCATTTCAGATAAACTATTTTTTGTTGGGTTTTGGGTGTGATTAACACCTTGAGTTTCCAGTGAGTACTCCACCTCTTAAGAAGTCAGTTTAATATTTTGGAATGGAAGTTTCAATGTGGAATGAATCCTCAGAAACAGGCAGCCTGTAAGCCGAAGTGTAGGAAGGAGCAGGAGTGATGGGATACTCTTCTCTAAACCTGTACTGCCTCTGAGGGATGGGAGAAGAAGGAAAGATCTGTGACATGGTTTATCTCAAGACGAGTGGCTATACTTTCGATCCATCAAATACCACCTGACTCCCACGTCTGATGTGTACAGCTGGGAACTGGAGAGAACCTACACACTGCTACAGGAAGAGGATGGTAGGCAGCAGTGGGAAGGGAGGGCCCTTTTTTATTTGTGAGGATTCTTGCTGTTTTGTGTTCATCTGTGACTAATTCTGTGTGCAAGCATGCAGATTGTTAGCATATATTCACTTAAATGTAGATAAATAAATACATATTCTGACATACTTATATTAAAAAGGTTATTAAAAAGTCTTTACTGCAGGTCCTGAGGCAACTGACAGATGAAGTTGCTAAGCCGCTATCCATCATATTTGAGAAGTCGTCAGTCCACTGAAGTTCCTACACACTGGAAAAGGGGAAATATAGCCCCCGTCTTTAAAAAGGGAAAAAAGGAAGACGCAGGGAACTACAGGTCAGTCAGTCTCACCTTTGTGCCCCGCAAGATCATGGAGCAGATCCTCCTGGCAATTATGCTAAGGCACATGAGAAATAAGGGGGTGACTGGTGACAGCCAACATGGCTTTACTAAAGACAAATCCTGCCTGACAAATTTGGTGGCCTTCTATGACAGAGTTACAGTGTTGGTGGATAAGGGAAGAGCAACTGACATCATCTACTTGGACTGTGCCAAGCATTTGACACTGTCTCGCACAACATCCTTGTCTCTAAACTGGAGAGACATAGATTTATTTAATGGATGGACCACTCAAGAGGATAAGGAATTGGCTGGATGGTCACAATCAAAGAGTTGTGGGCAACGGCTCAATGTCCGGGTGGAGATCAGTGACGAGTGGTGTTCCTCAGAGGTCTGTATTGGGACTGGCGTTATTTAACATCTTTGTCAGTGACACGGACAGTGGGATCTAGTGCACCCTCAGCAAGTTTGCTGATGGCACTAAACTGTGTGGTGTGGTTGATACACTGGAGGGAAGGGATGCCATCCAGAGGGACCTTGACAGACTGGAGAAGTGGGCCCGTGTGAACCTCCTGAAATTCAACAAAGCCAAGTGCAAGGTCCTGCACATGGGTCAAGGCAATCTCAAGCACAAATACAGACTGGGCAGAGAACAGATTGAGAGCAGCCCTGAGGAGAAGGACTTGGGGATGCTGGTTGATGAGAAGCTCAACATGAGCCAGCAATGTGCACTTGCAGCCCAGAAAGCCAACCATATCCTGGGCTGCATCCAAAGAAGTGTGGCCAGCAGGTTGAGGGAGGTGATTTCCCCGTCTACCCTGCTCTCATGAGACCTCACCTGCAGTACTGCATTCAGCTCTGAGGTCCCCAGCAGAACGTACAGGTGGAGAGCAGGATATTTCTTCTTTAGAACCTGGCGCCACCCTCCTCCAGAGAGACAGTATAGATCACAGGGCAAGCTGTGCCTTCACCTGCGTGATCATGGAGAAGACACGAGAAGGTGGGATGGAAAACCTACCTTAGCCCTAGAGGCAAGGGTATGCCAGTTGCAAGGAAGAACCAACAGAAATAAGAATTTCTCCGATGCTTCCAGGAATAGGAATTTTTCCGATTCCTCCAGGAAAGCTGTTGCTCCAGCCTACAGTGAGCAGTTCCCTAGACAGAATGGGAGGGCTAATCCTCCTAACAATCCTTTCCTTGATCCTAATCCTGTTGTTCCTCCTGCACAAGCAGTGAATTCTGGACATGATAATGAGTATTAGAGAGGTCCTGCCTCCAGCCGGGTGGAGGAAAGGGACAATCGAGTTTACTAGTTTTGTTGGCTTGGCATATCAGACCCCCAAAGATATAAGACTTTAGTGGACACTGGTGCCCAATGCACTTTGATGCCATTGAACTTTAGAGGGACAGAACCCATCTACATTTCTGGAGTGACAGGGTGTTTCCAACAGCTGATTGTGTTAGAGGTCAAAGTGAGCCCAAGTGGTAAGCAGTGGCAAAAAACCCCCATTGTGACTGGCCCAGAAGTGCCGTGCATCCTTGGCATAGATTATCTTAAGAGAGAGTATTTCAAGGACCCAAAAGGGTATTGGTGGGCTTTTGGCACAGCTGCAATAGAGACAGAGGAAGCCAAGAAATAGTCTACTTTTCCTGGTCTTTCAACAGACCTTTCTATTTTGGAATTACTGAGGGTTGAAGAACAACAAGTGCCGATTGCTGCTACAATCGTGCACCAATGGCAATATCGCACCAACCGAGACTCTGTGATTTCTATCCATACGTTGATTCATCAACTGGAGAGCCAAGGGGTGATCACCAAGAACCGCTCACAGGTTGGCTCATATGGCCTGTGCGTAAGTCCAATGGAGAATGGAGACTGACAGTAGACTATCGCGGCTTGAATGAAGTTTCGCCACCATTGAGTGCTGCCATGCCAGATACGCTGGAACTTTAGTATGAACTGGAGTCAAAGGCAGACAAGTGGTATGCCACAACCGATATTGCTAATCATAGAATCATAGATTCCAGACCATCCAGCCAATTCTTTATCCACCGAGTGGTCCATCCATCAAATTCATGTCTCTTCAGTTTAGAGACAAAGATGTCGTGTGGGACAGTAAGGATGTCGTGTGTCCTGGGTACGCAGCAGCCACTGCCACCTCACTGGGACTTAGGCATCCAGCAAGCATCTCACTGGGACATAGGCACCCCCTGGGAACCTCACTGGAACATGGGCACCCCACCCCAGCTCTCCTGCTTCTCCCAGACCACATGCCCCACAAGCCCGCATACAGCAGCCTGGCTCGCACCACTGCCTCTTGTGCTGCCTGGATCCCCTCAGTAACAAAATGACACGTGTTGCTGCAAAAACACACTTTATTGATCTGACAGTTGCTGGAAGATTGAGTTGCTGAATGCCCATTGGCTGTTGTGCCGCTGGGCATGAGCAACCCACCAGAACATGGCCACCCCACAGGAACATGAGCATTGGGGCGAAGGTGGTCTCCATCCAGCAGAAGAGGCTGTAGCCATGGAGGTGCCCTCAGGCCAGGAGCCTTCAGCGGGCTGAGGCATGTCCTGACACACCAGCTGGCTCTCACCCTGCAAAGAATTCACTGTTAGCTGGGTGACAATGTTAGTTGGAATTGTCATCCACTCACTTCCTAACACCTGCCCCTCTTCCTGTTGTCACACTTGCTCTGGCACCAGCCTTGGAGGTCCTAAGGAACCTGATGGGTCATGGGCAGGCCCTGGGCACTACCACCTTACAGGGCTACAGGGAGAGACCCCCACACACCTCCCTGGACACGGGCACACACCAGGCACCTCAGTGGGAGGTAGGCGCCCACTGGGAACCTCTCGGGGATGTGGGTGACCTGCCAGGAGGCGGGCCCCTCCTCTTGGGACGTGGGCGCCCACAAGGCACCTCCTGGCCACAGGCACCTGTTCTCTCCTGCCTCAGGTCCCACCCTGAATGGACAGTGGCACTCACACCGCTGCCTTCCATGCAGCTCACCTGCTGGGTGCACACTCTAGCTGGAGTTGCACCAGGAGCTAGAGAAGGCTCTCCTCCCTGCGCCTTTTTGTCTCAGCCTCCTCTTGGAGTGCTTGTGCCGGAGCCCTTTCCGGCGGAGGCAGTAGATCCGCGTCAGGTAGCTGAGCAGCAGCACAGCTTTGTCCTTCAGCCAGTCAAGCACGTCTTGTTTGTGGAAGGTGCCCTTTTCCCAGTGGTCTCTCCTGATGGAAGATGAGGCCATCCGTCGCCTTCTCTGAAAATGACAGGACCAGGGGCACAGTGAAGTGGGCAGGGGCTTGGGGGGCCCAGAGGTGTCCTGCTGGGCATGGGTTCATCTGAAAGAACTCCACTCCAGCCTCTCAGAACCGTTCTGTGCCGCATGTTGGGCTGAGGAAACCTCTGGCAGGCTCCAGGTCATGCTGGGCGCTCCCAGAGAGTTTCAGCCCTATGGCTTGGTGTGTCCCTGGGGAAGAGACAGAGACCTCTCGGGGCCCGCTGAGGCTTTCTTGCCTGCATTGGGTTTTTTGTTTTTCCATTGCAAATCTTGTTATTATAGAATCACAGAATGGTTAGGGTTGGAAGGGACTTGGCCTCGTTGAACTTCATGAGGTTCTCACAGGCCCACCTCTCCAGCCTGTCAAGGTCCCTCTGGATGGCATCCCTTCCCTCCAGTGTGTCAACCACAACCACCACTTGGCCAAGGCTGTCATAGTTCCCTGCTCCCCACAATCTGATGCCTTCCTGCGTGACTGATCTCGATTGCTCACCTTTCCCTGGGGTCTATTCTCATTTCTCCATAGGCGCAGTGCAGTCCAAGCCACACAGAGCAGCCACACGTATTGGCAGACCCTGCAAAGCAGCCAGGTCATGTCCATCTGGGCAAGGTAGTCCGAAAACTGGCCCGCAGAGTAGGCCAGGTCAGAGGCCATGTTTTCTCCGACAACGGGCAGCTGCTTCATGTCTTCAGAAAGAACGGCTGTCCTGACCCTGGCCCAGCCTTGGGTGTAGCGAAGGGTAATGGTGCTGATCCATTCAGCGACCATGCTCTCTGCGACAAGCGGTGGCTGTTCCTGCTCTTTAGTAAGGGCTTCTGTGTTGGCTGTGACCCTGTCTGTGTGGATGCAAAGGCCACAGCCACCAGAGAACAGAGACGCCATGCAGAGTGCCATGGTCAGGAAGAGAACTGGACTGGACCTCATCGTGGTCTCTCCCAAGGGAACAAATCTCGATGCGTGAGCTGGTCGGGTCTGTCACACTGAGCAGAGTTCAGGCAGTGACCACCGGATTGAGTGGCTGCCCGGTGTGTCTGCGCTTGCAAAGGTTGCCAAAGTGACAAGTCACGGGTTGACGTGATGCACGGCTCTGTGATGTCACAGTCTTTCCCCACCCACCTGTCAGGTGATGAAGGCTGAGGTGGAGCTGGAGAGGACCTGTGTAGGTGGATTTTGAAGCCTGCTGCTCCCACTGCTGTGCCCACTGGCAGACACTGAGCCCAGTGCTGATGAGGACTGAGCCCCATGTGACTGAGGCTATGCCCTGAACATAGCAGGGGAAAGAAGCTGTGCCCAGAGCTCCATCCAAGCTGCTTTCAGCAGCTGGGAAGCTGCAACACAGTTTGATGAAAACCCTTTTGGGGGCAAAGTGGCAGCCCATGTTGAGAGCACAGCCAAAAATTCACTCACTTTGACAAATACCGTAACCGTGGAAGATGAGGAGTGCAATTAGTCTAAAATTACACCTGAAGGGACGTGACCTGAGGGGTCATAGAACCACAGAATGGTTAGGGTTGGAAGGGACCTCAAAGATCATCTAGTTCCAACCCCCCTGCCATGGGCAGGGACACCATCCACTACACCAGGTTGCTCAAAGCCTCAGCCAACCTGGCCTTGAGCACTTCAAGGGATGGGGCATCTACAACTTCTCTGGACCACCTGTTCCAGTGTTTCACCACCCTCAGAGTGAAGAATTTCTTCCTTAGATCTAATCTAAATCTACCCTCTTTCAGTTTAAAGCCATTGCCTCTTGTCCTATGACTGCATGCCCTTGTAAAAAGACCCTCTCCAGCTTTCCTGTAGGCCCCCTTTAAGTACTGGAAGGCTGCTATAAGATCACCCCGGAGCCTTCTCTTCTCCAGGCTCAACAGCTCCAACTCTCTCAGCCTGTCTCCATAGGAGAAGTGCTCCGGCCCTTGGGTCATCTTTGTGGCCCTCCTCTGGACTCGCTCCAACAGCTCCATGTCCTTCTTGTGTTGGGGACACTAGAGCTGAACACAGTATTCCAGGTGGGGTCTCACAAGAGCAGATTAGAGGGGCAGAATCCCCTCCTTCGACCTGCTGCCCACACTGCTTTGGATGCAGCCCAGGACACGGTTGGCTTTCTGGGCTGTAAGCGCACATTGGGGGCTCATGTTGAGCTTCTCATCAACCAGCACTACCAAGTCCTTCCCCTCCGTGTTGCTCTCAATCCATTCTCCACCCAGCCTGTACTTGTGCTTGGGATTGCCCCGACCCCCATGCAGGACCTTGCACTTGGCCTCGTTGAACTTCATGAGGTTCTCACAGGCCCACCTCTCCAGCCTGTCAAGGTCCCTCTGGATGGCATCCCTTCCTTCCAGCGTGTCAACCACACCACCACACAGCTTAGTGTCATTTGCAAACTTGCTGAATGTGCACTTGATCCCACTGTCCATGTCACGAACAAAGATGTTAAATAGTACTGGCCCCAGTACTGACCCCTGAGGAACACCACTCGCCACTGGTCTCCACTTGGACATTGAACCACTGACCACAACTCTTTGAGTGCAACCATCCAGCCAATTCCTTATCCACTGAGTGGTCCATCCGTCAAATCCTTGTCTCTCCAATTTAGAGACAAGGATGTCATGTGGGACAGTATCAAATGCATCCAGGTAGATGATGTCAGTTGCTCTTCCCCTATCCATCAATGCTGTAACCTCATCATAGAAGGCCACCAAATTAGTCAGGCAGGATTTGCCCTTAGTGAAGCCATGTTGGCTGTCACCAATCACCTCATTATTTTCTATGTGCCTTAGCATAGTCACCAGGAGGATCTGCTCCATGATCTTGCCGGGCACGGAGGTGAGACTGACCGGCCTGTAGTTTATTGAGTCTTCTCTTTTCCTCTTTTTAAAGATGGGGGCTATATTTCCCCTTTTCCAGTCAGTAAGAACTTCACCAAACTGCCATGACTTCTCAAATCTGATGGACAGCAGCTT
This sequence comes from Tauraco erythrolophus, assembly GCF_009769465.1. Lineage (NCBI taxonomy): Eukaryota > Metazoa > Chordata > Aves > Musophagiformes > Musophagidae > Tauraco > Tauraco erythrolophus. The sequence goes on from NC_141496.1 coordinate 67,313,553, forward strand.
AGCAACTTCATCCACCAGTTCCCTCAGGACCCGTGGATGCACGTCATCAGGTCCCATGGACGCACCTCATCAGGTCCCATGGATTTGTGCACCTTCAGGTTCTTTAGATGGTCTTGAACCTGATCTTTTCCTGCAGTGGGCTGTTCTTCATTCTCCCAGTCCCTGCCTTTGCCTTCTGTGACTTGGGCTGTGCAGCTGGAGCTCTTGCCAGTGAAGACTGAGGCAAAGCAGTCATTGAGAACCTCAGCCTTCTCCATATCTCAGGTAGCCAGGTCCCCCATTTCCTTCTGGAGAGGGCTCACATTTTCCATAGATCTCTTTTTATCACTGACATATCTAGAGAAGTTTTTCTTGTTGCCCTTGATGTCCCTGGCCAGATTTAACTCTATCAGGGCTTTAGCTTTCCTAACCTGATCTCTGGTTGCTCGGACAATTTCTCTGTATTCTTCCCAGGCTACCTGTCCTTGTTTCCTCCCTCTGTAGGCCTTCTTTTTGTGTCCTAGTTGGTCCAGGAGCTCCTTGTTCATCCATAAAGGCCTTCTGGAGCTCCTACCTGACTTTCTCTTTGTTGGGATGTGCCGCTCCTGAGCTTGGAGGAGGTGATCCTTGAATATTATCCAGTTTTCTTGGGCCCCTCTTCCCTACAGGGCTTCATCCCATTATACTCCATCAAGGAGGTCCCTGAAGAGGTTGAATCTGCTCTCCTGAAATTCAGGGTAGTGAGCTTGCTGAGCACCCTCCTTGCTTCCCTAAGACTCTTGATCTCCACCATTTCATGATCCCTGCAGACAAGGCTGTCCTTGAGCATCACGTTCCCCACCAGTCCTTCTTTTCTGGTGAGAACAAGGTCCAGCAAAGCACCTCTCCTTGTTGGTTCCTCTACCACTTGGAGAAGGAAGTTATCATCCATGCATTCCAGGAACTTCCTGGATTGCCTATGCCCTGCTGTGTTGTACCTCCAACAGATATCGGGGTGGTTGAAGTCCCCCATGAGGACCAGGACTCGTGAACATGAGGCTGCTCCTATCTGTCTGTAGAGGTGTCATGGGTTAGGCTGCTGCAGCAACCAAAGCCCACACACAGCCGGTCACTCACCCTCCCCCACCCCCAGGAATGAGGGAGAGAATTAAAGGATAAACGGGAAACCCATGGGTTGAGATAAGAACAATTTAATACAAATGATTTAATACACAGTGTAGATGCTCACCACCCCCTCTTATCCGCAGCCCGTCTCGTCCCGAAGCTGCAATCCCAGACAAACACGAGGCCCCGAAATAGAGAGGGGCAGAGAGAGAGAGAGTACTCCGACAGTGGGAGTACTGGGAGAGAGAGGGAAAAAAAAAACAATAGAGCAAAAGCGCAGCAAGCGCAGAAGAGCAAAAGCGGCAAAAGAGCCAAAGCGCAAAAGCCCTTCTTTCCGGCTGACCCTCACTTTTATACTGGGCATGACGCTGCATGATATGGAATACAAATTGGCCAGTTTGGCCCTCAATCTTAAGTTCCACCACAAATCACAAAGGGAATTGTGGCCCCCTTGTCCCGGCTATGCTCCCCCCTTATCCCATCGTGCTTCTGCACTCCGGCACAGTGAAAAGTCCTTGGAGTCTCACGTCCAACCACAAACATCAGCTTGCTATCAACATTCTTCTCAGAGCGAGCCTCTGAGTAAAATCAAAACACGGAGCTCTTCTAGCTGCTAAAAAGAAGAGCTAACTCTGTCCCAGCTAAAACCAGGACAAGAGGGCCTCATCCACTTGGTCCTCCTGGTCAGGTGGTTTGTAGCGGACCCCCACTACTATGTCCCCTGTCCCTGCCCTCCCTTTAATCCTGACCCATAAGCTCTTGGTCGGCTCCTCATCCATCCCCAGGCAGAGCTCCAGGCACTCCAGCTGGTCATTCACATAGAGAACAACACCTCCTCCTTGTCCTTCCTAAAGAGCCAGTATCCTTCCATTCTGACACTTCAGTCATAGGATTCATCCCATCACGTCTCTGTGATGCCAATAAGATCATATTCCAACAGGTGCGCACACACTTCTAACTCCTCTTGCTTATTCCCCATGCTGTGTGCGTTAGCGTAGAGGCATTTAAGTTGGGCATTTTTCTCAATCCCTTGGCACCAGAATGCAGGCCACAGTTTGCTTTCATTTGGAAATCTGCTTTCATTTCATACCTGGAATTGACTGCCCCAGGCATGGAAACACAGCCCTACTATTTGTCAGGGACTGATCCAGACTACCCTGGAACAGGGTGAAGCTCCAGAACGCCTGCAATACATTGATGACATCATTGTATGGGCAACACAGCAGAAGAAGTTTTTGAGAAAGGTGAGAAAATAATCCGAATCCTTCTGAAAGCTCTTTTTGCCATAAAACAAAGTAAGGTCAAGGGACCTACACGGGAGATTCAGTTTTGGGGAATAAAATGGCAAGATGGACGTCGCCAAATTCCAATGGATGTGATTAATAAAACAACAGTTATGTCCCCACCAACCAACAAAAAGGAAGCACAAGCTTTCTTAGGCATTGTGGGTTTCTGGAGAATGCATATTCCCGACTACAGCCAGCTTGTAAAACCCCTCTATCAAGTAACCCGAAAGAAGAATAATTCTGAATGGGTGTCGTGGTTTTAGGCTGATCCAGCAACTAAAACTCATGCAGTCTCTCCTTCTCCAGTAAAGTGGAGAGGAGAAAAATATAATAAAGGGACTGAGGGTCGAGACAGGAACAGAGGGAGCACCCACCAACCATGGTCCCGGGCAAAACAGACTTGGCTTTCTTAAAAGCAAAACAATTTATTGACGGTTACTTAAAAGGACAAAGGGAAACAAAACCGATTACGTGAGAGGATAAAAAGAAACAAAGCCAGATCTTAAAAACCGACACCTTCGTTCCCCCGCCCCCCCCCACTTTCCTTTTCCTCCCGGCTCTACCTCCTCCCCCATGCGGCACAGGGGGCAGGGACTGGGGGAGTGCAGGTCAGTTCATTCCGTGCTGTTACTGCTGCTTCTTTCTTAAAGGAGCAGGAGTCCTTACACCCTTTTCCCCTGCTCCAGTGGATCCCCTACCCATGAGGAAAAATCCACAAATTTCTCCAGTATGAGTCCAGCTCACAGGAAGCAATCCTTCCCCATGGATTGCCCCAGTGTGGGCTTTACCACAGTCTCGGATACTTAGGGAGTTGTAGCCACTCGTTCCAGCGTGGGTCGTCATGCAGACTCCAGATGCCTCTTTGCCTTGTCGTGCGTCCCAACACGACCGTCCTCAGGCTCAGGCATCTCCTCTCCACGGGCTGCAAGTGGGTCTCTACTCCACCGAGGCCGTCCTGGTTGCAGGGGGGCCACCTGCTATCTCACCACCAGCTGCAGAGGAAACTCAGCTCCAGCACACCTCCTCCCACTCCATCCTCACTGACCTAGTGTTGATGCGGCTGTTTCTCTCAGATCTCAGTCCTCTCCAGGTGAACTCAGCCCAGCGGGCACCCTGGGAGTGGGGTGCTCCCCGAGTTCCCCAGCTGGCTCCACCGCCGCCATCCTCAGTGGGCAGCGCCAGCCCGACGCAGGCAGCTGCCGGGCCAGGAGCCAGGCAGGAGGAGCCTTCTCTCCTCGCTCCTGAGCAAAGCATCTTTTCCGGTTCCTTTGTCCCAACTTAAATAGGGCAATTCACAGAGGCGGTGATTGGCTCAACCCCGAGGGGGATGGCAGTCCGATCTGGTGGCCAGAACCAAGTCTAACCCGGTTCCAAAACCAGAGAGGTCACAGGGAGCAAAGCCCCTCTCCTGCCACCAGAACCCCCACCCTCTCCACATCAAACCATGACAATGGGGCCCTGAGCAACGACGAGCCTTTGAACAAATTAACAAGAAATAGTTCATGCAGTAGCCCTGGGACCAGTCCGGACAGGACAAGATGTCAAAAATGTGCTCTACACTGCAGCCGGGGAGAATGGTCCTACCTGGAGTCTCTGGCAAAAAGCAGCAGGGGAGACAGGAGGTCAACTGCTCGAATTTTGGAGTTGAGGGTACAGAGGATCCGAAGCCAACTATATTCCAGCTGAAAAAGAGTTATTGGCAGCATATGAAGGAGTCCGAGCTGCTTCTGAAGTGATTGGTACGGAAGCACAGTTGCTCCTAAGCACCCCGGTTGCCAGTGCTCGGCTGGATGTTCAAAGGGAGCGTCCTGTCTACACATCACGCAACTGATGCTACATGGAGTAAGTGGATCGCACTGATCACACAAAGGGTTCAGATAGGAAACCCCAGTCCCCCAGGGATTTGGGAAGTGATCACTCACTGGCCGGAAGGTAAAGACTTTGGAATGTCACCAGAAGAGGAGGAGGTGACATGTGCTGAAGAGGCTCCACCATATAATGAACTATCAGACAATGAGAAGAAATACGCTCTGTTTACTGATGGATCCTATCACCTTGTAAGAAAACATCGAAGGTGGAAAACTGCTGTGTGGAGTCCCACTTGATGAATCACAGAGGCTACTGAAGAAGAAAGTGAATCGAGTCAGTTTGCAGAGGTGAAAGCCATCCAACTGGCTTTAGACATTGCTGAACGAGAAAAGTGGCCAATGCCCTCTCTCTACACTGACTCACGGATGGTAGCAAATGCCCTGTGGGGATGGCTACGGCAATGGAAGCAAAGCAACTGGCAGCGCAGAGGTAAACCCATCTGCACAGATAGAGAAGCTGGCTGTAAAAGTACGTCATGTAGATGCTCATGTACCCAAGAGTGAGGCCACTGAACAACATCAAAACAATCAACAGGTGGATTGGGCTGCTAAGATTAAAGTGTCTCAGGTGAGTCTGGACTGACAACACAAAAGTGAAAAATTTCTAGCTCGTTGGGCCCATGATGCCTCAGGCCATCAAGGAAGAGATGCAACATACAGATGGGCTCGTGATCGAGGGGTGGACTTAACTATGGACACTATTGCACAGGCTATCCATGAATGTGAAACACGCACTGCGATCAAGCAAGCCAAGCGGTTAAAACCTCTTTGGTATGGAGGACATTGGTTGAAATATAAGTATGGGGAGGCTTGGCAAATTGACTATATCACACTTCCACAAACTCGCAGTGGCAAGGGTTACATGCTCACAATGGTGGAAGCAACCACTGGATGGCTGGAAACCTATGCTGTGCCCCATGCCATTGCCCGAAACACTATCTTGGGCCTTGAAAAGCAAGTCTTGAGGCGGCATGGCACCCCAGAAAGAATTGTGTCAGACAACGGGACTCATTTCCGTAATAATCTTATACATATTTGGGTGAAAGAGCATGGCATTGAGTGGGTATATCACATCCCTTATCATGCACCAGCTTTGGGAAGATTGAATGATATTACAGACTGCTAAAAACCACACTGAAAGCAATGGGTGGTGGAACTTTCAAACATTGGGATACACATTTAGTAAAAGCCACCTGGTTAGTCAACACTAGAGGATCTGCCAATCGAGCTGGTCCTGCCCAATCAGAACTTCTACGTACTGTAGAAGGGAATGAAGTCCCTGTAGTGCACATAGGGAATATGCTGGGGAAGACAGTCTGGGTTATTCCTGCCTCGGGTAAAGGTAAACCCATTTGTGGGATTGTTTTTGCTCAGGGACCTGGGTGCACTTGGTGAGTGATGCAGAAGGACAGCGAAGTTCAATGTGTACCTCAAGGGGATTTGATGTTGGGTGAAAATAGACAAAAAAATGAATTGAATTGTGTGACATTAATTGCTGCATAACCCTGTCACTGCATACCATCATTGCTATGGTTGTCACATTATACTAATGACATTACATTAAGAATCATCCAGGTTAATAAAGAATGAACTTTGATGGAACCAGAACTGATTCCAGACACCCAGCGACTTCCTTGAGATTGACATCTTTAACCTGTGGACATGAACTATTGCTGGATACACCAACTACGAGCTCCAAAAGTCACATTCAACAGAGTCTACCTCATTCGTTCTACCGACTGAATGAATTCCACATCATCTTTCCTGCCCTGAGAGACTGCTATGACAGATGAAGCCCAAAGTTACAGACTAAATGAAACTCAACAAACATTTTGAAGAGATGACCCATAGACTAAGGGATGATATCTGTGTACATATGTGAGATTTGAGCATGACATGCATGGTGTGGAATAAGGGGTGGATACTGTCCCAGTTTCAGCTGGGACAGAGTTAGCTCTTCTTTTTAGCAGCTAGAAGAGCTCCGTGTTTTGGTTTTAGTCTGAGACTTGCTCTAAGAATGCTGACAGCGCAATGATGTTTATAGTTGGTGCTGAGGTCTCAGGGACTTTTCAGCTGCCGTGTTCTTGCCAGTGTGCAGGAGCACAATAGGATAGGGAGCATAGCCGGGGCAGGGGGTCCATGACTATCCTCATGATTTGTACTTAGACTTAGGATTGAGGGCCAAACTGGCCAATAAGTATTCCATATCATGCAGCATCATGCCCAGTATAAAATGAGGATCAGCTGGGAAGAAGGGCTTTGCTCTTCCGGGACTCTCACTCTCGGACTTTCGGAGTGCTCTCTCTCCTCTCTCTCTCTCTCTCTGGCCTCTCACTCATCCAGGATTGTGGTGTCGGGATTTATCTGTTTCCAGATCATTAGTTCAGGACGAGATGGACATCGGTCAGGTGGTGGTGATCAATTACACTGTGCATCACTTGTTTATATATATTATTATCATTAGACATACATATATATATTCATATATTAGTAGTAGTAGTAGTATTAAATTGTTCTTACCTCAACTGACGGCTCTCTTTCTCTTTTTCTCCTTTAATTCTCTTTCCCATCCCTGGGGGGTGGGGAGAGTGAGCAAGCGGCTGTGTGGAGTTTAGTTGCCAGAGCGGCCTGAACCATGACAGAAGGATACGGAGTTGTTGGAGCGAGTCCACGAAGATGATCCAAGGGCTGGAGCACCTCTCCTTTGAAGACAGGCTCAGAGAGCTGGGGTTGTTCAGCCTGGAGAAGAGAAGGCTCTGGGGAGACCTTCTAGCAGCTTTCCAGTACCTAAAGGAGGCCTACAAGAAAGCTGGAGAGGGACATTTTACAAGGGCGTGTAGTGATAGGACAAGGGGTAATGGATTTAAACTGAAAGAGGGGAGATTTAGGTTAGATTTAGGGAAGAAATTCTTCACTCTGAGGGTGGTTAGGCACTGGAACAGGTTGCCCAGGGAAGTTGCTGGTTGCCCCATCCTTTGAAGTGTTCAAGGCCAGGTTGGATGAGGCTTTGAGCAACCCGATCTTGTGGATGGCAGGCGGGTTGGAACTAGATGATCTTTAACATCCCTTCTAACCCAAACCATTCTATGATTCTATGATAAGGTTATAACCTTGCTGTGGTAGCAACTCTGTCTAGCTGTGTTTGTGTACCACTAATTCACTCAGGCATTACAAGCACGCAGTCTGCTCAGGTCTTCAAGTCAAATGTAATAACAGTATTATGTCAGAGTTTGGTGGAATAATTCATTTAGCCTATTCATGCATTTGTAAAGCTATTAGAATAATTCAGATTCAAGCGTATTTCCCAGAGGAATACTGTGGTCTTAGATCGGTATTTACTTTGAGATCTTTCCCTGAAAGGAGTTAAAATAAACCTTAGCTGGGTTTTAAGTGTATCAATCTTGGTTTGTTCATCTCTGCTGTTTAAGGTTATTTAAGAAAAAGAGCCATAATCCATTTAAGCAACGTATTTCTTTCAAAAGATTTTTTGATTAAAACAGTTCTCAAGTTTGACTGACACTAGTTAGTGACCCTGCTGATGTTCCTATTACATTAAGAATGTAAGAACAGCTGCACCTGGTCAGCCAAATGTTTTGTCATGTCCAGTGTTCTGTCATGAGAGTGTCATCACATACACTTAGGAAAAAAAAAAATCAGGAAAGGATAAGCATAAAAAAAATGTGGATGGCAAATGCACTTCGACTTCACTGCTAGAAGTATTTCGTCTAATATATAGATCTCAACTATATTTTCATTATGCTATCTGCTTCTTCAAAATGGTGTGATATGGATATAACAGCCTGTGCCATTCTGTTTTCACTGCTGATGACCTCACTAGTGCATTAGCTAAAGTGCATGTATCTTAACATAATTGTTTTCCTCTCTCTGTGGAAATAACTGCAAAATCACTAAGGGTCAGGTCACATCAACTGCAACTGATCAATGAACCCCTGCAATGGAAGAAGGTTCGGAGGAGATGGGTAAAGACATGTGTTCATGAAGCTCAGGGAAGAACACTAGGAGTGACCACAGCTGTTAGAAAAACTGAACTTAGACCAACACAAAGGGGACATAAGGGTGGTCTTTGGTTTAGATCAATGGCTCAATCAGTTGAGTGAACCAACTAGTTGTGTAAATGGCCTTTTCTGAGTTAATCAAAAAGGTGTGAATGTCTTCCTAAGTCACCCAGGTCAGCACGAGGGAAGTGTACAAATGGTTCAGCCCAACATAGATTATAAAAACTAAGCAACCAACAAAATGAACTTTGAAGAAAGCAGCAGGCTTAAACTGGCTTCAACCCATGTATTCAACCCCTGTACTTGAAGAGCAGGTCTGTACTTGAAGAGCAGGTTCGGGAACATCTGAGGAACTTGAAGGTGCACAAGTCCATGGGACCTGATGAGATCCATCCGCGGGTCCTGAAGGAACTGGCGGATGAAGTTGCCAAGCCACTGGCCATTGTATTTGAGAAGTCGTGGCGGTCTGGCGAGGTCCCCGATGACTGGAAGAGAGGGAACATAACCCCCATTTTTAAAAAGGGGAACAAGGAGGACCCGGGCAACTACAGGCCGGTCAGCCTCACCTCTGTGCCTGGCAAGGTCATGGAGCAGATTCTCCTGGGAACCATGCTAAGGCACATGGAGAGCAAGGAGGTGGTGGGTGACAGCCAACATGGCTTCACCAAAGGCAGATCGTGCCTGACCAACTTGGTGGCCTTTTATGATGGGGTGACAACATCGGTGGACAAGGGTCGACCAACGGATGTCATCTACCTGGACTTGTGCAAAGCTTTTGACACTGTCCCGCACGACATTCTTCTCTCTAAACTAGAGAGGCATGGGTTTGATGGATGGACCACTCGGTGGATAAGGAATTGGCTCAATGGCCGTACTCAGAGAGTAGTGGTCAACGGCTCGATGTCCATGTGGAGACCGGTCATGAGTGGCGTCCCTCAGGGGTCCGTGTTGGGCCCGGCCCTCTTCAACATCTTTGTCGGTGACGTGGACAGTGGCATGGAGTGCACCCTCAGCAAGTTCGCCGATGACACCAAGCTGTGTGGTGCCGTTGACATGCTGGAAGGGAGGGATGCCATCCAGAGGGACCTCGACAGGCTGGAGAGGTGGGCCCGTACCAACCTCATGAAGTTTAACCAGGCCAAGTGCAAGGTCCTACATCTGGGTCATGGCAATCCCAGGCACAAATACAGACTGGGCGGAGAATGGATCGTGAGCAGCCCTGAGGAGAAGGACTTGGGAGTACTGGTGGACGAGAAGCTCAATATGAGCCGGCAATGTGCTCTTGCGGCCCAGAAGGCCAACCGCGTCCTGGGCTGCATCAAGAGGAGCGTGGCCAGCAGGTCGAGGGAGGTGATTCTCCCCCTCTACTCTGCCCTCGTGAGACCTCACTTGGAGTATTGCGTCCAGTTCTGGAGTCCCCAACATAAGAAGGACATGGACCAGTTGGAGAGGGTCCAGAGGAGGGCCACGAAGATGATAAGAGGGCTGGAGCACCTTTCCTATGAGGACAGGCTGAAAGAGTTGGGGCTGTTCAGCCTGGAGAAGAGGAGGCTCCGGGGTGACCTTATAGCGGTCTTCCAGTACCTCAAGGGGGCCTACAAGAAAGATGGGGAGAGGCTGTTCAGGAGGGCCAGTTGTGATAGGACAAGGGGTAATGGTTTTAAAATAGAGGGAGGTAGATTCAGGTTGGATATTAGGAAAAAATTTTTACCATGAGAGTTGTAGAACACTGGAACAGGTTGCCCAGAGAGGTGGTGGATGCTCCATCCCTGGAGACGTTCAAGGCCCGGTTGGATGAGGCCCTGAGCAACCTGATCTAGTTGGAGATATCCCTGTTCCTTGCAGGGGGGTTGGACTAGATGACCTTTGAAGGTCCCTTCCAGCCCTAACGATTCTATGATTCTATGATTCTATGATTCCTTCCCAGCGACTGGAGATGCCCAGCACTATGATGGTAAGCATATAAAGACTGGTAACAGAAATTGCATTTTTATTGTTATTCGTCCATATATTGCAATCTCTTTATTGTCCTTGTGTTGTGATTTCAGTGTATTCCAGTATCACTCCACTGAATCAAAATCCCATGTAACGTCAAATATCTTAAAATAAGCAAATTTGGTGTTAAAACATGAACACTGCCCTTGTGCAGAATATCTAAAAGCACCCGGTCAGAGAGTATTGGATACTAACATCAATCTAGTCCAATAAGACAGAGGCAAAACTAATTTTGATAATTTTGATTTGAAATGTTTTCTAATTAAATTCAAACACATGCATTGCAAGATTGTGAATCCCGTGAACGAAGATCAATGGTTTATGAATACAGCTGGCAAGGATGGCATAAGATTCAAGTACAGGAAATGTAGTTTGAATGTCAGAATAAAAATCTTCATGGTTAGATTTGCAACACCATGGAATAGCTTCTGAAGAGAAGGTGAAGATTCAACACTTCGCATTTGAAACTCCACTGGCAAAATCACTAGAGACTAAACCAGAGAAAGCTTGTCCATCTCTGTTTTCTATATCATGTAATTTATTTTAAATCTACTGTACATGCTTACAATACTGCTTCTTTTTAACTCTAGTAAGAGTCTTTGGTTTTCTTGTCATTGGTGTCTTCACCATTACCTTAAAAACAGGACAGAAAAGAAAGTCAATATAATTTACATTTGGGAAAAATACATATATTCAGGGGGAGAAATCAGGCTACAGTGATCTAACTAGTGTAGAATAAAAATAACTTAATAAAATGCAGTTTACTCATTGTTCCAGTAAGTATAAAGATGGAGTTCCCAGAGGAACAGAGCAAGGAGACAGTGTTCTTAAGGATTGTTCTAGTCAGTTCGAAAGAAAGCAAAATGCAAGAAAGAGGCAGAGGAAAGAAATGTGGGGAAGCAAAAAAAAAGGTTCTGTGAAAGAAATTCTTGCAAAGTGCATTTATTGTCTGGGGATCACAGAAGTGCTAAAGCACATAAAACTACAAAAATATGGTGCATAGAAAGGCTACTGACTCATATCTTTGGTCTCCCAAAAACTTTAAATGTAACCCTGAGGTAGAGGAACACACAGATTTTTACATGCTACTCCTGTGAATGAAGAATCTGATATTCCTACAGATGATGCTTGAGTGGATGAAAATGTAGCAAAGCATTAATTTATGCTGTTTTTATTTAATGCACAAGCCACGGAATAGAGAAGACTGTCATTTTGGTGGACCAAGAGGTTAAAAGGCTTCTTTAAAAGCCACTGCTTTTCTGTTTAGCGTGAATAATCAAGTGTTCACAAGTCTCTTTGTTTATTTGATTCAACTTTACTCCCAGAGATAAGGCAATAGTCAGTGGTGTAAGTAGAGCAATACTTATCTCTAAGAAGCAAGAAATTCTGCAATCCCATTCTAGTATCCACACCAAAAAAGCTGAAAATTTTCAAACTGTTCTGTGAAGAACTACACAAATGTATGGAAAACTGAAAAGTAGCTCTTAGAGTCACTCAGTTGATGTGGTTTATCAAAGAGATTTTTCAGTCAGAGACAAGCATAAGCAGCGACTAGAAGAGAAGATACAGGATGATAACAGCGCACTCATATATTCCAGACAAAGGCTAGATGAAATCAAAAGGGATAAAAGCTGTAGCTCAGCAAATTTGATCCAGTTGTGTAACAACTAGTTTTACAGTATGACCAGGTTACAGCTGTCCAGGGATATCAGATTGTCCATCCCTCAAACTTTTTAAATCCAAGACCAGACATGATTTGAGGAGAAAGACTATTCAGCAACCACATAGCCAAACGTAGTGAACTTATAGGGACTCTAATAATTAAGTTCAGATTAGTTACTGCAATAGTCCTTTCTGACATTTAAAATTCTAAGCCTAAAAGTATTTTTTTTTTAATTTAGTGCCTTTCATCCAAGAGATTTTAAGTGCTTAACAAACACTAATTAATTAATCCCCTCAACACTTGTGAAAAGTAGGTAATTATTACTAAATCTGCTTTGCAGATATGTAAGCTGTGGATCAGAGAGGTTAAATGATTTGTCAAAGGTAGTGCAACATGCAAATACCAGACCTGGACTGCTGGAAAATCTAGGTTGTGAGTACTCATACCTATGATAACTGTATTATATTCCGGATAGAACAAGGTTGATCTTTTAATTTCTTAGCACTCAGGTGGCGTTAACTAAGTTTTTGTAGTGGTAAAGAAACAGATCTGAATAGAGGAGATGAAGGACTGGAGTGCTGATCTGTGAAGCTGAGAGGTTCGCGAAAATACACCAATGAAAGAATACAGTCTATTTAACAAAACCAAAACCAGCTGATGATATTAATAAAGTTTGGGGTACAGTGCTTTTTCTTCGTCTAAAAAAGATGATGAAACACATTTGTAAAGACTTTAAAAGGCACTATTTATTGAAGCTACTCACCAGACAGCATGCTCTGACTTTCCACTCCTTATCTGATTAAATACAGCTTGGTGCCGCCTGGTATCAGCATGCAGGGTGCTCATAAATCCTGGCCTGGATTACGCTACATTAAACTGGGCAAAAATCTGATTTCACTGAAGTAAGTAGTAAAACTCTTCCAGACTTCAGTCTTTTAATTTGTGTTGCTCCAAACTCTCAGTCCCAATTAGAGTTTTCACTGCTATTACATTTTATTTCTCCCCTTATGCTTGCCTGGGGAGTAATTTCTCCCTCTTGTTTGCAGCATCCTATTAAATTGGCCCAAGGAGAACCTGTGAAAACGCAAAGAAAGCTCTAAGGCACGTCTTTCACAGTGCTTTCGCTGCAGCATACTTCCTGAGTTGAGGAGCTTGGTTCCCGTGCAGTTCCTAATAGAAGAGCATTTTGGGTACTGCTGGAGAATGTATTTCACTGTTCTGGTTTCTGAACAGGGTAGCTCCTACAGAAACCATGATACCATTAGGCAGGTCTTCTGGTTGACCATTCAAGAATAGCTGAGTAAACACACAGAAAGTAACTGTAGTTTTTGGAACTACAATATCATGATATTGTACTTGTGGCTAATGACCTGCTGAGTCCAGAGTCGTCTGTAATCCACAGACATCCCTAACTTCAGGCACCTACAGAAAAGTCACAGCTATAGATTTGAAGCAAATGCTGCTAGAAAAGTACCAAACTCAAATGACTCAGACCTCGCAGCAAAAAAATAAAAGGAGAAAATAAAACTCTTCTATACTTTTCTTTGTAAAACATATTTAAATTGCTAAGTATCTAAACATGGCACTTTATAATTTTTATTTGTGTGGGGCCATTAATGTTTCAATGTCCAGAGGTGATTCTTAGAAACACAAGAATACAGAAGAGGAAAGGCTCTCCTAGGACTGAGACCATGAATTCAATGCCTTGCTACTGTAGGCAACCTTGCTTCACATTATTGTTTGAATAACCATGGGCTAGTTCATCACTGCTAGATTGTTATGACTTCTATGCCAGCTTGAATCATCTCCTGTTTGCATATAATGTCAAGTAAAAATGCTAATATAAGACTGAATGTAATGGACTATTTCATTCCAACTCCCATTCAGGCTAATATATTTTCCCTTGTTTACAACCAACAATATTTTCTTTATATACTCCTGCATGCTCCTTGACTAAGCAAGATCTGTCTTCATACCTGCAGAATGCAACAAATCAGAGAATTTTCTTTTATACTTTGGAGTGAAATCTGCAAGCTTCTGAAATCCATTAAAATATATACCCTTTTTATATTTCTGCTAGCTGCAAATAAAACACAATTAAGTTAGGAGATCTGGCACAGTATACTGAGATTTAACACCATTTAGTTGCATACTGCAGATATTCTGTTTGGTGCTGTTAGGTTACTTAGACACTGTGAGTGAAATCCGGATCTCACTGAAGTCCAGGAGGAATTTTGCCTCTATCTTTCTAAGTAGACCAAATGAAAAATTCCAACTGTAAAAGGTCTAGGCCCATACACAAGACTGAGAAGTTATTGGCACTAAAGGCTGAATACTTTCAAGCAATTGTTATGCATATGCAGTACAAACAATAGTATATTGTGTATGTGGAAACTTTGTGGAGTCTGAGACCTTTACTGCTTCTGTATCTTTTGATGTTAAACTGCCACTTCTTTTAAAATGCATGCTACCAAATTACAGCCAGCTCTTATAAATCAGTAACAAAAGCAACGAGAAGCAAGAGAATATCATGGTAATACAAGTGCAGCTATAGCTGTCAAATGTAACCTGACTTGCTTTTTAAGTGCAGTTGCTTAAATGAGCATAAGAAAAACAGATAATTACAGTAGATGAGGAAAAGGGGAAAGGACAGTAGAAATATCTTGGGAAAACAATACAACAAAGCATCTGGGGTTTTTTTTCAGTTCTCTAAAGGGTTGACATGCAGGGTACTGTTCTTTTCCAACCCTTTTTCTTTTTAAACGCTTCCAAATAGCTTTAATATATTCCATCTATGCTCAGAGAAAATAATGAACTGACGAGTAGATGATACTTTGAAGGGATTAAGTGACTGCTGCGGAACAAAGTAGATCAACTGCAAACTAACTCAAAAACTTAGTGAAGTTTTTATTTATAGGACCTTTCCAACAGAAAAGCAATATAGTCAAAATTAAGTAGTTTTTCTTTGAAAATTGTAGTTATTTTGATAAACAGTGCTGTCAAAGCAACAAACGTGAATGCCACAAACTCTAGATCATTCACTTTCATGTAAGGTTTACAAGGTTTCTTGTGAGAATACTTCATAGTAAAAGTATGTCTTCCCTTGGGGATCACACAAGCATTTAATTTTTGTTTTGGCATTGGGCCCATTGTGTTTATGAGGCTCTTTGGAGAAGTGGAATTGATGACCACAAAGGAAAAATTGAGAGTTACTTATTTTAAACCAAGATTATAACCTTTCAAGATTTTCAGAAAAAATCTGCTTTCTTCCAGATATATATGTATAAAAGGGGACTTTGTTTTAGAGTTCCATATTTAGCCTACCAATACAAGCAGTCATATCAGGCTTTATACTATAGGCTTATTTATCATGCTATGATGATATCTTTTGCTGTTTTGTCCACTTACAGCAAATACCATGTACTACACTTTCTTGATCTACAAGGCACAGTATTTTTGGTGGCAAGCATAAATTTGCAGGTAAAACTTCAACTCAGTTGAATATTCTTTGATTATTTACATAAGCTTTTCAAGCACTAATGAAAAATTCTCATACATTTTATTAATGTCGATTTCTCATCTATCACATATTTAAATTTACACTATAGATACAAGAATCCCTTAAGTCCTAAAGCCTATGCAGTGGAGCATGATCATACAGGTACAAGCCATGCAAGAGAAACACTGATGGGGCAGGTCTGCATGATATTGGCAGGACAGTGTTAAGTGTGTAGCTATAGATTTTCTCATAAGTGACCTGCAAGCCACTCTTTCTGACAGTTTGCATGGATTCTGGACACAATCGGTTATGTTTTCTAATGATACACTGATTTTCTCTTACTGTAACTCACAAAAGATTTAGGAGGTCTAATCCTGTTGAATTCAGTTCCGTATAATTCTAGGCATCCTTTAATACACTAAATATAATGAGAAATGAACATGCTCAGTGTGTGACAGGCTCACTCACTGCCTTCCAGGAGCAGGAAGTTTAACTGAGCACTACTATACAGCAGTTGCAACGTTGATCGTGCACTGTGTTTGAATAAAGAACACCCATTCTGCTGCTTATTAGGTCATGTAGACAAATGCGGAATTTAACCTCAGGAATCTCTTACATGAGAAGATGTGGCAACAAATTATGTGGCAAATTCATTCTGATGAAGTTCTGATATTATAATACGTGTTAAAGGAATGTTGAACTGGTCAAATCCGAGGCAACTTAGTCCTAAAAAACACCACTGTGATTGTTGATCTCAGATGTTGAGCATCATATTTTGGTTTGATTTGTCCAGGTTTTTTTCCTTTTCTCTTTTTTCCTTTTTTTGCTCTCTCAAGTAAGGTTTAATGGTTTCACAAAATTAATTGTACTCCTATTTCTTTGCTCTGAGAAGATGTAGAGACGTTTGCACAGCAAAAAACATCAATTGTCACTGAAAATGAAAACCTTTTTAACTGTCATAAGTGATTGCAGATCTGTTGATTTCATCAGCAGCCTTTAGAGTAATACGATTTTTCACTGTTTCTGCCATTTGCCTGTTGACAAAGGATCTCAGAAGTATGAAACAACTACTCTTTGTTTTCTTTTGTTTTTGCAGAAATGCTAAATGCTCTAATGCCAAGAATACACAGTGGATTTTACAAGATATTAATAATCTCTTCTAATTAAGAAATCTGCTTATGAATTCTTTTCATTATCATATTTCCACCCTTTTATGATTTATCAGTAATTGCTCAATTCTTGACTTTGGCACTTCCCTTCCACTATCGTTAAGATAGTTCTACATTATAGAACTGTTCTTTAGTAATCTGTTAGCTGAATTCCACTATCTTCTTTGGTTTCTTCACTTTGAAATGAGAGTTTGATATAATTAGTTCTGAGAACATCTTTCTAATTTCAAATATAAGATGCATGTCTTTGGAGTGCATGTGGCAAAGGTCCAAAATGAAGGACAGTAAAAGCAAACGATTGCCAAAAAGACATGAAATTAATTTCTTAACTGTACAAGCCTTCTGTAACTTCAATTTCTAAAAGTAATATTTTCATGAACAATTTTCATTAAGCAGTGCAAAATCTGTACAAAAGCTAAGCTGAAATGGAACACTTTAAAAAAAAAAATCATAATGAAATGAAAGGGATCACAAGTGCCAAAAGAGTACTTTCTCTCATCTAGAGTTTTTGACACTATGGTCTAAGAAAATAAAATTCTCATATTTTCTTCTCTAACAGTACAATGCTTTGCAAGGCTATGGCACAGCTGATGATAAGGAGAATAGTATTCACTTAGAACTGGCAGAAAGCAGACGATGTCATTCAAACTTTTGCAATGTTTTTATAAATTCATTCTCTACTACATCCGCATCAGGATCACTGATCATGAGACTATAATCAAAGTCTTGCTAAGCAGGCTTAAAAACTTTTAACCTTATTCTTTTTCCACTTCTGACTTTCCATGACCATTATCAGATCAGTATTTGTCAAGCCCATGTCTGAGTCGTGGTTTAACCCCAACCTGAAACTAAGCCCCACCCAGCTGCTCACTAACTCCTCCCTGATGGGATGGGGGAGAGAATTGGAAGAGTGAAAGTGAGAAAACTCAAGGTTTGAGATAAAGGCAGTATAACAGGGAAAGCAAAAGCTGCACACACAAGCAAGCAAAGCAAAACAAGGAATTCATTCATTACTTCCCATCGGCAGGCAGGTGTTCAGCCATCTCCAGGGGAGCAGGACTCCATCACACAGAACGCTTACGGGGAAGACAAACGCCATCACTCCAAACTCTCTTCCTTCTTCTTCCCCCACCTTTATATGCTGAGCATGACGTCTTATGGTATGGGATATCACAGTGGTCAGCTAGGGTCAGCTGTCCTAGCTCTGTCCCCTCCCAACTTCTTGTATACTCCCAGCCTGCTCACTGATGGGGTGGTGTGAGAAGCAGAAAAGGCCTTGACTCTGTGTAAGCACTGCTCAGTGATAATGAAAACATCCCTGTATCATCAACACTGTTTCCAGCACAAATCCAAAACATAGCTCCATACTAGCTACTATGAAGAAAATCAACTCTGCCCCAGCCAAAACCAGCACAGTCTGTTTTGTTGGCATAGATTACATACAGCAGCTAATTCTGTTGTGTTCTTGTTTGACTGAGTCTAATCTGTTGGAAGTCAAGAGTCAGCCAAACTTGGTATACAGTATACAATGGAAAAGGCTACATGTGAAATTTACAATGGAAGTGCTATGTTAGTAGACTGCTCTGATTTAGAAATAAATCGGGCTAAGAAAATGTTCTCCTAGTCCTTTCTCTCATGCCCCCGTCCTGAAAGTTGTGCTTAAGTTGCTTTCCAAAATGGCTTTGATAGCTCTCCTTTTTCTATCTTGTATTGGAATTGACACAAATACAGGACTGCAAATGCCAGGTACCGGGTCATGAATGTGAGATCTGCTATTTAAAAAACTCTTAGGGTTCACTCTGCAAACTGTGCAGTAATGTATTTTTTAAATGAAAGGGTGGATTTTCTCTTAATCACATGATCCTAAGAACAGGCTTTTTAATGAAAAACATCGTTGTAGTACAAGCAGTGTAGCTAACGACACTGCAAGCATCTTCCACATTGCCTAAAGTAAATGTGTCTTCAGCATTTCATCACTGGAACCTCTGAGATTTCTTTCTTGCAACTAAAACCTTCCAAGGTGCATAGTGGCACACAGACTTCTCCAGAATCTGCATGCTTATTAATTGTAATAATATACACCAGTCTTGTTTCTGTTTGCTCTTTTAACCAGATAAGATTTTCTCCGCAACACAAAGGACCTTGTTCCATTGCTGCAGTACCAGTTGAACTGTTGTTCTACAAAGTAAACAGCACTGGTGAGAAGCTACGCCCAGGATCCACTGAGGCAACCTTAATGCCGTGCTGACAGCCATCTTGATGACCATCATCTGCACAGACTATGTGCCACCTATGGCACGTAACAACTCACTGTCAGATTTGCTGCTTCTGTTAAGGAAGCAGATCCTCTGCAAATGGCTCTCCAGCGTGTAATACACACAAAGCTTGCGTTAGCAAAGGAGATATGAAGCTTCCTAAACAGAAGGACTATCTTGTGCCATTTAGCTAACTTTGTACACAAAATTCTTAGAGCTATCTTTTGACTATGAAACTCTACCTGTTACTTGTGCCAGATATCAGGGCAAGTGCCTCCAGGGCTAAGAGAGCAGAGTTGTAGCATGATCTATAGTAACCTACTTTGCAGCTCTTTCTTTTTTTTTTCTATTGGTTCTTTTCCACTAATGTGAGTAATGTTGGTTGATGGGTGGTGCTGTGTGAGGAGGGAACGGTGTCAAAGTCTAAGACTTTCCTACACACTGGAAGATATGCACAAGCAAGCCAGAGTTTTGCAACAGATAGGAACTGTATATGATTTTACGACTTATGATTCATAGGTGAAATGGGCAGCAAGAATAATGGTTGTAGTTTTGCAAACTTGCATTGAAAATGATCCTGAATGTTGATTAAATTCCAAAAAGTATAAAAGAGTATCTTGGGAATTTTTTTTACTCTTGTAAAGTGTGTTACTAATAATCAAAATTAATAAACATGTTTACTACATAGGGCTTGAAGACAATCAAGTAGAGAGTTTCCATCATGTTTCCAGGTGATAACAATAGTCCACCTCTGCCTTGATCTTCTAACTTGTTTTTCTTCACTTAACATAGACAGAAAAAAACCCTCCTAGATGTCCATCCCACACAACAAGACTTAAACAAGCAATAAACAAACGACAGTATGCCCATAAACAAGATCAATGATTTGTCCACTAAACAATGTATTACTACAAAAGCAAAAACTACATATACCTGCAAACACCTGTTTCTTGTCATGTATTGTTCTGAATTCAGTATTCAGTTTTACCTGAAGGACTACCTCTCTTGGTTTTCTGTTTGGTTTTTTTGTTTGTTTGTTTTATTTGTTTGTTTGCCTGTTGTTTTTTTAATTTCCTCCTGTCTATTTTGAAAAGACTGCTTAAAAGCAAACACTGATGTTCTAGACTACCAGCTGCAGTTACTCAGTGCAGAGGAAGCATCCTGAAAAGCTAACTTTCATCAAGAAGACTTTGGAAAAACGCAGTCTCAGCACAGGCATCTGAGCAGCAAGCAACATAAAAATCATTCAAAAATATCACAAGGTCAAACGGGATTATTATTTACCTTAACTGGTTTCCATCCTGCCATGTCATCATAGGAGATGCACAGATGCTGAAATGAGAGCCTGCTGGTGTAACATGATCTGTATAATGTGCATTGTGTATCTGCTCAGTACAGAGCTTTTTGCAGGAGTGAACAGGAATCTTTGGGATAGCTATATTCATACCGTCCACTGTATCTGATTGCTTTTTTTTGTCTTATACTTTAGTTTTATAGCATAGTACTTAATTTTTCTTGCACCTATGAGCTTTTAGTACTTGTTTCAACAGTGATAATACCAAAATTGGAGGTTTTGTAAGGTACTGGCTCTGCAATAAATTAAGATTGAATGGCAGCTTTCAAAATTCTTTTTAAAAGATCTTTAAATTAATGTCTTTTATTTGGAGAGTCTGGAAGAACTGAAGTGAATGGCAAAAAGGAAAGCTATACATTTATCCTATAGCCATGGATTCTCTTGCTTTGGCATTATCCCTGGACTATTTCAGGGATATTCTTATTGTCAATAAGTTATTCTTATTGACTCAATATTAATGACAAATCAATGCAATGGGATTTACTTCTTGTAAAGCCATAAACATAGTACAGTATATAGGATCTTGAGTGGGTAGAAACAAATGCTTTTATTTGGACTTTCAAAATGACAATATTAAAAATATTTTTACTTCACAAAGACAAAAATTTAGAGCTCTTTAAAGTCTCTCAACAAACAAATTCCTTCTAATTAGACATGTAGCAAACATGAATAAAAGTATTTGTAAAGATAAATCAACATGAACTTGAATGGCAACACATTATATCTAAGTTATTACCTATATAGAGAGAGGTAGCATTACACTGAACTTCAAAGTGGATTTTTTTATTGTCTCAAGGGGTAGATAAGTACCCTGCTTCCATTTATGTTTTTGCAAATCTCCTCCCTCATAATTCTTTTTATCACAAACTGTAAAAAAAAAAAAAAAAATCATAAAATGTCCATACAAAGCCAGGAAATCTTTTGTGTTCTTCTCAAAGTTTTCCTCAATGTATTAAACTTCTGAAGTTTTCAGAATAACGTCCAAACGGTTATATGCTGAAGAGGTCTTGCCTAATTTGTGAGCTGAAGCTCTTTTGACTGCTCAGATTTGAATTGGCAAATTGAAATGGAAGCAAAGCTGATAACTGTAGATAATTTTCACTAAAAACAATAGCAAATTCTTAAGAACCATATGCAAAAAGAAATATGTATGATTTCTGGACATAACAACAAGCCTGAAAATGTCTCTGGATAATATTGCCCCAAAAGTTGCCCAGAATTCATTACTATATTTTGTGTTATGGCATTTTCTTTTTTTTTTTTTTTATACAAGGATCTCAAAGTTACTCCTTTGAACATCTGAAAACATGAAGTTACTGAGCCTCAGTACATCACAGTAAAGTAAGCATATATGTTATTTCTGGTTGGTAGAGTGGAAAATGAGGGTTAGAGAAGCGAGGGAGTTGCCAGACTGTTTAAAAAAAAGAGTATTAAGAATCTTTATTTAATTCCTCTGTTTTAGCCATCTGAAAATACTCGTACACACAACTACGTATTGGGCCAGGTTCATCTGCAGCCATTTCATTCTGTTCTCATCCATAATATTATTTCTTCCTCCTCAAAAAAAAAAAAAGGAAAAAAAATCCATGTGTGCAGTACACACACAGAGTCTCTCACAACTAAATGTATCTGAGACGGAAAAAATACCTTTGAGTTAGAGAAATCACCTAGAAAAAAAGCTCTTATCTTAACCGAGAATATTTCCGAGCGATGAATATACTTCTTTATAAAGAATTCAGTGATTCTTTCTAACAGTACTATTTATGCCTTTGGTACCTACTCCTCTCATATGGAAATTAGTCTAAGATTTTGTTCTGTATTACTCTTTGACAGCTAACAGTATCAGGGATTACAGTAAAAGATGAGAGAATTTGTAACGATTAACCATTCTGTTCAGTTATTAATTTGCAAAACTTGAAGCTGAGGCTGCTTCTAAGTCATATTTCAGCAACACATTAATGGGATCAGAGAGCGATTAAAAATATAAGGCAGCGGGATGCTTTCAGGTCTTGAAAAACATATTTCTAGGGACACCACCGATAAACAAAAAAGCTGTATTTTTGTACAGTCCTTTTAACAAAACATCAAAGATAATTTAAACACAGACCAACCAGAGGATTTTTCTGCCCAGTTACCTTTAACCAAATTCTACTGAAATGGAAACACACAATTTAAAAATTTACATTTTCACAGAATTTAGACAAAAAAGTTTTGAAATGCAGCTATATTCTTCACTGATTTGCAGTACACACCCATTTTTCCAGAAAGGTCTTTCCTTAATTCTCTGAGTTTTAACAAAAGGAGAAAAACCATGGGATTTACTTGTTTAACTCATTTGAAGTCACTGAACATCAGAAAAAGCTGGATTGGGCCCTACTAGTTAGTTTTACTTCTGAAGTATTACTTTAATTTATAAAAGGCAAAAATCATATATACAACTTATAAGAAAAACATAGAGATCTCTTTGTTATTTTCTGTGTTTCATGGGTGCTAAAGTATCTTAGAATGGCAAAGCAAATTATTTAAATTACTTTAACAATGCTACCTACATTGTAATGCCAGGAGTCCTTTGTATCTGTTTAAGATACTAAGTATTGCTGAACGATAGAAATACTATGTCTGTTTTCAAGGGAAATCAGCACAGAAAGAAAATCTACAGGTTTGTCATTCCATTCCCTCCCCTCCCCTCCCCTCCCCTCCTCTCTCTCTCTCTCTCTTTCTCCCTCTCTCCCTCCCTCCCTCCCTCTCTCCCCCCCCCCTCCCTCCCCCCCCCCCCCCCCCCGCAAAGTCTTAAGCTGTGCTTAATTTAATTATTTCGAGGTACCTGATCAATTAGCGTAGTAACTGATGCACGGCATATGAATACACTGAAATTCTGTGCAACTACCAAGAAAGTACATGCTGTATAGTGTGTGTTCCTCATTTACGCAGTAAAGCTGCAGATCGAAGGGCAGCTACAGAGGCTTGTCAGTGGCTGTTTCAGACGCTTAGTGTGCATACGTACTACTTTCCTAAACATCGTATTCCAAATAGTTTAACTGATGTTGAATCACTTGTTAACAGTCTTTACCTTTCCGCCAAATGAAGGCTGATGCCAGAGGCCATTGGTACACAGAAGCCGTTTACAACTCTGATATCAATAATTGTTTAATCATGTAACCACGAAAATGGAGAGTGGACTAGGGCTGGCATGCTTCTGGGTATTGTGTATTTGATGGGTTCATATGAATTGGTTATGACGTGACAAAAAGCTCACTTTCTGTTCATTAAAGTATTAGTGTTTTACTCGCAGAATTAATTTCTTCTTGAGTTCACAGGATTTATGTCTTTGTATTGTTTATAAACTAATAAGATACAGCCACCTACAGCTTGCTCGCTAAGCAGGGAAAAAATATATCTTCCTGATATAGTTAGTATTTTCTGCTGCTTTTTTCAGTTATTATTAGTTTGACTCCTTTCACAGCTTTCTATGTATTAAAGAAAAACTCAAGTACTGTAGTCCTACAAGGGTATTTTATATACTAGAATAAGCTCTGACTCTGCTGTTGAGTTCCCCTCACCCTCTCTCTGTGATGCTTCTCACAAGGCATGAACAAAGAGGTAAAAAAAAAAATCATTAAGGTTTTCTTACAAATGTGGCTGAGATTCTCCAGAAAAAAAAAAAAAAGTGTTATTTATTCTGCTTCCTGTAACGGCAGTGATTTCCACATGTCTGTCTGCGCTGGAGAAAAAAGACTGAGGAAACATTGGATGTACCCATTCCTATACAAAGAACTCAGTCCCAAGATAGCAAAGAATTAGAAATGCTGGGAGTTTTTTTTTAACAAAAAGCAATGAAAAACAGTTTGGTTTTATGATGTCTGCTCTACCTGAGGTATTCGGCTGATGTACTTCGTATCCTACTATGACTAATCGACAGGCTCTAACATATTAAAAACAAGGCTGAAAGAAACCATACGGAGACAAAATTTAAACAAGTTTTTAGGCCTCTGATAACAAAGATTTGAAAATCTAACAGATCCTTTTAAAAAAAAAAAAGTAAAAAAAAAAAAAGTAAAAAAAAAAAAGTAAAAAAAAAAAAGTAAAAAAAAAAAAAGTAAAAAAAAAAAAAAGTAAAAAAAAAAAAAAGGCAAGGGATTCGAGTGTTTCTTTTTAACTTCACTCTGTGCTCCCTCGCTTCAATTACTTCCGAGGGAGGGCAAAGAGCAGAAATCCCAGTGTCCTCCCGCAAAAGGCCGGGCACGTTAGGTGGTGCGACCGGTGAAGATTAACCTGGAACCTCTTTCCACGTTGAGAACAACTATACAAACAAAAAAGAGAAAAAAAGAAAAATAAAAAAAAGAAAAATAAAACCCGAGACACCCCGGCCCCCACACGCACGCACGCACGCCGCCGCCGCCGAAGCGAGGGACGCGGGTGCCCCCCCCCCTCCCCGCGCCTCCCCGCGCTCCCGCCGCCCTGCGGCGCCCGCCTCCGCCGCTGGGGGGAGTCGGGGCGCTTCCGATCGGCGGCGCGGCGCGCCCCGGCCCAGCCCTGCGGGCCCCGGCGGCGGGGCGCCGCGCAGGCCGCCGTCACCCCGGCAACGCGGGCCGGGCGGCAGGAGCGCCCTCCCCCCGGAGGAGGCCCTGGCCGCCATCCCGCCCCGCCCGCGGGAGCCGCTCACCTGCCCGCGCCGCGCGGCCCCGCGGCTGCCGGCGGCGGTTGGGTGACGCGCGAGCGGCGCCTGCCCGCCCCCCTCCTCCCCCTCCTCCTCCTCCTCCTCGGGGCTGATGTTTTTTGGCGACGAAGCGCCGGCCGCTGTGCCCACCTGCCGTCGGTGGCAGGGGCGCGGGCGGCGGCGCGGCCGCCGCCAGAGCGATTCCTGCAGAGGGGGGTGAAAGGCGAAGCGGAGCGGAGCGGAGTCTCCTTCCCGGCTGCGGAACAGCCGCCCGGGTTTCGCTGGCTCATGCCGCGCCTGAGCGCACAGTCGCCGTTTGCAACGCGATGCAGCCGGTCCCCCGCGCAGTCGGTGCCGCGCATCGCCCGCGGCGAGCGAGCCGAGCCCCGCCGTGGGGGAAAGCGGGGAAGGAGTTTTCTTTTACGATTGAATTACTCGGCATACTGTTTTCCGTGGCAGACGGAAACTTATCTGTACGCAGCCCGCGTAAACTCCATCACAGCATCCGGAGCTGAAATGGTTACATTTAGCAGTAAGGCTGCACAGGAACCACTCCGATGTTTTAGTAATTCAATTAGTCAGGTTTCCAGAAGGTGGGGTTGGGTATTTTTTTGGCATGGAGGAGGAGAAGCCTGGGACGACGCCTCCTTTCTCGTGTTGCAAGCCAATCAGGTCGAGGTGTAAAAAAAAAAAAAAAAAAAAAAAAAGGCAATCTGTAAGCAAACAGCAGGCTGTGCCCTGACTGGCTGCGCCGGCAAATCCCCCCCTTTCCCAAGTAAACTGCATGCAAAAATCCCACATGATCAAGCAGCAGCGCCCGTGCTCCGAGCTGGCTGACTGCACCTCCTCCTCGCCTTCATCCCTCACGCACACCGGCGCCAGATCCCGCCTCGGACACACGCGTGTGCATGTATGTATGCGTGTGTACTTCTATATACCGCGTATATATCTCTGCGGCTGCCTACGGCACACACGCATGCACAGAGACAACCCAGCACGCCAGGCTCCTAGCTTCTCCAGGCTGCTGATGTCGGATTTACACGCAGTGAAGGGACCGGTCATTGCAAAAGGGGGCGTGACTATTTAAAGATTTTTTTTTTTCTCCCATAAAGCAAATTTTTTTTTTTTTCAAAACTGACTTTTGCCCCTCCAATCCTCGTCGCTCTTTACGATCCCTCCCTGCCTGCCGCTGCATTCAAGTTTATTTATTTGCCTGCTGGCGTGGTATATTTTTCCTTGCTGCTTTTGCTGCTGCTTCAGAGGGAAAAGGGGAGCAGCTGTTGGGCAAGACCGAGAAGAACTGGGGTGTGTTTTGGTTTTTTTTTCGATCTCCTTATGTAGTCATCTGAGGGGTGGATTCTTTTTCTCTCACCCCCTCCCTGCTCTTTCAAACTGTTTTGTCCTTCCGCAGAAGTTGATGTTCCCGGGACTGGACCCTGCTTTATCACGGAGAGGCTTCGGGAGGCTGAAGAAGGAGATTTCCGCACCTCGCCGTATCGCTCCGTTCGTCCCCCTAGCAGGAGAGGCCAGCCAAGACCAGCATCATCAGAGGAGTTTGCAGGCTTGATTTTCCACTTCTCCGAGGTTTTGCTTTTTTCCACGCCCTCTCATAAAACAATTTTTTATTTCCATTTCCTTGGTTTCCGCGCCGCAATATTTCTTGGATTGGCCGTTCTTTTTTTTCTGCCCCCCCCCCCTTTTTTTTTCTTGCCTTTTTTTTTTTTTTTTTTTTTTTTTTTTTTTCCGCGTTTGCTGTTGCTCAGTCCTTGGTGCATCCACCGCCCAGGAACAGGAAGGACAAGAAAACCACACCACAAAGTCTCCTTCAAGACACTCTCTGTGCTGCAGAACAGGCTCCCCAACTCCATCAGCGCAGCAAACAAACTCCTCAGGGCTTTTGCTTCCCCCCCCTATTTTTACCCTTTTTTTTTTTTCCTTTTTTTTTTTTCCTCGTTTTTCATTTGCGAGGAGCAGAGGGCCAGGAAGGAAGATACAAACTTTGTACTTTAAGATCTGCTGGTACTTCTCTCCCCTCTCCCAGCCAGCGGCCTTTACTCTACTGCCAGGACCCTCCGTGGGCTTCCAGGGGGGTGATCTCCTTCCCCTCCTCCTCGCTCTTCCCCTCCCTCTCCCGCTCGCTCCCTCCATCCCCGCGTCCCACGGCCGCCCCCGAGCCGCGGGGCCGCGCCGCCGGGGCCGCTCGCAGGGGGCGGAGGAGCGGCGCCCCTCGCCCGCCTGCCCGCCCGCCGCGCCGGCGGGCCGGTGTATGTCGTGCTGTGGGCTCCGTACGGGACTCCCGGTGAATGAGCACCGCCCGCCTCTTGCCGTCGCCGCCCGCCTCGGCCCCCACCTCCCCCTGCCGGGGTAAGGCTCCCTGAGGGACCGCGGATCGCGCCTCCCTGCCGGCTGCCCGTCTGCGGCGGCAGGCGCCCTCCGCTCGCTGCGGCGCGGCACGCCGCGGAGCTCACCCGCCTCCGCGCCTCGTTATTTATTTATTTATCCCCCGCCACCTCCCGCGCCCCGGCTCGGTCCCGTCTGTCCCCTCCTTTTTTTTCTTTTTTTTTTTTTTTTTACCCCCTTCTCCCTTTCCTAATTTTTTCCGCATCTCGTCTCGCCGCGCCGCCGGCCGGGCGCGATGCCGCACGTGGAGATGCTGCTGCTGGCGGCCGCGGCGCTGTGGGTGTGCGTGCGCGGGCAGGAGCCCGGCGCCAAGGCGGTGGCCGACCGCTACGCCGTCTACTGGAACAGCACCAACCCCAGGTACGCGGGGCGGCCGCGGGCGCGCACCGGGCGGCGGGCGGGCGGGGGGCTCGGCGCGGCGGGGAGCGGCGCCCCGCCGCTGGCCGCTCTTGCCCGGCGCCTGCAGAAACTACCCCGGCTGCAAGATGGAGTAGAAAACTTTTTTTTCGGAGGGTCGGGGCTACTGGCAGCGACGGCGGGGCGGGCGGTGGTGGTATTTTCCTCCTCTTGCCTCCCCGCCCCAGCGCTGCAGCAGGCTAGCCGCTTCCCCAGGCTCGGCCGCCGCCGGTCCGCGGGCGCCGGGCAAACGCTCCCCCGGCGCGGCGAGGGTGCCCCTCGCAGCGGAGCGACTCGCGCCCGCGTTCGAGCCTGCTACGGGAGTTTGGGTGGGATGAGGAGGCGCAGGTAGCGGTCCCCGGCTTGTGCCTCGGCGGGCTCCGGCGGCAGGCGGAGCGCGGCCGGTAGCGGGGAGCTGGGCCCGGGGAGGGAGGCGGGGGTCTCCTTCCCCGACGGGACGGAGCGGGACGGCAGGTCCCGGCTTCGCGGCAGCCCCGGGCGGGATCGCTGTCAGGGACGGTAGCCGCGGCGGAGGGATGGCTCTCCCGCTGCCCTGCCCTGCCCTGCCTTGCCCGCCCGGCGGGGGGCTCTGCCGGGCAGGCTAGAGGTAAGCGTGAGGCAGCGAGGTTGGTACGCTGTCCTGGGCCGGGGGGATGCCGAAGCCGCCGGGGATAGTACGGCGCACCGCCGGTGTCCCGTCGGGGCTGAGCAGCGCTGCTCCAACCTCCCCGCTCCCCTTCGCGCCGAGGCGCGCAGGAATGTTCCTGACAGTAGGCTTTGCTTGGACTTAAACGAACCTTCTACTGGAAAGGGAGACTTCATTTGATGTATCTGGAGTTTTCCCTCATGGTTATTTATCATCAGAGAATTTCAGTCCTGCTCTGAATAGTATCCATATGTTTGGGTAAAAAGTCACCTGGGCATTAATTTTTTTGCCTTGTTAAAGTGTGTGTGAGCAGACTTACTTTTTTTTAAAAAAACAAAACAAAACAAAACAAAACCTGTCAAGCTAGTCTAAGTAAATTTGGGGACATTTTATCTTAGGTTATCTCTTTTTTATGCTTCTGATACCGCTGTTTGGTTTGAGATTAGCACATTGATTTTTGTCACAGGTCATGTTTTTTAATAGATCTGTGTTGCCTGCAGAAAACTCTTCTACTCGGTATTCCAAAGTGGCTTCAAAATAGGTGATGCAGAAGTTAATGGGCAGAATTTTCAAGTGCCCAGAGTTAGCTAGTCTGTCCAGCACTTTCATACTGCATTCCTGTTAACAACGCCTCAGCGATAAATAGTTGGCGCAAAAACGCTTGAGACAGAGAATTCATCCAAAGTAACAACCGTGCTTGGGAGTGATGAGCATTTATAATTTTAAATGCCTGTTTCTACATTTTCCTCTTTTTCCATGTGTTATTTAAAAAAAAAAAATTGCTCAGCGTAAATAAGATGAAAAGTTACATCTCACATCACACATCAAAGAACAGAAGTCCCGAAAAATTGCGTGTCTATCAAAACCAGAGTTTTTTCTGTTGTTGTTAGGCAAAATGAAATGTAACTACTGGGAAAAAAAAAAAGTAATATTCACAAATCCCACTGGGCAGGAGGATTGTTGAAATAAACAGGTTTGACTAAATGCACATGTGGCTGGCATAACAGCTAAAATACTTCAAAAATAACCTTACATTCAAGATTTTTCACTTTTGCTCTCTTGTGTGTGATGAACTTACACAATAATAAAACATAGGTAAAGGTAGTTGAAGATACAAGCAACACTTACCTAGTCCATAGGTATTACACATTGAATGCATTTATAAGGATTCTCATAGGTTTAATCATATTTTATTGCTGTTAATGAAATCTCTTCCTAGTCCAACATTAAACATCAGCAGACTGCAAAGAAAACTTTGGGGTTTTTTTCTTCCAAACTAGAGGAAGAGTTAGTTAGTAAGATGTTTCTAAACCTTCCCTTTTAAAAACAAACATTTCTTCTTGTCTTAAAATATTCACTGCGCTCTCACAATGGAAGTATCTATTTGGTCATGTCATGTTTATCCGTGAGTTAAAAATATGAGAAAGAGCAAGGTGCAGATGTATTTCTCCTTTGTTTTATACAATGTGCCAGTTTTTGTGTGCTTTCCATGTTACATGATCATTACAGAAAAACAGGCAAATACCTGATTGGTGAGTGTAAGAGACCCAAAGAAAAGAAAACATTTCTGTTTTGAATTCGTTTTGTCAGAATCTAAGCTGAAGGCAAAATTTACTTTGGTTATTAACGTTTTTAGAGCAGTTAACAATGTTGCAGGAATAACTTTGCAGTGATTTATCTGCTTCCAGAAACAGACTCAGGAGATGAACAAGCTGTTTTTTATACACATAGAAGTACATAGGGATGCTTACTTGGTTGTAATCATTTGAAATTAGAGGACAAAATATACTGTCATTATTTAAACACAAATGCGACCATTGTGCTTTAGCTTACTTCTTTACTGTTTTTATTCAGAATTAGCAAACCACTGTAGAACTAGTTAATTCACTTTGAAAATGAAGTGTTGATCATTTTGATAGTGATTAAAGGTGGTCTAAATTAAGATTTCATCAAAATTTAAAAGAATTTAATAATGATTGTAGTACCCTCAGATACGGTGATGTTTAAGTTTTTAGTGCGAAGCTCCAGCAATTTATTGGAATACATAAAGATATGATCCTTATTAAAAGACACATTAGTAAATTGATGAATGGCCCAATTGGTGTGTGCTCCTGGTGTGAAAAATATTTTGGTAAATAAAAAATCCTGAGAGTCAATTAGGAAAGTTCATATTACATTTCTTGATAAGTTGCCAAAGTTCTACTAGAACAATTAAAAAATGTTCTTTGATTGTTAGTGTTGGCATGTGTGAGTAGTGAAGTTGTATATTCTTATAGAGCCTAAGTCTGTTAGAAATGTTTTAAGTATTCCCGTGCCTCATTTTTGTTATGTATTTAATTAGCAGTGTACATGAAGTACTATAAACGCTGAAGTTCAATTCTAGATGTACGTGTTAGGATTTCGAAGTACAAAAAAATAAGTTTTTTAATCCTTTTTTTGTGGATTGAAAATTAATTCTCAAGTAAGCTTGAAAATGTGTTCTAGTACTTTTGTTGTTTGTGAAGGCTTAGAATTAAGTGTACATAAATTCTAATTATCACCTTAAAGTGAATTAGTCTTTCAGCACTGTTTGCATATGTGTTCTTATATGAGACAACAAAATTCTATTGTCGAAGAATATTATTCCGAATGTAACACTTAAAATAGTTTGAGGAGTTTGTTTTGTAATGGAGCATATTCATTTAATCCTGATTACTAATGTGCTTCTAATTAGAATTCAGCCAAAATGTCATGTACCTGGGCCAAATTTTGAAGCGGTCTACTTGCTTAGTGCTTACTTAATGCTTGCTTAGTGCCACTGCTTTTAATCTTGTCAGAGTTCCAGCTGAACTACTTGTGGTAATTATTGCTACATTTTTATTCTTGCAGGATTGTGCTTTAAAGCTGTGGTTTATATTTAGGTATTTCCTTATAAGTTGTTTCAGTGGCAGGTTGTGTAGCTTCATGAATTGTTACTAGTTTCAAGGTGGTTAAAAATACTTGCATTTCAAGTCTAGTTTCTGGTCATATATAGAGGCCAAACCTTGTAGTATCATGAAAGCAAATATTTTTTATTAGCAATATTATTGGATTTGGTGTATCTTACACAAGAAAATTGTGTATAAAGTTACATCTGTGAGAGCATTACTATAAAGACATAGAATGTTGATGTGTATTCTGTTCGTGTATTTATATGGATAATAAAACCAAGAAATCAGATGGTAATTAGAGAATTTAGATACTGAAAAATTATTTTAACTTCCACTGGTGATTTCCCATCTTTAAGCTAGATACCACAATTTGATCAATATTGCTTGAGTGTTTTTTTAAGACAGACGATTGGGAGCAGTGAACAGAAAAATGAGTAGATGCTTCTGAAAATTCTAAGCATAGACCAAAATTTCACAACCTGGATGTCTAAACTTAGGTGAATTTTGTAGCCGACTGTTTAGGTACTGATTCAGAAAAGATTCTGGCTTCTCTGAAGTACGTACTGGCACATTGTAAGTTCTGTTGCAGTTCTGTGGATGAATGGGTGTGTACTTAAGTGCCTTCATGAACCAGCCAAATGCATAGACTGAATTTTGTGAAGCTCTGACCATGGCTGCTCTTGCACGACTGGCACTTCTTAGGAGTATGCTGGCTGGCCGGCTGGCTGGATGTCCGAGTATCCTACCATCCATTTATGTGTTAGCGGATTTCACCATAGCATGTTGGTTGTATATGCTGAGGTCATGTGGCTATTTTTTTGTTTGCTTTGGCTTGTTTGTTTCCATCTAGAAATGGTTCTGCCTATGTACAGAGATTAGGGAAACTGCAGAAATTGTTGGGATAGGAAGAAGGCAGTTATATGTGTTAAAAACAACCGAGAAGTTGGGGACAAAGAGGGGCAAAATCAAGGCATTCGCTTTGGTTTTAGTATTCCATAGAATTTTTATATGTAAAGGGAAGCATAAGGCTTTAAGTACTTGGGATATAGACAGAGAAACAAACGCTCCTCACCACCACCTATTTTGACACAGCATAGCCTTTATTTTGAGTGTTTTATCCAGCAGCTTGCTCTGACAGCTCAAAGACATTTCTTACTGATTTCTTGTAATTAAAAGGTTAGTAGTAGAGCCTTCAATTATTTACATCTACTTTCTGTGCTTCTAATATTTGCACCTAACACCTTGTGTCTCCAAAAGAATATTGGTGTTTATTTTAAAAGTGGGGTTTTGAAACAGTTTGAAGTTTTCTATGGAAAAAAACTGCACAAAGAACAGTAGTTTCACTGGCTTCCACCTTCGTATGAAAGGCACCTTGTTAAGTGGTACGTGGTCTTCATGAAATGCTTCTTATTAAATCTTTTCCAAATGCACGTAGTAAGGACACTCCACTGCATTCTTTCTGCTAGCCCTGTCTCCTTTTGGAGAGGGACAGATAAAGATGAGCCTTCCTTTCTCTTCCCTGTTGCTATGATCCAGCAATCTACCAGCTTCATGCTGGGCTGAGAAAACGAATGAATGCAATTAGTCCTTCAGGAGTCATGGTCTTTGCAGTCATACGGAGAGGCATATGTAATACACCTACATTCGCATGCGAATATGTGTGCGTTTCAATGTATGTCTATACTTATGTATATATATGCCTATATCTGCATATCTACGTGTGTATGTGTTGAAGTGTGTAATTAGAAGGTGATGCGGTGTAGAGTATATCATGAATGTTGTGTGAGGATAAAAAATCTCTGAAAATGACATTTTGTAATCCACGAACTCTTAAATGCTTAGAAAATTAATAGCTTTACAAACTAATTCCCAGGTCCCATCTTCCAGCTAAGATACCTTGTTTTAAAATTAAAAATAATTATTAAAAAATTATTTGTAGAATCTATGTTTTACTTCTTGGCTACCTTCCCATTGTGCTGTTTCTTCACATGCTAGTAGTCCCCGGGTCAGTAGGTGGGCAGGTAGATAAGCAAGCACTCAGGCACACAAATGTAAAATGAAACAGAGAAGATTACAGGGATGCACTTTGAGAACTCTCTGGGCTTATTAGATAGAGTACCTTTTTACTGCTTCTTCCTAAACCAGTCCATCGCTGGGAAGAGTACTGTATTGTTGAAATACTAGATTTTAAGAATGCGCCTAAAGAAGGCTGGTCATTTGGATCGCCTTAGAGAAGATGCTAACAAAGATGCAACTTTTCCTGGAGAAAGCATGGGTAGTCACTAGCTCTGAGACATCTCTCTCCTGTTTTGGCTAACTGTTTTTCAATTTTTTTAACACAATTAGAAGTATTTTGGAACTGGGATTTTCTTCCAGTAATCACTCTTTGCTCCGCTATCCAGTTCTGAGCATTGATTTTTAAAAACATGTTTTTAGTTTCATGATTAATCTAATCTTCCAGTGTTTCTGAATGGTGTAATTCACTGTTGAGAATAAAGGACCCTGTTTTAAGTTTTCATTTCACTTGTGCTTAAAATTTAGTCAGTCAGCAGCACACCAGCATAATGAAATGGAAACGTTTGGTTTAAAATAAACAGACACGTTATTGAAATTGCTTTCTGATGGTATTACAGTTATTGTGACTAAGCCCTACTGTAATGTACTTCAGCATAGCTGAATGGAAGAATAGAAACCTTCACGCATTAGAAGTCTTCCTTGCATTTTTGCATTCTCCCTATTCATTGTAGTCTCTACAGGCTAGATTATAGTTCATTTAAAAGGTGGGTATTATTTTATAGTATGCAAACATACATAGATGTCTGAAATCTCTTTTTTTTTAAGAAACTGAGCATAGATTGTTACATTACAAAGCTACAAATTCCCACTCCTACACATTTTTAAAAATAATCTCTGTTAAAATCAAGTATTTGAAAATATATTTTAAAAGGATACTATTCCGTGATGATTGAGATTGTATTTTGCTCCTGTGGAATGCCAAGGTTTCCAGTAAAAGAAAAATCCCCCCCATATATATTTATTTTTTTCATCTGGGAAAACATCCTTCATATTTTACTGTTGACAGGTTGATGAAAATACATTGTTAGATCCTAGTTTTATGAACAAAAAAAATAGTTTGTTTTTGAGTGCTGAAAAATGTAGAGAAGTTGTTTGATGCCCATATTCTGTTAACTGGTATACGGGGAGTTTTATGGCCATTTTTCTGCTTAAATGCATGATCAGTAAAAATGCTGTCAAAAGAAAAATCGGCTAATGAGAAGATACACAAGAGTCCTGTTAATTAGCAAGATCTGCTTGAATTGCTAATCCCAATTTATAGCAAATTCTTCAGGTTCGGCGATTTTTACTTGAAAAGCCTTGAAAATTACAATTATTGTCACTTGCATTGTAATCTGATGGAAGAATTTACTTATCCTTACTGATATATGACATGGAGAAAAAAACTGATCTAAACTGGCAAAATCTATAAGTACAGTATTAGTTAATTTTCACTTTGTTAATTTTATTTTCTGTCATTAAATCAGCATATTAATCTAATGAGAAACTGTTCCACAGTAATATCTGCAATAAAAAATATTACTTCATGTTTATCACTGACTAACTTCATATTTTTTTCGTTTTCATTGGACTTGTGAAGGACCATCTTATTTGATAGGCACCATTTTTAGTTTTTGATGACAGTAACAAAATGGTGCTGGAGTGCAGAGAAGGAATGCTTTGCTTGTGAATCATCTGGTGAGGTGAAAAACTGGAGTAGGAGATATGTTTGCTTTGACTCTGATTACCCTCTGCTAAAATATCTTTTTGTTCCGTTCTTACAGGTAGACTTTGGCCTCATCACATTTAAAAAAATGCATATTTTGACAGAATGTATTTTGTGCCGTAATTAATGTTTGCTGTGTAGCATTGGCATTCTTTATTCATTAAAATAATGTAATTTTTCTTTTCCGAAATTAATTCATTTTTTTTGCTTGGGGTAGATTCTGGCCAGTGGCGGGCATGTTCGCATTGTGTGAGTTGTTCATCAGTAGTAGTTGAGTGCTGCGGCCTTTCCCTAGTGGGTAGCAATGAAGCACTACCTTTTTGCTTTTGTGGACTTCAAAGTAGTATTTTTCATATTCATATTACAGTTCAGAAGAAATTCCTTCTCTCTACAGACATTCAAATCACATTATCTTATCACCCAGGGAATTGCGAAGAAACATATTAATTTTTATTATAAAACTAGTACTGTACATAGGATTTTTTATTTTAATTTTTACATTTGCTTTTATTTTGTAAATAAGTTTGAGTATCTTTGTCTCAGTATGTGCTTTTGAAACTGTAGCTGAATACATTCTAAATCTTTTCATCAAAACTAAACAAAACTAAACCGAATCTCCCAGTGTCTAATATTTTGTTGGTTTGGCAGTGCTATATAAATAAAATATAGATGTATTTTTTGTGAAGAGACAGAGAAAATATTTTACTTTACTTGCTGGTAGATTTCAGGATGATCTTTGTAGCACAGTTACCAGTCCGCGATGCTAGTTTGTCAGCATTAGGTAAGGACTGCTAGCAGCTTTAATGATGTTGGGTCCCCCGGAATTGTTAAAAGTTGTTGCAAAGAAATTTGCTAGTTGATGTTGTTAATGAGCAGGAAAACCAGCTGCATTTTTTTTTTTTTTTTTTTTTTTTACACTTTGGTTAATGTCTAATCTGATTTTTTAAAAATAGTTATGTATTCATACAGGCAGGGCGTTTGGTGAGCAGAAGTTAACAAAGTAGGAGCTATCAATCCTTCTCTCTTTCCTATTGTTTCCAGAAAAGAAGGAAATAAAGAGAGACTCTGGAATTTGAAAGTATTGACCTTCTGACATGCACACACAGCATGGTCATTGCACTGGCACATAAAGTGCCTTAAGCCACCATAATGGCACATTGCATTTTTGAAGTTACTGATATGAGAGCCAGCTGGATGGGGGATGGAGAGCCAACACTGATTCTGCAGCTATTTGCAAGTTACTACTTTAGAGCCAGACAGCTTCACTTTTATATTCCCAAACTTACCACTTAGGAATAATGTTGCTTTGTTCGGCTTAGCCAGGGATTTGTGACTGCTACATAGACTTAGAACCGTTTGGTCCAGAATTGTGTGGTCATTCTTCATAGAGATCTGCCTCACAGAGCAATTTCATTCATCTGGTGGTGGGGGAGGGATGAGAAACAGTGAAGGGACATTCAAATATAGCATTCTTTAAGGAAAATGCGCATCCACATTAGCTAGTTCCTTTTTTAAAGCTTTTTAAAGATAAAGGCAGAGATTTGGATAAAGCAGTTAAAAGCCAATTCAGACCCATGTCTTTAGACAACATGTGATCTCCTGGATAGGCTCTCCATGCATAGTCTGGAAAAGACCTAATATTTTATGTATTGCAACAGCTCTCCCCAGCTTCCCCCAACCTTTTTTTTTATTATTATTTGTTTACAGTTATTGCTCCAATACGCTTAAACATCTTTTTGCAGTACTCTTGGGGCTTAGTTTATTAAAAATTAGTGATCCATCACTAAGCGGGGTACAGTACAAATACTGGTGCTCCCAAAAGGGAGTTTTTGTGCCAAACCAGAAGAAATAATAGGTATACAAAAGCTGCCAAAAAGCGTGTCTCCCAATTGCTAATTAATCAGGCGAAAAAGCACCTCAGCAACTACAGCTGAATGTGGGACAGTTTATTGTAAATATTGAATAAAGATATGTTAAGGGGACATAGTATGTTTTTGTTTGTAGCTATGTGTAACTAAAAAAAATAAAGGTCTACTATGTCCCAAAGTTGGTTGGAATTTCGTTTACATTGATGATCTTGTCAGTGGGTTGACCTCTTTCAAAAAAGCTCATACTACTTTTGAACAAAAAAAAATTACCATTTTTGCCTATTTATTTTTTCTGTCTGGTTTTAAGGTTTGTCATTAGTAATAATATCTATAGACAACAGCAAAGCTTTAGAAAGATACTTTAAAAACCTCTGGGTTACAAGGTATTGAAGAAAAAGAACCATTGCTGTGAATATCTGGTATCCAGAGCTGCCAATCACTTTTGGCACAGCTCCCATCATGGTTGCTGTGCCCATAATTAAATGCCTGTCATTAGTGTATTTTTCCATAACATTTACAATGGAAAAGGCAAGGGGTCCTTGCAGAGCTATGGCTGTCAGGGGAACAATAAAAACTAATTACACACTCTGCTGTCACCATT
The DNA here is from genome assembly GCF_009769465.1 of Tauraco erythrolophus. NCBI lineage: Eukaryota > Metazoa > Chordata > Aves > Musophagiformes > Musophagidae > Tauraco > Tauraco erythrolophus. Next base: position 67,350,999 of record NC_141496.1, read on the forward strand.
GTCAGCTCTGCTTTTGGGGGGAAAGAACATGGAAAGTGTGTGCCTAATAATTATATATATAAAATTATATATATACAATACCCAATTGGGGAAACTCAGTCATAGTGAAGTGACATTTACTTGGAAGTTTATTATTCCTGCATTCAAAAGATCTTAATTCTAGGGTTGTATTTTACCCTTCACTTACGCCTAAGTTGCATACACTTTTCCCTTTGCGTTTCAGTCACTTCTGCCTTTCTCTCTTTCTTTCTGTCTTGCACACTTTCTGGTGAACTGAGATTTCCAATAAAATTGCTGGAATCAAAGCCAGTATTTGCCTGCATTTATTAAGTGGGTGCAAATCATCCTATTCTTTGTATGCTTTTGCTTGTGTCCTGCATAGTAAACTGGATTTTTAAAAAAACTGAATGAAAGCAGCTAGTTTGCCTGTTCACCTTTTTTCTATTTTCAGCCCATGGCGTGCAGGTTGTCTTCAGCAAAATTAGGTTAAGATTTTGGAATTCTGCAGTAGTGGCTTTGGTGAAACCTGTGCCACTTCTATTTATCAATGCACAAATATTTCCAAATGTGAGCACCAGTGCATAATTGCAGAGTGAATTATCTTGAATGCTGTCCTTAAAGACATTGAAAGAGCGAAGTTGTGCCTTCACACTGATGTTTACTAATGTGTTGGATTTTTTTTTAGGCTGTAAAATGAGTAATTCGTTTAAGCAGGATTTTTAGTCCACTGATTTAAAAAAGAATAGATCCTCAAAACCAGAATTTTTAATATGTTTAGATACCTAGAGTGGCAGTCAGGATCCATGTGGGATTTTTGAGACTTCTCGGTGCCTAACTGTCTTAGATTTTATTTCTGCTTTTTTACATACTTAGGTACTTAAATACCTTTCAAAAAATGGTCCCTAATGCTGATTAAGGAAAGTAGTTTAAATAAACATCTTATCTTTTAAAATTTGCTGAAGACAGTAGGAGCTGATAGGTACTAATGAGGAATGGAAGTCGATAGATACTACAGGATCTAATGTTGGTCTTTTTTTAAGACACCATTTCTTGATGCTTTTTGATTGTGATATTTTTGGCAGTGTTCAGATCCGACTCTATTGAAGTAAAAAGATTCTTCCACTGCTTTGGATAGGAGTTGATTTAGGTCCTGTATCGATGACTTTACAATGTAGTTCATGGATAAGAGTTTCAGTAGTTAGGCTTGTCAATTTTTGTGAGGCCACGCAATCTGCCTGAATCAAATCTAGTGAGAGGGCATAGCAGCATTGTTCTATATATCCCTGTGGGTATTTGTCTGAGGGGGTTGAAACAAGTTCTAGGCTGAGATTTTTTGAACAGTTTTTACCGAGTTGAGACCTTCACCTTTGAGGGGCTGAGAGGAGTAAAAGTGAACCTGCTGGAAGGAGTAGTTGCTTTACTGTCAGCAGGGAAGTGAGAATTGGCTTATCATATGTGATTAGCAGACAGGCATTAGTGAAACTCTGAGGTGTTGGATGCCTTATACAGTGGAGAACAATTTGGTATGTGCCAAAAAAGAATCATTAATTTAAGATCATGAAGATAAAATTGATCAGATGTAGTAGTACACCACTGAGATACAGGTTTTGTATTTTCCAAAGCACTATATGCAATATACTGCTCTCTTCTAGGTAAGTTAGTCCTTAAATACCAGATGGATCTTGGGAATGCCCAAACAAGATAGAATTGTCTCCTCCCTGAAGTAGTTAAAACACTGTCTTCAGGAGAGAAGTCCCTGCTTTCCAGAAAATAGAACAACAGACTTCTACAAACAAAGTCCCTGTTTTACTGGAGAATGCTACTTCTTCTTGCAAATGTAAACTCTTTAATATATAAAGCATATAATTTATTACCTGTTTACCAAAATGGTAAGCAGGGATTCTTGTCATGTGGTATGTTACTGTATTTTGAGGCTGCTGGAAGAATGAGAAAGCAATTTTTCTTGAAGCAATTTCATTTAATGGAGTAGGAAGTGTTAAGTTTTTCTTGCTTCCAGTGGACTTGCTGTTGTCAGGTGGCCATGCGATACGACGTAACGAGAGGAAGACACACTTTCAGGAAATATGGCACACATTTAATTTGAGAAGATAGATGTTGATGAAATAAACCTCTCTTAAAATCGAGTCTCACAAGAAAATTAAGTTCTAATTCTCAGACTGTATCTATTGTACATGCATTTGAAATTTGATCATGTTTTGTAGTCTCTGGGTTGGTAGATCCAGTTGTAAGGCACTGGGCCAAGTTTAATGTTACTTGTATGTATTTGTGGTGCATTGCCTGCAAGGTTCCCAGAAAACTTCAAAATTTTCTGGGAAGTTCATTTTTTTAAATGTTCTGTGAATGTTTAATATCTTTTTGTATTGAATTCGCAAGTGTTGTAAAGGAATGCAAACGCAATTTTGTTGAAGAATTTAGGTCTTCAACAGTTTTCAGATAAACTGCCTTTACAGAAATACTCGGAACGTGTCTTGCAGAGAACATGATCGTTTTGTAGCATGCCTAATAGCGTAATCCTCACTTAAAAATGTGTAGTACAAATCAGTCTCTTAACACTAGGTACAAAAGTTGTATTGTAGATAGGAACTTCGCTAGCAGAAGTTCTGTACATTTGTTGAGGGTTTTGAGAGTATAAAGAGATTTTTGATTAAAATATAAACAAAATAAAAAGTGTTGTTATTTGCAGTATCTTTAATCAAGGTGATATGAAATTTTTCATTAAGGTTAAGATTCACATTATCATAACAAGTGACAGTGTGGGTGAAGAAGGAGAATTAATTAGAGAGGTAGATCATGGTTTCTCATTATATCATGGCTATTCACTGCATTCAAATTCCAAACAAACCCTTTCTCTATATCTCAATTACATAAAACTTACTTGCAAAGAACACTTTATGAAGAGAATCTCCGTATTCACTGTTTCTAGTCCGAAGCACGATGGTTAGCTTAAAAAAAAAATTAAAAATAAGTTTTTTTTGTGATTTACAGCATTACTTTAATATTACTTTTTCAGACCCTGTCTGTGACTGAACTACATTTTATAGCTTACTGTAAAAAGAAATCTCCGTTTTCCATTTTTCATACTAGCTGTCTTGATTTAGTGCTGATATAATAGCCTCCTTCAGAACAAGGCATTTGGAAGAGTTTCATAAGCACTTTATTTTAGGTGTAGAGTTTGGAGCTAATACATTATTACTGATGAAAGCAATTTTGCCTTTGTAACTTCTGTGAGTAAATCAGACCATTGCAGTGTCCAATTAGGATTTCTGTGCTGTTTTCTTCTTATATATGTCAGAGGAAGGATTGCCCCTTCTTTGTGTTTGTGGGTTTGTTTTCTTCATGAAACTGGTACAGTGGATGCCTACAAGACTTGATTTTTAGATTAGAATCAGTATCAGGCACGTTTGACCCAGTCTTCTTGAATTATCTGTTTTCTTTCATATTCAGCTCTACCCTTAAGATAAAATGTCCTCTCTGATTTCCACACTGATGAAAATGTCAGAGACAAAGCAAGTCTTGGTAGTATCTTAGTCCCGAAAGTGTGGTAATGTGGTAATGTAATTTTCACCCGGGTGAAAAAAGTTCTGTGGTTTTCAGTTAAATGTGTTAGAGATTAATACTGTTACCTGTGATTCCTGTTAGGGATAGTATTCTTAATGGTTTTGGTCTGAGAAACATTCCCACATTTGAGAATGAAAATAAATAAATATATATTTTTTTAAAGATAAATTCATAGGTTTTAGAGGGAACCTTTTCTACACTCTACTTATTGTGGTCCACATCACTGCAGTAATATTCTTATTTAAATAATATATCAGAAGCAAGAATAGTGTTTACACGAATATGGCTTGCCAGTTGAAAAATTATCTGAGTAACACAGAATATCCTGATTTATGATAATACAGGACTGCTGATTACTTTTTTCTGCAGTATTCCATAATAAGTGACCGGGAATAGACTGTAAGTATTCTGCAATGTTTATCTAATGAACAGAGGTTAAAAGAAATAGTGTGTTAACATACTCTGACCAGATGCTGTGCTATGTTTGCATGAAATTCCTGTTGAGTTTACAGAATCATTGGGGATGTTATTTTATTTTTTAACTCGCAGTAATAGAAGAGACTGAAGTAAGTATCAACTATTCAGTTGACAGTACTTCGCTGTGCCTCATTCTCTTTTATTCCTCTCCAAATTAAAAAAAAAAAAATTAGTAATGCTAAGCTATTTTAAAAAATAGCGCATGATTAAATCTCTCTAAAAAGATTTACTGTGTGTTTTCCTTTACCTCTTCTGCAAAGCTTGTTTTACTTTTTATTTTAGTTATTGTTTACTGAATGTTTTTTTACTGGATGTTTTTTCCTCTTCAAAACTTTTTTCCTCCATCTTAGCTACTATTTCAGGCACAGTTACGTATTTATTTTGTATATATTAAAGTTTATTTGTCCATGTATTGATGAAAATTCTCCCCGTGCTTATGGAGATAGGAGAAGATAATATAGAAGACGGGTAAGAGAAATTTGTTGCAAACTGATTTTGGTGTAAAAGAGCCTGTGCTTATTTCCTTAGGACTGGGAAGTCTCATAACTTTTTTTCTTTTGAACTCTGTTTTGCAAACATGCATTTCTTAGTTACCTGAGAATCTTACCTTTGTTACAGATGTGTTTGTGTCTTCCTTTAGTTGTACTGTTTTTTTCTACCATCTTTTGGTGCTTATAAGCTTTCCTGCATTCCCTTAAAGTGGTTGGGAATCTCCTCTGATGTTATCAAATTTTAAAAATGAAACAAATGCCATGACAACAATGCAACATTCTCAAATAAGGCAACTCAAGCAATAAAAACTCCATGCATATGAAAATTGAACATGCGAGGTGGAAAGATGCATCTATTCTGCTGTTGCATGCCCTTTAACCCCAGGACTGATGTAAAATGTGTTTTTCAAAAGATCTTGACACATCTGAAGCTAAAGCTATAATTTTTCCTGTTTTAACAGTGGCTTGTCAGACTTTTTGACTCAAAACTTTCAGTGCAGTCTAACATGAGAAAGCATGTTCAGACAGGACTCCAGCCACTCTAAACAAAAAAATCATACAGCTGCCTTTCAGTTTGAACAGGTAAATGATGATCATGAATCCTGTTGTACTTCAATGTCAGAAACATGGTTTGGAGACTTTTTTTTTTTTTTTTGTATATTGTGTATGGTTATGGGGAGTAAGGGAAGAAGCCGAAGAAGAGGGGGAGGTTCTACAAATAACAACCTCCGTTTTCCGCCGGGATGCTTCTTTAGATTTTGTTGGCTTTGCTGCAATTCTGCAGGCTTCTGGAAATAGATGAATACTTCTACAGAAGCGTGATTGCAATGCAAAAGGAAAAAAAATCCTAGATTTTACTTAGAAACATGCTTATTTAAATACTTCCATTATGTGTGAAGTCATTCCTTTTTTGGGGCAGGTAATTACACCTTGCATGTGACTTAGGTCCTTAATGTGAAAAATGTCAATTCTTAACTCTTTTTCTATCTTTGACCTTTCAATAAGCTGAAATTGTGATTTTTACTTATGTTTTTTAAACATCAGAAGGTTGTATCCGTGCAAAAAGGTGCATTGTTATAATCTATGGTCATGCTATAATCTGTGGTCATGGTGTGATCCAGGTGTTGCAAAGAGAAGGAGAGCTGTAGATAGTTGATGAGGTGGGGTTTTTTTGCATACTTCATTTGCTTGGGTCACTTTAAATGGATTTTCCTATAGAAGCTATCTGATGTGTGGTTTTCAAACTTTGCTAATCAGCTTTAGGGAAAAAATTGCCTTCCTAATTATAAATGGCTGTTTACTCTTCGAACAGAAGTTGTAGTATTGTTCAGTGTCCTCTATATCTTTCCTGTACCCCTTCCCTTTTCCTTTTTTTTCTTTTTGTTCTGTGACTATGGGTATTTCCAAGAAAAAGAATTTTTGATTGTAATCTGTTTACCCCTTATTTTCACCTGGTTAGAATAAGATTGGGTAAGGTCTTGGGGTTCCTGACTAGCGTGTTCCGCCTGGAAGGAGCCATGAAACTGTAGCTTCAAACTGCAGTAAATATTGACTGGGTCTCTGAGCTTAGCCTTGCTCAAAGCTCACTCTGAAGACTTGAAAGGCTCCTATTGTTTCTTCTCAGTCAGCACTCCATAGCCAAGGCTAAAGTATGCATCTGTTAGGAGAAGAAAGGCAGTTGAGGAAATTAAACAGTGAACACAGCTCAAGGCGTAACCGCTGAGTGCAGAGGAAAGAGAAGCCTCCAACAAAAAAGGAACATGGACTCACTGTGGGTTGCATAAAGCTTTGCAGAAGTGGAGTGTCCAACACCACCCACTTGCTTTCTGTGTGAGGTACTAGGTGAACATAGCCTTAACATCACTTAGGTGGGATATGGAGAAGGGATACCAACTTTTTCCTTCAGGGCATGGTTCTTGCCAAAGATTGTACAATCCTTTGTGAACAGCTAGGCAATGAAGGTGGATTCTTGGGCAACTCTCCCTCAGTAAGGCTCTAATCAGAGTGTTGGGTGAAGTATTTTGGAGAGTTTAACCACTGCTGTTCTGTTCCATTTAGCTTTTGTCTTCGGGGTGCAGAAGGAAGGCAAGATGCCGCGGATGTAGTTTAATCAGGCCACCGCTTTTTATCAGTTAATTTGGGACGCGGCTTGGCAATACAACACAGATGGCAGGTTGTTGTGCTTTCCTTGGCCAGTCTGTCCTCATTGGAGAAGCTTCTGCCAGCCAGTGCCGGGTGGGTGATGGACTCCTGCTGTAAGGCGGGATGGGGAGCTGTCTCATCTGTTCGTACCCTCCTCTCCCCTTTCTGTTTTCCTTCAGTGTGTTTTTTCCTGAGTTCCTTTCAAATTCTTGTTCACCAGGATATTTCACCTCTTTATAGGATGAGTACTTGTGTTGACTGGGTGGGTAATACAGCCTACTACATTACATTAACCTGAACCGAATCTCTGTGTGCATATAGATCCCTGACTTGCTGTGATGAAAGTGAAATTCATCTCACCAGGCTTCCTTGCTCCTTCCCTCTTTTCCTGCCCAAGAAAAGCCTTCAAAGAAAAATATGATTAGCATTGTACCTGCTGCCAGTCTTAAAAAAAATAATAACAAAAAAAAAAGTCTTTCCTGCTGATTCATTTTGCTTCTAGATAGGTGCTCCCCTTGAATGTGATGAAAGAGATGTGTCTCACACATTTCACAATGATCAGCTGTCCCCATCCCTTTTTATTTTGTCTCAGTTATGTTCTTCATTCCCTTCTGTCCTTCAGTCTAGATGATGTAAGGAAACTTCAAAGGACCCATGACCTCCTTTTCTTCCTACTCGCAAGACAAAGCCTTGCCCTCTGCGTTTAAGATTACGGAAATGACAGTGTATCTATCTCATTATTGTAAAGCATATTGGGATATTTTGAATATGAAAGGAGCTGTATGAAAGGAAATTCTGTTTACTCTCCTAAAATGGGAATAGGATTGTCTTGTTAATGCACTGGTCCTTTATCTAGGAAGGAGAAATGCTTGACATCGCACTAATAACGAGTTTGCACTGCGCTTCCCTTCACCCTCTAGCAGCACTATAGCAGGAAGAAACCCAGTCTTCTAAGGTGGGGTAGGAGAAGTTGAAACAAGGATGGGAATTACCTGAAATATGAATATGCTGTTGATAAGAAACTTCAAGTGCAGTGCCTTAAAGCTAGCAAAAGCATTGTTTTTCAAGCTTATAGAAAGCAATACTATTTCAAAGCCAGCAAAAAATTACTTTTGAGAAGTAGGTAACACATTATTATACATTGCTGTGGAGAAATGTGATTGAATTTTAGTAAACTATGATTTTCGTTTCACTATAAATCAGCTGATTTGATGTGTAGAAAACTTAACTATATAAAATCTGTTAGACTGAAGTAGATTCCCTGCCCCCCACAAAGGTTTTTTTTTGCTTTTTTTTCCCCACTAACGCCCACTAACGGAAAGAATACTCTATGTAAATATTGTATGCTGATCACCAGATCCTGTTCAAGTTCCTTTATCTGTTCTGAAGACAGAAATGCGTGGTTGAGGCATTTGTAGTTGTGATACAGAAGAGGAAGGTTTATGATTTTTTTTTTCTGCAGTGAATCTGTTTTCCTTCAAACTAGTATTTTAAACACATAACAGATTTACATCTTGTTAGTTTTCCAATTTTAACCATTACTTATGTTTTCTTTTGTATTGGAGTTTAGACCAACAGCTGAAAAATATATTTTACTGAAAACCGTTGCATCACAAACACCAACTTGAAAAAGTTAAACATTGTTAGAAAGAATTTTTGTGTATGCCTCAAATGCAAAATGACTTTCAAAAAAGCCAATATAAGGAAACAAGTAACCAAACTCTTGTCCAGGCCACTTTTCTTTTTTAACATCCTTCTTATTTGTGTGTGTGCCTCCCTTCCTCCTTTTTCACTGAATACAACAATTTTAATATTATTGATATTTTACAGACAGAAAAATTCAGAGTTACTGCTTCTGCAACGATCAGAACACTTCTCTGTTACACAAGCCATAAGATTTTTATTTTAACCTTAAAGCATGTGTGTATACGATAGCATAAAATGCCTGCATTTTGGAAGAGATTATTGTTCACGCTGGAAAACAGCATGTTGTACAAATTATCCCTCTTCTACTTTTAAAATTTAGTGTAAAGTTGTTTCCTTGTACTTGCCAAATCAACTGTTCTAAATGACACTCATTTGTGAATTGCCTGCCCTTTATTAAAAAAAATGGCCGATCAAAATTGTAATGTATTTATGTGCTCTTTTTATTCAGTCTCATGCTAAAAAAAACCGCAAAAATTCTTTTTCTTCACTACTGAAGCTGATATTTCAATTGTAACCATGAATTTTTTAGAAAGCTTGTAAGTCTTGGTGTAAATATGGTCTTACTTTTTTGTCTCAGTAATGTTACATTTGCCTGACAGATCCATAATGCAGCTTATTTTGTACACTAACATTCTAAACAGCTGTTTTCCCATTTTAACAGAAGCCAGTTTGAAAAACAGGTAGTTGTTGGTACTTACTGCAGTGCACCGAATTGCGTTTGTTTTCTTCAAACTTTTTTTGTTCTTTTATTCTGTAAACACTTATCTGAATTTCAAATGAGTACAATAATTGTACGGTATTAATGCAAAATACTGTCGTTCATATGCAGTCATGCCCACTGCTTCTCTTAGAATTTCTACATTTATCTTTCCTGTTTTATAATAAGAAAATTTTATAGTGGACAAATATTACCACAAAATCAAATAGATTTATTGCAATCTTCTTATTTTATTTTTTTTTTTAATCTAATTCTCTCAGTCATTTGTTAAAAGGACTTAAAGAATTAAAATGTGTTAAGGGCTGGGAGGAGTTTAGTTTCTCCAACACTCTTCTCAATAAGAGTGTTTTATTTTACACTAGGAGTCTGCAAAGAACAAAACAAAATACAAAATCGTACAAAGATCTGTTAGGCATGTCTTCATGAAGACTGAAGCAATGGATGCGGGAGCAGGCAGCAACATAGAGTTATGCTGCCTAGTGCACTGCTAACAATTTACACCTTTCACATTGAAAAAGTCTTGCTTGAGAACAAAGGGAAGAAAACCCCTCATCATCCATGCAGGTACTGATTTTCAGTTTAGCTTCACCATGATCGGTTTCCCGGTTTGATTGGTACAGCCCGTTTCCTATGGCAATGTGGCCTTTCAATGAATTAATTGAAAACACAAAATACGATAAAGAGCTGTTCTCTAGACCACGAGGTTTGTGCCCAGCCAGTCCATTGCTTTAGGTAGATTAATCAGGGATGTACGCAATGTCCTAACTGAGCACGGTTCATGTGTCTTTGCTTCTGTGTTTCGGATTCAGAAAGGAGTTGAATTTTTTGTTCTCTTATATTTATTTGTTAACCAGATTCTGCATCAACTTGTTCATTTGTAACTAACAAGAAATGTAAAAGTTGAGGTTAGCAAAATTAAACTTAGCTTGTCTTGATGAGTCAGCAACAATGGCAAACAATGCTACTGTAATTGGGCAACATAATTTTATCTCTTGACAATCCAATACTGTTTTCATTGCTATATTTTAATTGTAATAAGAGGATAATTTAGGACATGAAATTTAGGACAATATACAGGTGTATATTTTTATTAGTTTCAGTTATTCTTCGGAAGGGTTACTGGAATTGCTGCTTTTGCCCACACTGAGGATGTCTCTCCCTCTCTCCCTCTCCCTCCTATGTGTATATTTCATATTTCCATTAAAAAACCCACTTGTGATTTACACCAATGAAATAAAAGCAGTTCTTACCAAACTGTTTTGTCTAAGCCAGTTTCTGTTTTTCTGTATTCACATTTGTGCATATATGCCTTACTTTCTTATTTCTCATCTGACATAACAGGTTTAATAGTATGATTGGCATTTTACAACTAAGAAAACTCAGGATGCATCAATGAAAGTTCTTTTTGAAGCATTAAAATTTGCTTCTTTATAGCATAGAGTCCACAAAATGCATGGACATTATTTCAATTAATTAATAAATAATTACTTAGCCTAATGCAAAGTATTTGGCTGTACCAAACAGGGCTTAACAAAGTATGAACCCAACAGGTTCTTGAAGGTCCCTTGTAGTTTATAGTCTCTTATTTGAACTAAAGGTTCAGAACAACATATTTTTATATTATTTTTGTAATCAGAACATGAAAATGCTCATTTAATCTCTGTGGATGTTAGATACAAGCCCGAATAATCCTTAAAAAGCAAATGCCTGGGGACGATACTCCCTGGCTTGACATGAGGATTCGCGCTAAAAGCCGCAGTAACTCTGCCTTGTGGAATATCAAAATCGGCACATGTTTTCCAATGATCTGTGCAAGTTTCAGCAGATAATATTAGTGGTATCTGGTCTAGTGTTCGACCTCAACAGAGAATAAAGAAAATTATACAGACTCATATATGTGCATTTATGCATGGGAGTTACTCTTACTGGTTACGTTTTGAAAAATTGTCCTAAAATTCTGGTCTAATGTCTGTAAAAATACTTTGAACATGTTGTATAAGTGCTTGTCAGATCAGACACCTCCTTAAAGTGTAAGAACATTGTGGCATTTTAGAAAAGTATGATATTGTGGAGGGCTGGCTTTATTTGTATTAATTCAGATATTATGATGTTTGTGCCTAAAATAGTTTAAAGAAACTTATAATGGGCTTTGTCATGAATAGTGAGGAAACAGGTTTAAGTGGATTGATTTTTTGACCTGATCTTTTACTTGAGCAGTCAACTTCTGATGTATTGAGAAAAAAATAGATTTATTTTCAGAAATGAATTTTGCAAGTATAATACCTCAAAATACCAAATTTATAATTTTCAGCTAGAGAAGAGATATATAGTTTTATCCTTAGGGCTTTAGATAATGGATTACATTCATTCACAGTATTTAAAACAAAAAAACCAAATACATGAAATGGCTTTCAACTTTATTAATGCAGAATTTTTAAATTCTGGCCTCTATAATATTTTTTAAAACCTGTTTAAATTATAGCAGTTTCTGAAGATACGCAAATTGCACATTCAACTTCAGTTTTGAGTGCATTTTTATATTAAAATATAGCAATTGGCCAGCTCATATTCTTCACTTTCCACAGCCTTCGTTTTCCAGATAGGTGTTCAGTAATGCCTTTTCAACAGCTTGTCTAAATAATTGCTGAAATGAGAGAAAGCTTTCACTTACTTGGTGAATTATAAAACACACACACAAAAGTCCCTGCACTTTGGGAGGGTTAAAGCTTTTCATGAAGGTTGACAGAAAATAAAGAAATGTAGCAATGTAGTGTTTGTTTGAAGAATTTGAGCCAAGGTGTCTATTTGTCTCTAATAGAGGATGACAACGAAGGATTTAAGAAGTTATCCCACTTATTGTCTCCCACACAAAAACCTTCCGCCTGCATCTTTCAACTTGCTTCACCACTTCTGAAGAAGCAATGGGCAAACTGCTGAATTTTTATTAATCAGCTTAACCTAATGAGATGAAAAAACCTTTTCAGAATTACAGGGAGAGAGATACGCGTCTACAGAGAAACTGGTTTTGAATGCTTTAACATCTAGTAATTTTCTTCATACCAGCCATGAAGAGGCAGACCTCAGTTCTGCTACTGGCTCTCTCACCTGCCTTCCTCGTTTCACTTTCCTGCCTAATTTTAGTTCTTCTGTAAGCATATGTTCACGAGGTGTTCCCCCCTTTCCCCACCCCTTCAGGAATAAGTAAAAGGGAGACTTAATGCAGGTCTGGGCTGGAGATACCTTTGGGAACTGAGGCAAGAAAGCCTAAGCTGATAAAACGTGACTCTTCTGATGGGGGCCCTGTTTGGATAACTTGCCTCTTCTAAATTCTTTTCCCTTCCCTCCCTCCCCCCAGCTCTCTCTCCTTTTCTCTCTCTTGTCAAGCCCACTTCATAAACGGTAGCAGCTGGAGATCTTTTTAGTGGCATTCAGGGATTACTGCCCTTCAGGATTTTAATAAGCCCCACTGCCTGAAATGCCTGTGAGGGTGCTCTCTGAGACAATTACCATTCAGGGCTGGGATTGAGAGCCCTTCATGGCCCAGATGGCCAAGGGGCTGCGTACGGGCAGATAGCATTCCCCAAACAACAGATCACTGGAGCAAAGAGAGTGTTCTTTTTTTTTTTTTCTATCGTTAGGATGAGGAGTGGGGAGAGGGAGAAAAGGAAGTGAGTAAGGGGGTTCTATCACTTTGCAGCTAATCAAAGCTAAGTTTGCTCATCCTCCTATACATAACTGGATTTAAACTGTGACCTCTTAAGAACTGCAATTTGAGGTTACGTATCCCTATTCACTGTAAGGCAGCTGCACATTGTAATTTAAAAACACAATACCCCTGATTATGAGGAGTATTTCTTAGCTGCCCCCACAGGAAGAAATAACCTGCAGAGGGCTAGAATGAGAGCTCTTCTTACTTTAGTGCTGGGAACAGAGGACAAAAATTGCAGGCAGAACTGATTGGTAGCTGTGGATCTCTGGGACACTCTGGAAAGTCTGGAAAATACAGCTGATTAACAGGACAAATGTTTAGCCAGAAGGAATTGCTCATTCAGGTTTGCTTTTACCTGCAGTATGGCATGGCTTCTAGATGAGGCACATGGAAATCAAGTGGTGGACTTCTGAAAAGACTTTTTCCTTTAGGAGGGAAAGTTTGGAGTTATTTTTGCAAGGAGCACTCCTTAGCGACTTGGGTGCTTGCAAAGCTGATTTCAGTACAGCCAGGGCTTTTTGGTCTTGCAGTCCTGTGCAGAAAGTGGGAAATGTGGCTTATTAGCTGAACAGCTGTTCTCTGTCTGGATGGACAGACATTAATTTTTTAATCCTTGGACCCCCTGATGGCAGAAAAACCAATTTGTGCCTCTTCACATTAAAGTTAGTATTTGTGATACAGAGCTCAGTTGCTGCCCATTTGCTTTTGACTTCTAAAATGAATACTTCATTCTTTTAAATCGTATTTAAGAAGAAAATAAAATGCATTGTGTCATAAAAGAGAGAAATTGCCTTAAATAAAAAGCATACAGCTGGACTGTCTTATGGCTGAATAGTTTGGATGAATGGGAATAATTCTGTGGTTATTGATCTTGAGGTTTCTTCTTCCATACTCCTGTAAGCTGTAGCAAGTTAATTTGTGGAAGGTCTGAAGCTCCAATTCAAACTTTAAAACCAGTATTTGACTGCTTTCCAAGAAAAATAATATGAATTGGTGGTGGAACTTTGCATGCTGATATTGTGTATGTAAGCAACTCTGCTTCATACATGATTGATATCAAAGAATTACACCAAATTAAAGTAGGATGATAATTTCTTGCTCTAGAACGGGTGGCGATGGCTAGGGCAGATAGATAGGTCCTGCTGTTCGTTTTAACGCTACTGAACTTTTCCTCCTTCCTCTGAATATTCAGACTTCTCGAGTAGAGTATCTGTGCTGAGGGATACTTCTGTGGTTAAGAAATCATTTGTAACAGAATTAGCAATATAGGAAGACAGTTCACCTGAAGATGATGTTTCATAAGCCCCTTTCAAACCGATGAGCATGATTGCTTAGATATACTCCCATTATGAAACTAAATGATCAGCTTTGTTTCTCTCCTGCAGTCCTATCAGACCCTTTTTCCCCCTGCACTTAAGTGTTACAAGGATAACAAAATTAAAAAGAAATGAATAAAACATTCATGAATTGGAGAGGACTTGACTTCAGTTAAACGGGTGCAGGTTGCTGACATGTTGACAACTGCGGTATTAGTGTCCAAGAGAGCCAGACAGCGCAACACTTGCAGCAGTTTCTAAGTGTTACAGGTATTGAAACAAATTCTGCTTGCCATGCTTTGATGAGTAGACACATTGAAAGAATTGGGATAATCATTAAAGTGGATAAGGTTAGTAAAATTTGTGCACTTTTAAGAAATAATTCTGATTCGTGTATTATCTTTTGACTCCTCAAATTCAATTTGCATGAGGGACAGCATTATCAATTAGAATAATTTATTTAACGTTGAAACTTGAGTCTTCTGCTCAGTTTGAATTGGTAAGACTGGAAGACTTTAGCTGGATATTACTCGTGTGTATGTAAACAGTGCTTCAAACAGTCTGGTATATGGTCTGACACTTCTGAGAACATCCAGCGTTATGTACTGCTGCATTTCAGCTATAGTTTGCAGGATGTATAGTTTCATGCTGGAACATCTAGGCTTTTATTTTGATGATACATGTGTAATGTTACATGCAATAGCAACTGTGCTCTTCAGGAAGATCAGTGTGATTCACTGATAGTTCTAAAACTAGGTGAATATAAGACCGGACTAACGGTGTCATGATGAATCAGGCTGAAACTTTAGCTAGGATGTGCAGAACTATTTAGAATAATGGTACAATATTTCCATGTGCCCATGTAACATTAAAGTTGCTTTATGGGCTCTTGGTTCTCATTATAATTTTGGATCATTTCAAGGTATTTCAGGTTTCTGATACGTGTGATTTATGTCAGGAGTGGTGTATTCTCAGAAGGACGTCTACTCTGTACGTTAGTGCCATGTGCATTTCCTCATCTCTGAGCACTGCTGCAATGTCCACATACTCATCAAAACAAACATTTATGCTCCTATATGATCTTTCCTGTGTAAGACCTATGATTCCTCAGATCATGTTCAACATCTAGGTTCTTTCTCAATGTTCAAGATTTTGGCAAAGTTTTTTTTTGTCTTTTATTTTTTCACAATACCAGGATAAGTCTGAATTTTCGTACCATTAAGAGATAAATTTCTCGCTGTCTTCTATCAAGATTCTTTGTTAATAGCACAGAATGCTAGAGATATATGCAAAGATAGGACTTGAAAAACAGACACCATATTTGAAGACCTATTTGTAAAATATAAAAGCATATAGCTCTGGAATATTTTTATTCCCTTTCCTCCATCTTTCAGCATGACATGTCTGATTTTAGCCTTTTCACATTTTTTTATTTCAGTGTCAGCAGACAGTGTATGCGTGGTAATTTACCTGACAGTGTCTCCTGCTGCCAGGTCTAGAAGCCTGATGGAGTCATGGAACAGCATTATAGTGCTTGTCATTCTAAATGTCATGGGCATTTAGCTAAGGGCTCCTACAGACTGAATGGATTCTCTCCAGCTTTTGTTTTTAAAAAAGTGCAACTTTTAATTAGAATTTATGCATTTTTCCTAGTTAATAATATATGCCATGACATATTTATTGGATTCTAAGATCATAAAGGCAGATGTGTAAAAAATTGTTTTCCTTTCATTTATCAACAGTGTTGACTGTCTTTCTGTTTGTTTTGTATTCCTGAATAGTTGCAGAAATCACTGTGGAAATACTTCTAATAAGCTTACATCAGGTGGATGAAATAAAAACAGTTAAAAAGTGGTTGATAGGCCATTACTATAATCGGTAGGTACTGTTTATGAACTTAACCAGCAATTTTGAATCTCCTTCTAGTGGGAGTAATAGTTTAACATTTAAATAGAAATTATTTTATTAACATGTATTTCCTTCAACTCTTGATCTGTTAACTACAGAATCACATTCTGTAAGTGATAAAATATTAAGTAATTTCACTTCATAACTTCTAAATTTTAGATTTCTGTCTCATGTCCTTAATGAAGTTTGTGTTTTCAGATTTCTATTAATGGAGAAGGGTGTTGCTATCTAAGTGTCTCCTTGAGCATGTCCAGACCACACTGTTGAAAGTGCTGTCCCGCAACACAATCTGATACACTGTAAATGGCTGATATTTTTAGGTGTCCTGTATTGAAATGAGATGATAATATGTGGGAAAATTAAAGCACTCCTAAAAATATAGTGAAATTCAGCAGTTAATAGGAATCTTTTTTGGAGCATTTTATGGATATCATTTCCCATTTGTATATTAGGATGGATTTGTTAAATTGGCAGTGTTTTTTCTATTTTATGAATTAAGCCCATTTCCTCACTAAAAATATGAGGAAAATAATTTTTAATGACATGTACAAAGCTGGGGGGGGGAAACGTTTCAAAGAATTAATCAGAGTAAAACTACTCTGGTAACCAGTCAGGCCCTTGGTATTGGGTCTGGTTTTATGCATCAGTGAACAAAAGGCTCTTAATTGGTGTTTATTCACTCCAAGTGTCCCAAACAGTAAACAGGAATAAAAGTGTTCAGAAGTGTCTGCACGTCATTTCCTCACAACTTGCCATGACTCCCTGGCACTTCTGGTTTTGTCGGATTATTAGTCTGTGAAGGAAGAGATAAAGCATTTCCTTGTATTGAATTCGAGCACGCTCTGTGCTCTGGGCTGAATGAAATATTAAAGGCTGTTTGCGATCTCACAGATGAGTAGGGCAGGCAAACTTTCGCACGCACATGGAAGGGGGTGGCAGACTGAGGTAGAAGCATCCATAGATTCCCGAATTTAGATTAGTTCATGGTTGCTGGTAGTATTTCCCTCCCACATACAAGGACTCTCCACCCACATGGTTTTTAATGACTACTGTTAATTATTTTTGTAAGTATCTGTGGACCATATGTACTTGTTAATCCTTTTGTTGACTGCGGATACTTAAACTATTTCATAAACACTGCAAACATCACTAATTGTAATGAACTCTCCCAATCTAGCATTCCTGAAACTGTGGAACCTGCAAGACGTGCTCCTGCAAATGAGAGGGTGTGGATGTACAGCTCTCGTTTTCATCAGTAGAACAGATGAATTACAGTTGGGAAGGAGAGCAATAAATTATAGAGTCCACTTGGGAAAGTAAAATACTTTGAGATACTGTGAGGTGGCTAAAATGCAGATTCAGTGGATCATCCATCCCTATTTCTCATTTTTTATGTATGTGTATACTTGGTATACATGCTAACATAATAGCATACTGTCATTGCATATATAACGAGATGGTCAGAGAAGGATTTGTATAGTGTTGACTAATGCTCGTAATACTATATAATACTGCACAGATGGTAATTGTCCTGTAGAGAGATGTTGTCCATGGCAATCCTTCTTGATTAAAATTACCTTATACGTTGACTCAGTGCTGAGACCTTTCATCCCATGGATGGCTGGTTTTATAAGTTTGGCCTTATCTGTCAGCCTGCCTGTGTGGAACCAAACTGAAATGTATCTATATTACTTAATGAGAAATTTGTCTTAAGTGTAGGGAAGTCTCCCACCATGAGGCTGTCAGCTACCTAAGCCCTGAAATCCATGATAATTACCATGTCTATAAAATGCCCCTCATTATGGCACATAAAATGCTTGGCTGCAAAGAACTGCTGTGTGAAGATTGTGTGCTGCATACCAGTCAGCATAAAATAAAACTCCTGGGTAAAACATAAATAAATAGACATTATACTTGGTTTCATTTGCACATTTTTTGATGAAGGAGATTTTCAAGTTGTCTGGCTGTGGTACAACAACAATTTCATGCATATGGTCTTCACCACAGAGGAACTTAGTGGCACTCCTAGACTCTGGTGTGCCCGTCTAGTCTTTTACAAATAAATGTGCTGGCCTTGGGAGAAAATGGTGCACAAGGAGTTAAGCAAGGCTATTTGCCGTTGATCAATACTGAAAAAAATATGCAGTAAGAACCCAGTAACCTTCCAAAGAATTCGCTTTGAAATATTCATACAACAATAAAGGTGCAAATCCTCCAACTTACTTGAAGGAAACACAGCAAAGATGCATCTAACAGGAGGAAATATGAAAACACTTTTCTTCAATTACCAATGGTTAGCTCAAAGCAAGTCCTGAAATTGTTTCAGAAAATAACTGCATGATTATTTATTGACTTTGGCCACATCGATTTGCTAAATCATATGGATGCTATTAAGGTTTGCTGTTTTAAGCAACAACACCCACTGTCCCCCTTCGCCCCTTTCTTTCAATTGACGTGGTCAAATCCCAACACAGTTTTGAAACCGCAGTTTGAAAGATTGTGTATTTCAGTTATATATGTAATAGTTTCATATTTCTTAATTCTGTCCCCTTGGCTGTCCCCACCCTCTGTATTTTACAGTTTTTCTGTGTAGCTTGACCCTCAGCTCAGATGTGAAACTATGAACTGCGCTATTGTATGTGCGCTTGTGGTTCAAAACACATTTAAGTGAAGTGTGGACTATGTTTTCCAAGTGGAAACATTCCACGTATCCTACATTACAATGTCAAATTATTAGAGGATTTTCAAAGCAAACAAAAAAATGTAATTTAAAGCCATCTCTCTCAACTGCAGTTTTTTTTAACAGTCCCCTGGTTGTATTAAAATAGCATATGTTAAAGCTGTCCCACATCTTATTACTGTGAAGGCTGGTTACAGAAATGCTGAATCATGCGAAGGATATTATAGAAAACTCAGAGCATACTTAAACTAATCCAGATATTGCAAACTTGTTCTTTAGCCATTTTCATATGAGCAGGGTCCCATTTTGACCTTTTTCTGTGCATTTTGAAGGAGGTATCAGGTGCATGATCTTTGGCTGTTTGTGAGATAGCTCTGAGTCGTGTACTAGGAGCAAAATTAAACTCTGGAATAGAAGCTGGAAAATTTGGTGTCAGTGTCTAAGTGGCAGCACCAATGTACTGTATGGCCTAGCAGAGGAAAAAGGACTTTCTATAGTTAATAGTACAAGATAAATTTTTCTCATATGCTGTTTCTTAAAAAGTCAGGTTTCCCTTCTGCTCTTAAGTAGCCTAAGGTTGTTTGATAGCTGCTTTTATAACTTCAACATTGCGTTCCCCACCTGAAAACCCATTTTTAATTTTCCTTTGAACGAGTTAGAGGTGAGGGTGTCTAAGTACCAGAGATGTAAACAGTGTTTGCCAGCTTCTCCAGGCCATAGACTTTGAAACTTGCATCTTCTCCCCTGCATGACTCTCTGTGATTCTTTTCTAATTAAGAAACTCTTTTTTAACCCCTTCTGTTGTTAGACCAGCAGCAGCATTGCAGCCGGTCCTCCCCATCGTCCGAATGCGGGAGCTGTCGGTACATTAAAAGGCTGAGCCTTCCCTGCGAGTGCAACGCATCTGCCAGCCACGTATCACTGCTAAAGGAAACATGGCACGCAGGTGTTTAAATTATTTACACTCATAATCGGCCTTTATGTTACATTGCTGAGCCAAGCCTCTGTTATTCTAGTGCATAATTGATGGTGCTCAGTAGTGGAAAAGTTAGAAAAGCGGAAGTAATGTGATGCGAAAGTCGAGTGAGGCGGCTCCAGCGGCTCAGCCTGCCTGGCCAGAGCTGCCTGGGCAGCCGCTGGAGAAGACAAGGGAACGGGCCGGGAATGGGCATGGCGTCGGGGGCTCGGTTTGGCTTTTGAGGGGGAAAGGATTCCTTTGGCTGAGCCCGGTGACTAGCAAGGACTTGAAGGCTTTAGTGGTTTGTCGCAAACCACTTCCGTAAAGCTTTCGGAGGAATCAGACGTCTGTATTCTCGGAAAGGGGTAGTTCGCAGTGGATCCTGGGTGGTGCGATGATGGGTATGAGTGGATGCCAAAAGGGCCGTAACACCGTAGCCATTCTGCTACGGAGAACTGCGTAACCAGGAGTGTTTTACAGAGGCTACAGGCCTTCAGGAATTCTGACCATTTCATCATACACAGAAATCTCTCTCACACAGAAATAATCCGAAGACCACACTGTTTTGGAATGACTTTTGTAATATTCTGACTATCTTGGATGCAATTTATTACAATATAGAATGCACACTATTATTTGAAAATATCAATTATATTTTTTCCCGAAACTTCTGCTAATTTATAAAGCAACTTAATATCTCATTTCTGACATAAATAGTGAAATATTTTGTAAATAACGTATGTGCTTCACAAATATGAGCTCATTTTAAAGGCACGTTTCTGCCCTCCTCTCCCTCGTTGGGCTTCTTTTCATTTTAAGTCAGCAGTTTTATTTTTCTGTCTCTCCAACATGCTACATCTGTGTCTTGGATGGTAATGCGTCTCACACCATGATGACAGAGGAGGAATGATTGAATGATTGCTTCTCCAATATGAAAAGAATCAATCTTTTTATTAAACACTAATGGTTATTGTTTTGGGCTTTGGCCTGTATCTAATCAAGTCTGTAAAAGTTTAGTACTAAATTATTTTGCAACAGTAGCAATTCCTTTGTTGCTAGTTTTTCCAGAGCAATGTCCTAATCGCCAAAACCCCCAGTATTTCTTGGTTACTATCATCAGGATAAAAAAGGGTGTTTCACTGCAGAAACGAGGAAGACGGTCCTTAATATTAAAAAAAAATAAGTTTGTCAGGAAGTTATTGTGGTTTGTATTGTTGGTTTCTAGGTACACTGAAAATTATGTAGCAGTATTTGTCTTTGAGGCAACTAGTGTTTAGCCACGTGGTGCACTTGCAAGTAGACCTCTTGTGTAACTGGCAATGAGTAGTGCTAATGAGCCCGACTTTCTCCACTCTTGTGAAAGGAGGGCCGCAGCTTGTGTAAACACTACTGGTGTAGCTGAAATGGACATACTGACATGTTGTGACACGGGATGCATGGCTGAAATAACGAGACATTTGTGCACCTTGCTTTTTATTTTGCAAGAAATTGATGTGCTTCTAATAGTTGGACCCCTTGACACAAACACAGCGTTTTAATAGCCTTGAACTGATTATATATTTTCATACTAAGCAACACACTTTCTTGTGTCCATGTTGTAAATGACCACGCACTATTTAACTAAACCTCTGCTTATATTACCTTCAAACACAGAGGCATTTGCATGCTGAATGTTCACTCTGTGACAATTCTTAAGGTGATATAGTGACTAATAACTTTTATTAATATTTTTAAGCAGATAAAATGAATGTTTCATCCCCATTCATTGTTAAGAATAGTGCAGAGATCTCAAATCATTTCATCTCTATGCTTTAATAAGCTTGTCTCATTAATATTCCCTACATTAATTTTGCTAAAAAGACCCGAAGAAACAAACAGCAAGAAAAGAAAAAAGAGAAATTAAGGAAATCTTGAAAATATTATTATGACAATAAAAATGACAAAAAATGTACAAAATTTTGTTTCATATAGAAAACACAGCCTTGTAACATTTAATGAAGCAACACAAATCCTTACAGCTTCTTTGATGATGGTGCTATAAAATACCCTAATAAGCTATAAAGATGGGAACCTGTGTCCTGTTGAAAATAATGACTGTTGCAAAGTCCTGTGGCACAACATTAGGGAGGCAAAAACAGAGAGAAAAGTGATTAGACACTGAGGAAGAAAAATCCTCAAGCAACCTTTTTTCCTGAGACTGTGTTAAACAAGAGCTGCAAGGATATGATATTAAGAAGCACATTTTTTCAATTAGAAAACGTTTTGAAGAATTTTTTTTTATCAGAGTGTTTGCACGCTGAAAATTACATTTGTGTTCCAGAATAAGGAAATCAGTGTCTTCAGATAGGTACATACCATTTATTTATATGTTTATATCTATTTGTATAGATACAGGATCATGTGTTTGTGTGTATATAATTGCTATACAAACTCAACATTTTTGGAGACTCTTTCAGTACCACAAGTATATGAATATCAGTGTCTCAATCAAGATCCCAACCTACCTTTGGCTTTGGAAGAGAACGAGGAGGAAAAGACTTTGTGGTATGAATAGAGGGTCTGTTCTTCTTTGGCTTCCATCTTTTAATTCGTTATTCAAAACGTCTACTTTAAAGAAAAAGACTTGTAGTCTTCTAGGTGACACTGGGAGAAATTCATATGCCAGCTGCGGAGGTGTAATGGCAGCAGTGACAGGCTGAGTTTTAAAGGTTTGTCAGGGAAGTTCTGGCATGCCAGCAGTGTAAAAACCCAGCTGTGTAGTCTACTTCGATACCTCAAAGTGCAGTTACTGTTTTTTGTGTATTATACAGCTTAATGTGCCAGCACATATGAGTAGTTGCTGACTAAGAAGTTAGGTATTTGATCTAAAGTTCTTAAAGTGGGATATATCAATCTATGAAACATCTTCAGGTATGCGCTACTAATATGTGTAGGTCTCTTAATGTATTATTTATGTCCCAAGAGTTGAGCACTCCAAGATTTTATGTCTTGTTTTTGAGTTATCTTCTGTTTCTAGGACACTTTTTGTAAGATATCTTTATACACATTTATACTATAAATTTGTATATATGTAATGTATATTTGTAAGATACCTATATGTTTAGTAGCTATAAATACGTAAGGGTTTCAAATTAAACAGTCTCCTTTCTAATTCTCCAGAAATAAAGATAGGCTCTGTTTTCTGAAATCTGTCCAGCTGTGTTCCTTGTTAGAATGTAAGAAGGCTCTGATCCTTTAATACTTTGTTGTAATTATTAATTAGCACTAAGTTATAGTGAATCTGTCTTGTAGAACTACGTTTCTTATTGATCCAAAATTACACTGTTAATCGTGTTTTCTGCTTAGTAAATAGTAGCCAGTATTTATGACCAGAGTTAGCACCAGGGAATGTTGTGAAATCTGCTGGTTTTGGTTTGGTTGGAGAGGAGTGCTTTGGGGTGGCTGGTGAGAGTCTGGCCTGGCATGTGGTGGTGGATGGCTAATGATCTTTCTGACGAAACGATGACAGTCAAAACTCCTATCAGAGGACCATCCAGGCTAGAAGGGATCTCAGGAGGTCTCTGGTGCTGCCAGGTGCCTCTGAAGTCATCCCTGCTTCCAGTAGACAGGCGCAACTCCCTTGCCGTCTCCTCGCAAGGCTCGTGCTCCAGCTATGATGGTCTCTGTGGCCTCCAGCTCCACTCACTCCAGTCTATCTGGAGCAGTAACACGAGGGAGTTACACATCACGTACATAAAACACAAGACCGTATAATGCTGTGCCCAGAGGAGTCTGCACAGGGTGTCCAAAGCACTCATCCATTGCACTGAATCAGGAGGGGCCGAGGGTGTGCTTCTAAGATGGTGTCTCCACCTCCCAGCTGCCATTTCGACTGCTCAGGCTCACTCGAGCATCAAATCTTTCCGTGAGCACAGGGCTTGCCCTCTGCACGCCATCACTGCAGAGGGAGCGTGTGCTGGCACCCGAGGAAAACATTAACCTGGCGCTGCCGGTCCCACAACTAGTCACATCGCCATGCAGAGGGGGGAGGCTTCTGTAACATTTTTAGCTCTCCTTAAGTAAATTTAAGCATCATTTTTTTTATTTTAATCCGTAGGGTTGTTTCAGGTATCTTTTACGGATTTTTCATGTACTGCTTGGTGTAATCTACTCAAGTGTAAATCTCAAAACACCTTGATATCAAAAGTTGCTCTTGGTTTGTTGTTTTTTTTGTTTGTTTGTTTGGTTTGTTTGTTGTTTTGGTTTTTTTTTTTTGTTTGGTTTGTGTTTTTTGTTGAGTTTTTTGTTTGTTTGCTTGTTTGGTTGTTGTTTGTTGTTGTTTTTTCTGTATGTGTGTGTCTGTGCTTTTTTTTTTATTGGTGTGCTTCCTAGGTAAAAAAAAAAAAAACAAAACTGAGACAGATATTTCCAGAGGCAGGCTAAATTACAAAAGCTGCCAGTTACCTTCTTGGCTGCTTTTAAAACTATACTAGTTGTCTCAGAAACTTGTGTCTAAGAAAAATGTTTGTTTGAATAGGTACCTTCTGTCACATGTGGTTTTCCTCTCTTCCTTTCTTAGTCTTTGTATTTTTTTCTTTTTGTATCCAACAATATAGTTTTGTGCTTGATTTTGTAGAGAGAGAGGTATCTTTAGGGGGAGGGCATACTTATTAAAGTGTATGGACTGTTTCAAGGGAATTACATATCTGGATGGTCTGGATAACTCCATGGTGTTTACCTGAATTCTTACTGGCCTTATTTATGACTTGTGCTCACGGAGAGAACATAAATAGCTGGGGAGAAAAACATGCAGGGAATACTATCCTGCACATGAAGGGAGGTGGTGTATTTCTGTTTTCAGCTTATCTTTTTCCACTGGAGAAGGAAGAATTAGTGCATCCTTCAGGGACATAAAAGATTTTTCTGCCAGAGTAATTTATAACATGGACTAAGTATTTTTGTAGCTGCCAAGTGCTTTTTTTTTATGTTTTTGGAAGTAATAAGACAGGATTACAAACTATAAATTATTATAGTGCTTACAAGCTTGCCCACCCATTCATGCTGCATAGTACTTTATGGAAAGTTATGTTTAATTTCACTTAATGAGTACTTAGAACTGAGTCCTCTCAAATGCTTTGATGGGCTGTT
Organism: Tauraco erythrolophus; assembly: GCF_009769465.1. Taxonomy (NCBI): domain Eukaryota; kingdom Metazoa; phylum Chordata; class Aves; order Musophagiformes; family Musophagidae; genus Tauraco; species Tauraco erythrolophus. Next base: position 67,375,811 of record NC_141496.1, read on the forward strand.
AAATTTACAAATGTCCTGCAGATATAAATTACCAATAAAGATTAGTAGAAAGAGTACATTGCCATATATTTCACATGATTTACTTAATGTCACAGTCTTGTCTTTTTTTTTTCTCAAACTGGAGACTCACAAATGGTGCAGCAGGATATGCCCACCATCTGTGACAATTTTTACTTCTGCAATAAAGTTTAACTACTTTTGAGTGGTTTGATTTTTTTTTTCTGTTTGTTTTGTCATAAGAACTGAGCAGAAGGGTGTGTGTATGTTTATTAACCAATGGACAACAAATGGGAATATAGTAATTGGTGTAATTAATAACATGACATAATTAAATCAGATAGAAATACCTACAAAAGGAAGTCAGATAATATTTTTTATTTTCAAATATTATTGAATGTTGCTTCTAACGATAGAACATACTAACCAAATTTAATTAACGACTTAGTCATAAAAATCATCTAGGTAATCAAGTAGCCATTATTCTTTGACTTCACTGATAGTCTTTTAAGTGAAAAAGGATTACTTTCACTTTTGGAATTGAGCCCAAAAATCATTTGCTTTTTATATATAACTGAAGGAGAAATGCTGTTTGTACCTTTTTGAATTATTTTTTTTTTTTTTTAAATCCGTGAAGGAGACAGTTTGGGCTGCAGATGAAATAATTTCATTTGTTTTCTCCTGATTATTTTCCGAATTTGTATAAAATAGCTGTCATTGAATGACGTTGTTCTCCTTATATTCTTGAATTTCAGTTGAGTTTTAGATAAAGAAATCTGGTTGCTTTGATTACTTTTTATCTTGAACATGTCATGTTGTCCTCATTCATTCCCTAAAAATAATCTTTCTTTGCATTTGCTTTAATAAATGTAAAAGCTGTAGGTAATAGATTATAACTAAAAATGGTACTGATTGATAATTGTGTATGAAGAGCTCCCTTCAGGAGTAATAAATGTACTTTCCTAACAGTATTTTAAATACGATACTTTAAAAAAAAATTTATTGATTATTTTTCTAGAAACGTATCTCTGAAAATGAGTGATAGCTCTGTAGTTTTGCATGACTTAGATTTTGTGGAGGGGAACTGTGCCTTTTATAGAACAGTAGGAATTTGTGGGACTATGTTACATGTTATAAAAAATGAGAGCTGAAGAGTTGTTAACATAATTTTCTTTACTTTTTATTGGATGAATATTAAAATTGTGTTGCTGTTTCTAAGTATAAGTTAAATTTATGCTTATGATCCTGTCTATATATCCTGTGAAGACCATAAAAGTTACAGACAGAATGTTAACTCCTACGAAGAAATCATACGGGAGATAAATGTTTCTCTGGTCGCAGATTATGTGGCAAAATTACTAGTGAGATCTCAGAACAGGAATTTGAGGTCTTAGAACAGGAATTGAGTTGTTAAAGTACAGTAGTTACCTTTACATATATTCATATTGAAATTAAATGAGTTTTCTGATTGTTGTCCTCAGAAACATTTTTAAAGTCATTTTATATGCTACACTAAAGAAGAACGTAGACTCTGTTATTATTTTCTCAAGAAAATAATGTTTATTGTCTTCAGGAGAGTCTGAGAGAAAAAAAGCAAAGCAACATACTTAAAAAATACTGATTTGAAAGGGATCCTGTCTATGGTTCATCCTCCTTCATTTGAACTAGATGTTTTCAGTGCCATTTCTGATTTAAAGGACTGTTCTGGAAAGATAGTATGTAATTTTTCAGAGCAGTTGTGTGGCAATTTTTTCACTTTATATGGAAAATGCGGTAAAATGCTGCAGTTTTCACTTTAAGTACTGGGTTTTTATTAAGTGGTAGGTAGTGGAGAATCCTTCTTTGTATCCCATGTTCATCTAAAGTTTTGACATTGAGATGTGAGATGTATTTCAGATATTTTTCAAAGTTTACTCATTCTGAGATTTGCTTCTTTTGATTGCTCAGACAGTTGGCTTGAGAGGAATAGGTACTGCTATTGCTGACTTAGAATAGCAGTTGGGATTCAGGACTATATGGCAGATTGTATGATACCCATCTTTGGAAACTGAAAAGGACACTTAATGTGTGCCAGAGGAAACTCAGAAAGGGCAATATTTCAAAGTATTTGTTGGTCAATATCTTAGGATTGCTCACAAGCTAGGTAAGGTCGTTGGACTGCGAGAACCTCCAGATGTTCTGATGAATAGCTTGCTGAGTAAACGAATGCAAGTAGCTTTAACTTCTCCCTGCCAGGAATCTCAACTGTAAAAACTGACATTAAAAGCAGGGCTTTTTACAATTCTTGAGAGCTGCTGCCAAATAATGATTTTAAAATCCTGTATTTGTGTTCTGGTTTCAGTAAAAGAGTGGGAAATAGATGGTAAATCAGATGGGTGAAGCCAGAGACCCGTTAAAGCTCATCTGAGCATGGTAGATTTTTCTAAAGATAGGTAATTCTTTGGAGGCTGTTAATACAAACAAGGCGGAGTAATATCTGAATATTCTGAAATCTGCATGCTAAACACTGGAATTTGGCTTTTCATTTAGTTAAGTTAAACAACAAAATAAAGACCGTTTTTTAACCTTTGGTTTTGGAGGGAGAGAACCTAAGAGGAGAGCTAACTGTATTTTCTCCTTCTTAAAGACACCATTTCCTGAAGTTCTACTCTGCCATTTTTGGCAACTGTACTTCGCAGTGCTTTGTCATTTCTGAAAGAGGGTAATTGAAGATATTGTTAGTGTCATTAACATACAGTTTTACATTTCGGATCATTAGCGGTAGATTTTTACTCAAAAAGAAACAATTTTTTGCCTTGTAGATAGTTCCGATTTTTAAAAAAAGCATCTGAAAATCTCCCCACATTTTTTAGTTTTAGTCGTGGCTAATTCGACAATGTTGTTAATAGGAGGTGTCCACTAAGGGGAAGCCACACCTGTATGGATTGCACCTTATAGAAAGCAAAAATTTAAATGTTGGCTGTTGTAAGTCACAAGTGCAGTGTTGAAGGTCCAGTAATTGTACCTATTAAGGTATGTTTTTAGTATCTTCTTTAGAAGTGTGAGAGGAGAGGTAGCAGTTTGCCACACTTACTACACAGTTTGGTGAAGATCTAATCTCTTTGAATTCTTCGCTTGTGAGTTATTATTTCTAATCACACGCTTGATTGACTTCAGCTAAATGACTCTGACTGAAAAGGCAGGGAGTTAAATCTAAAACTGTAAGTATGTATTTTAACTGGAAATAGGGATTATCATGGAATGTGTTCTCAAATCAGCACTTGACATTCATCTGAATATATAGCTTAAAAGACAAAAAAAGGTAAGCACTGTTCTATCCTTGGGCAGGATCAGTGTGTGAAAAGCTGTGATTGAGCTCTGAGGATGAAAATGGAAGCCCTGAAGGGTACATGGAAATAATAATTCTGAGGCCCCTGATAGTCTTACGCTAAGTGCGGTTAATATTGCAAATGTACTATTAGAGGAAAATCAAGTGACCCTTTGAAATCCTGAGATTGCCAAGTCATTTTGAATTTTCAGAAAGATAACTATAAATGAGCCAACGAAAGAACTGATTTTTAGAATAAAATGAGACTATGTGCAAATGTTATCAATGTTTGGAAGATGCATACTAACTACAGTCTTGCCAAACTGTTTCTCAGACAAGAAGATCTTAGACAGATGAGTGGTCTCATTTTTTCCATAATGAGAGAAACTCCTGAGGAGGAGCTCTTCAGTTGGTTTTAAATTGAAAGGAGTTAGAGATCATGACACTGTAAATTATTTTATTTTCAGGAAAAACTTGCAAAAGAGAGTTTTTTTGTTTTGTTTTTATTTTTTTAAAATAAGGGAAAAGTAATGCTACTTGCAGATTCTCTTTTTACAGCTGTCGGAGTTGGATTTTTTTCCCTATCCTTCAAACATTTGACTTCGTAGTTTTTGTTTTATCTCATAATGCAGATGGTGACTGAGGTTTTTAAGATACTGATGGAGCTCCTTCTAGATTCAGCAATTTCTTCCTCTATTATTTTACAATGTAATGGTGAACAAAATGGTTTTTGTCCCTGCAAACCTGTACGCCGTGTAGTATCCAAGATGACAGAAGGAAATTGGCTTTTATAAAACATGTGAATGCATTTGAAATTGGTAACCACAATTAAGAACAGGATTGGCAAAGTGAATCATTTACAAGGCCTAACAATGAAAATTTTTTTGTTTTCTTTTTAAGGGAGAAAGTTGGCATTAAGTGTGGATAATAAATTACTAGATGTGTTGTTTTGTAATTTTTAAGTCCAATTCATGATCTCATTGAAGTCAGTGGAAATAACTGCCATTGCCTTAAGTAAAATCAGGAGGATGATATTTCTGAGAATAAAAATTGATTTAACCTCTAATAACTCAAGGCATGTTTTTGTGTTGTATTTTTTTGTTTTGGTTTGTTTTTTTTAAGGCAAGTTACACATGCTCAATTTTCGGTTTGGCAATTATGTTTCTGTGAGTTTTAATAATTTAAAAGTGAGGTGTTTTATAAAGACATATTAAATGTTTTGATTTGGTTGGAGTATTTTATTTTCTTACTGGTAGACGATGCTGATGGAATGTTCAGCCATAACAAAATCATTTTACATTTGCAGATGAGAGTAAGATTTGCATTTGCTGGATGTCATATGTAAGAGTAAAATATGGATCGTGTTAGTGCATATGGTAGGCAGTCCCATGCACCAAGAAGAGTATTTTTGTGAAAGTTGTCAGATAGTGACCACAGACAGGTGCTTGAGTGGCTGTACGTTCCCCTGGGATGAGAAGGTTAGACAAACTGCCCCTAGGATTTAAATAGGACAGTTGTTTTATGTCGGTTTAATTATCTTTATGTTTTGTAAGACAGTCACTCAAGTGGTCTGGAAATATTAGGAAATTGGAGGCTTTCACAGCTTTGAGGGCAAAGTTCTGATTGGATTGGCTTGGTATTTGTTCACTTTGTGATAGTCTTAATGCAAGCGATGGGCTGTTAGAACCACAAGGCATGCTTAGCGCCAGTACAAGATTTAATCGAGACACTATCATTCAGCGGGAAATGCCTTTCAGTCCAATTTTATTTATATGAATTTACTCTGCAACTCAGTAATCTCTGCTTGGGGTCATTACTTTGATTTTAACTTAGCAATTTAACTCCTGAAGTGCTTCAAGTAAAAATATCCTTGAAGGAGTAATAAGTTTAAATAGCTCCGAATTGGTTGAAAATAGTTTTTTAATTTAGTTCAGGCTGGGAGCGCAAACTGGCAGGAAAACAAGGATAGAGGAGGAAAAAAAAGAGATTAAGCTTAAACAGTCACACTGTGGCATACAGTTAAATAATTCAGAGATGGGCCAAAAAGGTTAAATATACACTTTTCTAGCATCTTGGTATTAATAAATATCTAGTGACAATAAATAAAAAGTAAGCATCTAAATAATATTTACTTTCATACTAGTTTGTTTGTTTGTTTGTTTGTCTTTGATTATTTTGATGGCATTACTAATACAGGAGATATCAAAATGTAACTACCGCTTCCTAAATTAACAATTTAGTTACTAAATGAGGAGAAAACATCTTAACATAAATAAAATAAAAATCTCTAGTCATTTCAGCCAAACCCATTGCTTTTATAAAGCACTTGAGATTTTATTTTCATTAGCACTGAGAGGCACTTTGAAATGAGTAAGTAGCAAATAAACAAACTGAGATAACTCAAGTTTATATTGTTGAGTTAATAAAACTAATAAAATCTCTACATTTCCCAAGGTTTTCCATTATTACTATTTAATTTTTTTTTATTGCAGAAGAAAATTATTAGGGTTATATAGTTCTAGGCATCATGGAAATTTTCTTTACCAGTTTTATGTTCTTTTATGACTCGATGAAGAAAATGAGGCTTGTTTTGCAGCTTGTGAACAAGGAAGACGAGTCTTTTTAGGAGTTTCATCTGGGTAATTGTTTGGTTCCTCATTGTCTTTTGCCTGATGGTGTGTGCTTAAAGGTTCATTTCTTGAGCAGCTTTCCCTCTAAGAAGATTCTGGCAGCATAGCGTAGACTTTACAGAACAGTAAATAGGAAGTTTCTTAGGAGCTTCTTTCCTTTAGTAGTTACTCTGTTGTATTAATATTGCGACTGATACAAGCACCAGGAGCTGCAGTTCTACGTAAGGTGCCCCAGTCAGTAGTTCTGTACAGTGTTGTGCTTTGCCGTACTATTGGCAGATTTTCTCCTGTGCAACTGCAGAAATTTTTTGATTTTTATTCTTTCAGTTATTGCTTCTCAGCCCCCATCTTCTTTCCCCTACATTCTTTTTGAGTTTGTAGTGACTCTTTCTTTTTTCTTTTTTTTCTTTTCTTTTCTTTTCTTTTCTTTTCTTTTCTTTTCTTTTCTTTTCTTTTCTTTTCTTTTTCTTTTCTTTTCTTTTCTTTTCTTTTCTTTTCTTTTCTTTTCTTTTCTTTTCTTTTCTTTTCTTTTCTTCTCTTCTCTTCTCTTCTCTTCTCTTCTCTTCTCTTCTCTTCTCTTCTCTTTTCTTTTCTTTTCTTTTCTTTTCTTTTCTTTTCTTTTCTTTTCTTTTCTTTTCTTTTCTTTTCTTTTCTTTTCTTTTCTTTTTTTCTTTTCCTTTTTTACTTGCTGTACAGACTTGAAGTACACTGAGGAACGGGAAAGGTCTGATGTCCATTAGAAATATGGAAGCCTGATTTGAAAGTACACTGATCATTTCTGTAACAGAAGTTTAAAATAAGCATTTTTTTACCTTACCATGTGCCTTTCTTCTGCTTATTTGGATTGCTGCCCTGTAATATGCACTTTCTAGTAACAAGAAACCTTCTCTTAATTTCAACAAACAGTCTGGGAATAGACCAAATAATTTGGAAATATGATCTAAGAATTGTTCTGTAAGATGCGATACTGAAGATATATAATCCTTTTATTTTATAAGAGGATATTTTGCATTATGCCAGGTGGCTTTTTCTCCCATTTTTTTAGTTATACTGTAATTTGCATTCATTATCTGATTAACTATGTAACACTTAAATTTCAGTAAACATCAAATAAGGAGACAACATGAATGTAAGCAGACCAAAAATGCATACAAAATAGCCTAGTGAAATTTAAATAATCTAAAAATTCGAACACACAACAAAATATTTGAGTGTTTTTTAATTAGGTCATGGATTTTCTTTAGTTTTTAAAATAAATGTACATCTAACTTACTTTTCTGTCTTCATGATTTATAACACAATTTTATGATCTGTACACTCCGCACATAAATATATGCATATATATGTCTGTCCAAGTGTGTATGTGTGTGTCTGGGTGTGTGTACATCTTATCTGATCTGTATGTATACGTATATATATGTTCTTTTTGAAAAAAAACAAATTAAAATAATTAGTTTTCCTAACATGGCAATGACATTGAATTTAAGTAAACATCATTTGTATACAAATATAAAAATTATTTGTAGAACATGATAATTAATTTTTACTGCTCATATGGCAGCATTTCAGAGGGAGGAAGCGGAAGAGCTGAAACCACACTCTGTTTAATGTGCCTTATTTTGATTTTCCTCCACTTTTCATTGTAGCCAAATTCCAGAGAGAACATTTTGTGCCGAAGAGAATGACACTTCTTGAATGTGCAGATATTTTGTTTTTTTTTTTTTTCTCTAGCGAGGTGATGTCCTGAACAAAGGCTTGGCTTGGGATGAGTGAGCCGTCGAGTGGAGACAATTTCATTTCAGTGTATGACTGAAGAAGAGAGAATTTTTTCCTCCCCTCCTTTTTAAAGACATGGGTCAATACCAATGTTTGCCATTTCCCCTCACAGTGGGTTGCGAGTCTGATTTACGGCTCATGCCCCATCTTCCGTCCCCCTTCCCCCTGTTTTTTTTGCTTTTTTTGAATGTCACATAAGTCAGTAAGGAGTTAATTTCCAATGAAGACTAGACAGAAGCTCCTCAGCAGTGTTTCGTGCAAGGTTTCGTGTCTGTCACTGCCTCTCTTTCATGCTTCTGTGGGTATGGAAATGATTGGAGACAGAGTAGGGAGCGGGCGTGGGGCTCAGTGCAGCAGCCCCGTGACTGCCCGGTGCATCACCCACCGCCAGTGCCTCCCTCATGCTCCTCCACCGTTCCTGGCACGAAATGCTCTGGGGAGTGTGGTGGAGGCAGCGCTGGCCCAAATCTGCCCTTCCAGAAATTTCTCTCCAAAGCTAAGCCCTCCCTCCCTGGGAGGTGGAGCACCCCCAGGTGACAGTGTTGGGGTCACTGTAAAAGTGCCAGCCGACACAGTGATAAAACGTGGGCGACAGCAGTAATTGTGTTTCATTGCAGTTGGTTTTTAATAGTTTTAAATTCGATGAGTTGGTTTTTAATAGTTTTAAATTCGATGCCCAAAACCTTTGTGCTGCATTGAAAATGGCAGCTAGCCTTTTTTGCGAAACTCTATACCGTGTAGCTCTCCGACAGCTATGCATGTTTTTTATCCTCTTGTCTAACTCTCAGCAAAGTAAAACCCAAAACACTGGGAAAGAAGCACCCGTGAAGCAATTAGGAAAGGGAGTGGCTCAGCATTTTTTCATGATAAGATGTAAAAGGTAATAGCTCAGCAGTTTAAGGGGTTGTTTTGCTTTCTACCTAGATTTGTTAGTATGACTTCGTTACAAAGCCTGTCTTTGAATACTGAAGCCAGTTCATGCATTTGTTACACTGTTCAGGCTTTCAAATCCTCATTTACTGGAAAATGTGGAAATACCAATGATGCAGTGTTTACTAGCCTGTCTGAAATGGGTATTGTAACCTCCGAACCTAACAGAAAAAAATAGGTCATACTTCCTAAAACTATTGTGCTCACCAGAAATTCTCTGTATATTATATTGTCGTAGTATGTTCAGAAATGGAAGAATCTAATAATAGTATTGTATTGAAACAAAAAAATAAATCCTCTGAAAGTCTTTATAGTCGACACAAAGTGCTGTAATTTTTTTCCGCAAGTGAAAATTATCTGAGCATGTTGTTTCCCTCTATAAAAAATTACAGTGCTGTCCAGTGTTTCGTACCCTTATCAATCTGTCTATTTAAGCCTGGAAATAAAAGAGAAAGTATAATTTAAGCCTGTATTTTGAACAGAAAGGTGTTTTTTTTTCTTTTACATTTGCCATCTTTTCGGGCATTACTTATCCTTTACTCTCACTGTCATTACTGGTCACATTCAGTTTTTTAATTGTTATTTTGATCTTATTCATATTTTTTCACTTTGGTTTTTCTTTTGGCAATAATAAATTGGATCTGTTACTCTAATCTTCTGAGATGTTCAAATTGGTCATCTTCTTTTGCTTAGCTATTGAGTGTGGAAAGAAGGGAAAAGTAGAATATAGGTTAGTTTCACACGCAAATATTTTGTTGTCTAGATATGTGCAGAAGGAAAAAAACAAAACCTTTTTTTTGAAAAAGGATGTTTCTTGTGATTGTTCAAGATTAGTTATGGTTGACTGTATGCTGATAGAAAGCTGTTTTGCCACTGATTCAGCGCGACGCTGAATCTCCCAGCCACGCTTTTTGTTGGGATTATTTGGAGAGGTAACTACAAAAATTGTTACTGTTATTAGTGTTATTTTTTCTGAACAGTTCAGACCGGCATCTCGGTTGCTTGCCAGTTTTGGCTGCATTCCACTCAGGAATTATTTGCTTCATTCCTACTTGAACCTGCCACTCCTGCAGCTCATGTTTGTAACAGAGATGGACAGATCAAAGGAGTCAGAGCCCCAGGAAGAGGGAAGTAGGGCAGTCCTCATTGGCACAAAAGGCAATTAATTTTAATTGTTAGGATTATTATTTCTTTAATCTATAGGAGAGCTTTAGTAATGGAAATTGTGTGAATTAAGCAACTATTCTCAATGATAAATCACGACAGTTTAAGAATAATAGTTTTTTGTATGCAGACTTGGAGCCCTATCCCAATCCTGAAAACGATATGAACAAGGCTGCTGGCATCCCACCTGCTGAACAGGAGGACTCAGGCTAGTAGGTTCCATGCTGAACACCATGAGTTCTTGTCACGGAGCTGAGTCCACAGAAACTACCAAAGAGGCAGGCCTGTCTGTAATGTATGTACCAAGTGCTCGGAGAGCCTGCTGTGGAGGAGCACAGTTTTAGCCAAAACTGTTCCAGTAACTGTTTTAGATTAAAGCCAAACAAAGAAAGGTACTTGGTTTTGCAATGATTTGTCCCAGATGCTATTGTGCATAGATCTATGGTCTGCGTTTTCAGTGGAGTGAATGTTTTGGTCAGAGCCAAAACCAGAAACAGACGGACGGTAAAGGAGGAAGAGCTGCATCTTTGGAAGAAGATGGGGATCCTTGCCTTTAATTAGCAGGCTTTATCTTCCCTTCTGTCCAGTAAGTGACACGATCAGTTTTCTTTTTAAACTGTGTCTTTGTTGTTTGAGCAATAGTAAAAGTATTCCAGTCATTGCCCTTCTGTCATTGTGTATCCCAATGTGGGTTGCAGTTGTGCTGCTTCTCTTTACTGCCACTCTGTGGAAAAAGAAGCCTGGCTTGGATGCTGTGCTGTGTTTTCCACAGCATGGCAGTAAAGCAAAACATTGCAGCTTTATTTCACTCACAAACAGGGTTGTTTTTTTTTTTTTTCCCTCGCACTCGCAATAAGCAGCTGGTAGGCACATCTTTACAGTTTTTGGCTTAGGCTTTGACTGATGTGCTACTCTCCTCCCATACTGTGGCACTGTGTTGACTGATAAAATTGCTATGGAGAGAAATGGATTTTAAATTAAGTAACGTGCTCCTGAATTAACCATGTAGATGTGAATTTAACCGTGAGCACCATATCTGGGAGGCCATCTGGGTAAGAGCAGCGTTGAGAGTCACATTTTGAAGCCTGGGACTGAAAGGCATCTCATGGCAAGGGGTGCATGCCGAGGGAGCAGAGCTGGTGCCGCGCTGGCAGCTCAGCCGTGGGCTGGAAATCGCCTTTGTGAGGAGAAGCCTGCTCAGGAGAGAGCAACTGTGCTCGGACACGGTCTGTGTGGAGTGAGCCATTTCTGATTCTTGAGGCTTGGGCTGTTGTCAGGTTAGCTTTTGGTGAGCAGACGGACAGATCTACTGAATGACGCTTGGGTAATAAAAAATGGAGAGTTAGCAGTTTAATTTTAAGTATACTGTAGATGTAGCTCATCAGACGATGAGCAGTGTTTGTCAACCTCAGTGGCAAACGCGCCAGGCACTTTGTTCAGTGAAGAAAGGTACTGCTAAAGTCTGCTTTGGCTGCTGCGCTGCTCTTTCCTGCTCCCAGTTTGGAGTTGTTTCTTTAGGAGTTTTTGTCTTATTCCTGCTCATCTTCTATTTCCTCTTCCTCCATTTCCCCCTTCCCTTCCAACCAGTGAAGAGTCTGAGGAATACAGGAGTAAGGACTGCGGGAAATCTCAGCCTTCCCAGTCGCTCTGCTTTAGTCCTTTTCAGAGGAGAAGCAATGCAGGAGATGTTTAGTAGGTGAAGCCTGCTCTAGGTTACTGCCTTTTAAAGGCCATTCCTATGCACATGAAAAATTTCTGTTTCTCTCACTGCCTTGCAACTTCTTTCAGTGACACTAGCTAATATTTCTTTTGATTTTATTAATCTTGTGCAAACAAGGAATAATTGATGCCTTTAATGTAGAAATAAAAGGGCATAGCCGTCTAGCAAAATTTAAATTTGCTTTGTCACAAGACAAGGTTTTTTCATGTTTCTGCCTCTATAGCCTCAGCTGCCTGTGAACATCTGGGAGAATACATATATATGACAACAATGCTAAAACAGCAATGTGTTTTTTGTTTTGTTTTGTTCTGTGAGGGTTTTTTGTGGTGTTTGGGTTTTTTTCTCTTTTCTTTTTTTTTTTTTTTCATCTCCTCGAGGGTGATAGGGATAGCTCAGTGGCTTAGCTCTCATCCTGTTTTTTTGGACTCTGTCAATCGAATCTTAATTAAATGTGTGGCAGAGTGCTTTGTTGAACATTGCACTCTATGACAGTGAATGGGTTCATATTAATACATGTACTAAAAAGGCTGAGAGGGCATGGTGTTTTCCTGTATGAGTATGCAGAAAGTGCCACTCCCTTTTCCCAGAGGTTATTAGGCGTCACCTTATAGTGGTAGTTCAAAAAAAACATTTAGATCTTTTAGAATTACTCCTGCATCATAAAAGTAGCAGTAGGAATGGTAGTTACTGCAAGAACTCATGATTTGATGTGGAAAACAGTCTTTTCTGTGTGTTCTTAGCAAGGAGAAATACCTTTCCTGCCTGAAGTCATTAAGGCTGTTATGGTGGGATCGTGAGTTAGTTAACTTTCTCAAGAAATTGGAAGCTAGGTGAATAAAATACAATCATTAGCTCTGGGTATGTTTTCTGTTTATTGCAAAAGACATGAAAGCAAAACATTCAGAAAAAGATCTTTCTAAGTTTCCTTTTTCACCCTTCACAAACTAGATGTTTTTTGTCTTCTGATTTTTTTTACTTAAATGTTTTGGTTTTGAGCGCTGAACAGAAAGGCATGATCATTTTTTTCAAAAGAAATGAGAGTATAATTGATCACAGACAGTCACAAACAAAGCAGCAGCCTCTGACTGAGGCCCCAGGTAGCTTGCTGTTGGGGGTATTGGATTTATAACTTTTTGCCAGTGTCACTGAAGGACAAAACTTCATCTTTTTTGTTTGTTTGTTTTTAAGACTTGTGGACATGCTCACAGCAAACTGACAGACTACTTTTAGGTGACTGCTAGAATGCAGAAAGGCATATTGTTGTAGTATTGTCTTTGTTAGTATCACCTGTTGAGGCACTTAATGCAATAATACACTGGCGAACTAGGACCAGAGCACATAATTACACAGAAAATGCAAACTGTGAAAGGCACATGCCTGCTTCTAAGCTATCTCTGATTCATTCACCCAGCAGGGAAAGTCAAACCGTTTGCACAGTTAAAGGAAAATCATTCTTGATTGCATCTGTCATCTTTGGCCAGGCACTTGTGTTTTGTTTTTCTGTGATTGCACTTAAAACTTTTAATGCTCCTTTGCCTCTAAATATGTTGATCACCCATGGAGTCAGATCAGCTTTTCTGATGTGTCCCTGCTTAAGAGGAACAGAAAGAGTGAAGGGGGCTTCTTTAGCTCTTGTATAATTTGGTTCCTATGAAATTCTGATTTGCCTGGAAGTTTGAAATCCAGATATTTGCCATTTCACTTATGGCTTCACAGGTGGAATAAGCATGGAGGGAGAAACAAGAGGCAGAGGAAAGGTGGAGAATAAAAATGGGAAGAGGCAGAACTATCTTTGGAGGAACTGGGGATTGTCAGCTCTTCAGTGGTTTGGAACAAGCAGCCTGTGCTGTGTCCCATTGATTTGTTCCTCCGCCTCCTCTTCAATTACCTGTGTCTTTGGTGTTCATCCCACCCTAAAATGACCTGAGCTGATATGACATGAAGGTGAAGATTGTGGTAAGAGGTAGGGGTCTGATACCCTAGGAGTACTGATTTAGCTATTAGCTAACAATAGCTATTGAACCTGTTCTCCTTGAGAGCATTTCGTGGAGTATTACACTAGTAAGTGGGCAGGTAGTCATGAGAAGATGTGAAAGGGAAGAATTCCTCCAGGGGATGAAATTTTCTTTTTTTTGTCTTTTGTATTTTTGATAGCATGTATGCATTACTTACTGTATGTTAAAAGTTAAAACTCATCCTACTGAGATTCTTTTTTTTTTTTTTTTTTCTGAATTAGCAACACCTCTTCTGTAGATGATGATGTGCCTTGTTAACAGCTGATGTTTTGGAATTTAGAAGGTGAAGGTCGATGAGGGAGTACAAGGCGAGTTTGATCCAGCAACAGGAGTGCCATTCACAAAAGCAAAGTGGAGCGTTAGGTCTCCAGTTCCAGATTGCAGCTCACTTAATAATTAAAACTGATGTTCTAAAATGGCGATTTTACAACATGTTATGATACTTGGATATGGAAAAAAGTAGTTTTTCTTAAATAAGTGGCTCTAACAGTTGTTTTTACTTCTGTGATCAGGTTGCCTTTCTTATACAGGTCACATTATACTCTCATGCCTTCTGTATGGAGAAGAGAGGTCAGTGTCGCACGCTTGCTCACTTGCTTTTGCTTGTGCGTGCACACATACACATGCTTACTTTCTCTCATAATATCCGTAAAGTGGGTTAAGGGAGGGAAGGAGAAGAATATAAACAGAAAACCCACATCCTGACAGCTGCCTCCAGTTAGTCCTGTTTTTCCCTCGACTTTTAAATTTTACAGTGGCTCCTAATTTGTCCCACATGAGTCTTGTCCCAGTGGGGCTGTTTTCCGTTTCCTTTTTGCTTTCATTTGATCCAAAGTAAACAGTTAACAAAGAATAAACCAATTCAGGCAGCTGTCAATGGACCGTCAGCTTTCAGGTGTCTCGGACAGGAAGAAGAGGCCATATTATTTTAAAGGTAAGAAAGGAAAATGGGAGTGAAACTTGATGCCTGTGTGGACCAGAAAAGTATTTCCAGGTCAAATGTGCTTAAAACAATGTGGTCACAGTTTGTCCAGGAGATAAATTTTGGAACTGCTGATTTTGTTTTGTTAATATGTGTACAAATCTCATCATGTAAAAAGCCTTTTGGATTAAAAATACATGGGGTGCATGACTCAAGGGAAAAAATCACACCACTTTACTAGTAAGTCATGAGATCTTGAGACCCTTTTCACAGGGACTTGTTGGAGCATGCAAACATTTTAGCTGCAAAATATGGTGACGCTGCATTTGTTTGCTGATTTTTAAGATGAGATTTTGTGCAAAGTCTGAATGTTTCTTTCCTTTTACGTAAAGGAGTGTCTAGGAGCAGAGGTGATAACACACCTTTCTCTAGAGCATGTCAGAGCAGCTTTCTCCTGCCTGTCCTGTTAGGTTAATCTCTTCTAAGTACAAATACCTTATCATGTCTGTAAAACTCAACAAAGTCATTTATCATGTCACTTGAAAACTTCTCTAGTCTATGTTTAGGAAGGATTCCCATGGCATTTCCTCAAAAAACCCACAACCCCAAACAAGAATTGATGCCAAATAATGCACTTTATATTGAGGTTTCCAAAATAAACGGCATTGCAGCTAGTTGCCTGCAGGTCATTATTGGCTCTGCCTTACAGTGTTAGAGTAAAACCTACCTTGCCAGCTATCTAGGTCTGTTTGTGAAAACCTATCACTCTATTGAAGCTCTGGTTCTGTTGAAATTTGGAGGTGTGTCTACATAGACTGTCTTGTAATTTCCTAGCTTTGGTGGCTTGGGGTTGGTTTTTTCAGCAGAGGGAGGGACAAGGGTTGAGCAGAGAAGAGGAAGGATGACTAGTTAAGATTTTTATCCATCCCGTCTGCAATTTGCATGAGAACAATTTTCAGAAAGATGATCCCTCCTGTAGTGATGTGTGGTGCATTAGTGTAATGCAGATTTTGGGGCTTAGTGCAGTGTTCTGCAGTTTCTCCAATTTCTCAAAAAAAGTGATCCATTAGAAGAAAGTGAGCTTAATTTTGCTTTCATCTTTGTCTGTGATGTTGAAATAACTAGTACCGAAGTCATTCTCTAACGATAAAGAATAATGCTGTTGGCTTTGAACACCCAGTTCTTTCTCAAGCAAATAGTCCTGTTGGCTTCATCTGAACTTCAGGGAGAAGTGAGATCCAAGGGAGACTGAGGCTCCTGATGGGTCAAATAAGCTCTAGCGTTTGCAGTAGGAAAGCAACACAGTGACGACTGGCTTGGACATGGATGTGTTTGCCAGGAAAAGTTAGATCTGCTGAAAGTGAGGCTTTGTGAGAGCAAACAGGCAGGTTAGAGGGAGCTTGGGATCAGGACACCTCTGGGAAGACTTCTGGAGGGAGAGCTGGAGCTTGGCCGCAGCCAAGGTTGTAAACAGATAGTTGGAGGTAAGAAAGGAAAGAGGAGGAGGGAGCCTCCTCAGTTGGAGGCAAGCTGAAATGAGCATTGAATTTCAGAGAGAGCAAGCAGTAGAGCCTGTAGGTGGCATAGGGTGCCTCGTATGTGTTTTTTTTTTATGGAATCGCAGGGCTGCCTGGTGAAATGTCAGAGAAACACCAAGGCTTGTGTATCTGATGGCTGCTGCTGGGATGCCAGGGGGAGGCTCAGCCGAGGGGCAAATACAGGTGTCTTCTGGGGTGGAGGCAGCTGAGGTATTGAACCATAGCTCAGCATGGGCAGTAGGTGTGCTATCTGTGTGCTGCTCACTGTTAATAGTACTGATTTTTAATTTTACTGTCCTTTTTTAAACAAGGAATTTGGGCTTTTTCTATTTGGAGTGACTGGTAAAGCTAATGCATTTCATAGCATTTGCTGTGAGTATTTCTGTTACCATGTTGCCATGACATCTATCTGTGTAAATTTTTGTCTAAGTGAAAATACTCCAAATTCCTCCCTGCCCTCCTAATATTTTGCGACTGTCTTAGTCTTTGTTTTGGTAAAGTACAGCAGTAAGGTTACTTTTCTTTTCGTCTTCCTAAAATTATGTAAATGAAAGACCAGTCCCCGTGCAGTGTCATACTAGGGAACAGTGTGTATATACATACATTGAGATTATTCTTATTTTTAAAATTCTGTTGAGGCATAAACTCTGTCCACAGCTTCTCAGAAACACGAGAATCTCCAGTTTTCTGCTGCTTTAGCAATTGTAAAAATAGGAAATAGATATGTCTCCTTATCCCATAGAAAATTTCTAGTTTAACATCATTTATTGAAATGGAGCTCATTATGCCTGATGTGTATCTCATGGACAAACGACAAAGGAACTTTAGGGCCATAGTTGCTCTCTCCGAGGTTTTAATTTCATTTTATCACTTTCGCTTATCCTAAGTACTGGATTGTTTTTGATTTCTGCCATTTTATTGTCAAAATTGAATGTATGCTCTGATTTGGTTTTGTGCTTTGGAGAGAGGATATGGCATACTGTTTCAGTGAGCCTATCAGCACATACACCAAGAAAAATGCAGGTTTTGGGGAAAAACAAACAAACAAACAAAACCCCAAAAACAAAACCCAGAAAACAGGAGTTAGAAAAAACTTCCAGTGATCAGATGGCTAAGTGAAAAAGTATTTCTGTTGGAGGTTTCTGTCTAAGTGAATAAGTTATGTTGTGAACTATACATTAATTTCTCTAGTTATAGTTTTTGCTAAAGAGCAAAAGGAAATGTGAGCGAGAGGGAGGGGGGCAGGAGGAGGGGTGGAGTAGAAATAAGGAGACATGAATGAGTACTTTGTGCCAGAGAGAGAAAGCAGTACACGCACCACGTGCGCAAAATGTGTGTATGCAAATGTGTGTATTTATGCCACTGTGAAGGGGTGGTGTATATTTATGCTACTATGACAGGGGTAGGTGTTGATGAACTAAGTATCAACGATGCACAATTTATGGGATTTTTATTGCTGGCACCATTATTTGCCCAACTGGATGTAGTAACACATGCTTGTCTCCTGCAAAACATTCCTTTCATCTCCAGCTAATGCTGTTTAATGGGCCTGGATAAGGATTGCATAAACAGAAACAGAAGCTGCGTGGTTTGTGTGTGTGTATATGTGTATCTATTTAGCTTCACAGTTTTTAGTCTCCCTCTCTCTCCCCCTCTGTGATACAGCAATTAGAAGAAGGTCGCCTGGAATGGAGGAAGGGCCTGTGTGGCTGTCATCTCTCACCTGTTTTTACATGCTTTTACTTCAGCTGCATCATTACCTTCTCTTGAGCTGCCTTAGAAGTAAACCCAGCACTGCTGGAATAAGAGGAATAAATCAACTATATCTCTGTGTATTTGGTGATTTCTGTGCTAAAGCGTGGGAAAAGAGAAGAGGATCAGGTACAGATACTGCCAGCTGATTTTTGAGAAGATGAATGTGAGGCACCTAGTTGGGAATGAGATCTTTTTCTGCTATTTATATTTTTCCCCCTTGAAATATCTTAACCTTTTTACAAGTAAAACATAGTCTGGGTTCTGTTCTTGACATTACAGAAGCTCAATAAGAAAGCAGAATATTTGCTGAGATCTTTGCTTTGTTCTTTAGATTTTTCTAAGATGGTATTTATGCCCCTCCCCACCTACTCCGCGCATTCCCAATCCTTCCCTCCAGCAGAAAGAATGAAAAAGCCTCTCCTTTTCAAGTTCTTAAAAAGCCTCCTCCTGCCTCCTACTCTGTCTTGTACCCTAAGCTCTATGAGGGTAAGTCAGTCCAACGATGAAGATATGTGTCTACTGCCTCGCAGTATTTCTTAGAAGAACAGAGTGATGGAAGTTCTTCAGAGATTTCCATGAAGTTGAAATCAAGGTAACTGAAACATCTTGAAAGGAATACAGTTTTCTGCATGGTCTTTCTGTGTATGCTAAAGCTGAGGATGCAGTCAGATCACAGCAGTCATGTACAGTGAAAGAAACTGCCACCGTTCGTTGTTGTTCTTGTTTCTTGTCTGTTCAGTGTCTTAAGCTGCAAGCCTTGGCCTCCTGTGTGAGGTGTATCTATTTCTCAACGAGTCCCTGGTCTAGTTAGTTGTTTCTGCATTTATTAAATGACACAGAGGACCTCCCTTTGCAAAGAGTTGTTGCCTTTCCCACTCCTTATGAAGATGAATTAATAATTTTTCTCTTTTAATTAGGTTCCATCTGCTGTTCCTGTCTTGAATTCTAAAGGTTATAGTTATTACCATATTCATAAAATTGCCCAACTGTGTAAGAGAACTTCAACAACAATTTTAAAGCCAAGTTCCTGTATTATGCCTCATTCAGTGTAAGTTTTGCCATCAGTGGTAGGGAAGCTGATCGTGTGGGGCAAGTCCTGCAAATGCTTTTCTGTTGTCTTATAGAAGAAACATGCTACCCTGCCAAGAGAAGTATGTCTGTATTTCAGTAAAACTCATACAAACTAGAGCTGCCAAACACAAAATGCCCAAATATCCATAGCTCTTGGATGAAAATCTTTTAAATATTTTGGCTTCCTCTAAATCCGTAGTGCTCAGTATCTTGTTGCTCACTATTATAAATTGAATGCCTAAGAATATATACTGGCTTTTAGTTGAGAGTGGATTTGGCATGAACAGGTAGCCTTGGCTTGCTGTTTCAAGAAATCTGAAAAGGAAGCCTGATATACCAAGATGAATGCTATGTGAGGGTCGAGTGATGATTTATTTTTCCGCAAGGGGCAAAGGGCATTGCGGATCTGATCTTAATGTGCGTGTCACTTCAGGTACAAGACCTGCAGCTACAAGGTAATCACATTGCAGTGTTTGGCACAAGGTTAAATTTTCCTTGTCTCTCACCCAACGTGTACACACATTTTCTTACCTTTCTCTACTTTTTTCCCCCATGTTCTCACTTAGTCTGTAGCACATACCTGGAGGTAAAGCTTACTTTCATCTGCTTCCCGGCCATCCGTTCCTTCTGATCTAGGCTTACACTGGTTATCTTTTAAATGATAGTATGTTTACAAGAAGAAAGAAAATAAAGACATCTCTGGATTGCTTGCTTGACATAATCCCTTTCTTTAAGGAATACCTGCTTATTCCACTGATAGCTAAATAGTATGGTCACTGTCTGAAATCAGCTTTTAGAAATCGATTCCTCATCTTGCCTTGTGGGTGATTCCTCACCTCATCCTGGGGGTGGTTGTCTTTGTTTCTGCTCCATCTTCTCTTTCCCCTCGCAGTCTGCGCTGTTGTGCAATACGCTGTGCTCCTAGGTCGATCCGAATGAACATGCAACATGACAGATGATCTTTGGTGTGAGTATCAGACAATTCCTGCAAATCAGAGATTTGGAGTTCTGAGAGTTGAGCTCTCACAGTTCTTCTCTGGTCAGTTTTAATAGCTTACTTCCCCCGGCAACCTGCTTCACCCCTTCACTCAAAATTACTGCCTGTCCAGTGTGATGTATTCGCTTAACCCTCTTCCAGAGGTTACCAGCTTTGTACCCACGTGCTAAAAGAGAACATGTGCCTCTTCCCCCTTCACAGGTCAGTGCATTAGTCTGAGCTGCTGAGGAGAGCAAGTGCACTGAAGACTGTGGGTGAAGATGGCTGAGAGGTCGCTCAGTGATGGAGGGGCAGCAGGCAGCTGGTATTCAGCTGTCCCAGCATGGCTCGCCAGAGACATCTGTCAGTGCCCTCAGTCCTTTGTTATAAAGGTGGTAATTTTTTGCCTGCCTGCAGTGGTGAATTATAGTGCTCAACCCCTGCCTGTGTTCTTGTTTGGATCTATTTCAGAGGTTTTGTCTTCATGTTATGTGAGAATGGCCGGGGAGCTCTGGAGCAAAGTGGGTTAAATGTTTGTTAATCGCTGTTAATGCTCTTTTTGCAGTCGAAAATGATGCATGCTTGATTCCTCTCTACCTACATCTCAGTTGGTTCTCTACCATGCTGCCTGCCATGTTCTTGATGGAGACGGGCAGCAATATACTCATCATTGCTGTCTGCGGACTGAAAACCAGTATGAACTGTGTGCACGCGGTGTGCAGACTGAGTCAGTTTGTATACTGGAAGTGACAGTCTATTCAAGTATTTGAGGTACTGGAGGAATAATCTCAGCTGTGTTGCCATTTAATTAACTCTTGATGTTAGCTGGGAAAGTGCACAACCGTGTTATTTACATACTGACATGTATTTCAGAAAGTAGCAATATATTATGAGAGCTAAAAATGAGACCACATTTAATTTCAGCTTTTGGTGATAGGTGTTGGTTTTTTTGAGTCTGTTGCTGATGGTAAAGGAGCTATGACATATCCTCATTAGATTTGTTTGTGTAGCATAAATTGTACTCACACTTGCAAAGAGAGCCCTGGGACATGGGTATTTGACACTGAGCTATAAATTTCCTTTATCTAACAGGCATTTGAATGTATTTCTTCAAGCACTTCAAGAATCTCATCCTTTTCAGTGTTGCCCTTAGAGTTTAAGATTTCACAGAAGAAATGCATCCCAGGAGAAGGGTCAAATTCTGTTTGCATTTGTGAAGCTCCAATGTATATTTAGGGATCGGTAATGCTCTGCAGCTTGTGCCTGATTTTTTTTTAAGCTTGAGGAAATATATGATTATTGCCAAATATTTTTTTTCCCGGAGGCCTTTTGTGGATGGGTGATATCTGTCCCTCGTTCTGTCCTCAGAGGACAGAGTATATTTGGATAGCATTTACAGATTAGTCAGAAGTGTCTGTTGCTGACCTCTTGGCAAGTTGCTGCATTCATCCCCATCTCCATTGTCTCTTGCTGTCTTTAAAGTCCGCTTGGAATTGCAGTAATTTTAGGAAATATCTCTTGGAGGGTGAGGAATAAATAGGAAGTGCCTCAGTCTCCCTATGTCACCTTAATTGCAGTTATTTTCAGAATCTGGATTTTGCTATGTGTATTCCTTCTATAGTTTGTTGGTTTTGTTCCAGAACTTGGTGAAGAGCTGCTTTAGCTTTTTACTGAACTGAACAAATCTACCCAGACAGGGGTTCAGTGCATGTGTGTGTAGGCAGCTGATGGCTTTGTATTTCTTTTTGAATTCAAGACGCTGCTGTAGCAACTACAGATTTTTTTTTTTTTGCATAAAATTATCAGCTCCATAGCTTAAGAGGATGAAAAGCTGTTTAATTCGTAAAGGAATATATATTTTTTTAATTTGAATACCTTTTATTTGGAATTGAAAATGATAGCAATTTAGATCTTATTTGAAATGTAACATACAAGAAAACATAGATTAACACTCCCTCTTGTGTGGCTGATGTCTTTCCTTTTTTTTGTGTAAGATGAATGGATGGAAAGCAAAACAGTAATACTTCATTTTTCTAGCATAGCTCATAGATACAGAAAAACAGAAATTAGCAACTGGGAAAGACTAACATCATTTTTGACTTACTTACTGGAGATGGCCCCTAACAAAGGTGACTGGTGGCATTCAGAATGAAATCCTGCTCTCTTAGGATTAGTAGCAGTTGCTGAAGCAATGAATAAAAAAGGAGGTAAAGGCTGGGTATTTTTGAATGTTTTAGAGCAATAATGAGGAAACAGCAACAAAGGACTTGTCTCCTTGCCCGACAAATAGAAGAAGTGCCCCTCCTTCCTCTGCTGGAGTTCTCGTGAAGAGGGAAAGTGTTACCCAAAGCCCAGGTGGAAAATCGTGTTTTTGCTGCACTGAAGTGTGCTGACATAAAATTATCATGTATTCTCTGCCATAAAATATGCTAGCAGGTTTAGGTACTGTGTGTAGCTTAAGGCTTCGTGTGAGACTACACATGTTGATTGTAGGAGTGAATAATTTTTTTTCCCTCCTCTCCCCCAGACGAAGGGGAGTTCTGATGCAGAGCCGGTCAATGAAACGCTGCCTGCGCGGTAAAAGCCAGATCAGTGTATGCGTTTGCTGCAAGTGCTCCGCAAGTGCCGTCAGTGAAATCACTGGACACAACTGATGTTTGTGGAAAACAGGGAGCATTTGATTTTTTCCTTCTTGTGGTTAACGTTCAGGTGTGATAATGCAAATGAGTCCTCCACACCCCTCCCTACTCTGTCCTGTCACATATACTTTTTATCTTTTTCCTTTGTCTTGTGGGTTCTAGCAGTTGCTAAATGGCTTTTATGGAGGATAATATATTTAGGAAGCAATTTCCATTTGAGATTTTTACTGCTACCTCTCCCTCTCTGTGACCTAGGGAGTGAAAAGCTGATATAATACAGTTATCTTTCCAAGCTGAGTCACTTTAAAGCATGTGCTTGTAATATACGGTTTTTAATAATCTCTCCTGCCACAGAGCAGAAACTGGTGTCTGGATGAGGACAACCAGATGAAACTTGCTTCCGTGTAAACACGGCTTGGGCAGAATCAGCCAATTTCAAGGTGGATTAGTGTCAGTGCAGTGAAAACAGGATAAGGAAAGTATGAATATGGGGAGAACTTGAGCGTCGCTTGTGAAAAAAAGAAAAATCTGCATGGGATCGTTTCTCTTCCTCAGTCCCCTCAACTCCAAAATCTTCTTGTCCTGTCTCATGAGCCTTTTGTGCTTTGACAGTAGAGCAATACAACCGCACAAGAAATGGAAGGGGAAGCTGGCCTCCTGCGCAGGCGAGAAGAGCCTGACACTGGCTGCTCTCTCCTCCAGATCTGCAAGGCTGCAGGTCCAAATGAATAGGTCTCTGTTCCTGATGTGCCTTCCAGGTACAACCTCTGCCTGTTGTCCTGTTTTTCACCAACCTGGGGTTTTCATTTCAAGTGCGTTGATGTCCAGGCTGAGGAAGATGTATTTTGCAGGGTAACACTTTGAGGAGATTTGTACTGGCTGCATTGGCAGAGTCCTTAAGCCTGGGGTATCTGGGCACCTGCAGAGAATGTGTCTTCTTAGGAGTCCATCCTGTAAATAAACTTTCACTGGGAATGCTGTGTTTAGGCAGTGGTTCCACCTTTTTAGCTCTTGAGAGAGGCCCCAAGAGCTGCTGCTCAACTTGCAGCCGTGAGTTATATAAAAAATTACATATATTGCAAATTTACTCTTGAGAACCTGGGTGAGCAGCCAAGAGCTCGTGTCATCACTAATTTTTGTCTTACCCTTTACATCCGTATTGTGATAGTCCAGGACACGCTCTGTGGTTAAATGGGTTTCTGCTGCAGGTTTGATGCCCGATGCTGGTCTTTTTATTCTGTCAAGTATATAGTGTATCTGAATCTTTTTCCTCCTCCAAATGATCTTTAGCCATGAAAACAGTAAAAAATACAATTTACCTTGGAAATCTTATTTTATGGGGTTTACAAACAACTTACTCATTCTCAGTACTTCTCTCAAATGTGAATTTTTTTAAATGGCCTGATAAAATTGTCTGAGAACGAAGCTATAAAAAGCTGAGGGCTTGCACATCTGAAATGATGAAGAAAAAGAAACCCACAGAAATTTCATTGTGATTTCCATTTTGGGAGTGATAGCTGAGGCTTTGCCTTCAGGAACAAAAGATTAGCAAGAGGCAAAGCTTTTTGTAAGAGTTTTGCAGTAATGATGCCGTTGGCCCAACTTGCAGCAGCTCATTGAAAAGCGTAATGTATATTACTGGATCAGCTTTCTTCTAAACTATGTAATTTAGGATAGCATAAATGTGTTTCATATTAAGTGGAATCTTATGTTGATTTATTACCTGACTAATGTCATCCTTCCTATCCAAAACGGTGTGTTTCCAGATTCCATTTCCTACTGATAGTTAGTACATAATTTCTCCATGGCTGTACTGCGAGGGAGTTTCTCTTGGGATGAGATATTTCTGGAAGAAGGCCTCTTTTTCCTGAGGAGCCGCATGTTGATTGGCAATGTTTTCTAAGCAGGTTCAGCCAACAGCATCTAAATATTTGAACTTGCAGAGATTCCTAGGAAAGATCAATTCTTTTTAACAGTTGCTTTCAGTCCCCTCGGTTTTCATTTTGCCCCTCTTTGCAAATGTAAATCATTGCCAATTTTTTATTTCCCTCTTCCTATGAAAATGTGTGCAAACCAAGAAATGAGGCGTTTCTGCTGTAATATTTTGGATAAGCTTCCAGCTTTACTAACCCTATTTTATTTTAATCTTCTGTCACACATTGTAGATGTTGGCAAGCTTAAAAGTTGTGGTTCAGCTGTTGTTTCTATTTTATTTTCTAAAGATGTGATATGTTTACCCAAATAATGAAAAGCTGTTAAAAGAGCATGATAAACTATTTTCTGCACCTCCTTTCTTCCACTGAAGTATTTTAGAGATATATAAAATATGAAGTAATTACCCTGCACTTCAAGAAGTATCAAACTACTTTCTTGCGGTGGGGTAGATACAGCATGGGGCATCCTCTTCTTTGAAACCATAAAAAGAATCTTGACTGTAAGTGATTTAAGCTGTATGTCCAAAAAGCCAAAATTCTCCTTGTCTGTTGTTTAAAATGACTGGATGGGTGTTTATAAGCTTTGTTTTGTTTCATGTCTCTCATACTTTTTTAATACAGCAAACTGTGACTGTAAAGTAATTCTCTGTTGTAATATGGAAGCAAAGAAGCAGTGATTTTACAGGAATTATTTTATTCAGAGCAGAATCTCTCGAGCAGTTAAGCTTGTTGTCATTTTAGGATCGAGTGCATGCACCATAAGCAATAAAATTTCCAATTCAGTGGTAAACAGTCTCTTTGAACTGAGCTGGGGAGCAAGCTGTCTAATTTAAGTTCTGAGCATGACTGTTGGTAAAGGTAGGAAAACATTGTGCTGGAAGGGTTATTTTCAAGTTGCCTGATATCACTGAGGTCTCTGAAAGGAGCTCAGAGGAGCTTAGTTCTGTTCTAGCTGTTCTAGTGTTATGCAAAATTGGTAACAACAGCTTGCTTTCTTCTGTTGCTAATTTTGGTCTGTACTTATGCACCTGGCATTACTGCAATTGCTTTATAAGTTTTATAAACTTGCAAGG
The DNA here is from genome assembly GCF_009769465.1 of Tauraco erythrolophus. Taxonomy (NCBI): domain Eukaryota; kingdom Metazoa; phylum Chordata; class Aves; order Musophagiformes; family Musophagidae; genus Tauraco; species Tauraco erythrolophus. Next base: position 67,401,258 of record NC_141496.1, read on the forward strand.
AAGGAGTCATTAAGCATCTGTTTGTAACTATGGAAGAAACACTGTCGATGCCTTCACAGAGAATCAATTTTTTTTTTTTTTTCACTTTGAGTGTGCACAGATTAGTTTGGATAATAAGAGCAGCAGTATTGGCTCTGTTGTGCACAGAATCAGGTCTTTGATTCTGGTAGTAATTGAAGACTTCCAAGAAGGTTCAAGAAAATGTTGCAAATATAAATAAATTTATTTTCTTGGTGTGGTAGCCTGGCTTTTGGCAGTTAGTGACTTAGAGTAAGAAAAAAAAATATTTGAAATGGACATTCTGTAAAAATGTTGGTTAAAAATGAGTTTTGGAAGCATTTTAATGTCTTGTGATTTTGAACAGACACTAGGTTTCTTCTCTGTGTGGGGATAGTGCAGGATACTCCTCCTATGAATACTTCTGATACCTAAAATTGCACAAAATAGTTGTTTTAGTTGCCCGTAGGTTGTAAGGAGTTGAAAAACCGAATGCAAAAACATCTAGGGCTCCAGTGAAAAAATTGACTAGTCTTCCTATGTGCTTTGCTGTGTCTGTGCAGAGTCTTCTGTAAATTATTTCATATATCTCGTTTTCTTTAGGAATGGGGATATGAGTTATTCACTTCACCAGAGTTTGTTTTTGATCTCGGAAAAAATGCTACACTATTGGAAAATACCTTCATCCCAAAGCCAATTAGTAAACAGATTCTGATATTTTACTATTTTGACAATAACATTTCTGCAACTAAAGATCTTGACACCATTCTCAAAAAGTAGAGAAAAAGTAGCAGAAGCAGATTAAATATTTTAAATGTTATTTTCATGAATATCATTGTGAAATTAAAACAGCCTGGGAACAGAACTTCAGTACAAAGTTGACCCAGCGATAAATACACTTGAAAGGTATTTATACGGATAATTTTTTATTTTTAAATCCATGGACCTTCAGTAGTAAGCAGTACATCAGCTGTTGTGTGGCTGTCAGAAGCTGTTGCGTGGATGTCTGCATTGCTAAACATGCTTCCTTGCAGCTTCGAGAATGTGATTACGCAGCTGACTAATATGTTGTCTTTATGACCGGACTGAGATAATGCTGCACTCCTTGCCCAGACCACGTAAGATCAGTTTTTAATGTTCCATAGAGTCAATGATATACTTTAAAGTCATGAAATATTTATTAACAAAGACTTTAAGGGTGAGCATTCTGTGTTGTTTAATTGGTAAGGCATTCTCTTCCTCCGAAGTTACAGTTGCTGTAAGCAGGGAAGAGTGAAAACAACCATCATATAAAATTACTGAACAAAGCAGCAACAGAATTATGACTTAATACAGTCTTACATGCGATGTAAGAGATCATAAACTATGTGTTTTAAAACAGATAGGTAGAGTGCAGCTGGTGCCCCTGTAGCCTCTTGCTGCTTGCTGCTGCTCCTTTTCAATTTCCCCTCATCCTGAGTTTCCAGTTTTAGTCTGGTGAGGATTTGAAGGACTTTTGCAGCTCACTGCAGGGATCTTTCAAAGATATGCATGGGAGCAGCTGAGTCATTTGAGCACAGAGAAAGATTGAAAACAAGCTGACCTTGAACAAAACATTTTACTTTGGTTATCGCTGAAGGTAGGAGGGCTGCCTGTTACTTTCTGCCAGACAGCTCACCCATTGAAGTGCGAACCTTCACTTCCCCTCGGTTTAGCTGTGAAGCTGGCGTGCTAAGCGCTCTGCTCCAGTGTGTGTAAAGGTTTGCACTTACTAGCGCAAAATCAATTTGCTTGCCTCTTCCCAATTTGAAGATTGTCTTTTGCCTGACCAAAGTTCTACAAAGTGTTTAGCACAGATTTCCGCTAAGCAGGACGGAGTAGCGCAGTCTGTTTTTTCCTTTAAAACCAAAGTGTTTCGATGTACAAAGAGAACGACGCTTTTCTAATCAAAGGCACACCTAAAATCTGCAGTGAGAAGAGGGTGTCCCCACCCTCCACTCTGGCGAAATCTCGATTGAAAAGCATAGCCTGCAAGTTTGAAATGAGGCCCTTAGGTTGTTTTAAGCTCCAGCATGCTCAGATTTTTTTCTCAGCTTTTGGATGGTAAACAAGATCCGTGATTTCCGTCAGCGATATAATTTAACTTTTGGCAAGGTATATCGCTTTGTTCAGAAAGGAGAGATGAGCTCTGTGGCTGAGGCTACTGAGGGGCATTTTACATTTAAAGATCACTCAACTAATCTCTCTTTTTTACGTCTCTACAAAAGCAGCTCTGGAGCTCAGCAATTTAAAATAAAATCGTCTTTGCCTTTCCAAAACTTGGCAAAACACTGTGCCCAGATTTCTTCAAAGTAGAGAGAGGCCAAGCTGATCTCTCTTCATATTTTGTAATGATATTCTTTCTTGTTCTGTGTTGGACAAGTGGATTTTGGATGCAGTCCATTTGGAATGTTAGATGCATCGTAGAAACATCCCACTGTTGAGAAGAGCTGCTCTAATTTCCAAATGCTACTAGACAAATTGCAACTCTGGTTCTGTCAACATTATCTCTTGGGAGTTTTAACAGATAGGGGTCACCATCCTTGAGACAAAGGCAGATGTGCTTTTTCCTTGTACTGAAAACACTGCTGTATAAGCAGCATCTATGTACAAATAGACAAACAAACTCTTTGCCAGAATCCCGAGGGTGCACTGTTCATATTATTTGTGATTCGTTTGTTCAAGAAACAATGACCAAATACGAATGATGGCTTCAGATGAACTCTGAAGGACACAAGAAATGAGAATGCTGTTTTCTGCTTTGGAAGCGAGGATCTTGGCTTAGGTTTTGTGACCTGAAAGGAAGTGCTGGCAATGAAAGGTGAAAACCTGTTTGATTGGCCTGTGGTCTTATTGATCTGTGAATACAATTTAGCATGCCATCTGGGGAAAATGTCTTCTACTGGCACAGAGAGGAAGTAGACAAACCAAGAACAGTGTCCAAATGTACTTTAATTTCTGTTGCTCTTGAATCTGTTCAGTCTCATTTTGATTAAGGGACTAGAATTGTACATCTGCAAGGTACAACACAGCTATCTCAGTCACTGTATACTAGATTGCAAGGATATATTTAATCATATCTCTATTATAATCTATTACCAGGGCTTTAAAGATGCCTCCCCTGTCTCACCCTCAGCTTCTGCTCTCCAAAAAAACCAACAGAAACTTGTTTTAGATACTTGTAAAGCTGCTTTTTTTTGAAGGAGCACTACAAGCTAGCGAAGAAAAATTGAGGTTTGCTGCTATTAATATTACCTATATTTAGCTAGTCATTGATAATGTGTGCACTGCTGTCTAGCTTACATAGAAATCATGTTTGAATCTTGCATCAAAGTGTGTATTAACTAGTTGGATAAACTGAGTTAGCAGTGTTCCTTTGTTAGACTGTACTCTATTGCCATTGTTTTTTGTAATACCATTTTTTTTTTGTAAACTGTCTTTAGTTTGTTTTTTTGTTCAGTTTTTTTTTGTCAGATAAATCTATAGCTCTCCCTATTGAGGGAGAACCTTCTAATTTAATCCTAAAAGACACTATTTTTTTGGAGCTGGAAGGCAAAATGGAAGCCCAAGGCATTTCCAGCTGTCCCACTCATCTTTAGAATCTAGTGCTCTCTCAATAGCAGTCAAATACCAGATCTTTTCTCCCCATAAAATTCCATACAGACACGGAGTAGTTTAGACTCCTCTTTTTCTTCTCTTTTTGCACTTCTCTGCTGAGTATGCCTGGAAAGCGTGAAATAAACAATTATGAATTAGAGAACAGAGTAGGAATGCAGTACAAAGCAACTAAGGAGAAAACAAAACTGGATGTGTAGAAACTAAGGGATATGTAAGAAATAAAAGGGAAAAACCTTAGAGCAGACTTAAACAGAGATGGAGCTGAGCCTTCATGAGGATCTAAAGAAATTTGTCTTTTCAAAGGGCACTCAGAAATACTGGGCAGATGATACATTGTTGAAAGCAGAAAAAGAAGCTGCCGACCTAAGTTGAACATTAAAAGGCAGTTAGATCTATACGGCTTTCTTCCATCCTCTACTGTGCCACATTAACTTTCTTCTAAATTTTCCTTATTCATTAAACAAAGCAAATCCTCTCCAAGCACTTGAGAAATATCAGAAACTTCATGGTTTTTTTTTTTCTGCTAGAGCTCAGCAAGCTGAAGGGGTTGCTCCCATAGTTGCTTTTCACCGTTTCAGTGCTCATACAGACGGTACCGCTGCCACAGAGGTTTTGGAATAAATGTGCACATAAGGGCTTTGTTTATAACAGCCTGGGTTTAAAACAAAATCCTACCTGTGAAGGTGTACAAACTGTCCTGACTTACTGGAGCTGTTCCAGGCTGTGTTGCAGAAGCAGTGGAGGTGGCATGGGTGGGATGGGAGTAGTAGAGAGGCTGTCACCAGGAGCAGCAGCACGGGCAAAGCAGATGAAAAGTTTGAGAGTTTCTGTCTGAATCATCATGAAACTGATTTACCCCTCTTAACTTGGTACTGAGCAGTCCTCTCCTAGTGAGGCGGTGGGGTAAGGAGTTTGGGAGATTTACTGTCCCCACCTGCTGAATGCAATCAGTGTAGCTTGAGACTGGACAAGGGTGGGACTGAAAAGAAATGTCATTTAGGAGTGTGTCAAACCTCTCTGTTTTTTTCTAATTCAGTAGTCACAGAAGATTCCAGAATTGGTGCAAAATGGTAAAATACCTTGCCTGGAAAAAAACCTTCTGTCTTTTGTAAAAGACCACTTTATGGCAAATATTTTTACATCCCTGAAACTTACTATTAATTCTAATATTTAACCCTTCCCCAAATTATTTTACAATAAAAACTGCAGGTTTTATCCCTTCCAAAGGGAAGTCTATGAAATGATCACTGGGTATATTATCCAAATTAATTTTTTTTTTTTTTCTTTTTGGACAGTCAAGGAAAATCTGGCACTATGATGTAATCCTCTTAGCTCACTTCCTTAAATAACATTCTAAAGTTATATGATTGCAGGGCTGTTCTAGCGTGTGAGTCTGAGTGACACAATTGTTGTGTGGAAAGTGCTATAAACTTATCTTTACCAGTTTATGTGTTTGAGAATGAAAAATGATCGTGTGTAAAAGGACTTATCAAAGGCAGGGGGAGAGGGGGTTAGTTAAGGAAACAATGTCATGGTAATAGTTGCTCTGTTTCTCCACATCTTGTGCTGAGCCAAGATGTTGATCACTTTAAAATCTGTTCTGTGTAGAGCACTTGTTAAGCTTGCATTTGAAGATGATCCTTTAATGGCTGAGGTCCGGTGTGCATTGAATGCTTGAATTTACTGTGAGTCTTCAGAGACAAGTCAATTTATACGGCACAGCATATGAGGTGTTGAAGGCATGTGCTAGAGGGGGTGGTGGCCCCTGGGGAATATTTCTTGCAGGGGAAAGGTTACTATGGTGATGCCAGTAAAGCAAGAAATGAGGTAATACTTCGTGATGGTTGGAGGGAGAAGTGAACAACTCTCACAGATGACTTTTTTGATACCTTGGGCACTGAAGAATATGTTTTGATTTTTTTTTTTAATGTTTAATCTGATTAATCGGTTACGAATTTCTGTCTGCAAGAGTTACGTTTCACACAGTGTATTTTCACCTTATGATCCACTTTGATTAATCATCCATGTCTTCCCCTGGATGAGAAGCAATGAAAGACTCCAGTTTCCCTCTTTGCTGTACTTCAGGCATTAATGGGAAATAGTGTCATGCTTTGTCAAGGGATGATTTTTCATATTAACGTTTGCAAAGCAGAGACAGTGCCCTGTTCTGTGGCTTTTTACCATATTAAACAGGAATGTCCTTCAAAGTCTTTGTCAATGATAGGTATAAATCAAAGTGAGAAAAACGGTACATACTGAATTTAACATAACTGCATTTTTTAATATGTAAGTAGGCTTAACTTTTTCCCCGTCTTAAGCCCATCAAGATCAAACTCAAGCAGGCGTTCACATCCACAATTGAAACTTGCCAACCTTTTCCTTCAAGTTAATGATGGTCCAAACTCTCCCCACTGCTTTTGTCAATATATCTTTTAAAGGCAAGCATTAAACTTAGGTTTGCCTTAGTCTTTCTTTTCTTTTTTCTTTTTTTAATTCTTTTTTCTTCTTCACAGCTTCGGACGCAAAGACTTCTTTTAATAGACATTAGTTAAGGCCTGGAATTGAGTAGACGTTTGTGAAGGAGACTTGAAGTTTGGAACAGAATTGTCCTTTATAGTTTTTCCATGGAGGAAAAAAATCTTCTTATGAGAATAAAGACTTTAGCCTAATCTCTTGCCATCTGGAAAATGTAGAAGCCAGAGGTTGTTGGCACTAGGTCACATCCCTTATGTAAACTGTCAAATTCTTTTCATATTAATGGCATATCAAGTTAAACCCACGAGGTTTGTCATTGGCCAGAGCTACTTTATTGATTTTTTTTTCTTTTCTTTTCTTTTCTTTTATTTCAAATTTTGATTCTGTCCTGTTAGTACTTGATAGCGTTGACTGATTTTTGATAAATGTCGGTCATCTTGGTTTAGTACAGAATTTTCTATTCTCTCCCAGTTCCTCAGTTCTCTAGTAGGTGATGATGGTTTTTTTAGAGGCCTTTATGTGAAATCCTCACGAAGGCGAGAGTTTTCTCAAGCTGACTTTTGCAGCTAATTAGCTTGAAATGAAGCTGGAGACAACTGTTAGGTGCAGTGAGATGGCTTGACACATGCCACCATATATAATGCTAGTGCTTCAAATTTCTGGATGCGTGCCAGGATCTGGTATGGTAGTTATCCATGGACGACTCCTGCACAGCCTTAAGCACAATCAATCAAATTAAAGTTTTTTTTCCCCTTCTTCCCCAAAGGATTTATCGTGGTGTTTGTTGTTGCTTTTTGTTTGTTTGTTAGTTTGTTCTACAAGCGGGCAGGCTAGGGGGAGTGGGATTGCCATCACATTCCCCTTCTTTGTGCTTACAACATGCACATAAAAGTGACAGCTTGCCTCTGCCGATTACCACAGGAAAACAAAGAGTGTGGGGATGGGGCAGAAACAAAGAAAGAATATTTATAATCATTAATTTTTTAGTCTGGGAAGGTAACTCTCTCTGGAAATTGGCCCTTAAGCTCTTAGCTATATTGACAGCTTTATTCAAAGAACGAACACTTGCCAACAGCTGCTGTTACCAAAGCTGATATGTATTGATTTTCTTTTTTTTTTTTCTTTTCTGAAATTTTTCACAGCTTCCCTCCTGTCCCCAAATAAAAGAGAAACAATGAATTCTGGTTTGGACCTTTGATAGGCTAAAACATTGCACCAGTGAAACTCTCGAAGACTTGTTATTGCAGAAAACAGACTTTAATGTTGAATGCTGAGAATAATGGCCAGTAGAAGGAAACTGTAACGTTTTATTGCCAGACACTTTGTACCCAGAATATTTTGCCAGAAGGTAAGACATGTTTAGGAGAGAACAACATACTTGCTTCTCCTAGTACTTTCTTCTTCCCTTTCCCCCTTCCCACGTGATTAGTGTCTTATCTAAAGTAGAACAGTAAAACAAGGGCAGACAAACTAAAGGTTATTAGGACTGCTGATGTGTTTTAGCCATTATGTCTCTGATCACTTGTAGATATCTCCTTCTCTTCTGGATGTTTGGAGGAGAGAGATGGGAGCAGGTGCAGGGCAGAGGTCCCCAGGGCAGCCAGCCCATCCTCACCTTGGGTGATGAACCAAAGGGGTTTTTTTTTGCTCTAGGATGGCACATCTGAAGCAGGGTGGCTAAGAGAGGGGAAACTTTCAGGGGTGGTGGTGGCAGCCCTGAGAGTAAGTTGCCCGATGCTCGTTTCCAGCAGCGGCATTGCTGTCGGAGCGGGCAGAGCCGACTGGAACATATTGGCAGATTTTCTTAAGTAAGCGTTTCCAATTGATGATGGTGGGAATGTGCTGGCGGACAAGCTTGCTGCCTGCGTTACACAGGATTTTCTGTCAAAACCCTGAGGTACTACAGGGGCATTCATAAAAGGGGGCCTACTCTGGTGGTGCAGAAAACTGTTGCTACAAAATATCTTTGTACTTCTGTCAAACTCCAGTCACAAAACAATGTGAAAAGGGAGGGTTGAATTAAGTGTGAAGGTGGAATGAAGAATAGGAGTGTGATGGAAGGGAGAGAAAGAGATACAAAACTCTTGCATTCTGTTGCTATACAGAGCTCTTAGTTTGTATTAAAATAACTCCAAATAATGTGCCCTAGTGTTGACTAGCAGGACATAAAATTGTTTTATGACTGTGCCTCATAAATATTTGCTTATAAAACTTCAGCATTTGCTTGACTTCCTAGTTTTCCGCAGAGGAAATGTGTGTGTTTCTCTCAACGCCGCCAGCTGCTTGCTGGTGCCAGTCTGGGTTGCGTTGGCTTGGAAGGGAACTGGGGCTGGAAAAGTATTGTGGCTTAAGGTTTTTTATTTTACTGAGCCATTTTCTTTTCTTTTACCCTTTGGTAGGATCTTGCAGTGGCACAGTTGGTCAGGATACAGCCGATCAGGTTAAAGATCTTTCTGGCAAGGGAGAGTGCCCATGTTGAGGAAGACAGCAGGAGGTGCCCTGGGCAATTAAAGACAGATGTGGGAAGGGTACCGGATCAGCAGAGAGAGCGGAGGAGTTCACGCAATCAATTTAAATTTGTCTCCTTTTACTAAATTAGTCAGTACTGAAGCAATTCCAGATTTTTTCCCCATATTTCCCACCCCATTGTCCTCCCCCTCCAAAAAAAACCCAGTGATACTGGTTTGTTCTTGACAGAAGCCAGGGAATTATGCATTCTTTGTAATATTTAGTACCCTGTGTCTGTTCAAAATGCATTTCAGTAGGCAAATTCTCTATCGTACTGCTCTCACAGAGATTTTGCTGGGCTGTAGGGAAATTGGTGTGTATGAATAATAAACATCATCTTTAGGGAACAACCTTTACTTTTCAGACAGTAATATTCCCAAGTTATGTTATGTAGTTGCTAAAATATGTCAAGCCTTTCATCCCTCTGGAGTAAGGGAAGCTTGTTCCTCTGCTGTGTATTCCTCCACATGCAACGGTGTACGTACACACCCTTGTCAGTATGAGAACCGTTCACTGCCCTTGCATTTGAAATAGTCTAGAAATTCTAGTAGGAGAATCCCACTGAATTTTTTCTCATTGTCTGGAGGGGAACGTGGATTATTAGTTGTGGTGTGATTTTATTTGGAAAGCAAAGTGCTGACACAGGTTTGTTTGCTGTTACATTTTAATTGGCAGATGTAGATTTCTCCCATTGTAGTTCGTAAGGTGAATGGCATAATTTAGCATCATGCCCGCACAACATGTGTAACACTTAAAAAATAGAATAAAATAAAATAAGTCAAAAAAAAGATCCATTTTACTGGCTTTAGGTATGTTATGCTGTACCCAGACAGCAAGCCATCTGCACAGTGAAAAGTTCACTGGTTGTGTGCTTCAAGCTTGTAACCACAATGTGTTGCTTTATCACTGAGTGCCTTGGCTTGAATGACCGACCCAGTGGGTTCCCATGCACTATCCCCCATGTCGGATTATGCGCATCCCTGATGCTGGAGCGCTTCCCATTCTAACTGAGGCAAACCAGAAGAACAGAAGCCACGCAGCAGGTTGCACAGCTTTTGATGAAGCTTTTTGCACAGACCACTTTCTCTTTAACTGGGAATGATCCCCAATAACAGCTGCTACCAGTTCTACTATTAGTCACTCAGTTTCACTTACAGACAAATTTAATCCAAGAGCGTAATGTTAACAAAACGTACATACTGGCGGAGGGGTTGAAATTACATGCTGCAGACAATTAGTTGCTCTTGCAGTGGATTCTTTCCTCAGTTTTTGTGTATATCATTCTTGTACATTTCTTTTGCTTTAATTTTTAATTGTTTGCTTTTGGAAATAGTCTTGTGTAAGCTATTAAGTCTGGCTAAGGATCACACCTATTGCTCCCTAATGTGCTCACAATTAATGAAAATGTGTATACTGTATATAAAGTCACCTGTTGAAATTCCCTAATACACGAGGTTTTATTGTTCACAAATTAATGTCATGAATCCATTTGGACACCAACCAGGAACTTGTTGTAATTGCTCACACATAAGTAAAAGCTTTCTCTGTGTTTTAATTAGTTGATGCAAGGGATTAAGATGATTATGTGGAAGGCAGCGCAGTTTCTCTCTTAATAAATCAGGCAGTGTGGGTGCCAAATCAGCCCTCAATCCCATTTGGGCAGAGTGCTTTGATAAAGGCACCAATCAGACCACTAAGGCTTCCTGTGGCAGCAGCAGCGTAGATCATTTGGGTTTGCTGATAATGTTGATGTGCAATGTGGGATATTAATCAAGACTAATTATATGCATTGGCTATGAAACAAATTCAAGGCCAGTGCAGGGCATGCTTCTGGATGTAATTACTGACTTTAAGGTACTGGGTTAATTGATAGAAATTAAGAGGACCTTCCATTTACTGACATTGCATTTCAGAGTACCAGCTCCCTGCACTGGCTCCTTCTTTGCAATTTGGTCCAGTTAGTTTTAAACACGTGGCGCTATATGGTTAAGTAGACATCCATTACACTTTACCTACTTTTTGCTTTCCTGTTCTGTACTTTTTAATTTTCGTTTAAACCCTACCAGAGAGGCAGCAAACAATTAAATACTTCAAACAGTGATAGGCAGCATGCTCTGAGGCAGCTGTGTAGAATGTCATTAGCTTATGTTAGACATTCAGAAGAATTGCAAAACCCTATTTTGTGAATAAGACTGAGGGCAGCTTTTTTGATGCAGATTAGAATGTGTGCATGTTTACCGTATGCATCTGATAATGCACTTTATGTGTTTTCTTAGGCCAGCAAATGCGTATATATAGGAGATAACATCTCCATCTAGTGCACTCTCATATCTATGTATTTATGCATAATTTTGAGTCAGTATGTCTTTCTCAATGTATAGTACAAGTGAGTTTATTTGAGAGGGCTGAGAGGTAACCTTCAACACTTGCCTGTACGGAAGGGAAAGTGGAATAAAGAAAGTTTGAGTATTCTTTGATGGAGATGATTGCGGATGCTTTTGAGATTTTACCATCTTAGTCCATCAAAGGTAAGCTAAGACTGATTACAGAATTGGGTAGGACTGTCATTCGGGCCTTTAGTCAGAATAATATCCTGAGAGAAGAGAATTCAATAAATGTTCCTCTTGCTATTTGTTAACTTTACACTTCTGCAACTGTAATTGTAAATGGAAGAGGGAGGTCTGAATATCTGAGCTAATGCAAGTATTTCTATTTGCGTTTCATGTCTCTACTTCCTTAGTGCATATCATTTGCTGGAGGAACCAAAGAAAACGTAAGAATTAGATTTTGCTTTCCTAATGTGTTTTGCTGTCATCTGTGCAGCTATGAGAAGAATGCTCTTCTGTCTCTATATGGTCTGTTTTAACAATAATTGATGCTAACGGTAATAGCGCTATCTTCTTTTCGCAGAAATATTTGATCGTGGTTCACTCGGCACCATCCGTAACAAGCAGGAAACTTGCTACCGTCAAAGCCTTTTTTCTTTAAGACTGAACTTCTGTGGCATAAATTGCTTGTAGATGGGGTGTGAGCCAGTCCATTCCCATTGTCTGTGCAGAACTAGCCACGTGAATGCCACAAATTAATCACATCTAGCGCGAGAATAGAAAGCTCTCACCCACTAACATGCTTGTGAAAGCAGCTTTGAATCCGAGGGAAAGAACCTCTCAGACGAACATGAAAAATGTTGGGCTTTTGAAGGCCGGGGAATTGTGCAGACTGACCGGACCTGCCTGCTACCATGTGGGGGGAGTGAGGGATGGGAAGACGACCAGCCTGGGAGGTTTTCTGCTAAATGATCTGCTTTCACTGACGGATGCTGGGGTCGTAAATGAGCTGCTGACTGCGGCCGGGTAGGCGCTTGGAGCACGGTGCCAGCTGTCTGCCTTGCTGGGGAACAATAGCAATACCCTTTGGCGTGTGAGAAAGGGACATTCAGGCGTAATGTTTTATTAGACTTTGGGATAACCTTTCCTTTTGCAAACCTCAGGATTCTTAGATAGGAATTATACAGTGTCATTTATAATTAGCCTTTCTTCTCCATACTCATTTGTGCATAAGAATTCCTTAAAAGGTATCCATGAATGGCTTGCATTATGCATTCTGGTCTTGTCTTTCTTTTCCTCTTTTTTGTTTCCTTTCTGAAAACTGAGGTGATTTTGAATCTTTCTCTTCTTGTAGTTTAGGAGGGGGAACGAAAACCCAAAACACCCAACACCCAAGTCAGGAGTTGGGCAAGAATAACTACTTTATTTCTTTGGGACACACTTGTAATGCTGAGCCTGAGGAGAAAGGTATGGATGTCCTTTCCCTCCCTTGCCCTCAAGTCCCTTGGACATAAAGGGATGATAGATGGAGAACTTTCAAGCCCCTTTGTTTCACACGATTCTTGGAGCACAGATTCTTTGGAACCGAAACAGTTTCTATTTAGGTCCGTGCATGAAAGCAGACACATACCAGCCACTGTCAGAAACCACATGTAATTATTATATTTATAGTTTATGATAACAGGGCTGAACATGAACTGAAATGATAGCCAAAGGACAACTTTTTAAAAGGTGTGTTGAAAGCGTCGTGTTTGCCTCATCAAAAAACTGCAATTGAATGCTGTTTTCCCTAGTCTTTTGTTTAAACATTTACCCTGAGATGCTAAAAAATCTTGTCTAATAGAAAAAGCGTACTTTTGACAAACACAAACTTCACTGTGGAAGGCCAGAAATCGTATTAGCAAAGAAAATAAAAGATACCGTGACATTTACATAAAGATTATAATAAGTACAAAGCATCAAACGTGCATACTTTTTCTGTTTTTTCTGATCATCTGAACATCCTAGCTAAATTGAAAGTCATTTCTAGTGTGCAGCCTGAGTTCTTGAGCTGCAGGCTTTGTATTATTTTCTTTCATAAATCTTCATAAGGCTTGTTTTCTGCACCATGTGTACTTTTCTCCTTTATTTTTCGGTGCGTAGAAAGCACGCAGAGCCTGCGGGGGCTTGGGGGTGGTACAACAGGACATGCCTCCTGTGCAGCGTCATTGGGTCCCATAGTGGTCTTTCTTTGTGGCTTTGCATTAGAGCCGCTCCCACACCACTGCTGCCCTTCAGATCTGCTGCAGCATCTGTACTTTTCCAACCCCAGGCCTGGAGTCACACCGAAGGTCGCGTTACAGCTAACCCCAGACAGTAAAACATGAAGTAAAGGGTATACAGTTTCTCAAAGAGATGACCCTTCTGCACTTGGCCTCTGGGAATCTCTGGTATAATGACAGAGCTTAACAGCTTGTGCAAGCACTGTTGGCTTGGGGTTAGCCCTGTTAAACAAATGGCTGGCTCACGTTACTCACTGTCCCTATCATACTCATATTCAAGAAGCACCCTTTAGGAAGCTGTGAAAAAGCAGACTTGGTGGTTTGTTACTCACAGATGTTATGTAGAAATTTGTCTGTGCATCCTTTATTCATCTCTGTGTGAAAGTAGCTTGTGGAAACTCCTGCGTAACAAAGTGAGCAGCACTGTTGTCTGAAATGCTGAAAATACTGGAGAAGTGTGCCTTGCAGGTACTAACTGAAAGACATAGATTTCTGAAACCAAGTCAGCCCTGAACCACCACCTTCATAGGTACAGAATTTTACCTCAAAATCAAATGCAGTATCGTTTTAAGGAGGACTATGTGAGTCAAAGGGGGGAAAAACTGATTTTGTCAGTGACTGAGACGGAGTTAGCAGTACGATTACAACTACTATTAGATACTCCTGTCACCAGAACAAGCTCTGCACTGCACGCATCTTCAGGACTGTTGACAGCTGATGCTTGCCTTCTATCCATAAATGATTTTGGACCACTCATATTATCACAAGCTCTTATTAGTCTCCTTATCACTTCTTGTTGAGAAATCACAGTATTCAGAAAACCGTGTGGAAACCCTGATGGTGGTCCAAAGACATTAAATACTGTGTTGATCGCTGACAACCTGTAATTCCCATTCCCTAAGCAGACTAATAAACAAATCTGGAAACTGGTACAAATCCATTTGCCGCAATCTGAAGAAATTCTTGACAGGTCAGAAATATTGTTGGCGTGTCAGAGCAGTATCCAGTGGCTGGACTTTTAGGATGCCTGTGGAAAGAAGAGTCTGGAAGATTGCCCCTTGCTAAATAGTTCATGTGTTATCTCATCAAGAATTTCGTGGAGTCCGGCAGAGTAGAGTATGTGGTAAAGTAGTTCTGTAGAAAATGTTCACTGCAAAGTGGCATTGTTACTGCAGAAGGCTATCTGCTCTTCCCCTGTTTTCTCTTTTCTCATTACCTCTTCCTCTGTGTCGGCAGAAACAGATGTTTGCAGCAGTGTGGACCTACACCTGTTCAAAAGGATTGTGAACCTGTATCGTAAGTCAAGCTGTCTCTGTAGTAAAGGTGTAAAGAGCTACTGAAATAGTCCAGCATTGTCTCAAAGGCAGGAAAAGAAGTATGTTTATTATTTCAACACTCCCTTGTCTAAACTTCAGAATTTGGTTCCCTTACTTTGAAAGATTTGTTTAGGGGTTTTTGGTTGTTGTTTCTTGGTGGTTTGTGTTTTTTTAAAGTAGGGATAGGAAAAATATATCAGATATCTAATCACTGCACAGCTGTCAGAGGACAAAATAATTTTTTATAGCCTGGGGATGATTTATTGTTGTGGTGGGTTGCTTTTTTTTCAATGTAGTTTAAACCGAAATGCCCTTTTACAACTACTTGCATTCGTACAGTTATATTTATTTATATGTTGTATTTTGGTTAACTGTGAGTGATTCTAGTCTTTAGAAAAGTATGTTTGCCTCTTGTAGATTACGTAGATCCTGAGGTAATACAGATTTTCACAGGTGTGCTCTCAAACTCAGTGAAACATTGTTGAGCAGCAAGACTTCTCCATGCTGCTGTATTAAAACAGGCCTGTATTATAGGGACCTTTACAGTATGTGAGCAGACTACCTGATTCTCTCCTGTTGCCCATTATGCAAATATTTCTTGTGTCAGTGCTGTATTATGAGTAGATAGATTTGTACTGTAATTCATTTCATAATGTAGGAAGAATCTTTTTTTTAAAAAAAAAAGTGAAGTGCAAGGAACTTAAACCTCAGTGGTAAGAATCTAAGGAATTTAAAGTAAATTTTATATAGCATCTTTCAGTTTTTTTTTATCTCAAAGTACTTCACAATAATTGGTTAGTGGCTAGAACTGATCTGAATACATTATATCAAAAGCTAGTCTACTTATCTTGTTGCTTTCAAAATGTGTGTTGAGGTAAGCTATATATATGTGCATTTCAGTTTAAAGCAGTCTGGATTTTTCTATTTCGAAGTTGCAAATCTAAATAAGTTTCTTTTCTAAAGGATAATGGGCTTTCCAAATGTATCAGCAACTATCTTTGCTGTTTATGTTGAGTTATAATACGACTGACATTCTCTCTCAGTAATTCCACTCATTATACTGCAGAGATCACTACGGAAGCCTTCCTCTTCAGCGATGCAGAGAGTTGTTTTAAAAAAACTTCTTTTCAATAATTTATTTCCCCTGCTTTGAGAGAAAATATTCTTTCTGCTCTTTATGTTATTTAACTCAATGTACATGCTGATGAAATCTTGAGAGACAGTCACTCTGCATTTAGTCACAGATGGATCAGCAGCGCCACAGATTATTACTAGGTTTTGCACTAAGGAATTGAAGAATTCACTGTATATGTATTTTCTGAAAAGGACAGATGGCACTGGAACCATGTTTCTACCTTTGTTTATAAATTTCCTTTAAGTGATGGTTGTATAGGAAAATAAGTACTTAGTCACATTTGGTTTCATAAATCCAGACAAGCACATTGATTCTCCGTATTAATACTCTATAGAACAGAATCTTGCCCCCACCCCAGCTACATTTGACCTTCTCACATCCTCTATATTCCCTAATTTTCCCTTTTGAAATAATGGTGCTATATTATTTCAGTTCTTTCATAAAAGAAGGGAGCTGGGGGGGAGTACTCACTGGCTAATATCATGGCTTCCCAGATTCAAAATGACTGTCAGACATGATACTTGTATGCCAAGTTTCTGCATATTTGATGGACTGCTGTCTTAGTTGGTGAACACTTTGAGATCTTTTTTATCTTTGTAGATGAGACCTGCTTATAGGACAGTTGGACAGCTAGATGGATTTGAGTTTTCTTTCTGTGTTTGTTATCCAAATTCTCAGTATCAATATTAATGTCGTGCTTGTGTTTCTTCAAGAAACATGCAAATGCAAAACTCAGAACTGAAGAGTCAGTAGAAATAAGAGGTAATCATAAACTATTTGTCATCTTACTCTCAGGATTTTGGGGTTTTTCTAGCCTTCTGCCATCATTCCTCAAAATCTTTTCATGTGAGACTGATGTCCGTTCCCTGCTCTCAGCCTGGATTCCTGTAAGGTTCCTCAGTGCCACAGTCAGAATACTTTTCAAAGAGAAGTTGCAGAGCTGCTTTCTATTGCTCTTGAGGTAGATCTGCTGCTAGAGTCATGTGTTCTGCAAGGTGTGCTTTAGAGGACTCTCATCCCTTCTGGTATGTAAAAAGTGTGAGCAGATATGAGGATTTTACCCTAGCAATCCAAGGCATGTGCCCCACAGAGCAGAAATGATGCAGCTATTGTTTTCTAAGCCCTGCTGGAGGCAGAGAAATATTCATCTAGGAATAATCAGGATATAATAGAATATGGTGCTTTTTTTTTTGTTGTTCTTGCCTTAAAAAAAAGGTGAGGGAACATGTTAACTTGATTAGTGTCAAGGGCATGCCTGATCTTCATCTCTGCCGGTTACAGAATGAGGACAAGCTTTTCTAACCGTTAATCTTAACTGGGATGTAGAAATATTTTGTCTGCAGTATAAAGACTAGGGTATCTTCACTTCTTAGCTGTCAAGAGAAAAATATGTAACATCTATACGTGTTCATATTTCACATCCACCCCTCAGCCGTGCTCGAGACACACCAGTTCCTCATCAGGCAAAAACTTTAGCTTGGCTTCCTTACAATTTATACAATACTTTGCAGCCAAAATATGTTAAGATGACTGAGCCTGATAAAACCAGGTAGAAAGCATTTAAGCTGTTGATACTCACTTTAAATACGATGTCACAATAACCCTCCAAGCAGCGCCTTTTTTTTTGTGGCAAGGATGTCAACTGGTAAATCACTGCAGGTCTGCAGGCTGAAGTTCAGTTTACTGTGGGTGGGCAAGACAAAGGAATAAGTCGCAATAAAAGCAGCTAGAAACCTAAGAGAGACTAGACCCCCGCTCCCAGGACCACACAGATCTGCTTGCTGGATGTCCTGCCAGGTAACAGGGGAGGGTAGCTGTCTGAAGGTTTTGCAGGTTTTATCAGAGCAGGGTAATAGAATTGACTGTCTGGCAGACAATCTGATTTGGGAATTCCAGCCAGCCACGCACTCATGTGTTGACTAATAAGTCAGTGGCTCGCTAAGCCTTGTCGTTACCTTCTATATTTTTGTTTAACAACTCGAGGCCTCGCAGGAGAGCCCTGTGTACATTGTAGTCTCTCCCCGTTTTATTCTTCCTCCGCTACCTCGGAGCTTAGCCGGGTTCGGAAGCTCACAGCGCGAAGGCTCGCGGCAGGAGCTGCATCTGCGTTTGTGATGTGCTCATGATGAGGTTGTTCAGTTGCGTTGCTGAGTAAGGAGGTCTGAACTGTTGACATTATACAAGTTAATTACCTGCCTAGAAAGTGGAGGCAGTATTATGGCCAGGATCACCACTTTGAGACTTTGTAATTACTAAGGCAATATAATTGCTCGGTTTGTGTTACTGAACCAAATAGCTGTTGGCATTCATTCGTATAAAGTAGGAATACTTTTAAAGTTTTTCAAAAGGAGATTTCTTACTCTCCAAATTTGACAATTTGATTCAGGTTTCTTGGTATCACATACTGTGAATATGCATATGTAGTCCAGTATTTTTCTAAATCTGCTTTTGTGGCTAAATTTTGGCATTTAGAAGCAGCTGCACAGTTTTTGACAGAGTTTTTTTTGCTTCAGTCTGCACTTTGACATCTAAATACTTATTCACATGCCTAAGCCTGATGATTTTAGTAATATGTGCCAGTGATTTGTTACAGACAGAAAACTCTGAAAGTAGATATTTATGCTTGCAAAATTTAAGGCCTGGTCAACTCCCAGTTGGAGTTCAGACGTTTAATTGCTTGTGTGTTTGCTCTCTTTCTAAATTCTTTCTCTGTTGCATAGGAAATAATTTTTCATGTGCTATCCAAAAAATTAAAATAGTGGTCCCTCCTGGTAAGATTTTTTTCTTTTTATATGAAATGTCTGTTATTTTTCCTACCGAAGAGCAAGGTAGCCAACAGAGGGAGCACAAATTCTGTCATGTTCCCAATCTGTGCTGGTGATAGCCTGACTGGTAGGACAACCAGGAGCCAGGGCTCAAAACAGATGTGGCACAGAGAGCAGTGTTAAAACATTGCATCAGTGCAGTGATATTTGTGTACATACAGAGTGTGGTTATTTTTCATAGGTAAAATCTATCTTGATTTTTACTGTTTCCGTTTTGGATGAATCATCCTTAGGACACGAAGTGTTACTGAGGAAGTAACACTTGAAAAAAAACATTTATGGAAGTAGAAACAGCACTTATATTTGGTTCTGAGTTTTGTTGCCGTCTTTAGATGGATCTGAGTGAGTACAACACTGCAAATGTAATGCACATATTATTTACTAATTATTTATTTGCATCATTTGTGAGGGCAATGACAAAAGGGGAGCATCTGTGCATAATTCGAATATATGATTAAGAGCCATAACCTCCTTTAATTTACCTACCCAGAAAAGTTTGGAAAAAAAGAGACTCTGTGACCCTTCCATTAAATAGACATAGGAACAAATACCTACCACACATAGATGTTGTCTCTGATCATTATGATTTGTTGTTACTGTGATGTTCTGAAGTTAAAAAGTAGTATATTGGTGTAGCTATTATCATTGTTATTACTGCTATAGTATTTATTAAGTCATTTTTCATTGAGAGTATAAGGTTTTCCTTTTGACTTTATATTCAGTTGCATGCAGCGTTTATGCACTTGAGTTTTAAATTATTATTTTGACAGTCTGCTTCAGATTTACTCATTTTAGCCTAATCATGCAAATGTCTAAGCATGTGTATGACTGAACTCCTGTGAGTGGTTTCTCTGAAATAATAGGACTGCTTGCATGGGCAAAGGTTTGAGCATGCGTAACTCAAGCAGCAGAACTGCAGTATTCTTTACAGAGACGAGGAAGACAGGTTTATTAACTTTAATTTAAAATGTGCATTTACACATATATGGTTTTAACCTTTGAGAATACGGGATGCTGCGATGAGTTTGTAATGAACAGGCTTGCCAAACTGATCTCTCATGTATTTGAAGAGACTGCTAAGTATAGAAACGGCTGGATTGGGCTGGATTCAAACTGAGGAAATCCACACATGTAGAAGTCTTTGTAGCTTGCTAGCAATGCTCTGAGACACCCAGCCACCCAGCAAGTGCTAGTGTTGAATCTTTGAGAATGGAGGCTGCTTTCTTGGCAGGGAATTTATTAAATCAAACACTGACCTTTTTAAAGCCGGTAAAGGCAAGTGTTTCCTCTATCTGGATATACAAACAAAATCTCCAGCATTACGGTCTTGCAAGCAATCTGCACAACCTGCTGCCCTGTGCTTTTGTAAAAGAGGCGCCACATGGTGACGACACAAATAGTGTTGAAATCCTGTAATGGTCTCCTAAAGACCTTCCTATCCCAAGCGTGCTATTAATTTGTACTGAAGGAGCAACTTCTGGCTGCACAATAAAAAGAGGAAAACATTGCTGGTAACAATAAGGGTTCCTGTTAGTTGTAGTGAAAAGTAACAGCAGTGTTGTCTGGCAGGAACTTGAGGCTCTGCATGTGTGAGCAGTGTGGTTGAAGCTGTAGTTTTATAGGTCGGTTTGGTGCGTTTATTCTGAAAAGTAGTGGGTGTAGGTCTTCTTAGTCTTGCCCCGCAAGAATGTGGGGATCTATTTTCAGTTCTTGCTGAAGGAAATTGATGCCATGTATTTGCTTTCTTAATTGTGGAAGAAATGTCAGTTTCTTGCCTCCTGGATGGCTGTGAAAATTTTGTCACTGAGACAGAGATATTGAACTGCATGATGTTTTTTACATTGGCCAGTAGAAGAGGTGAAACCAGAATTCCTGAGCTACAAAGCAGGCAACAGCCTGTTATAAGTGTGGAGCAGAGATGCAGGTATTTTTACCTCAGTGTTTTTACCATTGCAACGTTTTCCTTTAGCTTGTTTATTTGGAAGGCAAAGAGGAAGAACCTCTTTGCTTTGCTGCAGCATGTAGAAAATAAATACATTCTGTACTTCTAACTGAATTGGTTTCTTAAGGTCAAATTTTACTCCACTGACTTGCATGAGCAATGATGCTGCTAAACTCCGGGAAACCACAGTGCTTAAATTTGACACTTAGAATTGTATTTAAGTACCTTCTCATATCTACAGGCTTTGGAAAACAATGGAAATAATTAGTAACAAGTGCTATGGAAGTATAATGGCCCACACATAATATAGCCTGCAAGGGTGGCTAAGGTTTAGAAACAAGTGACAGCTTTACCTTTAAGTTAAGTTTATAAGGAGGACATTTTATATTTCATCCCCTTTCAACACTTGATCATTTATTTCCCCCTGAGCAATATGAGACTGTAATGTGGAAAGGTTCTGGCCCTTCTTCCCCATCCATATTAGTGATTAACAGAGTGAGTAATGACTTCGGGCGCCTTTGTGGCACAGTGATCACTGGAACAGGATCGCACCATAGTGAAATGTGGTAACAAATGTAGTAAAGTAGAGGAAAGGCAAAATAGTGTCTGCTTTGCTTTTTGTTTGTATTTTAAGCACAGGGAAAGTCCAGATAATATTTCTGTCCTTTTGTTGTTCTTCACTAAATTGAGCAGTTGTTCCTTAAATCTGTCTTTTGAAAAAAATCTTTGAACTTCCCTGTTTTAAAATAGAAAAAAAAGCAGTTTAAGATTGTCCAGGGATTCTCAAACCTTTTTACTCTTGAGTTGTTCCGTAAAAGTCCTATTTTCCCTCCACAGTCATTTTTTTAAATTTTGAGAAGTTTATTAGTGTGCAAGAAATTCTCTGAGGAAAATTGATATTAACCTCATGCTAGGGAAAAATTAAAATAAACCTGAAAACATTTTATTTGAGGACTAAGGACAGGCAGGATGTTGGGGAGGGAAGAAAAACAAAGTAAAAATGCCATCTTAGCAAACCATCATCTGTGTAATGGAAATTCCAGTTGTAATTGTAATTTGAGAGAACGCCATAACTATGCAGCACTATGCAGATCTGTTTTAATAACTTTGAATTAACTTATTTCCTTAAGTCATGTTCAAATTGCTATGGAAGAGCACCAAAGTATGTGGTTGGCACTGATCAATGCTAAAATACACAGGCGGAGAGTGAAGAATTTCATGGTTTCCTTGTGTGCTGAGCTATCTTTTTAAGTGCATTTAATTGCTCTGCCGTCTAAACCCCGCTTCTCAGTTAGGATTTTGGAACTAAATTCTGTAAAATTATGTGCCCAACTTGCTGCCCTGACTTTGTCAGAACAGGAAAAGCTGGTTTACTATTTGTGTGTCTGTGTAGATTGTGTGTACAGTCAAGTTTGCTAAAAGTTAACAGCTGGCAAGTTTCTAGAAGTCCTTCTGAAGTAGGCTGATGGGTTTAGATGAAACTGCAAGAGACATTCTTGAATTCTACCTTTGATCCACAGGCTACACTTAGCCCAAATACTGAAACAAAAGGTTCAGCTCACCACTCAGCTTTCCCGTCTGGCTTTTAAAGCACTTATTTAAATAAGACAAGTGGGAGATCTGTTTATTCATGCCCTCACTTCTTTACAGAAGACTATTAGCAACACTTAATGATGGTTTCAAAAGAAATGATAGCTCCCTGCATTGGTACCTGCACCTCTTCCTGTGGATGAAGACCACCAACTTACTTCCTATAGTTACCAAGGTATGTCAGCTGATAGGAGACTTTATATGTTTTGTCACTGTGCTTGACAAACTTCTTGAAATAATTTTGTGTTGCTTCTAAGCACTTCTGTATCACTTCTGAGCTGTTACAGCAGCTAAGAAGGTTGATTTTCCAGTCTCATGTTTCAAGAAATGTCAAGGCCAAAGAGAAAAATATTGTTCTACCTTTATGAGAAAAATGGACTTACACCATTCCTGAGTATTACCAGTGTTAAGTCCTTTTGCCAAAGAAGAACCTCTGAAAGAACAACTCGCTGACTGTATTTATTTCTTCTCTTTAGTATATATTTACAGGCACGTGCAGTAGACACGCGTAACCCAGGACTATAGCCCTGGAGATGATGCCTTGCTTGTACGCTCTCTGCCTGGCACGTGAAGTACACGCTGCTGCAGCATACGGCATCACTCACTCGCTCTGGTCCATGGTCTGCAGTTGCTGTTGCAGGATGTCATCCCAGGCCCTCTGTGCAGCGCGGAGAGTGGAAAGTACAAGTTACTCAGCCAGTGAAGGTAGCTCAGCCTGTAGGTTCGTTCGATTTTCTGTTGGTTGGCAAAGTTGTCTTATAAATATACCAGTTGATACCTTGATTGGTTTTCTTCTGTGCCTGGTTGATTGGTTTCTTTCTGTGCCATGTGTTCAATTTCCTACCAGCAAGAATAAGACTGAAATCACTGATTAATTTCATAAAGGTCAGTAGCCTATATTTCTAGCTGTATTTCCTTTGGTTAGCAGCAACCAGGACTGTACTGAGATCAAGTGCGTAGAGGTTGCTCCATCTCTGAGCCTTCCTGCACCCCATTAACTGTGTTCTTACTCTGTATGTTCCACCTGTTCTCAGAAACGAAGCGGATTTGTCTCTCACTGTCAAAGAGAATTTTGGCTAGATGTGCTTGGATTTCCCTGATTGCTAGTATCAGTGAATGCAGGAAGCTAAAGCCATTAATTAAATGTCAGAGAACTGCCTTGGTGACAGCTAAAGCAGCTGCCCTTCTCCAGCTTTGAGCCTCCCTTTGGGACCTTACTCCTCTATTGGAAAACTCTGCTCACACTGGTGACAAAACTTGTGGTTTTGCCCTGAAGGTTGTGCTGTTACTGTGTGGTAACAGTATTATTTCACTGAAGGCACAAAAAGAAGTACAGTTCTTGATTCTGGTGACACAAAATTTGCGTCTCCTGCTCCTCCATGCTGCATGCACGTGTTTGAGAGAGCACACCAAAGGAGGCACCTGTAACCACAGCAGAAACTTGCCCATCCAGCATGAACCAAGAGGTACTAGCAGGATTTTATCACCTGTGAAGCAGAGACACTGCATCGAGGCAGATCATTGCTCTCCCAGAAACTGCCTGCCAGCTATGCAGTGTCACCAGACTGCTAAGCGTGATTTCTCTGCTATGATAGAATCATAGAATGGTTTGGATTGGAAGGGACCTTTAAAGGTTATCTGGTCCCAACCCTCTGCAATAAGCAGGGACATATTCAACCAGATCAGGTTGCTTAGAGTCCAGCTTGAACTTGAATGTTTCCAAGGATGGAACATCTACCACCTCTCTGGGCAACCTGTTCCGGTGTTTCACCACACTCATCGTAGAAAGTTTCTTCCTTATATCTAGTCTGAATCTACCTTCCTTCAGTTTAAAAACGTTACCTGTTGTCCCATCACTCAAGGCCCTGTTAAAAAGTCTGTCCCCATCTTTCTTATAAGCCTCCTTTAAGTCCTGAAAGGCACCAATAAGGTCTCCCTGGAGCCTTCTCCAGGCTGAACAACCCTAGTTCTCTCAGACTGTCCTCACAGGAGAGGTATTCCAACCCTTTGATGGTTTTTGTGGGCCTCCTCTGGACCTGCTCCAACAGGTCTATGTCCTTCTTATGTTAGGGACCCCAGAGGTGAACACAGTACTGCAGGTGGGGTCTCACAAGAGCAGAGTAGAGGAGGGAGAGTCACTTGACTCTCTGGCCACGTTTCTTTGGATACAGCCCAGGATATACGGTTGGCTTTCTGGGTTTCAAGCGCACATTGCCAGCTCATGTCCAGTTCTTCATCTACCAGTATCCCTAAGTCCTCCTCCTCAGGGCAGCTCTCAATCCCTTCATCCTCCAGCCTATATTGATACCAGGGGTTTCCCTGACCCATATGCAGGATCTTGCACTTGGCCTTGTTGAACCTCATGGGTTTCACATGGACCTACTTCTTGAGCTTGTCCAGGTCCCTCTGAATGGCATCTTGAATCTGTCTCTAAGCCTGTCTGTCTGAATCACTGTTAGAAATAGAGGGGTGCATACATTTAGTAGACAGTGCAATCCATCTCCTGGGAAACAGCTAATTGAATCTTACTAGATAGATATTCCTGTTAAATTAATGAAAACTTGCATATCTGATAATTGCTTTCTGTTATCCACGATCTGTGAGTAAATATTATTATGGTGTGGAATACACATGGCATAGGCACTAGATGAGAGGATATAAGTCATCCAGTTACTCTAGGAGAGGTAAATATTACTTTGCACTTTCAAACTAATGAATCTTGTGTATACCTTGGCATCTTTGGTGGCATTACAAGCAGGTCATAACTCGTAAGTCAGGGTTTATGTGAAGCTGCCTCTGTTAAAAGCGTCTTTTTAGTGTGTCAGGGTGTGGGGGGAGACCATTTGTGTTATTTTCAAGGTGTTACAATTTTCAGACAAATGCATTGCAGTGTTTCCCATGCTCTATGTTTACAATAAGAAAGCAAGACTAGGGAAAAAATACAAAGAGCTGCTTTTTCTCACAGTTTGATTAAAATAATCCTGCTTATATCTGCTAGGTTGTCAGCACAGGCTGGTCTCCAGCTCTTTTCCTGCCTCATTTTTCCATCCATCATTCCTGAGAGCACAGGAGGAATAGATACAGTGTTCTGTGCTTGCTTAGGCCTTGGCAAATAACAATTCATCAACATCCTAGCTTGAAAAAAGACCATTCTTTAGCTTGGAAGAGCATTACAATTTACCCAGTGTCCCCTGGTGTCAGGAAAATCACATGATCAGAGCTAAAACAAAGAGAATTCTGCAATATATTCTTGGAGTTATTAATAAAAAAAACCTGCTGCATTGAAGGGAAAGTGCACAAAAGCCTTTGTTGGATGACCTTGATATTTTGTGAGTATTTCTTAGAGAAAAATGTTAAAAATAATGTACTGCTCACACCCCGCCTCAAAGCAAGAACAAAAATAATAAACCCCAGAAAATGTTGCTAGAGAGTTTTCTTTCTATAGAGGCTCTTTCATTATTGTTTCAGAGCTGTTGTTACACTCGGGAAGAGTAATGTAATCAAACCAATTGGCTGCCGGAGATCTTTTTTAATGCACTGCTTTGGACACAGTACATATGCTCTGCAAATAAATACAGAATTAGTGTTCCTGTTGGAAGCACTTGGTGAGAATGAGTGATTTGTCTTCCTTGTGAAAGGTGCATATATTTCCTCTGTTAGCTGTTTATCAGACTGCTGTTTTTCTGCTTATGGATTCTGAG
This sequence comes from Tauraco erythrolophus, assembly GCF_009769465.1. Lineage (NCBI taxonomy): Eukaryota > Metazoa > Chordata > Aves > Musophagiformes > Musophagidae > Tauraco > Tauraco erythrolophus. Next base: position 67,426,971 of record NC_141496.1, read on the forward strand.
ATGGGATTCATCATTTGTCAGCTTGTGAGCAGATGTTCTGGAGACAACCAAATTGATCACAAGGATGAACTGCAGAGCTGTACCAATGTTGGAGGGCAGCCTTTACAAACGGTATCTCTCTCCTGTTCTAGCCCTTCCGTCCTGCTCTTATTTTCAGTCATTAACCGTCCTCCAGAAAGTTACGGGAGGAAAGAAAAAACTCATTTTTGTGTGTGTGTGTGCGCGCACACGCACATGCACACGCAACAGTTTGTTTTTGTTTGGAGAGACACCCTCCAGTACAAGACAAAAAGAAGGCAAACAAAGACTGAGTCTGCACTGAAATGTCTCTGCTGCAAACCAATCTATAACGCCATCAAGGAAGGCAACATTTAGTATGGCTGATCTTTTTTTTAACAAAACAAAACAAAATCCCTAGCACACGAAAATGAAGAATTATAACTCTTTAGGAAGTATTGCTTGCTGTTTTATCAAGCTGTTACTATGATGATTTATTTTAATTGCTGTTTGTCTTCTGTACATATCAATGTTTTAGCAAAGTTGATGGCAAGCAAGGGATAACGTTACTTGTCAAAATTGACTTTCAAAAGTTTGATTTGCTCTTAACAGATACAGAAAAGAACTGCTGGAGCTGTGTTTATTACACAGCCATTAAGAACCTTTCTTGCCAAAAAAAAACCTCCTTTTGCGTTTGTGTGCTGTTCAAAATTGTGGGCTGGTGCCAGAGGATTGAAGAGCTAAACACATGCTGCTGAAGAGCTACATGTGGCTCTCAAACCACAGGTTTCTGACCCCAGCCTTAAGTAATTAACAACAGCCTCTGGAATGATGCAGTACTCAGTAAGAATTACTGAGAAAAAATACCTGTCCTTCTTCAAAAAATGGAAAGGTTTGGAAGCAGGCATTCTTTTTTATTTAGAGCTGAGAGCAGAAATGGAGTTCTTTGTAACCTTTGTAAATGGATCGGGGTGGAGAGGAAAGGGATTATTGTGAAATGTCCTGGTCAGAATGGTGGTTGAGGGAGCGCATTGTGTTCAGTGCTCTACGAACAAGACTGGTATAAGAAACATGCTTAGAAAAAGTTGAATATTTTTGCTTTAGAAACTGGAAATCTCATACATAGTTGTGTATTTAATACAGGTCCGAACATTTACTGCAGCATGTTTTTTTTTGTTTCATAATAGTTTTCTTCATTTAAGCCAAAAAAAGGAGGGTGAACTGCTTAACCCCTTTGATACCAGTAATTTTTCGTGTTTTACTGAAGATGCACAAACATGAGGCTACTAATACAGCAGCTGATGGAGTAAATGTATATGGCTAGCAGCTGAGATCACAAAATGCATGCACCGTTTGACATGTCAGGGCCTGATGTCTTGACAGACAGGTAATGTTTGTGAAAGACGTGTTTCTGATGCGTTAAGAAACACGAGAGGTTCAATGCATAGTTTCTATTTATGTCATTTACTGGGGAGTGAAGAAAGCGTTTAGATGACAGTGAAGAACATTTGTTCTCAGGGTTGCTGCACGCTGTCAGATACGTTCGTTACCACTGTATTGAAGTGCATTCATTGCAAACAGCAAATATCATGGGGGGTAGGCACAGTTTAAAAATTAAGAGATGATTATCACTTTTTAAATGTGACTTTTAAGAATTAATGTCTGTCCTCAGGAGAACAGGGTCCTTCAAAAGGTTTATTCATGCTGTCTTGATCTGGTCAGTTTTCAGAAGGTTAAAAAGAGTTATTTTTTAAGTTTGCAAAAATCCAATATTTGCTTTTTTTCAAGCACTTCTTGTGCCTACTTTGAAACCTGGAGTTCTGCAAGCAATCAGAAGAGTCTCTGAGGAGCAGACTTTTTCACGTGGCAAGAGGGGTGAATGTGGTTTGGTACCTACACAGGTCGCAGAGGAAGAAGCTCAAATGTGGTCTGACCAGCAGTGGGGGCTCCGGGAGGCTGCAGTGGGTGCCGGATTTCAGGAGCTGTGTACTGCTTATTGCTATGCTCTTAAGAGATAGAAAGGCCTCTTGTATGTACAAGCACTGCGTTTTTCTCCCTTGCCTGCCTTTCTAATTCAACAAATACCAGATTCAGTCTGCATTGGCTTAACCGTGCTGACTGGCCATGACTTAGAGCTCTCCGTTTCTCCGTGGACCTTTTCCTCTGTTCCCTAAAATTGTTTTAGTTGCCTAGCACAGAGGCTTCATTCAGAGGTTTCTTTCAGTGCTAGCTGCCTATCCTTAAACGAACAAATATTAAATTCAGTGTCTTGCATTCAATTTTAAATTAATATCAGGCCTAGCTCTTGTCTGTGACTCGTGTATCAATAGCAAACACTTCCAAAAATGTTTCTAAATTCTGATGTTTTTATGTTTTTATCACAGTGCCAATTTCAGATATTTTTCTCAGATGCCTTTTTTATGACTGGTGTTGGCTTTCTCAGGAGCTTAAGGTCCTCAGAATATCTTATGGCCTCTTTTTTGGTGTCTCAAGTTGGGTACTCCAGACTGACGCACAGAATTAATGGACACTTTGGAAATACAGCTTTTAATCTCTTTGCCCTAGTTTCCTCTTGTAAAATACAAGTTTATAATACTTGACTGCATCAGATGGGAATATGAGGTTGTGAGGATTAATTAGTTAATTTTTAAAAGTAGTTTACACGTGTGAAGTGCCATATAAATGCTGACAGGAGTTCTTGCTGTTGCTGTTTTTTTCCCTTCTGCCTCCTACCTTTCGTTAGTTAGTTTGACCCGCTTACAGAGAAAAGAAATTAGTCATCCAAGCAAATTCTCTCTGTGCTTTCCTTCCTTGTCTTAGCAATCTTACACCTTTTTTACTATTCTTCTTCACCTTACTATGTAAAGATTTTTCCAGAAAGATTAATAGTCATAGGCAAGTTCTTGGGGTTGATTCTGAAGGATTCTTGCGTCCTTCTCTTTCAAAGTAAAAACACTGCTTCAGTTAGAAATTTTGTCGTTGAGAGGTTTGTTATTTTATCGATTTCCTTTTTGAAGTAGAATTAGTTGCAGTGTCATCTTCTTGGACAGAAAGTGGTACATTTTATTATATGGTAATAAGCTACTTTATCCCCAGAGCCTACTTCTTACCTCGTGCTTGGAATGAAGTGGGCACAGGAAGAATACGATTTACTGAGTGAAGTAAACTTTTTAAAAAGAATTTCTGTGTGGTTTTAGGTAAATGGATTAACCTCAGCTTTCACAGATGATTACTAACTGCGTGTTCCTCATTTTCTGGGTGACTTGAGTTGAAACTATGGGGTCTGATCTGCAAAAGTGCTGAACTCTCACAGGTGCAACTGTAGTCAATGGGAACTATGCTTTGAACTTGAGTGACAAAGTGCTAAACACTCTGAACCACTGCAAATCGGGAGGCCCAAATTGTTGGTCACTGTTGGCATTAACCTTTTTTGGCCTTGATTCCATCTCTGTACAGTATAGTTAATAATACACTTCATCCGACAGAAGTGTTAAAATGTAAGGTTTGTCAATATTTGCAACCTAAGTAAATACTGGATTAAGAGGCAATGAGATGCTTCTGACATTTTTTGTTGCAAGATTGTTTTCTAAAGAGGGAAAAACAGCCTGCGGTTCTATTAGTTGAAATGTTTTCTACTGAAAAAAAAAATTAACTGCTCCTTGAATATACTCTTCTCACTCTGACTGAATGAGGCAGCTGTCCCATAGAACAAATAGTACTATGATCATGTAGTTACGGACTGTATTGTAGTAGACGCAAACTGGGACCAAGGTAAAATGCCAACTTTTCAGCCTTTCCTAACTTTGAAAAGCTTGACTTTGCAGCCTGGCAAATGTTTGTCACGCTCTTCTGAGGTGTGCAAGTGCATCTTTTTTCATAACAAATGAAGCTGTCGGGGATCATTGGGAATGCTGTAATTTGTAATTCACTCCATAGTTCTCTGCTATTTGAGCTAACTGAATAAATGGTAACAGCAGCAGGTTGTCATCTGTTGCATAGTAGTACTGTTCAGGGAGGGATTTGCCTATGGGCTTTGATATCTTCTGACAGCAGGGTAGTGGTGGGAGTTGGGAATCTCCATGCCAGGCTCTGTAGGGAAGCATTTTCTAATGGGCACGGATTCTGCTGTCCTTCCTTCTGCCTTCTCATCTGTACTGTCCTGTGTCGGTCTTTTTTTCCTGTTTAAAATACCCAACAGAAATGTTCCAGTTGTGGAAAGTTGGGCAAAAAAAGAACAATGTGAAAAATTGGATTTTATAAATGTGAAATACTGGGTTATCTTCATAGGTGTTGCTGCTAGTGTTACTTTCAATGTAAATGTCTTTGCTGAAAGATTTGATTATTTCTCAGTTGCAGTAGTTAGTTCTGTATGTTCTTGTTCAGTCCTGGTACCAGGATTGTAGTAATAATAAGGAACAAATGAATAAAGAAGTGAATGGAAATCCCAGATGTCATTCTCCCATCTGCAGAATAGTTGCTGACCTCTCATTATGGAAGCAAATGTGTTGCCCGTGTTATTTAGCTTGTTGTTTTGGGGCTTGGATTACTGAGACGACTATGTTCAAACGTATATGGTCCTATATTTGAAAAAATAGGCAGAATCCATAGCAATTAATATACCAAAAGACCATATACATTTTCCAAGCAAATCCTTAACATAGCTGTTTAAATTCTCATTCTTCTCCCTCGCTTCCCACCACCATTTAGATGCAAAGATAAGGTGCAGAACAGCCCTGTAAGTTTTATTTTAATAAAAACTTGGCGTATTAAAATAAATTACAGATTTGCTGATGCTACTTGCAAGAGATTAAAGAGTAGGAGCAATTGGGTTTTTTTCCTGTCTTCTATTTTTATATGTGCAAGTTAGTTTTGTACTCATGAAAGTGAGAGACGGAGAACACCTGTGTTTAAGTGACACCTTTTCCAGTGCATGCTGATTCTGCTCTTCAGAGCCCCAGCTATTTTCATCTTGAACCTCTCCTGAGAAGAAACTGCCAGATGCCAGCTTGCTTTAAGCTTTTTGCTTTTTTTTTTTTTTTTTCAATTTGGCATGAGGTACACCAATGAAGAATTAAATTTGCCAATTAGTATCTTTTCTAATTGTCTTAAGCCTCAGTCCCTCCAATGTTTATGTGTGAACTTGACTTGGTTTTCCAAACGAGTTCTGCTGAAGTTTCCTACGTGAACAAACTCACAAACCTTTGTGTTTGTGGGATCTGAGTGAGGGAGAAAGAATGAAGAGAGCGGGGAAAACATACTTGAATTGGATCAAAAAAATCCATTAATGAGATGAAATTGAAAAATGGATATCTTAGGTATTTTCTAGGGTGCTGCACTGAGTTTCTGAGTCTTGCTGTATTGCTATGTCAAGTGCTCTTGAATCAAGCGTCTGGTTAATTGGGAGAACAAAGTCTTGGATTCTATTTCCTTGGTCAGGCACACATAAAGGCTGTTTGCTACTAGTAGAGAAGGCATGTCTTTTTCTACCTGACTGCATGGTGTAGGCTTTTTACATACATTCGAATTTAGCATTCCTGTTTTCAGTGGACCAGGTCCTGGAATCTGCATCTTCCTTTTTTTTTTTCCCCCCTCCTTTTGACATGGAGACTCCTAGTCCTCTGCACAGCAAGCTCTTGATGTGCTTAAAGGACTACATAAAAAAGAATATTTTACATTCAGTTCTTTTCGTCAATACCGTGATATTATTTCGCCAAAGTATTTTTCACTTACTTCCTGAGGCTCTTTGTCATTGCTTCCCACAAGTCTCTTCCAGTCATAAAACAGAAACATAGACAAAACTGCTCTTTCAGAAGAAAATGGTTAAGAAAATGGAAGAATTAAGATATAAAATACACTCTACTACTGTGTTTCTTCCTTCTTCTTTCATCCTTTCTGTGATAAGTTGTAGGCCAGGGATTCTGACTAACATCTAGTTCAGGCCATAGCCTGTGAAGATACTGACAAAATAGTGGAGGACAAGAAGGATTTTAAGAAAAGTGGAAAGCTTAACGTTGTAGATGGTGAAATCACATTAACCAGTAGTCCTCATTAATGGCCATCACTTACACCAGCCTTCACATGCCCAGTATTGTACTGAGATTTGTATAATGAAAACCTAAAAGACAATCGCCCTTAATCTTGAACTGGGACATACAAAATTGTTTTCTTCAAACTTAGGAAGATAATAATAGTAAATGGATGAAACTTCATGAAGATCCTGTGTCTCTCAAGTAAGTCTTCTGTTTGAAGGTGTGACTTGAAAGGATTTATTATCCTTCTGTGCTTACAACACCTGTGAATTCAGGGGTGGTAATTTAAAAGAGTAGTTCATTGATAGCATACAATTGTAGTTCTGCTTATATCCACATGCATAGGAATTGTATTTCAGCATAGGTAATATTTCGTAGTACAAGAGGTGGTTAGAATTTTTTTGTTCTTTGAAATTCCCTCATTCCTGTTGTTTCATCTCAGTCTGTCAGGCCATCTGTCTCAGTGCACGGAATTTCCTAGCCTTCCTAACATAGTCTGGAACATAAGATAGCTAATGAGTCTTTTAGTGTGAGATGCTGTGTAATAGCTGTGGCTGGTACCTGCTGTAAGTGTACTAAGCAACTAAAGCTAAAGACTAATTTATTTTTTTAAAGGTTATTTTGAACACTCATGGCATGAAGCTGTTCAAATCGCAAAACAGCAGTAGCATAGCCATTGCCTGTAGTAATATATCTGTACTCGGTATGGGTTTGACTAATTATTTGGAGTATAAATGGTTCAAATCTTTTCAGGATCTTTATAAAGCCCAGGAGGATTTTTCTTAAGTCCCTTTTGTGTATGGGAGTAGTTTCTGTGCAAGGCAGTGATCATGAATTAAGAACACTCCCAGGAAACTGAACTGATGTTCGTTGCTGCCTCTTGCAGCTCTGCCATTAGCTCTTGAAAGACGGGCATAATCCCTTGTGCATGCAGTGCAAACTATAGCCCCTTGCATTTTCTCTGTAAAAGCTTCAGCTCCCCTAAAAACATAAATTAAATTAGCATGTGTTGCGCCCTTAAACAGTCCAGACATGTAAAGCACAGTTACCTTGCTGAGAAAATGATCACGACAACATTCAAAGAGCCTAGTGTCTCCCAGCAATCTCCCAAGGACATCTCAATGTGGCATGACCTTTTCAGGATAAATGGGATTTTAAATTCAGCCTTTTCATTAGTGTCCTCTCTGTGTATTATGTCTTGCAAGTTGGAGTGAGCTTTGAAGCTGTGAATGTTGTGACAGTGGCTATTGTTTCTGAACTTGCATTGTTAATTATAATAGCAGGAAATGTGCGAGCCTATCAAAACAAGGGAGAAAAGGGCGGAGAGGAGAGAAGCCTGAAGGGAGAAAACATCAAAGTGAATGTAAACAGAAAAGATGCAAAACCTGCAGTTATGTTATAGAGGAGTAAAACTCTGTATAGACAAACCGAGTTAGGCTCCCCCCCGGCCCCATAAGAAGGTAATATGGAAGCATTAGCAGCCAAACTATCCTCATTTCTGAAACACGTTTTGCACTGACGGGACTATTTAATTCTCTCTCTGAAGAGGTGAAGAAGAGCAAGCCATTGATCTCAATAAGATGCAGAGCAATGGTTTGAATGCTGAAGAGATGAAGTATACATATCTCAAATAGTGTGTTGCTCACAGGGTTGCAGTGCATATATCTGGTACCAGGCACGTTTTTGTAGTTAAAACAAATGAGCAAAACTGGAATCATAAACTAAGTAGTTGGAATGAGCCACTAAGCTTTTCTGCTGGCTGTATTTTTGGGAAAGGGGCTAGTGATCCAAGAATTACTTCACTGATTCAAATGAAGCAGACCAGAGGATCAAAATAGATTAAAAGAGCAAAGCATGGTGATGCAGAAATTATACCAATACAAGCAGAAATAATGCTATTATTCCAATTAAGATAAAAGGAGGTACTTAAGGAAAAGCTGACTTTTATAAATGGACTAAAAATACCTGAAAACATTTTAAATTAACTGTACTAAATAGCAACATTGTAGCTCATATGTGACAGGCATTTGTAGAAAGCAGAGTTGTAGTTCTGTTAAGCTTTTGTTCATTTCTCATCTATGTTTTGATTTCTGTAAGCTCAATGAGAATGCAGATAATGAGAGTTAGGGCATGGTGCTCTTCGAAGGCTAAAAAGAAGTTGTAAGAAAAGATGACTGAGATTTTAGGAATTATCTTTAAGCAATATCATCAGTTTTAAAAAACAATCTAATTTGTATTTTTAAGGCTAGTCATATCATCTTCCGTCTTTTTTTCCCCTTTCTGTTCTCTGAGTGAGATATGCTCACAAGGTGAGAGACAGGGAGGCAGAATATTAAGGATGCGGCAGATATCCGTGTGGGTAGGCTTGGACAAACAAAATCTTTAGCTATAGAAAAAAGTTAAGTTTTTTTGTTGTTGTTTGTGTTTATTTAGATGTTTAGGTTGAGTATTTGCAAGAGTGTTTGTGAAGGGGGAGAAAGAGTGCATGTTCTTTCCTTCTAATGTGGGCAAGCTTCATCTGAAATTGACTGAAACAGTATGTAAAAGATTGTCTACATAATGTCGCTTGGAGTATTCACTTTGCAAGATTTAAATAACATTGTTAAATGGTTAAATTACGTCACAGCAATGCAGCATTAAAAAGGGAAAGAATCAGAAAGAAAAGAAAATGAGAGTCAGGACTCCATTCCACTTTTAATTCTGGTACTGTTAGTCCTTTTTTATATGGAGAGTTCACAGTTAAATAGAGATTAGTAGCACTAAAAAAAGAATGTATGGATAAATTTTAAAGTGTTTTTTCACTGTTCAGCTTAGATAAGATGCACACCTTCTCTAATGACTTCTCAATTACAAAGGTCTAACTGAATTTTGAGACAAACCGAGGAGGAGAAGGGGTTTTAAGCAACGCTGTGTTGTCTGGTGCTGTTTTAGCCTTTCTTTGGTTAAAGTTGAATTTTTATTTCTTAATGTCCATGATTCATTTAACCAGATTCTCACTTATTAACGCTAGTTCCCAACAGTCAATTATGGTTTTGCCCTCTGGGATCCATTAGTTAGATTTGATATCAACCCTCTCATTTTGCTCTCTTCCTGTGTTGCTGCCTTTTCCTGCCAAACGAACAAAATTTTGTATGACTGCTAAGAAATTCTTATTCACTGTCCCTTTTATGTGCAACATCTTCACTGTATTCCTTAGTTGTTGAGTGTGTAAAAATTTAAAGCTTGCTGCAGCCTTATCAGAGGTTTTTGGCAGCAACACTGAGAGATAAATCATGAAATAGATTAAGGGTATGAACAATACCAGACAGAGATGCTAGCGGAATTGCATGAACTGGAAAGTGGAAGATGCTTGGATGTGAGGCAAAAGAAAGATACGTGCCCTGTAGTTCTCTTGGAATATTCCTGCTGGTGGCTGAAGCTGTAAATGTCTTCCTAAATTTAAAATGAACCTGCTATTAGTTTCAGCATTTGCAATCCAGCAGTGTTTATAAAAGTCATTAACAGCTGCTGTGTCTAGTCCTGAATATGCAGTGTTTTCCTTCGCTCAGACTGTGCTATTCCCTCAGCTATGTGTGTGCCTCCTTCCAGTGCAGAAGAAGAGTTAGGTCCTAGGCTGTGTTCTTGATGTAGCACATTACATCTTGCAACTTGTATGTGTTAAACTGTATTTATGGTGAAAGTCAGGGTCTTGATATGCTCGCTGTTCCCCATTTTAATTGGTTTTATCTGCTGCTATCATAACAGTCTTATCTCTGCAGACAGTTGCATGGATAATATTTGGAGATCAGAATTCAAGCCTAGCCACCCAGTGTCAGCCGGCAATTAAGTGTTATTTGATAGTTCTGTCTGTGGCTCAGGTGCCGAGGAGCTCTCGTCTCTGGTTGACAGTCTTTATAGCATCATAAAAAATTTCTCAGGGGAAATCTGGATATGGAAGGCTTTCCGAATGGAAATGGGTTGAAAAGCCTGGGCAAAGCGCAGTTGAAGCTCTAGTGACGGTTCAAATCATTGACTGTTGGCTAATGACTATGCAGTTCAGGTCTGGAAGATGTTTAATTATTTCTGTTATTGCATTCGGTGATGGAATAAAAAATCTGTCTCCGTGACATGGATGCTTATATGTACTATGAGAGAGAATGTTAAATGTTTTACTGTTGCTTTTCTCATGGCTAATTTAATCTTTCATATGAGAACTATGTAAAAAACACACTATATGTATGGGAATACTGGCTGACTACAGTGTGACTGCGTAAATGCAATTAATTGCAGTTGCGTCTCCCCAGATGATTCACTGGTTGATTAGGTAGTTGCTCTGTTATTTTGTAGGGGTTTTGGATTTTTTTCCTACTATATGTTGAGAGAAGCAAAAACATTTCATAAAGAAGCTGTGAAGCGAACATGACATGACGTAAGTAGATTGCAGTGACTGTAGCATTTCTTCAGCTCCTTTTTGATACTAAGGCTGTTTCTCAATTCTCCCTGCCTGTTGTATGGAAGGATACAAAGAAACTCAGTGTGTCTGGTTTTGAGGTAGATATTCTAAGGGTTCTGTGCCTTCAGTGTTTTAATTGCTCTTTGTGCCTTACAGGTGGATTAACTATTGTAGAGTCTGATTAATTTCCTTCTTTTTATCTAGTGCAGATGAGGGCAGAGACGAAAGAATGACAAATGGGATTGCTAAGTGGAGCAGTGATCAATAGAGAGTGCTGTCCATTTGGGTAATGGACATCTCTGTCATATCAGCTGTTAAAGAATTCAGCTGAGATGAGTCCCCATAGATCTACAAACCGTAAACCATCCAATACAAGAACCATTACTCTACACCTCTAATATATAGAGGTAAATCTCAGGAGCTCTGTCTTTAAGATGGTAGAAGCTCTCATTCGCTAAATTTATTTTAGCGCTAATTTATTATTAGTTTTGGGGTTTTATTTTAAACCATCCTTTGTTTGGGGCAGCACTTACTTTCTTGAAAGAAAAGATATATTCAGATACACGTTATGAAGATCATCAAGCTTGTTTTGTTTAATAGAAGCGATAGCTCTCTAGTTCCCCTGTAGACAAAGAAAGTTATAGTTTTCTTAAGAAGACTGATAAATAGCTTTATCCTAGTACAACAGATTCTGACAATTGTTCAAGAGTCCACTTGTGTCCAAAGGTGGCCACATTCCTACCAAGTTTCACCATCTGGGCTTTCATCCGTCACCTTTGTGAAACACATAAGCCAATGACCATTGAGATTCACTCTAGAATGAATCTTTTCTCATGATAATCACATAAATCCTTCCCTGTCTGTGAATGGCCAGACCTTCTGGACCTGCACTTTCCATGGCCCCTTTAGACTGCACAAGCTCCAGGCAGAAGGATGTATAACAGTTCTTCTGGCCTGACGCTCCCTGTCTCTGGGAGATCTTCTAAAAACCCATGCTCCAGTACAGTTAGGTCAGCTCATGAAGATCTCACAGGAGAACGATTTCCCTGGCATATAGCTGAAGACTTTAGAGGTGAGAAAACATCTCTGTATCTCTCCATCCTGGGTCACTTTTTCAGAGTTCTCATTGTCTGCTTCTGTTTACATGCTTTTTAGTCACATGCCTTTACTTCTTCAAGCTAGTAGGAGCTCTCATGCTTAGTAGGAACTCTCCTATCATTTGCTTTCCTTTACTCCCCTTCTCCTTCAGAGTGCAATACTACTTTCCATCTTGATCCTTTCCTCTGTGTCCCTTGTGTTTCCATTCAACATGCTCCTCCTCTCTCCTCTGTCATTGTTTGTTTCTCAGGTCAATATCAATATCAGTGGCTTTCCTGTAATTGCTGTCCCACAATAGGGAAGGCAAGAACCAGGAATATTCTTCTTTCCAGACCTTACTAAGCAGAACAAATGGAAGAATCCCTCCCTTCAGAAATTAGGACACCAGGATGTGGTTTATTTTTTTATATTTGGCAGCAAATCTACAACAGTCCAAAAGATCTGTGAAGAAATGGTCCTGTAACACATAAGAAAAAAAAATTTTGAGAAAACCTAAAAGCAAAGGGGGCTAAAATATGTAGGTAGAAGTTTAAATATACCTACATTTATAAAGGAAATAATATTAGCATTTTATTTCAAGAGGAGTGGATTCAGATGCTATCATGTCATTTCGGAGAGGCTTCTTGTTACATGTGGTAACTGTTTTCTGTGCTGACTACTCTCCCAAGTTCAGATCTTTCTCTGAAGTAAGCGCTGAGGCCAGTATGGTTAGGCTTTGTTAGAAGGTTATTACTTAGCTATTGGGGTACACCTTATTTTTAGGATGTTGTTGTTTAATCCTCAGTTGACAAATGGAAAAGGAAGTGGAATAAAATGAGCTGTGTAACTGAAGAACCAAAGCTGCACTTTAGCTAGAATCTTTGTTCTACCTTATTTTCCTTTCCTCACTTTTATTTCCTGTTTCTTTTCATCTGGCATCCTTCACTGTTACTCTCCGGTCTTTGTCTGATAGAGCCACAGTTAGCTCCAGACTAGTGTGTTGATACATAAGAAGCTGTTTGAGAAGTGATCCCAGAGGCAGAGGTGACACTCTCACAATGTTGCAAATATCACGTTGGTACGAATTAGGAAAAAAGGGAGGGAAAAGGATCAAGAAAAAGGACTGAGTCATTCCTCCTCCTTTTTGAAACTAGAGGCTGTGTATGTGTGTTTTGCTAATTCAATTCAATGTGATAAAATTTTAGTTTAAGTCGGAGGAAATACTGAAAAATCAGATTGATTTTATTTTTATCAAGTTTTCTTTCTCTGATTTTTCTGTGTCAAATGATTCCATTAGAAACTTTTTGTTTGAGGACATTGCTGCTGCTGTTCATTACCTGGAAAATCCAGGTTGGAGGTATCAATTAAAGCAAAGGTAGGTTAGTAGTCTGAGTACACAGGGTATGGTTAGTGGAAAATAAAGTAGATTGTTATTTCATCATTTTAAATCATACCTTATCTGAATGAATTAACTTTATGATTATGTAAAAAATGGTTACCTGTAGGTTAATAATTATGTGAACCTGAAGCAGTTTAAGTAGTTTGGTGTCAGCATAATGCCAAAAAGATGTGGTCAGTAATTTTGTGTTTAATGTAATGCATTGTTCTCATTTCCTTCAATCTTTCCGATAGATTTTGAAGTAAAGCATCCCGTTTGCTGTGTACTTTGTCACTGATATGCTGTAAAGGCCTCCACATTGTTGTTTACAGATTAGCTGGTGTGTGTCAGTGTATGACGTGTTGAACATCATACGTGGTTTTCTGTGTTCTGCATTGCAGAGCTGAGTCTAAGATGGCTTTCATGAGCTTTACCTTTGCATCTCCATCCAAATGCTTCCATCTTCTGCCTTAAAAATTATGGAGAACACAGGATGTAGTTTTTATTTCTTCTGCTATAATGCTTTCTAGTTAAAATTACTTATTGTCAAATAGTCTATAGTAACTGCTACTTTCTAAATCCATTCCCAAATGTAAACATCGTTGTGAAGAGTAGATTTTCACTGGGCAGTCAGATGCAGGTCATTAATTTTCAGCACAGCTGTTTGACTGTTAATGAGGTCATGACCCAAATGGCAAGAGTGATTTTACCTATCAAATGCCCTATGTACGCCAACAGGCTGCTCACTTTGAGCCAGAGGTCTTCTTCACCAGTAGTAGTCTCATGTAGTGTTCACACTCTGTTGCTTTGTCTTTTCAGCTTCCTTCTAAATAGTAGAGAATTCCTTATGCTCCTCTCTCCAGTAATTTATCTTCAGCAGGACCCATAAAACAAAGCTGTCTCCATACTCCATTAACCTCCGTGTCCTCAGCCTAATTTGATATACATAGTTGTTTTGTCTAAGGACTACCTGTTTGCCATCAGTATATTGCTTAGCTGCCCTTTAGTTTGAGGAGCGTCACTCCTCCTTGTTACTCACCTTATACAAATGTGACGTTCCCTTCCTCATATGGTTGACATGTATTTATGGCTGACACACTGAAAAAAAGAAAAGGCAAAAAAAAAGGAAAGAATGATATGAACAAAATAGGTTTCCTAGCTTAACAAATTTGAGTTATGTATGGATTTTTGAGACCTTACAGAACTCTGGAAGATCTTTCCTCTGGTGTGCCCTTAAGGTCCAGGGATTATGTCAAAGTATACTCTGAAAAGACAGCCTTTTCTCTTACTGACTGTGTTCTCTGTCCCTTTTGCTGCGGCATGCAGTTTTGTACACTGATATGGATGGTACATATTACACTCTCATTTTTAAAACTGTTTACACTCGGAAGAGAAGGACGGTGTTGTGAGTCCTGTGGCTAGAACAGTGTTGAAAATACTTTATTTTGCTTTGTATTCTGTAACAGACTTGCTGCATAACCCTGGATAAGCCGCTTACTTTTTCTATTCCTCAATTGTCTCTCTGGTAAAATAGAAATTATTTTAATTCCTTTTTTCCTCCACCAATAGGGTGGGACATTCTATAGATGCTTGTGGTAATTGCATGCTAAGTATGGCTGGCACTGGACCTATCCAGATACCCAGATGATCTTAAATATTCAGATCCTGAAGAAACAGTCCTAGCAAAACAGCATCCCTTTCCCACAGCAGTATTCTGCAGTTCTAAACCAGAGCGTATGAATTTTAAATTATGAAACATCTTGACTTAAAACAAAAAACAAACGTCACCCACCCCCTTCCCAAACATACCTGTCCCAAAAAACCCAAAACAGGTACGTCTTACTTGGCTAGTAAAATGAAAATCCTTCCTATTGTAAAAAAAAATTGAGAAAGTAAGTTTTAGGCTAAACTTGTCTTGGAATTACAGGCCTTGCCATGATTTTATAATGAAAAGAAGAATGGTGCTAAAGACATACTAGAATACTTACATTGACTTTCCTCGTTAAAAACGTGCTATCCAGTAAGAACTGCCTTTCATTATGGTTAAGCATGTGGATTCAGTGGAGTATAAAGAAAGAGTAATAAAAGTGGGATCTTTGTGTATGTGGATTTGGCCTGTTTTTCGTCTGAACTACAGTATATTTTTCTGCTGAGTGCATTACTCTTTTCTGGTTAATATGCACCTACTTCTGCAGTACTGCTCTTATAAATACATCTAATAGAATTTGTGCATTAAAAAAAATGCTTCAGCATGCAAATACATTGTAATCTGGAAAATAAAGAAGCATACAAATAATAAATCCAAGTATATAACCAGGATTTTACATGTCAACAGTATATATGTATGTTTAAATTATTGTGTGTAATATTATCTTGTGTGCTATTTTAAGCATACAGGAAAGGTGTTTCTTACAATAATAGTATGTATGGCAAATATTAAACTTTTTTTTAATATTACCATGGGAACTATTAACGATCCCTGTATATATTGCAGAATCTATTTTTGAAAGAGAATTAACAAGTTTAAATGGAACCCCACTTGTATTATTAGAATCTATTTATAAAGGTAAAAACAAATTTATGGCAGAAGAGGAAATAAAAATATGACTAATAAAAGCATGAAATTTCCATACTGAGAATTCAGACTTAAGCTTTCATTGTGAATTTCCAAAGGAATTGGAATATTTAAATACTTAAATATAAGTATTTAAAAATTCAATTTAGATTTATATGCCTGCCTTCCAGCTTTCCTTAGCTCAGCTGCAAAATAAAACCATTATTATAGTTTTATTACAGCTAAGCATTTTGGAGGCAAGCTTTCCTAGCGTTTGTGTGATGTTCTTCTGCAAGTGCACTTAGAACAGGCTGCAGATAAATTCACTTAATGATGACTGCAGTGCAAAATGAAAAAAAAAAACAACTTTTTTGTTTACCTTGCAGAGCACACTTGCTCCATGCAGTGTGCAGTATGAAAATTATGACATGTCAGTATTTTTGCCTTGCCACACTGTTCAATACATTCTGTAATTTATGGAATGCTGCAGTTATCAATTTTTCTGTTTATCCGTAGCTTCTCATAGCAAGGAAAGACTCTTATTTGAAATTCAGGACTTTCCTGTGAGAGACCTCGTGTTATCCTTTTTCAAAGCAGTCTCCCTGTAGTGATGATTTGACATTATATAGGATGACACTAGCAGCTTTGGGTTAGCCAGTTTTATTTGCTTATAAGAATATTTTCCAAAATAGAATAAAAAAATAGCTCTGATCGTGATCCTTGAGAATATACACCTTTCACAGGTTAATAAACACTTTAAAAAATCCTGGTTTGATTCTAGTATTTTTATTCTGTTCATGTTTCCCTATTCAGTTCTGTAACTCTGAGAAGTAATGCTGCTGCATTTACCTTGTTTGGACTTCTGTCATTTTAGCCTTAACAGAAAACAATTGTAAAGGACTGTCCACACATATTTAGCATAATATATGCTCTTTGTGGAATCAAATTTTAATAGAGTAGCAATAAGAAAAATCTGAGAAACGTGACCCAAAAAATATTTCTGAAGGTGTCATAAGTCTCAACATCAGGTACATTTTAAGGGTCTTAATCCACTAGTAACTGGGAAGCCTAGGCTATTCTGATAACATGGGAGGTCACTTGCTGGAGTAGATTTTTGCTATTGTTGGAAAGATGATACTCATGCTGATGGAGGTGAGCATTGCCTCCAGAATGTGACAAGCGTTTACTCTATCTGTTGTGTGCAGGACATGCTTAATGATTAACGACTTTTCCAAGTGTTGCTCTTAGGAGTTCCAGTTCAACATATGTGACCTACCAGTTGCATGTGCTAACTTCAGGTTTTAACTTCTATGTCATGTGCTACTGACTTTTTATCTTCTGAGTGCATAACACAACACTGCAGAAAAAATAGAAGAATGGGAAATCTTTAACAATAGGTATGCTATAGCTGAGAGCAGTGTTGCATAAAGCGAGATGGCAAAAGCTCCAATGCTCTGAGAGCACAGCTAGCTACAGGAGGAACAAAAATGTTCAGAGAATTTTAGACTTGCTATTTCATAGAATCATAGAATCATAGAATGGCATAGGCTGAAAGGGACCTCAGAGATCATCTACTCCAACCTCCCTGTCATGGGCAGGGACGCCTCTCAACTAGACCAGGCTACTCAAGGCACTGTCCAACCTGGCCTTGAACACCTCCAGGGAGGGGCATCCACAACTTCTCTGGGCAATTTATTCCAAAGTCTTACCACCCTCGTACTGAAGAATTTCTTCCTAAGATCTAATCTAAATCTGTTCTCCTTCAACTTAAACCCATTTCCCCTTGTCCTATCAGTGGACACCCTTGTAAAAAGTCCCTCCCCAGCCTTCCTGTAGGTTCCCTTCAGATATTGGAAGGCAGAAGATGTCTGCAAGTCTGTCAAAACAGAGAGCCTGGCTATTGCCATTGGTGCCCCCCGTATCAAGCATGGATTAAATATTGATTTTGCTAGTACTTACTGAGCTTGTGAAAATTTCAGCCTGTGTGGGATTTTTTGGGGTACAGGGAATGGATTTTTTTTTTTTTTTTAATATGCCTGCTAACATCCTTTTCTTTACTTCATGAGGTTCATTTGAGGCTGGACTAAAGCATAAACACAGCAGATGTATTCTGAGGGTCTCAGATTCTGGCATCCTGTGTTTACATTTGCTCCTCATGACTGAAAAAAAAGTTTGCCTGAGTATTAGTTTCAATGCAGTGGTGTTTGCTAAAGTCCATAGTTGAGAGTCAAGAACTGACGCATTCATCTCGGTGATGATACAGTTAAATTGTAAGACCTGCTGTGTAAAGGGAGAAGAAGATACTCCATTAGAAAAGCAAGCATGTCAATTCAAATAATTTTCGCCTCTGCAATAAATGCTATTGTATTTCAAGATGAGGAAAGGCTCCCAAGCACTGTATTTGCTGCTTTCAGGAAGAGTAGAATGCTGGTGATATTTCAGGGGACCAGAGAGAGTTTCTTGATTCACCATGAAGCAAAAGCGCTCCCGTGCCCTTCCACCATCTCTGCTGGGAGGCAGGGATTCCAGGCTGCACTTGCTTTACAGCTTAAGTCACATCTTTCAGCCCTCCAGAAAGTTTGCTGCACTGGGAAATTTCTTTGGAATTCAGATTTAAAAGACCCATTACCACATTACAGTTCAGAATCTGTTAATATTCGCAGTGAAAACCTATTATGTAGTAGCATAGGCTTGATTGCTTTCATGTCTGAGCTCTTACAAACTAGAATTCTAAGACAGCCCCAAACATCCCAGTCTAATGAGATGTTCCCAGTCTAGAAAAATATAACAGTTTTGTAAAATGCACTCTTTAGCATAAAAAATTATCTGTCTGTTGCTTTTAGACTAATGGCTGTGGGCCTAAGTCACCTGCTCTATAAACATATGAGTTCTTACAACATGAACAATCTGAGTTTCACTGAAGACAATAAGTCAAATTCTCAGACATATTGCTAAATCTTTGTATTAGAATACTGTAATCGAGGCGATTCACAGAATGTGCCTTTCTTAGATAGATATCACCCTGCAGACTGTAAATGCTGAATAGGTAAACAGATTTATTAAAAAAAATCATTAGGAAAAAAATGCAATGCCTCAATATCTGATTTGAGTAATAGTAGCAAAATTAGTTCCTGAAGCAGATTCTCTGATATTTTAGTCCACAGTATTTGGTTCATTTTTGAGAGATAAATGTTATCGGTAGGGAACAGTATTTTGTTCTAGTGAAGATGGCTAGGAATATTTTTGCAGTTAGTCTGTATATATCAACCATTTCATTCTACAGAGAGTGATTTTTATATTTCTTGCAAGATGAAGAAATGGATGTAGAGAAGAGGGCACCTTTTAGATGCATCTGTCAAAATATTAATGCTAAGGGCAATCGTATATTAGTTGCATACTCTACATCCTGATAAGATGTCAGAATATGACTAACATCTAGACCCTGGAATACCTTTCTAATAATGATCCGTATGCTAGGAAGAATGCATTTTTTGAAAAGTTTTTAAGCTGTGCTGAGTGTTAGATAATTATGCATATTTGTATTTTCATCAAAATCACAATTTGTGTTGATCATAGAAGGAAGTGATCACCAATGTAATTTCCTAAACCTTTTCCAGATGCAATGTGCTCAATATTCAAACAGTCCAGTTGTATCTGTAAGTGCAGATGTCAAAATAGAGAATATAAAATGTGATTGACCAGAACTTTTTCAGGAATCACAGATGTAAAGAAGGAAGGAAATATAATAATGCATTAAACTGTAGATAGCGTGTATGGAAAGGAGGTTAGATGTGCTGTTCCAGCTGCACCTGATTGAGGTTAAAGGGGTTATTGCTTCTAATTGTGCTGCTAACATTACTGCATGTGTGGCTGTGCTTCAACCGGGTTCTGTCTGTCTATTTTTTAAAATGTTACCAAGTGTATAAACTAACGCAGGTGATACTGAAGAATTAAGGGCTGGCTGCATGTAGGTTTATACTAGAAATCTGGAAAAGAAGGTCTTCTTGTGGCAGGGAGCTGGAAGTGGGGCCTGTACAAAATATCTTCTTTATCTGGCTCAGCTTCAGCTTCTCATCATTCACATAGTCTATTCACCACAACAATATTACTGAAACAATTATGCAGCTCCCATTCAGTCATATAAAAGAAGACTATACACAGGTACAACTACAGTTACTGGCCATCTTAGTACTGCTTAGAGTTAACCCTTTTAACAAGGATTTTCAGATAGTAAGAAATGTATAGAACTCTCTGGTGATCCAGCAACACAGTTCTACTTCTTCTGCTTGTGTATGCTTTCTTCTTTTACAAAATTAAAGAAGACTGTCTCAGTGTTTCTCCAAACATTGTTTGGAGACAGAAATAAACTTTTTTATATATCTTATTGGTAGCATGTTTAAAAACGAAGAGCAGTGGCTATCTGTCATATGCAGCAAAACTATGTGAGTTCAAGGCACTGGAAATACACAATTTAGGAGCTACTACTTTCTTTAGTTCTTCACTTGAGAATCCCTGAAGCTCCCTCAAAGGTGTTACTGATGGTCAAGTAAATATAAAGGAATATATGCTGTCAGTCTTGCTGTCCGTACATTTCTGTATGCCGTCTAGGTTTGTAAACTGTGTTCATTAGATTTTATATGCTGTTTTAACTGAGAGAAAATGTACAGACACTGTAGCCTATTATTGAACCAGATTGTATCTTTCATGAGTATGTGTGTGAAGATGGACAAAACCCAATTTGACTACATCGTCCCTTAACAAATAAAAAAATGTTAGGGTGTTTTAAGAGTTAAATTTATTTAGTTTCCGTGTACAGTAGAATACATGAAAGGGTATCTTAAAGCTCAATTAAAATGCTTATTTTTTGTAGATAGGTAAGTACTGGTTTCAGTGATACCGATATGTGCAAGAGGAACAGCAGTTTCTTTCAGAAATTGGTCCTGAATCCTATTTCTCCAGCTGCCCAGTTCTATTCTCCAAATGCTGGATGGTTCTTGATTGCAAGGCGTTTGCATCAGTCTCTGCAATCGCAACTCGACAGCCTTGCAAGTAGAAATAAAAAAGCCTGAAATGGCATAGAAAGTGAAGTTTCTTCCAATTGTGGCATAAAAGAAGAAAAAAAAATCTTTACAGTATTTTTCGTGCTTATGATCTCGTGCAGTAAGGATGGTTGTTACACTGGCAACGCACTGGACAGATTAGGAAGTCTAAGAAAGCACAGAGAATAAACTTAAAATGTTACGTTTGTATTTCACATACATATGGTAATAAATAAGAGTGCTGTTGCAGGAGAAGAAAGGGATGGAAAGAAATTCCAAAACACAGACTTGTGTTGGTAACCTGCCTAAATACTAAATTTCTTTTTAAATTCTATAGGCAAAGTATATTGTAAGAATAATGTTATCATTATTAAAATCAACATAAAGTGTGTGGGGTTTTGATTCTGTTTTTAGAAAATTCCAAAGGTACTTATGTCCTGGGACCTTTACTGAGCTCTTTATGATTTCTAGGTATGGATCTATGTTTCAGATTTTAAGTCTTTATATAAATACTAAATGCTAGAGAGAAAGAAAGTAAAGCCATGTTTATCTCTTCAGTTTGTTTATTTTTTTCTTAGTTACAGTGCTTTTGAGGTTATTTAATTCTGAGCATGCATTAACTGTGCAGAGTGACTTACTAATTTTGAGTTGTTGTTGTGTAAAACATTAGAGCTTTTAAATTGCAGAGGAAGCTTGTGTAATTTGTTTTATAATGGACAATTCAGCATTTTGGAACTAATCTTTTATCATCTTTACTCATGTGAATGTTCTCTTTGTCTTCAGGCTCCACATGATAGAAATCACAGATGTAGTCAAGACCTCTGTGCCCTTGCAGAATGAAATCTCAAGCTATTTCTGTAGCTTTTAAAATATTTCAAAATTATTCCAATAGTTTTTTTGTAACTTTCTAATTTCTAGGTTTACTGAAAACCACGTGATTTATAAGTCGCCATCTAAGGAATATGTAAATACATTTAGGAAATCCTTTTTCTATAATAAGCTTTTAGTCATCCCCTTCTTCCTTTTATTTCTAACAACTACAATGAACATCTGTATATGTCTTCACAGCCAATTTTTAAAAGCATTCCTAAACTGGTGAACTGTAGGGTATCCTGAACTCTGTAAGTGACTTATGCCTTTGAAAGCCTATGGCAGGACTGCAGGAATTGGCACTGTATGTATAATCTGAAAGTGCTCCACTTATTCCTTGTTTCTGCCTGCTTCAGGTCTGGGAATGTGTTCTTAAAAATCACTAATTTAAAAACAATTTAAATAAAATGACAGTCACCAAAATCATGTAGAAAGCTGCAGCTTTAAATCACTGCGCATTGAAATTACGCTGTTATAATAAGAAGGGTTAAAGAACTCAGTGGGGGAAGGGGGGAAACAGGGAGATCCATTTAGTTAATTTTGCTTGTAATCCCTAAACAGTTCAAGCTACCTGTATGGATTGTCTTTTGCCAGCCAGATGTAAAAGCAGCTCTGTCCCTCCTCATCTGCATACAGGCTAAGTAGCAAGTCTCGTTTGTTATTACGAAGGGATTTATTTCAATGAAGAAATGAAGCAGGGGGTTGGCAGATAAGGGCACTTAAGCCCTTTGAGCGTTACAGCAAGCTTGTAGAATATGGGCATAAGGCATGATAAGCTTTGCCTTCTTTGTTAGCGATAGAGCCTTGCTGAGAAAATACGACGTGGCCTGGCCTGTGGTCTGCTTTCATGCTTCTCTGGAAGTATTGATCCTTGCAGAAAGCCTGGTCTGCAGGTGCACTACTGAGATTTCCTTCTGCTTACCTTTGAAAGCAAGGACATGCTGCTTCCAGTGACATAATCCAGAGTGTATGTTTTACATTCACACATATGCATGTGAGCACTTAAGCTTGCTTTTTTTTTTTTTTTTTTTTTAATGTTGCATCTCGGTTTGGGACTCGGAGAAGACTTTTTCATTGCAGAGCTCTCTGTGTGGTAGGCAGATTTAAGTGACTGATCAAAACGTCCGATGACTTGGTCCTTACAAAAAAGGAAAAAGTCGTGCAACTGCCTTTTGACTCTCCATCATAGTCTCAGAAATGTAGTAACTGAGCTGACATGAGTTACTTTCTCTGCCTTGCCAAAGCCACACATGCTGCATCTGGCCTATACAAGGAGCCTTGCACCATCACTCACTTGCTTATGGTAGGATGAGCATAGCTCCAACATTCTGAGTTTCAAGCTGCAAGAAAAATTTAATAATATCAAGCTTTCTTGCCTTTGCACCACCCTGCATAGAAAGTAATTTTTTATTTCCAATGGTGGAAGGAAAAAAAAAATGCAGTGTTGCATTTGCAAAGGAGTGGCCTGTCTTTAGCATTTTGCGATTGCAAAATGGATGGCGTCTTCTAAGGGGATGTGCTTGGACAGTGGCAGTACAGGAGCCAATATTAAGCATGTTGGTACATCAGTTAGCTAAAGGGACTAAGAAAAAGAAAGACTGTCAGGGTTTTACAGAAAGATGCTCAATGGAAGTGCATCACACCAGTTTAGAGCTATTTCAAAGTTAATTTAGACATTTAACAAATTCCATAAAAATATATGTGTATATATCCTGTTTCGTTAAGAGTATTTGTTCAGTTTGAAAATGATGGCAGGCTATTTGTCACTTCCTGTTATTTTTAGGTTCTCAGACCAACGTCTGTTAAGTGATGTGATCAGATTATTATAACTGATTGTGTGGCTTTGCTGTCTTTATTTTTCAGAAGAGCACTGGTAAGTCATCTTCATAGATGAGATGTTTGTATTCTACTTCAGCTAGTCCACCTGCTTTAAATACCCAATAAAATACATGTGCAAATGTTAGCAAGTGTACAAATCAGATAAAACAATATCTGAATACACTTTGCACATTAAGGCAGGAGTCATTTGGTAATGTCAGAAGAACGCAAAACATCAATATCAAATTCAGTTTGACTGCCTCATTTGTCCTTTAATGTATCTTTTTTTATTTCATTTTAAACAGGTGTGCTTAAGTATATGTATGTTCTATAAATACTTTTGTCATGCCTGCCAGCCACACTGCTACCAGAATTGAATAACATTGTGGCCATCAGAAAGCTTCAGATAATGGACAAAGTCATGTAGCGTTTAGTTACATGAAATAAATTTTACATAATTTTAGAGATTTTCATGGTTTCTCATGAGCTTAACATAACTGGATTTGTGATAACTGAAAATAAAAAAAAATCTAAAATGGATTCTCTAAATTAAAAAAAAAAAACAACAAAGCCTACTCTTTAAACTATGCAAGGATTAGAAAGTTTTATTTTTGCTATGCCATAGAAATTTCTAGCTGTGAAGGGTTACAAGAAATCAAACCTTTAGATCTGTCACTTTTGCAGGACAAAATTATGCTGCGCTCAACACTAAAGTAATTTAGATTTTTTTTTATTATTATTCGGAAACGAAGACAAGTTTCTCTGGTAGTTTGAAGCTACCCAAAGACTTGAAATTTAGGGATACAACAGCTGGAAATAATGGGCAGGCCAAAAATGAAGTGCTCAGAACTGTATGGTGAATCCAGTTTACTGCATGAACATGACCACCATGTATGTGTGCATGTGAATAAATAAACAACCAAGACTTGGAGAACAACAGAAGCATAGTGGAAATAAAAAGCAGACTAGAAAATGCAATTTGCAGAAATGAGTGAAGGTCCCTTTTTAATAAACTCACCCCAAAGGTGCTGCAATATGGGAAAGATTTTGGAGAGGGTTTCTTTTTTTACCTCATTTCTTCTTCTGCACTGCCTCAATACTTCAGGTAGTTTTTCCTTCCAGACTACCATTTTCTAACTGATTTACCAGTTGAATATAAATATTTTTGAAGTGTGTGCTATGGTGTGGGCCAGAGGATTTGGAGGAGGGGAAACCAAAACTAAACTAAAGTTTAGTTTTTTAAACTAAAAGTTTAGTTGTGTTTAAACTCACAAACTTTAAAGCAATACATTTGACTGTGTAGTCTGCAGCAGCTGAAGAGTACTCATGCTATGGAGCTGGAAGAAAAGTGAATTTTCAGACATAGTATCACACAGACCCCACCCATCCTTTATCACTGTCAAACTAGATTGGACTGGATGAAATTAGGTAGAAAAAGATGCGCTTTGAAACAGTTGAAAATGAACGGACTCAGGTGGTCACCTTGGCGTTCATGGTAGCGCAAAGGAGCAGGTCCACGACAGTTACCATGGTGTGGAGCACACTGACGAAACAGGCCTTTGTACCCTCTTGACAGTCTTGTCATTTGAGCCGTTATCTTGAACCTGATAATCAGGGCTAGTTATACCTCATGTGGTCTGCGTCTGTGAAAGCTGTTTGTAAGAGAGCATATCAAGAACTGAGGAACAATCTCTTGGTTTATTCCATTTATAGTAATTAATGACAACCCAGCTGTGGTATTTGCAAACTATATCAACTAACCCATACAGAGAAGGATAACCCAGAGTACATTACGAGAGAGGTTATTGTTGTAATACAGTGACACCGTGATTTATGAAACATCTCACAAACATGCCACTGAAGAAGTCTGTTCTTTGTATCTATCTGTCTTTTGTGCTTACTTGTGTTGTCCTGGTGACACCCTGTCCCTCTACCTCCTGAAATACTTCTGTGCCCCTGTTGGAAATGAATGGAAGGCCCCTTTTTCTTTTCACGTAGGAAAAAAACAAGCTACGAATGAGAAATTGGGAGTGGGAATGTGAGTCGCTGTGCTTTGTCACAGTTGCACTCATCTTATCACACCTGCCATAAGCTGAACAGTACTTAGAGTTCAAAAGAGAAAACCAGTCCTCACTCTGGTATCATGTAGTTTCCGTTCCAGAGCTGCTGAAATATTAAAATGTTTCTCAAATGTGTGCATGGCCTTTTCTTTGTTGTTTTTACTTTCAGAGAAAATATCAAAATGAAGCTGTTTAAGCAAGACTCCATTTTTCTTTAACCCCAAGCATTTTTAGCAAGACTGTGGCACTGATTTAAGGTCTTAATTTCACTTTTAAGAGGTACACTCGTATTTTATTCTTTTCCTGTTACATGCTTTTCCAGGAATGCCTGTGTTTTGCCAAAAATAATTACCCAGCCAAGCTTTCTAACAGTATCTTTTTTTAAAAAATATATAAAAGAATGGATTTCGGTGGCTCTCGCATCAATTTTCTTGTAGTGTCGAATGTATTATTTTTTCCATGGAACTTTCTTGCTGCACTTATCTCTGTCTTGTTTCCATATCACACTTGAATTGCACACTGGGCTTTCACAACAATATGTGAAATGAAACAAATGAAGAGTCCAGCCCTACCCACTGAGCTCAGTTGCACAACAGCGGTGCTCCCATTGTCTCCAGTACTGGACCAAGCCCCAGATCCTTTCTAGACAGAAAAGGCCAGCTGTTGGTGAATGGGAAAAAGATGAGGGCCCAGCAGGTCTTTGAAAGGTAACTGTGCCAAGGCTCTGTGATTTCTACTGGATATTTTTTTTTTTTTTTTAGTTTGTCACAATAGCATTTGAAAAAAGTGCACGAGAAAAGAAATGAACAGTAGTTCTTTGTGCAGTAACAGTACCCTGTATGTGAATGGCGATGCTGACTTCCTTTGCAAAATGCTATGGAGTTTTACTAGTGAAAAGTGCTAAGATCAAAGTATTATTCTTATTACAAGTGTGGTGCCTATGGTGACTTCAGTAAAATAAAATAATACTGATTCTTTTTTTCTTGCCACCTACTGTTGTTGAAAGTTTAATCACATTTATATCATTATTCCTCTAGCCTATGTAGAGACCCAGTAAAGCTTGAAAAGCACAGTCAATACTATCAGTCAATAGCTCTGTTCGTTGATGGTATACATTTGAACATGGAATAGGGCTGTTTTTCCTTTGCTAAACAGACACAGCTGTCTTTAAAATGCTAGCTGAAATTAGATGCAACTGGAGGTGTAACCTAATGAGTTACACCAAGCCTTCAAAACAGCAAGGAAAAGTTAAAACAGCTGCAGAAGTAGACAAGCACTTACACAGGAGGACAAATCCACGGAGTCACATCATAAACCACCATTACAAGCACGCCTGTGGAAGTAGTTTGCTGCCTTTAACCATATGTAGAACAAACACACAACCCCACAAGACCTGGTTTAGAAAGAGTTAGAAAAAGGGAGAGTCATCATCTGCTTCCCCAGTGGCGTTTCTCCCTCCTCACGCTGCCAAGTGAAGGCTGGGGATGGAACGGCGGCCACGGAGAGCTGTTAGCTATTGGGCGATGAGCTGGGCAGTCTCCATGCAAGGCTGCAGCAAGCGTGCGAGGAGGGGGGATCTGTTTGGAAGGAGCCTCGTCTGGCTTGAGCCCATGGTTTCCTGCCTCTGTCACACCTTATGAAACCCCAGCCTTAGCGTGTACATTATGGTAGGATGTAGAAACTGTGTGCCCTGGCTCAAATTGCTTTTCTAAACAACTTTATGGCTCTTGTAACACGTACAGCAAATTCCCTCGTGGGAGCCTAGGCATGTGTGTGCAGCTGTAAGGTGCATGCCAAGACATGGCAACAAAGGTAGCTTTATGGAAATGCCTTCTAGTGGGGGGAGATCTTTATTTCCATGATATACCATGCCCTCCTGCTTTATAATTGGCACTAATTGATGGAGAATGTAATTTGCAATCTTTCAGCCACCCCTAGTTCAGGAGGGTTTGCCTGCTGCATTGTTCAGCCTACTGGCTGCCCTTTGCTTATTAGGCATGGTCAGTACTCTCCAGCGACGTGTATGCATTATCAGCCCTCCTACAGGCACCAAAGGCTTGTCAATCACTGTGACCTCCAGAGCCCTCTAACAAGCCCAGCAAACAAGGCACTGAGGTCTGCAGTGTTGTGGGTTTTTTTTTTTATTTTTCAGTCAGGCTTTTTGGAGTGGGTTTCTCTAATTATTTCAAAGTGTATGCAAACACTGAAGGAGAATTAGGAGCATCAAGTGGGGCCTCTGCTTTTATTAGGAGACTCTTTCTTTTCTAAATAGATGTCAAACATATTCTTTACTCTTTAGACAGTTAACCTTTCATCTCTCCTGTAGCAAAAATTCCACTCCGAGATATGCTAATTTGCTATTTATGGCATTCTAAAGTAGAGGGAAAATGTCATTTGCAGTGCCTTCATTAAAAAGTGTTTTATCCAGATTGTACCGTTTTTTGCATTCTGGTTAGTTACATCTTATTAAATAAAAACACCCATCTAGTTCTCTTCTTCTAAAAAATAAAAAAAAAAAAACAACCCACCATACAAAAAAAGTTGAAGACGAATCCTAGGCATAGATTACTTTCCCAGACTTGAATTCAGCATGAAGTATCCCCAGGCTTCATTTACTAAGAGACAGAATGCAAAAGTCCCCTGCCATCTCCACTCTTTCTTGTATCCTTAGTCCAGAATGGAACTGCAAAGTCTTCTTCCACAACTCTGGTACTGTTACTAAATAAATGTCTTTTATGCAAGACAAGGTGTTAGAATGGATAAAAATGGGAAGTAAGGAGGTACAACAGGACAAGACTTGTGTGAAGAAGTGAAGCGTCTGTTGCCTCTCTTTCCAAAACCACCTTCCTTCTTTGTTCCCTTTTCAGTTGGTCTGCATGATACAGTAAGATGTCTGAGCCAGCTCTGGCTGCAGAAAGGAAGAGATACCCACCCACCTGAACTGGTCTGCTTAGATATTCGGCACTGTTTGAGCTAGCACAGGTTTCTCTGTATGATACTTTGCCACTAGTAGCATCAGTGTCACGTTGTCAGTTGCAGAGGAGAGAGAAATCACATTCACCCCAGTGAGTTAGCAGTGCTGGATTTCTTATCAGCATCAGGAACACCTATGCCGCCTTCTTCTCATTTTAGTTTTAGGTGGCTTGGAAAAGGAAGGTGAAATGAGAGTGAAATAGGACTCTCTTGTCCTCAGAATTGACCAAATGCTGTGATGTCTATCAAATTAGCTAGTGTGTTACCTGTGGCTGCCTCCAGCACAGGTACTTTTGAACAGTTTACAGCTGCTATAGGGAGAAAGCAGCTGTTGGAAGAGCTTCCTGTGTGCTTTAGGGGTGCTGTAGTTACAGGCCATGGTCAGGCAGATGGTGGGAAGGGGATGCACCAAGCTGGGAAGATGGACCCTTCAAACTGTGCTATTGTTTGTGGAGGAGATGTGTCTGCAGAAAGACAGTAGCCCTTGATGCATCTTCGAGGTCATCCATCAAGAGATAAATGTAGCAGGATTTGTTAATTTTTTATGCCCTTTCCCTGACATTTTCCATACTGCTTGTAGAAGGACTCATGTTCAGGAGCAGCTGTGAGCTATTCCAAGTTGTTTGGTGCCCAGGATTTTATCTTGAGGGAGAAAAGATATCAGCTCCTCAAACTGCTATGCAATTTGAATAACTCTCCCTCTTGGTCTCCTCCCACAATATAGTTATTTTATTCCTAGTATTTCCTTCTTTCATTCTTGTAAGTGATGTCCACATTTTTCTACCAGCTTCTGTTGGAAAGTTAAGCCAGATTTGTGTTTTGAAAATATGCTTTTGTGGGAATCCTTTCATTTTGTCAGAATAGAGTCATTTAGGAGGTGGTTGGGGTTTTGAAATATATAATTTTAATAAATACTTATTCATGGATTTTTGAGATGTTCCTAGCAGAGGTATTTTTTTTCATTTACCACAGATAGTAGGAAGACAGTAGCAGCCATATGAGGGGAAAAGTAATAAAAAGTCAAATTTTGAAGCCCACGTAGTTAAAAAAATGTTCTGACCATTAAAAAGCAGTCAATCACTGGGAAAACATCAGGTTCAATAAACAGATTTGAAGAATTTCGGGAGTATGTTCTTTTTTTGTTTGTTTGGTTGGTTGGTTGTTTTTTTTTATGCAAGGAGTTTGTTTTCCCAACAAAGTAAGAGAATCTTTCATTTGGGTTATTTTTCTGTACGTGCTGAAGGCACTCACGTTCTTGGGCAAATTAATTTAGCCCTTCACATGTGAACGGTCATTCCTCAGTACCTTTGCTTTGTACGCAGCTAAGTGAAAATTTAAAGCTTCGTAAATGAATTCAGTTTCGGGTGCTGGTATGTTGTTTTGTCTGCTCACCCTGGGAATAGGAAGGATGAAAGGGGGAGGAGAAATAATTATGGGCAAACCAGTAACCTTTTCTTCTTCTCCCAGACGTTCTCATAGGCAAAGAAAAACACACAAATGACTCCTTGCCTATCATGTACTTGGACATTTTGTTAAGATGGATCTCTGTGGAATCCTAGGAGGAGACTCCAATTTGTATTTAGTCTGAAGTACTCGGCGGCGGCGGGGAGGGGGGCTGGGAAGGGGCATGCCAGAAGCCCTGTGCAATGGTTCTCCTTTGTTTAGGTCTGGAAGACTAGCTCTGTTCAGGTCTCAACAGGGGGGGATGTTACCAAACAGTTTTAGGGAAAGCAGAAGGATTATTATTTTCTTTAATGATGTGGCAAAACACACAGCTTACACCAGGAAATTAGGAACAGAGCGACCAGTGAATGCGATGGTCACGGAAATTTTTTTTTTTTCTTTTGTGTTATTTTGTTGGTTGGTTTGCTCCATGCAACGTGAGACGTGTTATTTTTTTTTTTTCCCCCTCCTTGGTGCTGGCAGTTGTGTTTTATGTTTGCTGCAGATGTTCAGGAAACTAATTCCAAAGCTTGCACCTGTGTGACACTGACCTAGGTCTACCTTGCCACATCCTGCTTTTATTCTGCTGCACAGATCAATTTGCAGTTTATTCCTCATCCCTCTCTCTTTTGTCCACAGAACCATCCGTCAACTCCCTCCTCCCTCCCCACGCGTCCGAGGGGGAAGGGGCTGCTCGTTTCTGTGTCTCAAGGCTGCTTTGGCAGAGGAATGGAGGCCAAATTTCTGTCAGGTCAAGGTGCCATCTATTAAGACAGTGTTCACATTTTCATTATGAGACCCTATTTGAGGGATTTATAACTTGGCTGCACAAACTTGCCGCAGGCTGAACTTGTCACACATAGTTTCATCTGGGCAAGTAGTTGCTGATCTCTCCTAGATTCTCAGCCAAAACCCGTGCCTAGGGTCTGCTTTTCCCCCCACCAGGAGATGGAGACAGTGCTATTGCTAGAGAGCATTTTCGGTTTTGTTTTGGGTTTTGTTTTCAGGCATGGGGGTGTGGGGGGGTGCTGGGGTGTGGGGGGGTGCTGGGGGGTGGGTGTCTCAGATGTGCTAATGCTTTTAGCTAAGACTGTGTTTTGGCAGGCTCTCACAGACTTTCTGAAGCCTGAAGTCAGGCTGCTGCTGCCAGCTTCCTCCTTCTGTTTTTATATTGCTTATAACCTGAGCCTAAATTACCTTTATTTTACATTGACGTCAGGATAAGAAAGAAAAAAGAGTAGAGCCTCCGCTTGAGGCTTGCCGCATGGAGCTGGGAGCGCACTGAAGCAAGATGTCTGCTGCGCAGTGCTCCTGAGGCTGGAGGGCTTCAAAGCTGCAGGAGAAGCGCGATGGCTGCGCCGGGAAGCCCTCCCGCGGCGGCAGGCTCCGAGCGGGACGCGGCCTCCCGCCCGGCAGCCGCCTCTCGCCGGCTCTGCCGGGCGCCGCTGGCACCCCGTGCGCCGCGCGTTTGGGAAGCAGCCGGGGATTTGTGGCGTGCGAAGGGAAGGGGGTCTCCCGAGGTGGGGGACGGAGGCGAAACGGAAGAGAGCCGTAGAGAGAAGCACCTCTCCTGTCATCCTTTTTGTGGATCCAGTTACGTGTGAGGCCTCAGGGGAGGCAAGCCAGGAGAGATCCGCGTTCAGAAAAATTCTTCACTGATCCCACAACTAAATAAACAAAGATTGAGGTCTCATTAGGCAATTCCTTATCTTGTAAAATACCAGCTATCATGGGCTTAAGAATGGGCCAAGCAACACCTCTGCACCCTTAGCACTGGAAACGTCCTTTTGAACTTGCCAGAGGCTGCGTGTGTTGCTGGCAGATCCACCTACCAGGAATTTAATAACGTGCTGGTAACAATTCTCCTTTTACTTCAGGTGGGCAGATTTTCTATGATCAGCGGCGTAGCAGAGCACCGCAAGTGGAGGAGTCTCCTTATCCGAGGCTACGAAGCCAAGCCATGCTTCTCAGAGACGAGGCCTGCTTCTTTAATGCCTTTCTCAAATAGAAGGCTTTGGAATGAGTCACTTTGTGTGATTTTTCTAGCTTCTGTGTTTCAGCGCACACTTTAGTCGAACAGTAAAAACTATTGCTAATGGTTACATAGGCTTGCTAACCTTACAGATTTACAAAGTTAAAAGAAAGACAATTACTGAATGCCAAATTTAGCAAATACTGCAAAGGACACTTTGATTTCCTTTTTTGACTTAGGAACAGAAAAACGGCACAAGTTACAGAAAAATCCGTCTAGGATTCATTTATGAAAGAGCTTTATCATCTAGATTTTGTAATCAGATAGATGGATGCTAGGTTTTGCATTTACAAATTACAGATTCCTTAGGTGGATTTTGTACATGATCTGCAATTTACACACAATACATCTCAGGCTGCTGTATGCAGTCTTGAAGTTATTACTTTATTACCCTTTTTTCCAAGTAAGTGGTAAGACTTATAGCTTGGTCTTTTTACTCCATTCCATTAAATTTCTATGATTATGCTGGTGCTACGGAGGCAGACATCAGTTTGCAGAGTCTTCTCCAAGTGTAAGTAGTCACCAGTTCTCTTCATTTAAAATGAATTTTGCTCTAAAAACAGAACGTTGATACTAATTACAAAGTATATGTGGTAAATGTAGGAAAATTTATACAGTAATGA
The DNA here is from genome assembly GCF_009769465.1 of Tauraco erythrolophus. NCBI lineage: Eukaryota > Metazoa > Chordata > Aves > Musophagiformes > Musophagidae > Tauraco > Tauraco erythrolophus. The sequence continues at coordinate 67,459,296 of NC_141496.1, forward strand.
ATATAGTTTCAAATCTGAAACAGATATCTCTTAGGGAAGATGTACTTCTTAGCCTTATTTTCTGTTATTCTGGAATATAGCTGTTCTATTTTGAAAAGCGTTAATGTACTATTCCTCCGATATCTGTTTTCTGGTTCTTTTTCATTCACTTGGCTCTTTGTCACTCTCTATGAGCATCGCGATAACTTAATAATTTTAGTGATATCAGTAGAAAAGATTTTGCTTTCATGCAGAGGCTTGTATTACCCAAGACTGCAACTGCATTTGGCTGTGTGTTGTATGTTGCAGACAGCTAGTCTGCACCTCTTGAATGGTTCAGGCATGGCTTCCAAACAGAGTAACCTAGCTTTAGCCCTTGGTGAAGCTGCAGGGATGACTGGAGATGGTAGCTGTTGCCCATCTAGGGACCACTCCTGAAATGATCTCCTTTTCCATAGCTTTCTAGGAGATATTGGGTTTGCCTCTGGAATTCATGAAGAACCACAGCCTGGGTGAGAGATTTGACGTGCAGCTCACCTTTTCTGTCACAGTACTTAATTGTTTGCCAGACTTTCCCTTATAAACTGATAAACATTTGTTATCAGCTAAATCATAGCACTTAGATCTTGACTGTTTTTTAAAAGATAAATACCTCTAGCTACTTTTTTTAAAAAAAAAAAAAAAAAAAAACAACCACCCACAAAACCTCGTAAAAAGAAATCTCACACTAGGTACCTGTTCTGATTTTATTTTAAAAATATTTCTGACATTGACAAATATTTAGATCAAAGCCAACATTTGTTACATAGCTAAACTGAAGAAGAATGTAGCTGTGATCTTGGCAAGGATTAAAAATCAAATAAAGCATATTTGAAAAATAAATCCATAGTGATAGTCATTTGCAGTGCAGGTATGGGTACCAACTAGGTGTAGAAGATAGTAATTACGCAGACGGAGAGTTTCTGGTCCATAAAGGCAGTAAGCTCTGACCTAAAGTTTTACATGGCAGAAATGGTAGCTGTGAAGGAGCTCTTGACAGCAAGCATTTAGTGCTACAAATGGGTTAAGCAGGTGACTGCACAACAGTGGTGCGAACCTCAAGGCTGATACTGTGATGTACCACCCAGCCTCGAAGTTCTTTTCCTAAGCCACTGCTCCATAGTGTGAAGGGTTTTGGCAGAGCGGCTGGTTTTAGGTCTAGTCTTGGCTCCCTGCTGAGGTATCCCTGTAGTTGAGCATTCATCATTCTCAGTTGTGCTGACAGCTTGCACGCTATGAAATGGATCAAGGGACTGATCAAGATCAAAAATAACTCTGCTGTGGGCCACCTATTGTTGTTTTAACCAAATCACTTCATGTGTCAGGGTCCACCTCGTAATCCCAAAAGCAGCTCTTTTAGTACAACTGGAGGGCAGTACACTGCCCTGAGACAGAAGTTTAGGGACTCCTTTTGTTTACAAACAGGGCTGAAAATCTTGTCTTGCTGAAAAACTACAGCCTCAAGAGGCTCTTTTCACCAATTGTGTAAACGGCCCAAATTTTGCAAGGTAAACAAAAATACTTAATTATTTCAAAGCTAGTGTGAATAAATTAGCTTCTATTGTGCTTTCACCGTTAAGTCAGGTTTTGCCATCTCGAGGTGGTGAGATCACATAAAATGGAGCAATGCTGCATTTTGTGTGTGTAGTTTTTAACTACAGAGCAGCACTGGCATGCCACCTTCATCAATGACACTCATGACTTTGGTATTCTATGGGTTTTTTTACCTGGACGATTTGCCCTTGAAGTGATCAAATTAATACATAAGATGGTGGTCAGTTTTGCTACAAATGAAATTTATCCAATCACTGACACACAAATGCACATTATTTTGTATGCAATTACTCTGTGAAATCCATTGGCGAGGTTAGATCCGCAGTTATACTACTGCAGGCTACTCGCACACTGGGTACTATTTTGCGTGTGTATGCTACTGTAGAAGAGAACTGATTTTTCTCTGTTACAATTTGCTAAAGGATTCTCTTGAGGCAGATGAGGCTGTTATTTTTATTAAGTCTTTTTTTATGCAGTGTGAATACAAGAAGTTAGCGTATTTAAAATCTTATTTTTGTCATTAGAGTCAGCAGATCGGTCTTAACATCTCTAGCAATATGATACGTTGTCCAATAGGTGATGTTTTATAAACTTTTGTTTAAAGAGAAAACAATCATTTTCTGCACAGTGAATGTAAACTCAAATATTACATCTCGATACAGAACATGCGTTTGAAATGAATCTTTTTTTCTCTTTGCTTCTGCTTGGAATTGCTATTAGTAAATTGTAACAGGGCATGATTCCAAACTTAAATGTTGCATTCAACAAAACAGCAAATAACTTCAAGATAATGATGCTTTCAAGGCATATACACATCCAATCCTGTGTTATAACATTGTTTTCTGTCTTGGTAAAGGCTTTATCAATTTTGATAGTAGTTTTTATTTTCTTAATGGAGTAAAAAGTCGACATATTGAAATACTCACGAGTGGAAGGTGATGGAAGTGTAGATTTTGCATTAAAACATTTTTAGCAGAGTATATCCCGAGGGGAAAAGAAGACTGTAGGAGGTAAATGACTTAATTAGGATGCAGCTAAAAATTCTCTCAAAATAAGCATCTATTGTATAGGCTGAGACAATAAGCAGCATGAGTATAAATATGCAACTTCAGGGCAGAGCTGATTTTCGCTGACAACTTTTAGATCATCATTTTGGGATGTACTCGTGTTAACACTGTACCATCCAAGTTCCCAATTCGGTTCAGATTCAGCAAAAACCTGTAATTCTATTTGTTTAGGGTAAATCTAGCAAGCTGCTCCTGATTACACCTTAGCCTGGGACCATCTGTTGATGGTGAGTCTCTCAATGGAGTCGTTCCTGCAGGCAACAAATGGGAAGAGGAGTGGAGCACCAATGCTGTTAGTAAGCAGATGCGTGCTATCAGTGAATGTCCTTCCCACCTTTCAAGCTGCCAGCTCTCGGTATTGATGGAGTGTCGTATGCCTGCAAGCCATTGCAGCCGAAGGCAAGGAGAAGTGCTCTCTCAGGGCCCATTCATCAAGTGTTTCTGCTGGGGTTTGATGGAGAGGAGTTCTGAAGGCACGGTTTTGTATGTGAAGAGAAGAAAATGCTGGATTTTTCTGCGCCGTTCCCCAACTTGTGCATGACCGTGTGGGCGCTTTCCAGCAGCAGGCTGTCAGAAGGCTCCCATCACAAATAACAGGATACAGCTGCTATTCATGCCAAAATGAGTAAACCCTGAAGTATCAGGGTTAGGTTATTTTAATTCCATTTCCACTCCTGAGGTTCTTGCTAGTTAATTTACTTTGGATGAAAAAGATGCCAGATGAAATATAGCGTTTTAGGGGATCATGTTTAGGAAATCCGTCCTTGACGTGCTGGAGAATTTGTAACTGCTTGTTGCTGATGATAACACCTTAAAAGATGCTGTGAGTAAGACTGCTGCTGGTGTGAGGATTTTTTGTTTTGTTTTGGAGTTTTTTTTCCTTCAGTCCACTGTGATCAGCAGCTTTCTTTTGCAAGGAGACTCAGAAAACAGATTGTATAAGATAGCATGAGTTGCTTCATCCTGTGTCTTGAAACAATTGGAGGAGAGAGGTAGACAGGCAGTGTGATGGACTGGATAATGAGTTGTCTGTTAAACTCTGGGAAGCCTGAACAAGATCAGTGAAGTGAGATGACTGGTTTACAGTTTGATTGTAAGTGGTGTATAGCTCACTTCAGACAACCAGCAGTGTGCTGCTCATTAGAGTTAGCAGCTTCATTTAAATCTCCTTTCTGAGTCAGCAAGGGTGGAAAGAGAATTTACCAGTTCAGATAGTGTTAATCCTGCTCAGATAACAGAATATGGTGTGGAGGCTCTACTTGATCTACAGTTTCTGTTGATAAACCATACAATCTGGGCACTTCCATTAGCTCTCAACTCTTTTATGAACCAGAAAAGGCAGGAGAAAGATACAAGGAAGAAATGGTGCATCCATCAAAATCTACTTGTATCTTACCCTCTGCATACAGTTAAAATCCATGTATCCTGGTTCAAGAAAAAGGAAATTAGTGAGAGTCACTAAATCTTATACTGCTGCCAGAAGTTCCTGGAATCCTGAATTAACAATATAATGAATGTGTATTTGATTTAGTTTTATGACAAAATGTTACGAATGCATATTTAATGTAAAATGGGTGGCTAAGGAGTTAAGACTGCTGATCCGTATTCAGTATCACCTGTTAGTAGTTCAGTATTGAGCATTTTCCCTTCTTGAAGGGGTATAGGAAGTGAAAGTACTTGGAGTTTCTGAATAGCCTGAGGTGGTTCTGTTTATAATGCTGGAATTTAACAAATGCAAGATTTAATCTTCACTGATGGTTGCACCAGTCCAGTAAATGAGCACAATTTTGACACAGCACTACGGTACAAGGTGTAATTCCATGCAGAAACTACACAAGTGTATAGAGTGCGCAAAAGAAGCAAGGCGCGAGTTAAATGTGTGGGTTGGAGCTGATTCTTTCATAGCTTTTTCATTTTTTCTAAATGAAGTAAAATCTTGCATTCAGTTATGGTAGACAGTGATTCCAAAACCAAATGTCAAACTTCAACTATCTCTACAAATTATAGGAATTATTTGTATAACCATATCCTTTGAAATCATAGGCTGGATTCATTTGTGGTGTGTGTGCTTCGTTGAAGTGAGGGCTGGGCGATGTGCAGGAGAGGCGCAAGACAAGAAGGAGGAAATAGGTATAAAGCAGCTTGTTATCCAGGGCCATAGAGCATGTTACTCATCAAACTGGGACTTGGAGATAGATGACTACGCTGAATCTAGTGGCCAATTTGCTAGATTTCCTGCCTTCCCCATCAGGTTGTACCTCAAGCAAATAGAGAAATAATAAAAATGTTTGTAATAGAGTTTTCATCTTACTTGTTTTAGGTACTAGACCTTGACTGTATAACTGCTCACTGACTCCGAAACAAGGCATTTGTAGGTATGACTGTTAGTTGAGTTCGTATTTCCCCACTAATCCTGCTCTGCTTTGTTGATGTCAGCATAAAAAATACCTCTGATTTCTGGATGAAGCTAGTCTTGAGCTGTTTGTAGCTTTAACTGTGGCATTTCAGGTCAGTTCTGACTAATGATCCTCATGAAATGGTGCTCAGTATCTTCCTTGAAGACTTCCATAGGCAATAGCCTAAATCATAAAACTATTTGAATAAATTTGTGCACCAGGCCATGCTTGAAAAGTCTCTTAGCTGCATCAAAAGGAATTGTTTTTTTCCAGGTCATGGCAGCTGGCAGTTCATGAGAGACTTTCAGTAGCACTCTATTCTTCTGCTGCATTTGGTTTGGTGATGCATGAGGAACAGTTCAATCTTCATTTCTGATATGGTAGTGTCAAGGTTACATGGTCTAACATAGCCCTTACCTTGACATATTTAAAGATCATGGTTGTAACACAGGACCGCTTCTCAAATTCTTGGGTGTTCAACACAGTGTAAAACAGTAAACAAACAATGCGTGTGTCATTGGCCTTAAGCAGGGTGAAGGTCTAGCATATTTGAGTTTAGCTTTTATGCCTGGCAGTATGATACAAAAGAGAAAAGAGAGATACTCTTGAAACGTGGCAAGACAACAGCAGCACAAACCCATTGTTTTTGGACATTACTTAAGGTAGTCTGTTGAATGAAATGACAACACAGGAAGAACATAACGGTACTCGGTCAGGTAGGAAGATACAGATTAACAGCATCCTGCTATTTTCATCATAATGGAAACACATGATAGAAGTACCAACATGCATTCTGTACCAAGTTATAAATTATAATCTTTCTTTCCCCCCTCTATTCCCCTATGTGGCCTTTTTTGAAAGAACACAACCAAAACAAAGCTCAAAAAGCAGACTACTTGTTTATGATGAGCTGTTACAATCAGGAGGAGATAATGTCAACATCTGCTGATGGGACCTTGCAGCGTGGGTCAGGCTGCAGAAGTATGGCATTTGGATTAAGAAAAAAAGAAAGGCTCTAGTCAATAGGCTGTCACAGAGCCGACTCACAGCTGCCTTGGAGCTATTGATCAGTACGGTTTCACCAGGCAAATTATCTCTGCCAGAATGGCTGTAGAGCAAGCACCACAGAACTGAGTCACTGACCTGTTTTTGTTTATTTAGCTTTCTCCAGATACTCTGTTTGGTTTACCTGCTTTGTGATCTGTGTGTCATTCTGTGCTTGGAAGATTGATCCATCTGTGTTGGTAATACTTCCACCTTAGGGCATTCGTATCTTTTCTCCCATGTTGAAATAAAGCATTACGATAAAATGGCTTACACTGACAGGAAAAGAGTGAGTGTGGAAGAAATAAACTCCCTGTTATGGCAGCTTTAATTAAAAACAGAAAAAATATTTTATTCTGGTGTAGTCATTAGTTGATACCTCTATATTTAGCATACATCTGGGCTAAAACTTTTGCCAGGCATTTGCTTCAAGTGTTAGGGTTTATGGGCTTTTTCGTCATTGTCTGTGCCTGTTAGTTTCAAAAGATGATGATCACAGCTTCAGGGTGAAAATATGTCAGGATTTTTATGCCACAAAAGGCATAAAGCAAGGATGATGTGAACATGTGGAGAAAATGCCTCCAAATAAGAGAAGTTCAAACAAGTACTGATAGAAAATAGCCAAAGAGGATTATGTTTGCTTGCTAAATTTAAACTGCTGGTTGTAGATACACTGTATCTTTTTAATATGAATTAACCTGGATACTGCTGAGTGCTCCCTAATGACATCCTCCTTGACCCTGTAAGAGAAGAGTAGATCGGGTGTGAGAAACAAAGTTCATCAGCGCTAACAGAATGTGATTTTTGTCGTGGGATTTTAAGGAGGACTGGCTATATACTATTTCGAGTCAACAGGTATTCTGAAGTATAACCTATGTGATTATTTATTCAAAATAGATCCAGGCATTAAACTGTTACTAAAGAGCCTGCAGGCTGAAGGCATAACCTGAAGAAAATGTTAAAAAACTAGAACGGCTGTTGTAATATTTTTTGTGGAGCAACTGGCAAGCCTGAACATTAAGTTTGTTGTGCATGATTTTTACAGTGGTAACATAATTCATACATGCCAGCAGAAGAAAACAGATGGATTTTTCTGCTCCAAACAGGGCGCTCTGAAGACTAGAGAGGCAAAGAATACGCCATTAGAAAAGTGCCATATTCCTATTGTAATTGTCACTGTTTCTAGGCCCACTCTGTGACAATGAAACTGGAAATGATATTTTAGTCCTGTCGTGATTTAACCTCAGCCGGCAACTCAGCCCCACCCAGCCACTCGCTCACTCCCCCGCGGTGGGATTAGGGAGAGAATTGGAAGAATAAAAGTGGGAAAACTCATGGGTTGAGATAAAAACAGTTTAATAGGGAAGGCAAAAGCCGTGCATGCAAGAGAAGCAAAACAAGGAATGCATTCACCCCTTCCCATCGTGAGGCAGGTGTTCAGCCATCTCCAGGAAAGCAGGGCTCCATCACACGTAATGATTACTTAGCAAGACAAACGCCATCATTCCAAGCATCCCCTCAGTTTTATTCATCGTGATGTCATATGGTATGGAATATCTCTTTGGCCAGTTTGGGTCAGCTGTCCTGGCTGTGTTCCCTTCCGTCTTCCTGTGCACTCTCAGCCTCCTTGCTGGTGGGATGGGGTGAGAAGCTGAAAAGTCCTTGGCTGTGTGTAAGTACTGCTCGGCAACAACTAAAACATCAGTGTGTAATGAACATTATTCTCATCCTAAATCCAAAACACAGCACTATAGCAGCTACTAGGAAGAAAATTAACTCTATCCCAGTCTAGACCAGGACAAGTCCCCATGATGTCTTTTTGGCGTATGTTTGGAGGTCTATTCCATTGGAAGGGCTACTTTGCCTTGTAAGGCTTGATTATTGCAGTCTAGCTGAGTAGACCTGGACTTCAGAAAAGAAACATTGTAACACTCCTTGAGAAAGCTTCTTACTGGGGGCACTCAGAAGTGGACTTGACTAATCTTTGCAGTATAAAGCTTTTTTGGAATTTAACTTTGCTTTTTTTCTTTCTTCTCTCCCCCTCAAAAGAAAAAAAAAAAAAAAGAAAAAAGCACCCCTGCCAAATGCTCTTAGACTGCAGTTAACTGTGTCCTATGGGTGGCTATTTTGGAACAGCTATTGCACTTCAAATTTGTAACGCGTCGTATTTGGGAATAATTTTTCCATGTAGACAAGACCCAAGGAAGATAGAAGCAGCTGCTCAGTTTGCCCATGAGATTAGGAAGATATTTCTTTGATTGCAGAATTCTTCATGCAGGACAGACACTTTACAAGTATTGATCCAGGTGCAGACCAGAGGAGAACTCGTAAGCTCCAAATGTAATCATCCGAAACAGAGCTTTTTATGAAGCAGAGGTTTTTTCTTTTTTTCCCCCTAAATCTCTCCCTCATTCAACAAGCTGGGATAGGTAAGGTGCACGCAATTCTTTTACAGAGAAATTCAGTGAGAAATTTATCTGAAGATTATGGAATAGGTTTCAGGATCTCTAGTTTGTACCTGTGGAAAATCTTCAATGTTGTGGAAACTTGCTTTAAAAATATCATCCCTAAAATCAGTAGTATATCCTGCTAAATATTAAGAGTTTTATGGTTGGTCTGTTTTGCATTTCTTGTAGGCTCTTAAGCAGCTGGTAAATAATTTTAACAAAAGAAGTGTTCCGGAGGATTCAGAGTATTGGTGAGATAAGCCCCCCTTATTTAGAATGCATATCAGTTTGACATACAGGATTTAGAAGAAGATCAATTGACATTACTAGAGTTTGTTTGTGCAAGAAATTTTAATGATATAAACCGCACTGAATTTAAGCCATTCGAGAAAACTTAGCAGGAAGAGGGCTCACACTTTCTGTTCTGTTGGCTCAGCTGTGAGAGTGACTGCAGGGTTTTGGCTCACCATACACATTCTTACTAGAGAATAAAACACATTAATTTCATTGCTCTTTTAGTTCAGGCTGTTCTGGAAGCAGTGTAAGCCATACCAGAAAAACAAACCTCAAAATAATCATGCATTTCTATTCTGAAGCTCTTTGTACAGGAATTTCTTGTGATATAGCCACATCTCCATGCTTATTCTGGTGTAGTAGTATGATCTGATTTCCTCAGTTAGATAAATGTGAACATAATAATCTTTCTGGATAAATAACTCCTTTTATAGCAGTACACTGTCTTGCTAGAGAGATGCTTGTTAAGAGACTGTTTTTAGTTGCTTACCTCTGAGTCGGCACAAAGCAAATTTGGGCTTTTGGGGAAACTACTGTGCATCAGAAAGTTTAAATAAATCTATGAAGGAATGAAGCAGAGGTTGAAATCAGGTGAAAATATCCCCTTGCAAATATGATGTGGGTTTTCTTGGGAGTTTTTTGTTTGTGTTTGGGTTTAGATTTTTTTTTTTTTTTAATTATTACTATTATTTCTTTTGTCCAACAGTGATTTCCAGCTTCAGCTATGATTGATATTCAGAGTCTATTGGTTTAGCAGAGAGACAGAGGAGATTTAGTAGAGAGACAAAGAGGTGTGGGAGCTGGGGCCCAATTATTTAACACATTCTGCTGCTGAGCCCTTTAATTTTTCTTATCAGTTATTCACTTAAGATAACAATTCTGTAGATAAAGTGGATCTTCAAGGAGAAGAAAGCAGGAGGAAACAGAGGTTTTACTGGCCTTTAGCATCTTATTCTAAAGAGTATTTTACTGTAAATGTTTAAAAAAACCCTCAAAACTATTCCGAGGGTACTAAACAAACTACTGCAAGTGAGGTAAGTGAGGGTAAATACAGACTGAAATGCGTTTGCCTTTCCTTGGTCTCTGGCCCTATCCTTTCTTGGGATTTCTCCTTGTCACTGTGGTTGTCCTCATTTCTAGCAGTCCAGTGAACAGCTACTTAAGGTTAACCCTTTTTTGCATTCAGGGCAGGACATTAGGGCCTGCCTTGCTCTTGCTGTCATTTGTATTCACTACATTTTGTTCACAACTTTGTTCTCAGATCAGAGCCTTGTCTAGGGAGAAGAGCATATGGGAGAATTATTAAGCAAAGCCAAGAGGTTCCTGTTTTGGACCTGCAATTATGATGATACTTAAGTAGTTGAGGAGAAATTGCAATGCTACATAAAGATTAATTTTGATTCTCTGCACATTGATGGCTTCAAATAAGAGTACTTACCTAGCTTTTTTTTGTTGTTGTTGGAAAATAATGATTATAGTGATCATGTAATCTTCCTTTTTCACACATTGAGATGATGCTTGTGATAGTGTAGGGCTACTTGGGATGATGAGTGGTGGAAGGATGTAATTAACAAGTAGTTAGGTAATTTATTAATTTACCACATAGAGAACTCTCTCTGTACCTCTCTTGGAGAGTTGAAATACTTTTTCTTTTGCAGGGCTGTTGTAGTAGCTAGGTTCTAGAAAGACAATACAGGTTCATAGGTGTAAGCCAGCCAGCTGGCCTTACTCACCCACTGTTTTGCATGTGGTGGCTGCTTCGTCACCATTTTTGATCTCTCTTGTTGCCTCTGCATAGTTTTATGAGTTGTGTTTATTTAATAAGTGCAGCTGCAATTAGAAAGAAAAGCACATCTTCTTTGGTATTGCAATCCACTTAAGTGTATCTGCTGTCACAACCTTCAGTTTTGCAAACACAAGCAGAACAGGAGAAGAGCTGAATTATTTTCTGTCATTTATCGAAGGTTAACAAAGTTTTAAAAATAATTTCACAGACAGTTTCTGCTGTCAAAAGCACCTATGCATTGACAGTAAAAATGCACAAGTGTTTCTCTGGCTAAATTTTTATTCACCAGCTATTACTTGTTACTGATGATGGCTGAGGTATAAGGATCACCTCTTCCCTTTTAAAATACAGGACTGGCTTCTAGAAGAAATACCTATTTAGGATGCATGCTGCTTAGGTTTTCTCTGAAAGACATTGAAAGACATACAAAAACACAAAATTGGAATTTTTCAAAGCTACCTTAAAGCTGACTCACTTACTCAAGCCAAAATATTTTTTCTGTATCACTAGAAGGTCTTTTAGTGAGATGGTCCAGATAATTGGAAAGGTAACTTGGAAAGGAAATTGGGTTGAGTGTTCTAACTTACTCTAATCAGCACATGCTTATTCCATACTTTCAAAAGACGAAGTTCTTTGTCAGCTGTCTATCATATGTATGAGATATCACTCAGATTCAGTCGTATGTAATACCAATAGAGAGACAGAATATTGGAGTCAAGCTGAATCCTTCCAATTCATATTGTGGCATAAAGAAGGTGAAAGATTAGAATATTCCATTAAATCAAAAAGATCTGTAATGACAAGGAAACAGCATGTTCATATACTGATTTTTTTTTCCTTTTTTAATTGTTCTCCAACAAGAAAGGGAAAAGCTAGAGAAAAATCTGTAGTTGATACAGTCTACATATTACAAAATAAATTTGCAGAATTACTACTTCAGAATTTTTCTGATCAAATACTTATATACGGAATTAGCAACTCACAGGGTGCCTGCTGTCATAGAACAATTCACAATGTCCTAGTTTGATTCACAAAATATAAATTTTTTTTTTAAACTAAAAAGAGAGGGTTTAGTACAAGAAAACACTGAAAGTGCATCCATATTGAAATACATATTAGATTATTATAAGATATACCTCATAGGTTGTTAAGGTAGAAATACTATTTCTGATCATTCTTATCGTTGACTGAAGCCACAGATAACGGCTAGTAGGAATATAATTGTCCTTGTGACTTACTTACTGGCAAAATAAGGAATTATGCCATATTGTTACTACACTAGGCTCATTAAATTTATGCTGTCAAGCATTTCAAGTAAAGAAAATGCCTGTTTATTCTCTTTCCATTTATATAGTTCTTAAACATTTTGAAGACTGTTCTTATTCACATGCGTACAAATCTGAGGATGTTTGACATGTAATTGCTTAGCGTTTTTTTAGATAAACCTTTAAATCTCTTAACATTTTTAGCTTATGTTCTTTTTATTCCTGAGACCTACAATATCTTTTTAGCTACAGTAATTACTATATGTGCTGGTAAAAGTAATTGGCTTCGTGCATTAAATCCTACCTGGTGTTATGACCCAACAGTTTTCTTTTCACTATGGTAGGAAGAGTACCAGCCATCACTTGTATGGAATAGTTTGAAAAATCTCAGCACATCAACTCTGCCAGAAATACAATTCACAGCAGCAGCTTCAGTCTAATTTGTTATCTTTTGGGCTCTCAGCTTTGAAGAGAACTTGTACACATCTGAATAAAAGTCCTGCACTTTTTCTTTATGATAATGGTTTTCAACAGAGGGACTTTAAGGAAAAGAGGAGACAGCATTTCAGTGAAAATGCAGGTGGGATGGGTTTGATAATGTTTTTAGAGATCAAAATACAGCTTTGAGAAGCAATCCTTACAGTAGGAGTGCTGTTCTTCTATTGGTGAGAAGCAAATAGTTTTCAAATACAAAGTGAAAGCTGAAACGAGGCTGTATAGATAGATAACAAACAGCAGTAGGCAGTAAGTTTAAGTTGAGTGTTCAAGATAAATAAGTTTATTTTAAAACATCTTGCAACACTTTTTTGTTCCATAATCCTTTGAGGAAAGTGTGGCATCTATTTTTTCTTGTAGATAAAAATGTAATATGCTAAAGATTGTTATGAGTGTGAGATTTTTATTAGTGTTCAACAAGCACCTTTGACTAATACTTGTGAACCAGCTTGATTAACAATTAACAATCTGATGCCCATAACCACAGAGTGCAAACCCCAGTGGTGTTGCTTTGTGAAAAAACTGCAGCAGGAGAGGACAAGTTACAGTTCCTTGCAGCCTTTCTTGATTATTTCTCAAATAGATTTTTTTTTTTTTTTTTTAAATAATGTACCTGAGGAGCTGCGTTTGGGTGCCTGTGCCACTAATGACTAGGGATTTGCTGATGTCTGCATAAAACTTGAGTTGTGTAAGAAACCAGTCAGAGCTAAAATTTGTCGTAGGAGCCTGTCCTGCTGATGTGCAGAGTGTAACAGTCCTGCAGTGCTGGGGGGACATTTTCTCCACTGAAGGGCAAGCAGAGCTTGTAGCACTCACCCTTTCAAGAAAAGGTGTGTGTGTGTGTCTGAGTGTGAAGAGAGTGAGAATTCCTTTGGGGAAGAACAGCTATAACGCAACATCTGTAACACAGAGGTGTGTGAAGGATTTCTTAAGGGAAAAACTGTTGGTTTTTTTTCAAGTGTAATCAAGGCTGAAATCCTGCCTATCAGTAATTGTGCTCTGCATCATTCAATTTATGTTGTATTGCCTAACTTTGTGCATTGGATAAGAGTAAGTACAATGGCTATAGGTGGATGAATTTTTTATAATAACAGCTCTCTTTGGAATATAATTTCTGGGCTTAATCTGTACTAGTAGGCCTCTGTTAGCAATTCTTGGTGGAGACAGTCTTGTTTGTAGACTTTAACTGAAGAGAAAGAACAGGTAGGCTCTTCTAGATATGCGTAGATGTTTTCTAGCCACAGTAAATCATGTAGCTATTTACTCTTAAATAAAAAAAAAAAAAGGCAACAAAAATTTATCAGGAATGTGACAGGATGAATATGAAAAATAAAACAAAACATGAAACATTGTATAAGAATATTTCATCCATTTGAATCCATTTAATATGACACTTCATAGTATTTTGTCAGTCATGGTAATAGGTTCGGAAAAATCAGAACAGAACAAGCTAAAGGACTAATCTGTGAAGATGAGCCTATGCTACAGAATTCTTTTCTGCTACAGAATTAATTTTCTTGCTGACCAGGAAAAAATATTCTTACCAAACTGGTCTTATCCAGTCTTAGCTGATGCAGTTAATTCTCTTAAGAAATATTGCAAACATCAAAACTTAGCCTGTTTCATCAGCTCCTGTGAGTCATAAACACTTCTTTTTCCTAAGGGAAAAAATCTTCTCTTTCCTTGTGAACTAGCAGTTAAAATGTTTGTAGGATGTCGGGATACATTGATATATTAAGACTAATAACAGGTCTGTTTCATATATTGCTAAGTATTAGATGTCAATTGAAAAATACATGCTTTTTGCTTTAAATGAGAGAAAGGAAATGAGATCAGACATCTTTCATCCTTCTCCAATCCTCATTGAATTAGTACAAAAACTAAACCATACAATGAGGAGAGAAATTAAGAAGCTTGCAAAATATTGCTGTGAATAAAGGGTTACAGTTTTACATGTTTATGCAGCTTTGTAATTTCTCATCTTTCATTCCTCCCAGCCTGTTTACTGGTACCAATCTGTGTTCAATAGAAAAGCCTGCATGTATTAGACAGTTCTGGGTTTGCATGTATTCTTAAAGAGAAAATTTTTACGCAAAACTTTGACCCATAAAGTTAATCCAGCAGTTTCAGATGTAAATTGAAGGATAATAGAAGTTAATGTAGCATTAATATTTTTCACGCTTTTCACTCGTTTACAAAGTTTATTCCTCTAACCTTTCAGGCATTCAGAAATAGTGCAAGCTCTCTGCAGTCACTACTAAATCCCTGAGTAGCTGGGAGATTTTGGGTATCTTCGGTTAAGCAGCCTGCATAGCTGCCAGCTCCCAGAGGAGTTACAGGCATTAACCTTGGGGGAGTAGGTAGAGGTCTCTTTAGCACAGCAGAATGGAGCACTCACCGGTGTTCTTGCACTTGTGAAGCCGCAGTGGTGTCACCTCTCTTTGCTAATTAAGAGTTACGGGGAATCTGACAACTGAGGACAGTGTGAACTTTAGTGTGGAGAAGCATGAGGAGATAGTAGACAGTTCTAAAGCAAGGAAAGAATCAGAAAGGAAAAGAATGTTGACCAAGTGAATTTCGGCAATCTGCATGAAATAAATGTCCAAGTAGAGGACTTGGTCACTGTTCACAAGTGATGCCTCCTTGTGAGAGACCGATATCGAGGAAAAGGTTTAGGCACTTACCAACTAAACACTGAGATATCTGACATCTTGCTTAGAGATATAAGCCGTTAAAAAATACAGAAAAATATTTTTTTCCTCTCGTACCTTGTCACTGGAGCATTGTTTTCCTGTTTCCAGGATGGTTTGTGCATTTACGTCCAGCAGCCTTTGTATGAAACCAGAAATAATACCAAAGACAGGAATTATACCAGTAATATGTACATTACTGATAGAATATGCCACTAAACTACTGGATAAAAGGCAGGTACTACAATCTCCCTTTCCATACTTTAAAAAGACAGTTGTCATTACTGTGTGTTGCAAAAAATCCAATCCTAACTGTACATGCTGGACATAAATGACAATCCTCCCATGACCCTGGTTGGAGTCACTTAAAAAGCTGTGGCCCTCAGCTGTCCGTTAATATGCTTTAGCATACATTTTGACTTGAAAATCTAACTAACTCTCTGAGAAAATTTCGTCTTTCAGTATGGGCTTGCTTAACTCACCTTTGACTTTGGTTGAAGTTAGCCTGGCTGCCTTGACACGGATGCAGCTCAGTATGCACCTGGCTCTGTTTTGCTGATTTTGCTTATCACATGATAATGACAACAGACAGAATGGCCTGGTGAGTGTAGTAGTATCTTGGCCTCCTGCAGGTTTCATACTGTGTCCCTACTGTGTCAAGACTTTCAAAGGACTTGCTCATGTTTTTGGATCCCAGTGTGAAATAGGGAGAGTGGTAGTCAGCTGCTGCGATTGAGCCAGCTCCAGACACGCTCACAGTCTTGGACATCACCAAAGGCACTTTTAAGGGAATTAGGGAATAGACAGGCTTCCAGGCTGCTGAATAGAGCTTGTTTGGTCTGTTTGTTTGTATGCTTTCTTCTAAGTCAAGCCAATTATTGCTGATGAAAGTAAAAAGATGAACTTATTTCAGATTTAAAGGTTTGCTTGGTTTACTTTTAACTAGGTGTTATTAGCTTTCCCCACACTTTTTAAAACAAGTTGAACAAAGATTCTAAGCTCAGGACACTCTTTAATTACTAAGACCCATGAGGGAGAAGAGCAGTCATTTTATTTTCAGAGGAAGACAAACACAGTTGCTTTCTAAGGGATAGCAAAAAATGCGAAATTACGTGAACTGGATAAGATAAGAAAGAAAAAAAAAAAGAAGAAGAAAAAGTATAGCATAATCTTGAAAATCTTTGAAGAACAAATGAGTTGGTGCTGTGTATATTGTTCTCTCTGAGAAGGAAAAAAGTAAGGGAGGGTAGGGTAGTTTGATGTCTAAATGAAGTAATCTCCAGGAAAAAAAAAAAAAGATTATATTTGTTAAACTGTAAGAAAAAAATCAGAAGATAATATGGCTTTGTTCGCAGTATTACATAAAGAAGATTAAAGACGGGAAACAAGCTGCTTAAACACTGTAAACTAATTAGTTCAACGAATTGTTTTCCTGAGGTTCATGAGATATGAAACATTGGCACCAGTGCGTGAAATACACTCTGCCTCAGTGCTCTTTTCAATTTATTTTTCTGTTAGTGTCATATGTGTGTATAAAAAAAGAGCAGCCAAAAAGAAAGAGGTTACAGAGGGAGACCAAAGCCTGTCAGATGATTGAAGCTGACATTTTGTCATCTTAAGGCCGATACAGGAGGGCCCCCTTCTAATGCCCGTGTATAAATACCAGCTTCATTTTCTGCTATCACAGGCTACACTGCCCAAATGATGTCGTGATGAGGCCCAAAGGGATTCCTTTTGCTGCCCTGTGCCCAGCTCCATGCTAAGCTGTGCACAAGCAAGCTGACAACTCGCTAATTAGCTCACGCAGCATCGGGGTGACTGGGGGGAGGCAGGCGAACTGGGACACTGCGCGGGCTTCAGCTGTGTGTGCTGTGGGAGGCTGGCTAGACGGGGGAATGGCAATGACAGGTGTTAGGCATGGTAAGTGTTTCAACAGCTTTGGATTTTTGTCTTTCTCTTACTGGTTGACACAAGATTTGGATAGAATGTCAAATTGTGCAAATGTTCCAGATACTCTCTAGAACACATATTTGCCTATATACTGAACTGGATTTCCTTTAGGGAGCCAGTAGCTTTATTACGTGTAATTATTTATCATTATACTTTGATGAGTATAACTTGATAAATTGTGCTTGGTTGGATAAATTGTTCTGCGCCATACCAAAACGCTTGATCAGATGTGTCCAGTATTGTCATGTTTTAAGAAGATATTCCTATTTCTTGTATTGGATGGAATATTCAGGATTTTGCCACTCTACAGAAATATAACAATATAGATTCCTCTTCTTTGATTTTTTTTTAATACATATAGCAGTATGTAGGATATGACCATATGGAATCATACATAAACTTTTATATCAGATGAGGATGTCAGAGAGTAGTGCTTGGGGGGTGCCTGCAAAAGTATAAGAATAAGTTTTGCTTAGAGAAAAAGAGGAGGGAGAAATCCCATTATGACTTTAGGTTATATTTTTAATAGTACTGAAATACTGGGGATAGTGAACATTTCAATTTAGACAATAGCCCGAGGGGTTTTAAGTAATATCTGAGAGGTGCTGAATATATAGCTGAGATAACATAATAAGGACATAGTGGATACATCATTTAGTTGGGTCTTCATCAGTTGTTTTCTGTAGGTGAGAGGAGGAGGAGTTTTGATTTTTTCCTCTGAGTTTTGTAATGATTATTGCTTTCCAGGGCACACAGGTGACATTCTGTTGTATGTAACCAGTGCAGAACATGGGAGTTGTTGATATTTACGCTGTTACTTACGAGAAGAATTCTGTCTGTCTAGCTTGTTTTGTTTTGTTATGTTTTTAGTTAATACAAATCTTTCTATAATGTTATGCAAATGTTATGTCTTAGGTGGTAATCATCTGCTGTATTTGACGTTGAATTTCTTAAGTATGCTACCATGGAATATAGGTCTGTAGCTTGAAAAACAAAGCAATGGGTTTGGAAATGGAAAAAAGGAACCAGGGAAAGGAAGGGAGGAGGGAAAGACACTCTCAAAATCAATTACTGTGTCATGTCCTACTTTCTAAAGCTCTCTGGTAATGCCCTGTTTGGCAGCAAGGGTGCCTAGCTGGTTCTGCAGTGGCATCCTTCAGCAAAAAAAGCACCTCACTTGAACACAAATCATTATTTGGCCAAAGTAACAAAGGGCAGAGGTATATTTACAGACCTCTTACTCCCACTCGCTCTTTCATTTTTCAGCTGTTGAGGTCAGTACATTAGTTCCTAAAAAGTGAAACCAACCTGGGAGTCTTGATAGCTTAGATTCTGCTCAATTACGGCTTTTAAATAGGCAAATCAGATTCTAATTAGCAACACAGTCAGAACAAAGTGCTATTTTTATTACCCATTACAATGCATTTGCTTACGTATGTACCCTGCATTTACAGATGCTATTCATTATTTGTTTTTGTTGGTCACAAAGGTGGCATTTGTTACTTACTATTTCTGAAGTTACCAACCTGAGCAATGCTATAAAATCATTGTTCACAAAAACATGAACAAGCAGCACTTGTCAATTTTATGTCAGGCCCAATGAACTAAAAATCTGCCTAGTGAGGAGGATGATTGCCTCCTTGTAAACTTGACAATATAGCCCCATCTTTCCCCTGGCAAGGTGATAGAAAAGACGTTTTTGTAGTCTGCAGTAAAGTAGAAATTTGGAAGTGAAAGCTCTTGATCTTAATCCAACATTTTCTTCAAAATCTGGAGCTTCTATATGTCTGGATGCCATTACCAATTTTGTTGTATACTTCTCCTTAGAAGCACATTTTGTGTTACTTCGATTAGGATGTAGTGTTTAATATTGCTTAGTAATACTCCCTTGGAAGAACATATGGTACATAGTATTCTATCATGTCAATAAGAAACAAACCTTAGCTTCTTGAAAGGAGTATATTTCAGTTTAAAATGTATCTGATGAAGAATGAGCTAATCTGTTGAGGAATAGCAGGGAATAAAACCTCAGACTTTTTTTCAGAAATAATTAGATACTTAGGGACCTTTATGGGTTCCAGAAGTAAACCCGTGTGACCCTGTCCTATTTATTAAGACTGATGAACTCTTGTTAGTGTGTTTACCATTTCCCTCTTGCATTACCACTGTTTTACAAGCTGTCTAGAAGTTTGCAACTTTTATGCTATATGTTTTTTTACCATCTGACTTTCGTGACTTTTTCCATAAAATTTATTGGTTGTGGGAGTCTTAGAAATTCTAAGCTACTTAATGGTTCTGGCTGCATCCATTATATAGCCTTTTTTTCTTTTTTTTTCTTGCCCCCCACTCCCCCACCCCGACATCTGTGTAGATATCTTATGAAATTTACAAAACCTTTCTGACTAATCCCATAGGATGACCTACACACTGAAATCCTACCAGTGTTTGTTGCTGCTAATTATTCTGGGTAAACCTGTGGGAATCGGGCCCTTTTCTTAATGATTTTAGGAAAACAACTAAAAATTTTGCTCACTCTCAAGAAGATTACTCACCCCATCTTTGTGACTTCAGTTTAGCCTAAAACTTGTGTCCTGCACAGAGGTGGTATCCACAAAACTGCTAGTTTAATTTTGTTTCTTGTTAATTTAGAGTAAGGAAGAGGGAAAGAGAGAGAGGACTGTATTTGGCACTGCAGTGTAACACAACCAGCTGTGTAATGTGGCACAAGTGGCTTATTAGATATGACATAATGTGTAGTATTTCTCTCATGGCATTATATATCTGTCAGGGCTTTTGGCAGTCATTTTTTTTCTGAGTTTGAAATCCTTCTCATATATTTTCAGTGAGTATCAGTTAAAATGTCCAGAAATCCCTCTGCAACCAATCAGTTTTGCTTCCTCTAAATATCTGCCTTTAATTGATGGCTTGTTAAACTGAGTTAGGAAGCCATGGGGAGCTCAGCCTACACTGTGTGGACACAGCTGTAACTTGACACAGACTATGGATTTGGAGAGGTTTAGGCAGCATGACTGTATCTAGATATATATTTTTTTTTGTAATTAGAAAACTGTGTAATTGAAAACCTGAAAAATTTTTAATTCCTTTTTTAGTCAAGAATGCATCCTGTAACTGGATGTTTTGAAAATGTTATATATACGTATTTTCTAATGACTGTTAAAGAAGAAATGCATTAAAAACAGTTCTTTTTTTTTTGTAATTGCACAGAAACTTGGTTTTGAAAGCGGTTGAAACAGCCAGCAGTCTCTAGTAATGTAAAAGAAAAGAGATTTTCCTTCCATAGGGAACGCTTTTTTTGCCAAAAGGAGATATCAAAAAAAACCCAAAAACTAACCCTTGAAAAATCTGTTCCTACTTTTATGTATCTTTGCTTTTAAGTAGCCTGTGTATCAGAAAGTGTCTTGTTCAGGTACCTTATTATGTCACACACTGATATCCTTCTTGGTTTAAGTATTTCTGCAGTGGTATATGATGCAGACAGATCAGCAAAAGTGATCTGGAAAAAGAAAACATTATTCCATTTCAGCACAGGCTACTGGATTTCTTCCAGAATGTACCTTACGTGTAATAGAATATCAAGAGTGTCTGAATACTAAGGTCCTTCCAGGGATTTTAGGGCTACACATTCCAAATTTGAATAAACTGGTGAGATTTTACCCATTCAAAATTGCTACTGGCATTTTTTGGATGAAAATGAAACACTGAAAACCATAATCCTTGCATTCTGCTCGACCACTCTGCAGTTTTGTGTTGCTGCAGGCTGTGCTACAGAAGTCAGTAACATTCACACTTGGAGTTATTTGTAACCAAAGCAGGTAAATCTTTGCAGTCTTGACTTATTAGCTCCCCAGCTTTACGGAGCACTAATGTGGTTACTTCCAGCTGTTACTTCATGCAGCTCTGTATATTGCTCTTAAGTGCTGAGAGCTTTCCTTTTATTTTTATTTTTTTTTAAAAAACAGCTCTTTTAAAAAAATGTACACGTCGGAATCTGATAATTAGTTGAGTATCATAACTATAAATTGTTCCTTGACAATGTGGTTTCCTTTACAAACCTTTCTAAATTTCCAAGTGGTTGAGCAGAAGAAGTTGAAATTGAAAGAAAAAAAAGAGCGGTGTGAGGAGAAAGTACAAATGGACTAAAGAAGAGCTGAGACTTCTTGAGCTTTGAAATGGAAGGCTCTCTGAAGTGAGACTGCTGCACACGAGAGGGAGGGAGGAGGACGACAGTCAGCAAACAGACATTCCTCTGGAAGTTTGGGATTGATCTTCTTTTCATAAAAATCCTCAGGGAAATTAATATTTCTAACAAATTACCTTCAACAAATGTAGCTTTGATAATTTGAGGTCTTGCTTCCCGCAGCTGTCCATCATGCATTGCTGCCAACCCTGGTGCAGCAGAGGAGGTGGCATAAGGTGCCAAAGGCTTGGGTCTCTGGTTTTCCTCTTTAGGCAGGCCATGAATGCTGCTAGGCATGGCCCAAGTGTGGACCTACTGATTCGTGGGCAAGTGCTTCAGTGTATGCATACCATGCCACCACTGACATGGTAACAGGCAGCTTGTGAGGGCTGAGATACACTGTGGCGAGTCAGGTAAACAGCTGCAAGTGTCTGCCTGGAGAATACGTGCTGGAGGCCCAAGGGTCAGCAATATATCAAATAAAAATTAAATAGAGAATCAATACTTCAGAAAATACCTGCCAAAGTTGTTTACAGATTTATATTTGGATCATGTGATTTGTTTATGCAATTCTTCATGCTCACTTTGATGACTCTGCATCCTGTTTCTCTCTACTCATGCGTCTTACTGATTAAACAAAATTGATTCTTCTTTTTTTCACTTTGTTTCTTTTCTCTGACAACTTTTGATGTGTCCAGGCATGGAAGCACTGTGTGGTTGAAAAGATCAGCAATCAGCCTAAAAGCTTGCAGCTATCCTGTACTTATTTATGGGAAGCTCTTGGTTTCTAATGGGAATGTAGGACAGAGTTCTAGGAATGCAAAGTTAGCTCTGAGTTGTATTTGTGCATGTGTACAACTCTGCCAAGTTCTCTTCCAGCCATAAACTTATTTTACCATTTGAATTTCTTGAATTCTGTTTGGTGTGTAATATTCAATCATTCAGCCTCAAATTGTAGCGCAGTATCTTGGATAGACTGAAAGATCTGTGCTTTGGGAATGGCAGGAATAAAAAATCTCGTTCCACCTGTAACACGGATTTTTCCCAAAGTACATCTCGTTTCAGGAGGGAGGAGAGAATTCACAGTTAAAAGGATTTGCTTGCCATAAACTGTAGCAGCAGGAACTGGGATTAACAAATTAGCATTTTTAGCTTATCCTAAGGTCCTTAGCAAAAATATAAGGTGAAGGCAACATCGTATGCTTTTCAGAGGAACATGTGGAGCAGCCTATGCCATAATGTCTGAACAGATGAATGGCATTTTGCCTGTCATTGGAGACTGTTCTCACTGTAAAGGTTCCAGTAAGTCAGTTTGCCAATGTTGCAGTTAAGGCTTTTCATCAGTCTTGCATTTGCGTTACTTAAGTAGTTTTATTTCAGAAGTGCTTATAGCTCAGATAACTGATCAGGTTCATGTAACTGATCTGTATCTGTTTGTGATTCTACCCTCTTTACCTCCCACGAGTTGTACCTTTCTTGTGCAAATAAGCTGCCAGCTACTGCCTCTGCTTGATCTCTATGCTACAGATGTTTCTAATTAACTCTACTGTGACAGGCCAGGAGGATATAGTTACAGAGGTTGACAGGTCCCAGAGTCCTTGGAGGCACTGTTCTGTCACCTGACGCATTCCTTGTGCTAACATCTTTTTGGCAAGCTTTCCTAATTATTACAGCCAACCAGTACCTCTGTGTTTGCTATGGAGAGTGTGGAGTGATAGCGTCTAAAAGCCAGCAAAGAATGCAGGCTTCCGAGGATGTTGAGGCATTGACCTGATTTCAATTTTTTCAACATTCTGTTTTGCTTTGCACCAAAAATGCACCTGGGCTTTCTTTGCTGTTTAAAGTCACAAGTAAGATTCCCCACTCTCCTCCTGCTCCCCTCCCCTCCCCTCCACCCCTTCGGCTTGGCAGCCAAGCACCGGCATGCAAGTTGTTATGGGCCAACTTCTTTGTATTGCAGATTTAAAGTGGCGGTTGTGATATTGGATGGCTTGCACCTGTCTTTTGTAAAATTTTTCCTCGGACTGGGTCAGAGAACCAATTGGAGAGTACTTGCACACACATGAGGAATCTCTTGCACTAAATGAGCATGTTACTTGTTGGTTCTGGGTGAACTTTGGATTTAGAGGCATCTGGAAGAAGTGAACAGTGTTCTTGAGAAGGATATTGCACCTGCACCTGGAAATAGATGGATGTCCTGAAAATCTCTTTAGCTCACTGCTTGATACTATCAAACAGAAGTGGAGGTGCATGCACACTTTAGCAATGAAAGATAGATAGAAGATACCTTTCCAATAAAGAAAGGCTGATTTTTTCTTAGGCTAGGAAATGAGAGCTGCCCATCTAATGAATTTAAGATTGGGAATCTCATTCTCTTTGATCTGTCACTTGAGATTAAGAGTTACTATTTCCTATTGGTCTTCATGGAATACAGTTATAGTTGCCTTAGTGTAACAATGTTCACATTAACACTTAATTGTTACTCTCCTCCTGATTTGAGGAATTCTCCTCTTCATATTTCATCACCAGAGAATGTTCTTACATTGGAAGAGCATTTGGAATCACTGAATAAGAAGACTACTTATGATATATCTTCAACTAGGAAGTTATAATTTAGATATATATCTTTATTTTCTTGTAATTTGTTTCTGTTGTCTTTTGGAGGCTTCTTTTAGAGGCTAAATTGCAAAACTGTTTATTATACAGAAAAAGGAACTCCTGTGTAGTGTAAGTACTATAATATTGCTCACTGGCACAAAAAGGCAGTGGCTTTCTTTATCTCATTTGTACATTCTGTCTTGTGCTGAAAGACACATTAGTAAAGATGGAAAAATTATACTGTGGCAAGGTCAGGCTGACAGACCACTGCTCGTGGTCTGCAGTTCTCCCCTTCCAGATGACTGCAACTTGTTCCTTTGTACCAGACTCAGATTCTTTATGAAAACAACCCTTAGGCATGGATTTGACTGTCCACTGAGCGCCAAGGTTTATACATTCAGATGTACTGTAGAAACACAGGGAACAATCACAGTGTCTCTTGACTTTATCAAATCAGGCAAATAGTTGCCTTGAAAGCACTGAAGGATTGCTGCCTTCAGTCATTAGAGCAGTTCAAAGTGGTAAGATCATCTCATCAACCTTAGCAATGGCCACATAATTTGGGTGCTGCTTTATCTGGTGAGACTGAGCAAAGAGACAAAAAAGCATGGAAGTCTGCAAGTGTAGGTAGGTGTGCACCAAAGCAACACGTTTAACACAGTCCACTTCCTAAATATAGGAGTGAGAATGTTCATGAAGATGGCAAGGGAGCAGCATATTCCTCATGTTTTGTGCCAGTGTGTAGACTCTGCATTGCTGTCATTTGAATCAGCTAGGGTGGAAGATTTGTGCCAAACCAGGTACAAATGGGTGACAGCTTCCCAGGTGTTTCCTACTTCTATTTGCTATTTCAAAAAAAAAAAGGTCAAAATTATAATTTTTCTTAAAGAGAGAGTCATTCTTTCTAGCATGACAGAGGGCCATAGGAGGCTGAAAAGATAAGCAGAAAGAAAGATTGATAGGAGATTTCTTAACTGGAAAGATTCCTTCCTTCCCGTTCAAGTTGCCCTTCCTATTGGCCAGAGAGATTCCCTGAAGGGGATGCGGTTCCGTTTTGCTGCTTCTTCAGACGTCCTTCACTAGAAGATTCTTCCATAACTGTCTGAGATGGGAAAACTGCAAAAGGAGCCGAGCTTTGCAGAACAGGGGAGATCAAGAAAGAAAGGGAAAACAGAGGAGAGGGAAAACCGTCCGTGTCTTACTCGCTTCTATTCACTTCCTTCCATTGTCAACTGGAGATTAGCAGACATCATATTGTGAGGATATTAACTTAATAAAAAAAAAGCGTTTGTTCACCAGCTGCCTAGAGCCAATGCTACATAATGCTATGCGTACTAGCATTCAGTTATATTTCAACAATTCCCTTTAGGTCCATTTTCACTAAATCACTAAAGCACATTGCAACGGTGTTCTCTTTTATTGGAGTACAAATGGTTAATCTTCAGTCATGTGAATTTCAGCATATGATTTCAGTTCTTAGATCTGTCAGAGCTGCTGATTCAAAGTTGGTTCCTAAAAACAAAATACATGTGTGTGTAAAGGGGAGAAGTTTTACTGCAGGACCTCAGGGAACTCCTTGTATTGTAGGAGTGTGATAGCTGAATCCTGGAGTATTTCAAAAACACCTTTGGAAAGTGAGTCCACTGCTTTAAATAATGTTGATTGGCACAATTAGGATTCAAGACTGTCTGTGAAAGGATCACTTCTAGCATGAGCTGATATCTTATGAAGTAGTTTGCTGACAAGTGAGAAACTATAAAATTCATTTTCTTCTGCTCTCATAATAATGCAATCCTAAGTTTGTTTTCTCATAAACATCTTCTCCCTCCCCTTTTCTTGAATGTACATGCTAAAAATATTGTCATTAAAAGCAATTTTTTCCTTCTCTGCCTAAGGAAGATTAATTTTTTTTTTTTTTTTTTTTTTTTTTATGATCTAGGTCTTGCCTGTTTAAATCTGTGTTATAGTCCTGTTTTATTTGGTGATAAACTGGTTTTCAACTTTCAGGCTTTAGGAGAAAAAACATTTTCAAGAGTTCTCCTACTTAAATAAAGAAATAAGCATCTGTGTTTTAATGTTCCTTTAAATATAATTCAAGGCAGATTTCATGTAGATATATTTATTCCATCTAATCTATACTAGCTGTGCACCTGACATGCATATTAGTTTTCTGTTTCAAGCCAAACACAACTGGAATTCTGCAGAGAGCAAAAGAGAAACAGTGAAACAGATCCTTCTCATCAAAAAAAAAAAAGCCAGGCAAAGCACATAATCTCATATCAACAACCTAGCAAACCTGTTTCTTACAAAATACATGTAAAAGAAGCTGAGAAGTAGATGCTGATCACATGAGACAGGAAATGACAATTTAAGTAACAGGTGCCATGCATTCTTCTAGCTTCAGTCCTTTAGTAATACATGCTTTTCCACTCTAGTATGTGCAGTCTGGAAAAAATCTGTTCCTGTAAAACACGCATTTATTTCTTCTCCTTCTACTTCTCTATGATTTGTGCTGTCTTGTTGCATGTGCTGGAGCACTCTCTTCTAACATCCATGCAAAATATAATATGCACTGGCTTCATGACTGTGCAGTTGATTGTCATGGCAAGTGCTAGATGAATGTGCTCTGTGTGTGTGAGTGCAATGTATCCTAACCAACATAAAAGAGACGTAATCCCCACTAAGAAATATTCAGAAGTAAAGATCAATATGTGCTTATTTTGGCTTTCCATATTTGAATTAACAGATCTAAGTGGGATGTTGAGTTTTACTTTGTCTGTGCTTAGGCTTGTTCACAGCCTCTGACAAGATATGTATGAAATGTTTAACAACTAGAGGGAGTCCGACCTGAGATTTTTCTCCCATAGCATGTATGTGTATACATATGGTTGCTCATTCACTTGCTCTCAACTTCTTTTTGTGGGCCCCAGTTACAGTTTCATAAGTGTTATTGTAGTCACAAGATACACAATGTGATCTGTGCAACTTTCTCCAGCGGATCGTGTAGGAGGCAAGGGATGTAAAGAGCATGGCTATGCATTCCCTCCCCAGGAATCTGGGAGGACTGTTTTGCCATGACCTTGGTCTGGTTTTTCTCTACATTCTTTGCTGTCCCCAAGCTGTGAAGCTGACGTGTTTGGACAAACTCATTTTGTTAAGTGGAAATCCCCTTAGAAAACTAGGAATAGAAATTGATGGGAACTCTACATGATTAAGTGTTCAGTGAATTTTTTCTGCGACCTATCATGAATTTACTTAGGAGCGAAGTCTGCTAAGTATTTTGATTATCTGCTTCATATGCTTTCAGCTGGAGTGATCTGAATTCTTTCTATAGCTAGTATGACATAATAGTTAACGGTCTGGCTTGGCCAACATTTTAAGCCATGTTTGCAAAAAGAATATTTCCCTTTGCCGGAGGGTTGTTTTTTTTCCAGTTTTAAATAGCTGTTGTAAGAGAATCTTAAAAAGGTTGCATTTCACTCTGTCTTCTTAAAGAGGAGAAAGAAGCTGAAGAAGTTTTCAAGGGAATAGAGAGAGGGAAGTGCTAGTTCATTTCTGTGTAATTCTTAAGCCGATGGAAGAGTATGCTAGCCTATAGAAGCAATGCAATCCATAGAAGAAAGTGTTTTTTAAGAGCAACAGGCTCAACAGTATTCCTGTGTATAGAGGACACCTGTAGTCACCTCCTCGTCCTATCCAGTGTGGTGGAAAGCAAAAACGTGTACTATAAAATGGTCCCTGAAGAAAACATGAGTTGGTTATGTTTGGGTCATAGGTACAAATCTTCTGGTACTCTTTTGCCCACAGCTCCATGAATGGACACCAAGGACAAAATAAAAGATTTTTATGCTCCCAACAGGTATCATGCCTCAGTCAGGGGTGCACAGGCTGCCATGAAATGCCAACCCATCTCTGTTAAACAAAAGAGCTTGGAATGAGAAGCTGTAAACTGTTCTCCAGATGTTTATCTCTTGGGTTTACATTCCTTCTTTTGTGTGTGAGACAATTACTTGCCATGTTTTTGATGTTCTGCTGAAGCAAGTAATATTTGAGAAATTGAGGAAAGCAATGTATTCCAGCTGAAGTTTGTTTCAGTTTGGTTGAGGAGGTGCAAGCTGCAGCAACTTTCTTTCTGAATTTAGAACAGCTGAGAGTGTGGTGGAAGCCTGAGTAGTATAGGCTTGCTCTAATACCTCAGTCAATAAGTGGAATAATGTACCAGGCAGGGAATGAAAAGCTACATTTTAGGGGTGAAGCCAGGGCCAAAATGCTTCATGGTAACTTGCTCCAGTGCAAGAGTGTCTCTTATTTGTCTCTCAGCGAAATTGCATGTAATAAATTTCCTACTGATGCTGTATCAGCAAGTAATTGCTTTTACTGTATCTTAAAAGCTTTTCATACTTTAAGTTCTTCAGTGCTCTTTAAATTTTATGTATTGCTTTGAGTAACTTTCCTTTGCACTTAAACCCCCTTCTGCTTCCAGCTGTACTGAAAGTAAACCCTGCATAAGAAAATTACTGCTGCACTTAGAAGAGGTTTGCCAGCTAAACACTTCATTGCCAGATATATAGCTCAGTGACTGCATCCTTATGCATCCTTTAAAACAGATCATGAGTCATGTACAATTGTAGTATTTTCAGACGAAAGTCTCTTGCTCCCTTTCCTCTCCATGTTGCTTCCCTCACCCTCCCTCAAAAGGAAAGACAAAAGGGGATGTGTGGAGGTTTGTGGATTTATTTAAAACTGTGTAAAACATTCAGCCATTGTGTATGGAAGCATATGCAGCTATATCATTCATAGATCAGTTCTGGCAGGCGTTTTCTCAACCATATACTCTAGATCTAGTCATTCCATTGCTTACAGTTAACGTTTTGTATCAGTGTTACATTGTCTGCTGTGTTAAGCCCAAGTGATTTTACTTCTGAATGCTTTTTTAGAAAACATATTTTAGCTTAATCTGTTTCCTTGCTATGTGGTGATTTAAGAGGTGTTCGATCCCTTTCTCTAATTTTTGGCTGGGAAGGAGGCTTTTGGGATTGTTTAGAGAAAGGTCATACAGTTAAAAGCAACAGTAAGTCTCAAAGATAAAGAAAGAGGATCACTCCTTAAGAGGAGCAATTCAATGTGAATACTTGTATTTGTTAAAAATCCCTACGTTTTTATAGGCACAAAGTTAGTGTCCAGCTGTTTTGAATGAACTTCTTGGGTTATGTTGGTTTTCTGTTTTCCTTTTCTTCAGTCTGCCTAAGGGGAAAGAGAAAAGTTTTTTCCATTTTATAAAGTGTCCAGAGGCTGGTCTAACCGTGCAAGAAAAGACAGCTTTAAAAGCACACATGAGACTCATCAGAAAATCACAAGTAAAATTCTAGCCACCCAGGTGCTGATTTTTTTTTATTATTTTATTTTTTAATTTGAAGTCAGAAAGCAGAGGTCTTGTGAAATCTTATTCAAGATAGCGATAGAATTCCCAGTGACATTAATGGAAACAGATTCAGACCTTCTGTATTAATTTGTTGTCTCTTCCACAGTATTGTGGGTGGCTGGCTTCGAGCAAAGTTTGCAATTGAATTTGCAGTACTAACACCAACTCAGCAGATGTTTTATTTTCTGTTTATTTGCTACATTCTTCAATGCAAGCCTTGGTGCTTTGGCCAAAAGCTTATTATGTGCATCTAAAATGCTTGTGTCTTAGTCTGTCAAATAACTGCATGCAGTTAAGATCTTCAGCATGACCTGCAATTATTGTAGTTTCATTGATCACCTGATATACCCAAGGCATATCAAGACAAGCCTAAAAAAGAACATTTTGAAGAGTTGCAGGAAATAATTGATCAAGAGGTTATAGTATGTAGGACATACTGGAATTTGTGTAGCCCGAAGCAGAAAGTTCCTTTTTCCTTTCAAACCTCTTTGCAAATCTCTGAAAGTATTTGGTGAGGAATTCAGAACTCAGTTTAACTTTCTTTGAGTCTACAATGTTGCAGGAGTCACTAGATAAGTTACAAGCGGTCATTTAAAGGTATTGCTTGTATTAGATAATTGACTTTTTTACAAATCAGCTTGATTACATCAGTTAATCAGCTTATTGCTGTATTTGTTTAATGTCTGTTGTGCTTTAAATTGATTGTTACTGTGGTCTTCTGAAGAAGAAGGCAGCCTTGATTCCATCTCACTTGCTACACTTTTCAGCTAAATGGCAGCTAATACAACTGGAGGATAAGTTAGTTGCCCGGATGCCGGCATGGCCACCTTGCCCAGCGGCAAGTAGCTGATGTCGTCGTGGGATGTCCCCTCCTTTCTGGGAGGTGCCCACTGGTGCAGGGGGTGAATGAGGGAAGTTACTCTTCTGGTGTTGAAGCTGGGTGGATCACAGTCATGCCAGTGGCTCGGTGCAGATGGTGAGCTGTGCATAGCAGAAGGAGAGCTGTGCTGGGCTGCAGGGAATGGAGGCTGATAGGAGCTGCGCTACTCTGGACCGTCATCACACTTTTGGGTTGGGGGTTTCCTTTTGGAGTGGAGAGGGAGAGAGATGCTAGGCAGTACTTCCAAGCGTGAGCTACCAAGGGGACAATATTTCTGGGGCAGAAAGCTAGCATAAAGACACTTGGCCTGCATTCAAGTCTATCTAATGTGTCTAAGACCTAAAAAATTGATATAATGTCTGCTGAGTGCCTCTGGAGCCAGTGTAAGGCTGACAAAGCTGTGCTGATGCATAACGAGTGGGATTTTATGAACCCAAGTGAATGTATTGAGGTGAAATATCCTGTGATACGTTACTCAGGCTTTTCTATTACCCATAGTACTTGCTTGCCTCTTACCTTAGGTAATTCAGAGATGACAGTGTTGTCCCAATTATACTGAACAGCTTGAATGACTAGTCAGAGGAAAATGCTCTCCGTAAGTATGTAGAAGGACTACATCCTTGACAGAGAATAAATGAGTGTCCAGTGTACATAGCCTGTGAAACGATCAGAACGAAATAAATGTTGCTTACCATTCTCATTTTGAGTCATGACCTTGTCTGAATTTAGAAATAACAGTGAAGGATCTAGATAACTGGAAATTAAAGACTGGAGATATTCAGATGGGGCTGCTGCTTTTTCTGGAGTGTTCCACACCAATGCACAAACTCTTTCAGAAGAACTTGAATTTAGCTGGTGATAAAGATTAGCTGGGCAACATGGTCTCAGTTGTTCATTTGAAGTTATCATAGTTAATTGTAAGAGGAACATGATTCCGAGTAACTTTAAATACTATTTCTCCCAGCAAACAATTTCTTAAAAATGCAAAGGAAAGTTCTACCAAGAGTAGATGTAATTTTTTACATTTTTCCTTTCGTGATTTATGTGTTACTCAGTCAACTTTTCGAAAAATCAGTTACACTGATATGCTTTCTGTGTGACAGGCTGCAAGTGAACCTCATTATTCATACAACATGTCTGTGCGATGTTACCAAATCAATTTGTGCTATATCCATGTTGCACTTATGGATAGTTTGCACTCTCTTATGAGCAGAAATAGTTAGCTGGCAATAGTAGAAGACACAGCAAAAAATGTTGGCGTCCACAACCTCTTTCTTTGTGGCAGTTAGGTCCTTCTTTCATCCACTTTCAGTTTTTTCCTTGTCTCATCAATACGCACAAAGCAGACGCTAAGTCAAAAAGCAGATACACTCTTAGTTCTTTATAAATCAATCCTTTTACATTGTAACAGGCAGCAAGTTAAATGAGGGTAGGGAAAGGTCTCTATCTTGTCTGATTGGCAGAAAAGGGCCATGCCTGGCTGTAATTGCTTATTGGATGTAATTCTGTTCAAACGCATTGACTTGGCAGACCAGTCATTGCCAGAGCCCAAGCTAGTGTTAAAACAAAGCACAGGGTATTTCTTGTGTTGCAGAGATGCCATTCATAGTATGAATGAAGGAGCAACATGTTGTTAAAAGCTTAGTAAATAAGGGGAAAAGAAATCTAGAAGGCGTCATTTGCTCGTGTATTGCACATGTTTAGGAACTGGAGAATGCTTGCTTTGTGATAATTTCATCCTCTAACTGTACAGTTCTGTTTCTTGATTTATCTCAGAAACGTTTTTTCGTAAGTTGGAAATAAAATGGCAACCTGAAAGGACAGGATATGAAAGCAACCAGAAAAGGAAGTCATTCTGATTTCTGCAGTTGTGCGAGTGCAGTTGGATGCAGTACAGTTACTGTTCCTCTTTGTCTTGTCCCTTGTTTGCTTTCCTTGTAAAGTACACAGGTGTGCTCATCGACCTTTGGCAGCTGATGCTATAAGTGTATCCGCTGAGTGCAAATTCCAGTATAGTCCTTCACTGCCAGTTGTCACCCACCTCTCATGCTTGAAGCTAATGCATTCCTTCTCTGGAGTGGGCTTCAGTGTCCCTCATTAAAAAGACAAAAAGTTTTTTCTTTTCTTCCCTCACTGCCTGATGAAACTTGCTCTCTGAAACTTAGTTTAATTTTATTTCTAATTCTCAGCTGTGCTAAATGCACTGGGAATTAAATTACAAAGCCGGTTACCTCACGTTCTGCAAGCTAGCTCCCTGAGGCATTTCATCACTGTGCACTTGAGACTTTACAGTGTTGCAGCAGGGCTGTAAAGTGCCTTAACAAAGCATTATGCCGTTATTAAAACCAAAATCAAATAATCGTAAAAAGATAGGTTAAAAAGGAGAGAAACTCTTCCATCCAGGTTTCTAGGCAGAGCTGCCAAGTGCCGCATATCCCCCAGTGAGACGCATTTGGCAAGCGTGTTCTGGCGTTCTTGGTGCAGTCTGCAGGGAGGCAGCAAGGATTCCCCAGAGATTCATCCTGCCCTGCCCACACTGCTATTCTCCTTGCTGGATCCCAGCATTCGTGCTGAAGCCGCAGCCGGGGGTGCGGAGGGAGTAGAAGAGAGACGTGCACTGGTGCTCCCTGGAGAGGTCCCTAGCCATGAAGCAGGGAGGCAGCTACAGTGGAGGTTAGCCCCAGGCATCACTTCTGGGGTGAAACACAGTGCAGAAGCAGACATGGGGAAAGAGGAGGCGTTTGCTTTGGACTCCTTTTGACCATTGAGCCTTTGCCCAGTCGAAACGGATCACTGTCACAGCATGTTCTAGTTCTTTGTTAACATAATCCTATGCTCCAGCTTCTAATTGCTCTTTTTATGTATTATGATCACCCATTAATATGGATCCTGAATATTTTTTTGTTATTTCTAATATTAAATCCTCACCCATGTTCTCTACTTGTATGAGAGGAGTTCTGCCTGTGTGAAAGGAGCTGAATTCTATTGCGTTTGGCTCCTGAAGCATCTGTTTAGAATTTATTGAGAGAGGAAGAAAATCAAATTGTATGTTTCATTGAGTTCTATTTTTCAGCTGTTTTTCTTTGCATCAAAATAATAATTAAAAAATCAGATGCAGGTGGACTAAAGCTATTCATAAACTCATGTTCGATTCATTGAGTGGTTTTAGGGAAAGCAGTTGCAAAAAGTGAAACAGTCGTTTTGGCATTTAAGAAAAAAAAAATTATTTTTTTAAAGTGTTAATTAAATATAAGAGTTAAGCTTTTCCCGTGTCTCAAAACTAAAGTTACTTGCACGGCAGTAATGTTTACGTGTTTATTCATCCTAAACACTACAGCTCATTCCTTTCAGTTAATTCCTGTGGTGACCACTTCAACGAGGAAATGGTCTTGTGTAAGCCCCTATATCTTCTGACTGTATGAAGAGATTTGGGTGAAGTTCAGGTGGCAGAAGCTACTCCTGGTGCTGGCAGGTCTCCTGCCTGTGCAGCTGCACAGAATTCATTGCAGAAAACAAAACTGGGTGTTGAAATTGCAGGAACAGCAGATAAATCTGCAAGTTGGATGTACTTGCTCATCTCATCTTCCTAATTAGGTATTTATGTGGCCTCATAGTATCTAAACTCAAGTCATCAGTGGTTACTTTCCCACAGCAGTGAAATACTGCTGTTGTCACCAAGGAAAACCTGAGGTAGGACAGCATACAGGAAATCTGTTATTAGGCCAACACTGGACCACATTGTTCAAGGTCCCTAATCTACTGCTCTGTGCCTTGTTTTCTCTCATTGAGGCTGTTTACCCACCTTTTTGTTGCAGGCTGTAATGGACAACAATGAGTAATATTAAGGAAATAATGTGGATAGTCATAGTAGTGTCTACCTTTATGTGTTTATTAATGCATCCCACTCTTCAAGTGTCTCAGAATGCCTTGATGAGCTCCTCCTTTATGTTACAATTGTGCAGAAACTAGGTTCTTTGCAGGAGAAAACAGGGTAACAGGGTTAACAATATCACCAAGGGGCTGTGACACTCTGTGCCCCTCAGTGGATGAGTCTCAGAGTAATACCTAGTCAGGTGCTAAGTGGCTGGGAGGTGCAGTCCTCAATGCATTCAAGTTCTTGATAAGAAATCTGTAGGTGTGGGGAAAGGATCCTTTGCACTTTGTCAGTGAGTTAGAGGGGCCAAGCCTTAAAAGCTTCTTCTGTCACTTATCTTTCTGTTTAAGTCAAATGAGCTCTGCTCTGGAGAACACCATCTGGGTGGAAAATAACACAGACTTGAGTTGTCAAGGCCTTACACCAAAACAGAGAAGAGTGTGGAACTCTTCTCTCCGTCCTAAGGTTAGGACACAATATCTTACAGCCTCTAGCTGCAAATAGTGAAGTATACTCTATATGGGTATCCTGCTGATGAAGTGACAACGAAAATATTTGATGCTGATTTGCGAATTACAGTAGGCTGGAAACAAAATAAGAACATTTTTGTAGATGCTAGATGTAACTGTTGCTGTTGCACCACCACAGTAATCATTCTGGCCCAATCCAAATGATCTCTGCAGAACATTTATTGGTGGTGTAAATCTAAGGCTTACTGACAGGGGGGATTTACAGTGCAAAACCCTATGTTACTTCCTGCAGTTGTAATAAGTCAGTGACAAAGGCAACTCTTCTGCACTTACCCTCATATGAGACTGCTTTTGGGTCATCAGTAGTTTAGTTAAGCCCCTAGGAACATTTGTTTACACTGAGATTTTTGCTACTCCTTCTAAGATGGTGTTCAAATTTTCTGCAATCTTTATAGGTAGTGAAAGGTCTAGGTCCTGTCTTTTAGCTGAAGCAGACGTTGACTGTGTGCTGCCACTGTTACGAACCTTGAAAGTAGTGCAAATTCATGCTCTACTTGTTCAGACAAACCCTTCTTGGCTCCATGGCAGTTCTGAATGCAGTCAGCTCTTCCACTGTCTGTGGTGTCGCTGTGTATTCTTACTACTTACTGTACACTGCTTTAGAGGGGCGACAGAAGTCTTTACCCAGAGACCGATGTTTGGCGTTGAGGCGAAGGCTGCAAACCCTTTTGCTGAAGTCCACCAGAATCTCTGTGGAGACTGGGAACCGAGTGATAGACAGAGGAGCAAGATCCTGAACTGGCTCAGATTCTGTCAGTGGCCAGGCTTTGTAGGAGCACAGACGCTGTCCTTGACTACTGCTGTCAATCACATAATGTAAACTAGCAGACATCAACAAAGTTAATAAATAAAGAAAGTGGCAAAATCAAAAGTTGCTTTAATTAGCTATTGATTCTAATTACAGTGTTGTTGAGTGCCTTAATGGATTTCATATCAGAAGAGTAGTTGGAGTAGTATGTATGTGTTTAGCAAGGTAAGGTATAGGAGGTGCCTGTGTACATATGTCTTAAAAATGGACAGAAAACCCTGCTAGCACAACAAAATGATGCAGGTGAAATCTACACACTGAAGACTCAAAAACAGAGGTTCTGCTTCAGTAAGTCAGTGTGGTTATCTATTATGGGAGCTGGGATGCCAGTGTTAACTGAACCAAAATGTTGATTTTACAGTTCATTAGCAGTCTTGGTGAAACGAGCAGCTCATACTGAGCCATCTGAAAAAGTTTCTGTTTCTAGAATACTCTGAGCCCCAGCTACAACTTTGAGGGGAGACAGCTGATCTTTTGTCCGTTGACATTTGTTTGAATGGAGGGAGTAGGGGTTGGGAAGAGAGTATTTTCTTTTTCGGTACCTGCACAGCATTCTAAGAGCAGAGGATGGTTATTGTTTCAAGAAAATTTCTGTTTGGCGAAGACGTGTGGTCTCCTGACATGTGGAGGATCTATAAACTAGGTCCACAGTAAGCTCTTTCACACATTTACTCATCCCTTCTTTGGTTACATTATTTCCAGCAACACACTGACAGCTGTAAATGTAAGGGTCCAGCACTTATCTCCCCGGACAAGACCCGTTAGCAATGTGAGTGGGTCTGGGCACGGATACGCACAGCTAGCTGATTCTTGCTTATCCTGACAAGAAGAATGTAAAAAATGTGCCAGCTTTTCAAGGGTCAGAGGCTAAAATATGGATGTGTTTATTGCATATTTTGGTTGTCCCTGTAATGGACAGTTTGACACATTCTTTTGGTGAACTTTCTGGAAGACAAATAGCTCGAAATGGACACAGGAGAAATTGCTCCTGTCAGGATTCCCATACATGTAATTACCTTCAGGTGTCAAGTGTACTTAGTGACTGTTGATTTTAATTTTTTTTGCTCTTCAGACATTTATACCTTGTTGTCAATGAGGTATTTAATTTTATTAATGTGGGCATTCTTAAAGGGAGGACATGAAAGATCTGTTGTTTCAGACTTCACTTTCCCTTATGAAATGGCTGGTATCACATTGTAGATAATTCTTTTGAAGACGTGCTTTTGGTGTGCTTTTTCAGTCAGCTGTGTGGAAGGATTCCTAGATCTCCTTGCATAACTTACACACTGAAAGCTGCTTTTAAGCCCTTCTTTCCACGTGTATGATAGCTAGGTAGTTATGAAGAGAGTAACTGTTTTGAGCTTCTTTGTTCCTTTGCTTTTAAGCTTTTTGTGTGTGATACGCTTAACAGTTTTGGAAGTTATTAAATCAGCTAATGTACCATGGTGCAAAAACAGTGGCAAGATGCGGTGCTTAAAATTACTAGCCTGGGAATGTAATTGTCAATACATATTACTCTGCATTCAAATGAATACTCACATTTTTTTACAGCAGCAAGCAACTAATGGAAGGATGAAATTATTGTAGTTGGAAACCAAAAGTCTCAGAATACAGAAGAGAGCAGTTCTGAGAAAACGTAGTATGAAATCTGTTTTGAATGTGTCTGGCTTTAAGTTTTCCTGGTGACTGGGAATGTAAATCATATACTGAAAAAACTAGGAGAGATGATGTAATCCATTGTAGAAAGGAAAATCGAAGTTTTATTGTAGATGGACATGTTTAGATAAAATCAGTCAAAACATCGCTAAAAACGAATTCAAATTAATTTGTGTCATATGCAGACATCTCTTAATAATTTAATTTAACATTAGATAACCTTTTGCTGATCCAGGGACTGCTGGAATTTCACAGCTCTTGTTTTTCAGTCACAAAGTGTGACTAGTTCTCCATATCCAAGAAAAACGGGAGATCAGCATTTTTTTAGTCTATGTGAATGCAATCTCAAAATAACAGAAGGAGAATGTTCGAGTTAATTATGAAGGGAATTATTGGCTTTGTTCGTATAGGAACCCCTTTAATATTTGGAAGAGTAGTTTAATGATGTGATCTGGCATTAATTCTGCACTGCATCATCATCAAACAAACAAAACAAAAAAAAAGCCCTCGGTTGGCATTTTTGCCTAAGGGCTGCTGAGAGCTGATTATTCTTCTAATCAGAACCATCACAATCAAGGGAGACAATTAGCTAGGTTAGATCTCTGCTGATTTCTCCTGTGGCCCTAAGCATCAGATGGCCTTGAGCACTCTTGAATCCTATCAACAAG
The DNA here is from genome assembly GCF_009769465.1 of Tauraco erythrolophus. Lineage (NCBI taxonomy): Eukaryota > Metazoa > Chordata > Aves > Musophagiformes > Musophagidae > Tauraco > Tauraco erythrolophus. Next base: position 67,496,936 of record NC_141496.1, read on the forward strand.
TATTTGAGTAATACCTGTCTAGCTCCACCTGTTGTCATTAAGACCCTCTTTTCTTCTGTTTAAGTGCTTGATTGTGTGCATGTTTATTTTTGTTACCCTGATACCACAAGGCATTAGCTGTCCTTCAAAAGAGAAAGCTTACTAGCCTAGACAATAAATACAGAGTTTAAGCTTCTGGTGTGTAGTATAAAATTGTAGACGTTATTTTGATATATCATCCGTGTGTTTGTGAGTGTGTGCCTAGTTATGTATTTTTATCATTTATCATTTTATCATTTATTTTAATACAAAGCGTAAACACATATATTTAAACAGTCAGCTATGTAATTGAATATACAACCTGGGCGTGTCATGTGGTGAACTTCTGTGTTTGCAAACGGCAGTGTGCTCTTTCTGCCAGCAGCCTGCTTCAGTCATTAATTCTGGTTTTCTGCCATTATTTTTGCACACAGCCGATGCTGTTCTGCTTAGCTGGAGTTTATCTACCCAAGTGGTCTACTTCATATCTAAATGAACTAAATATTATAGTTAGTAGGCCTGATTTTGTCCTATTCATCCCATGTATTTACATGCAGAAACCATGGAGTTTCTCCCTGTTTTGCCCTACTGCAACAGAAGGTGAAACATGATCAGGAGCTCTTCTGGCGTGGACATTTCTGTCTACAGATCATATATAACTGAAGTAAATTGCAAACTGTCAGGTTAGCTTAATAGTCCCCTTTCTCTGCTGTGTTCTTAAAAACCCTTGATGAGTCAATAATGCTCTTCTTCCTTCAGCCTCTAGTCTCCTTTTGTATAGTGTGTGGTTTACTATTGCTAAAACAATGAAACAAACCCAGTGCATTTAAAATACAAAAAGCCTGTTTAGCTTATACCTAATATAGGCAAACGAAAAAGTAGAACACAGAAGGTGATTGAACCGATAATTGCCCCCAACACCTGCCATGACTCTCTGAAGCTTGTTGATACTATTCATATAAATGTCATAATATCTCTCTAGGATAAAAATTAGTATGGAGCAATGAAAAATTGTTCTTTTCACAAAATGGATTCCTTCAGTTGTTATTGGATATAAGAATTGCTTCTTGGGACAATCTGGGAGTTTTACACCAGATTTAATCTATACTTAAAACTAATTATTCATGTAAAGATGATTCTTTTTCTGTGTTTGTTGATGGAAGAACTCAGCTTGCTAAGTGGCTAGTTTTTAGCTATGTGACCATTCTGCCACTGTGACTGAACAAAAATATGGGAACAGGAGCTGTTTTTTGTAGTGTTAGACAGCAGCATGGAGATTTTTAAGTTTTATCTGCTTTGAAGAATTTAAATAACAATGCTCAGCAGACAAAAATTCTAATTTCAAGGGTATAGAAATGAGTGAAACAATGTTTAGCCAATCAACCCCAACATATTAAGAAGTCATCTTCTCTATTGTGCTGCACTGGAAAATGATCTCTGTGTTTCAGGTTGAGAAGTTTAAAATAATTGATTTTGAAAGGAAGAACAGGTTTCAATTAGCTTTAATGCAAGTTTACTCATTTGTAATGCATTAACGATATTCCATACTCCATGTGTTATGAGCATACACATTTGAATGGACTGTGTGTTGCTATACAACACACACATACATAAGCAATATTAACCAGGGAGCGGAGCCGATTTAGTCTCTTGCTGTCTGCGTATTTAATCAAGAGCATCATCTCAGCAGATAAAAGTGAGAAAATTACACAGGTGAAGTGAATTAAGCTTTAATGTTTGAACACACAGGAATTATGCCACCTACGTTCAGATTACTGGTAAGATCAATGGTAGCGTATTGATAAAGTCTTAGGTCGTTTTTTATCTTGCTCAGCATGGGGATAGTGGTTGTGATGTCATGACCTTCTAATGGACAAAAGAACCGTATTTAAAATGTTAATCCTGCTAAGAATTTTTTCTTTTGTGCTATAAAAGGTGCCCACTCATTAAAGTAAAAGCTTTTTAACCCTCCTCCTCTGTGGATTAAGAGTCAAGTATTGACTGCTAAGATATCTGTAGTTCAGTTTCCCGGAGATAAAATAATTAAATGGAAGTCGTAAGAGGAATTACTGTAATAATATTGGTAATGAATGATTCTCAGTATGAAGTTATTCGTTATCATGTTTCGTATCATAAAATGCTGTGTTCACACATTCTTCTTTGGCTAAGGTAGTTTTCCTCTGACATCAGCATAATAATGAATAATTTTACTCCACGATGTAATCCATGCAGATTCACTGCTTTGTTCAATGCTTTCTGCACAGTTAGGCCTCAATTCAGGAAAGCATTTAACCATTTACCTAAAGCCTTCAGCTTAGTATGTACTTAATTCTAAAGCATCAGCTTAATTGCTGTCCTGAACAGATCTCCTTATTAGAACAGAAGACCTTAATAGTCACATATCCATAACCTTTTGGGACCTTTGGAGCTACTGTGTCAGGATGTAAAAAGTACATCAGTCACAGCTATGATTTAAATAGAGAATAAATATTCATACACTGTTACCCAGACCATTCTATAACCTAACAAAAGATCTCAACATGTATGTAAGTGTATTTAAATGCCTGAATTAAAACATGTCAAGGTGTGAGTAAGGGGGAAGATGCATTAAAAAACTAAATATGCTTTATCAGTAACAGAACTAGTTTGTAAACAAAGGCAAAATAACTGATGAAATGGAAAAAAAACCCAGTTAAACAGCTTGATTCAGCAACTCAGCAAAAACAGTCTAATAGTTTAGCAAAAGGCAGTAGTTTTCTGTCAGCTTATTTTTTTTTCTGAAATCCAAGGAACCGTTAACCTTTTTTAAAGGATTTGGAAGGTTCATGCTGCTTTGTTTCTTTGATGTAAAAGCTAGAGAAGATAGATACATCACTATACTTAAGTTAGCATCTTAATAAATCAAAAGTTATTGACAATATATTTAAAACCATGATTTATCTTTTAGTTAATGTATTTAATGTATACAATAATTAACTTTTTTTTTTTCATTTCATTAATGAAGGGAAAAGTTACGGAAACAAAGCATATGACCTCCAGTTGTTCAGCATGTTATCTGCAAGTTTGGTGAACACCAAAGCCTTAAATTGCCTTTTGCTCCTGGGAGCTTGGAAGGCATAATTTAGGAGACGATTTTTGTTTGAAAGAAGGAAATGGAAGTCTCTACAGATGTTTCTTGCCATGTGGTAAGAAAAAGCAGGTGTAAAACAAGTTTGATGATGTTTTCTTCACTGTGAAAAGTCTTGCAGCACATTTTTGGGGCATAGATAACCTCTCAACAACCTTAGAGAGTGAACTTGAGCAGTAGAAAAGCGTTCCTAAAGAAGTAACCATCTGATTATGAAGTGTGCATCCTTAAAAGCACAGGACAACCTGAGCAATATAAAAGTCTAAGGTATCTTTGAAGTGCAATAAAAGACTTTTCAGTTGTATTATTTTTGTTATGAGTCACAATGTACAAAATTAAAGGACAAATCTTGAGGTCTGTATTCTGTTTCAGTCAATCCTTGGCTAAGCTTGTACGTCAGACAGCAGAAAACTAGGCAACCTTCATTTGTCTAGGCTCTTTTTTATGGCAGCCTCCTTGGAGAGCTGCTGAGGTGCATTTAAACAGAGATTTTAATATATTGTTTTACATAAGTTTTTATTTTGATTAAAATTACAAACTGGGATAATGGAAATCGAGATCTGCCTTTTTTTGAGTTAGTAAATTTGTCTCCAAAAAATAATCTTGTTTCTGAGGGGCTGAGGAGATGCACTCTTGCCTCTGACTGTTACAGGAGCAAAGGTGAAAATGTTCAATGGATACATGTTTGAGAACTGCTGCATTTGATTAGACACTTGTAATCAGCTGTATCATTACCACTGTTCTTCTAAACAATACAGCATCATAGATTATAAATTACTTTCTTAGCTATGAGATTCATGGTACAAATGGTACCTCTGGTAGAAATTGTCAGGTATCAGGCTCAGAAATGCAGAGGAGCAGGTACTTTTCCATTTGACAAGCAAGCTGAACAACTCAGTGTCCACAGACGGTAGTGCACCAAATTCCAAAAGTTTCAAGGGGTTCAAAAAATGGTCAGGCAAACCGATGAAGAAAAATCCATCATTCTCTGCTAAAAGAGCCTGAACCTCTGGCTACGGAAAAGATTGGTGGCCGTTGTGAGAATATACTCGAGAGGTATGACTATGTAGGTATTCAGTGTCATCTAGACATCTTCCATTGGCCAGCGTTGGGAGTATTTTGTTGGGCTTGGTGGGAATTTGCTCTGGCACAGGATGACTGCTCGAGAGCAGTCATCATTACTTTTCACTTTGATGCTCTGTAACTGGGATTTTGCCCACACAATCGCTCTAAATTGTATGTGCTGTGTCTTTAGCCTCAGGTTATGTGTTTATGCCCCAACTATGTGCTTAAACTATAAACACTTCATTCTTGAGTTTTAGAGTTTATTTTCTTTCTTCATTGCTAAACTAGTACGTAAGAGTAAGAATGAAAGGAAGAAATAGTTCTTCACTCAGTAATTCACTTGAACATCTAAGGAAAGATGCAAAGTCTTCCCAGTAGGCAGTAATGGTTCTTGCCCAACCTGTGCAGTCTCTTCCCCACACCTACCTGATGTCTTTATAATAAGTAGGAAGAAGGGAAGGCAGGAGAAAGAACCTGTGGTTTAATTTATCTGTGGTATTATCTGCCTCTTATCTTAAACCTTAGTGCCTGTACTTTCAAAAATAGTTCATCGTTCAGTTGTGAATGAAGTAATTTCACTACAGGTTCAAGATTAGAATTAATTTAAGGTTAATTTGGAAACACTTTAGGAAAAATGCAATAGGGAAATTAAGAGATAGCTTCAGTTTTACCTCTGAAATTTCTGATTGATCTGAGAGCAATGCATTTTTTTCTCCCTGTTTTTCACCTATATGAATATTTTACACATGCATATAAGAGTAAATGAGCAGGTTTTGCACCTTTTATTGATTCAAGCTTTATTTATACATATTGAAAAACTGTTTCTGTCATTCTTGAAGAAATAAGAATTCCAAAACCCTGTAATAGGTACCACATTATAGGAGCTTCATAATTTGAAAAGGAGTGGAGGAAGAATGATATAAAGGCTGCATTGAATTCCACAATTTGTCAATCTCATTCAGTTAAAAAAATAAATGTTGCCCATCAGATTGTGATCTTTGTAATGTCTTAGGTGTTTTACAGACTAATTGTCAGCTTATAGTGCAAATCTTTTCAAATCATATTTGTAAACATAGAAACTGATTTGGATCAGGACCTATCTTGTTTCTATGATATACAAAGCTTAAAATAAATTTCTCTAGATGAAAAAAATATTTTAAGTCTTATTGTACAGAGACCATGTATATCAAGATTAAACCTGATGTAAAATTTTATAGTCTATGTGCTATAAGTCTTTAGAAGAAATTACAGGAAAGAAAATAAACAGTTTCTAACATCAATAATAGCTGTGCTACTTGGTGCTGCTGCAGTCTGTAATGTAAAACTCTGGTTGTTCTTTTTTTGCTAGTTTGTCTAGCTTAAGAGAGAGACTAATATGGAAGGGTAAGAGGAAGAAGGTTAAATTATTAGACTTCTCCATAGAACTTTCTCCAAAATGCCATTTCCATGTCAGGAAAGCAAATATTTTTCCTCCTCGTCTCTTAAATAAACACAAGGCAATTGTGTAGGAAGAAATAGATTCATTAATTGAAGCTCACTTTCCTGACAGCAAATTGTCTGCAAATATATTTATATACTTGTTAGCTTTTCTAACTTTATTTTTACATGAACAAGTTCAAATAGGTTTTGAGAATGTGTTTGAATGTATAGTTTATTCATGTTAATAGCAATTCATGGTTTGATACTGGAATTTCTTGTGTTTCTGGGTCTGTTTGTGTGGGTCTGTAATTGTATTTTTTTTCTCTATACATTTTGTTTAGGCTATTTTATTACATCTGGATTCATTCCTTTTAGCTGGAGGATGTGGATTATGACTATAGCTTATTAAACCTTACACAGTTTATTAAACATAAAAATACCATGAAACATCTTGAGGATTAGTTTCATTTTATACACTTATATATTGCAAAATTAAGGGGTAGATTTTAAGGGGCCTGAGTCTCCAATTTCTAATTTGATTAAAAAATATTTTAAATTAAGTTTGTTGTCAGATTGAGAGATTAATAATAAACAGCTATAGCTTAATGTCAGAGAACAGCATTTCTAATGCAACAGCAAGTGTAGGTGTATATGCAACAGACATGCACTTCTATCAAACTATATATTTCTTCTCAAATGCTGCCCATATACTTACTGGTGCAAATTGATGCAGCTTTTTTTCCCTAGGAGTATGGGAGAGATGAAGATTTCAGTTTATACAAGTTCCCTATCACTTTGCTTTTAGAATATTAGTGGGAAAATAAATTTGCAAGGCTGACTTGTGTTATGTACACTTCCTTGTGGAAACAGACTGCAGTTTATCTCCATTATTCAGTGTGCAGGTCAACATGCTTGTTGGGCAAGTGTTCTTTTTTTTTCATTTTGGGAGTGTGAGAGGAAGACCTTTCTGCAGATAGGGCACTGTTCTCCATATCCATTAACAGATGTCAGCACATGCCTCGGGCAGGGTTAGCAAATACCAGTCACAGAATCACATTCCATCAAGGCTGATAGACTGTGTCTTCTGGGTTAGACACATGGTCAACACATGTTTTAGTAGTCCTACCTGTGGGTTTTTTTTTTAATTATTTTATTTTTATTTTTAAGAATTTTAACTCTGAATAGGTTACTTTTGCCCAAACATGTCTGATTGTAAAGTGTGTGTTAGTACAGCAGAGATCAGCAAAGATCCTTGCTTTTTTAAGAAAAGTATGTATGCTAATGAATCAGCAAACTGCAGTTTTTCTGGTAGAGGCCAGAGGTGGCTGAGGTAGGTTTTGTATTTCCAAGCAAAAGCATGGCATAAAAGATGATGCTGACATCTTGTGTGGTGTTAGTGTCTAAAGTAGACAAATGGCGAGTCACGCATGGGTAGTATTGATGACCACGTTTAAAAATATGTGAGTAGTAATTACCAGATCTCCTCATTCCACCTCAGATAAAGTGGGATAAATGTTGCTGGTGAACTCCAGAGTAGTACTAATGTGAACACAAGTAATGAGCTTGTGTCCATAAATCAACTTAACAAAGAGACTGGCTTCAGCCCAGACGTTTTGGATTCACAGTGTGGATGGAGGCTCCAAACACAAATCTTAGTCTGCCTTTAGTATCTGGTTGGGCACGGTACCTTTCAGATTATGTTACTAGGGTCCTCAACACTGAAGTTTGTCCTGTAAGTCTGAGAGATGCCTTTGACAAAATAGTAACTCTTCCTTTACCTTCCCCTCCCTCATTCTCTCTTCATCCGTCTCTGCAAGTTAAATGCCCACAGCAATGGAAAATCAATAGCCAGGTAGAGTCTGCAGTCATGGGGATTAAAGCTATTGAAGCTGGGACAGCTGAGAATGAGAGCCTGACCTCTTCAGGATCAATGCTGTGACATATTGTAGCCCTTTATCACTCTTATCATCCACAGCATGACTGTGTCACTGAAGCCCCCAAGATGCAATGAGTGCTTAGGTTCAGAAGTTGCAGCAAAAGAGAAATTCTGAGAGATCAGATGGAAGTCATGTGTGCCAGCTTTGAACAAATTTTACAAATGCGGAGTCTGAGGAAACAGTTTTAATAAACAAAATGAAAAATGTCTAGCTCATCGATTAGGAGGTGCAGAATGATGGGAAGTTAAGTGGATGAGGGTGTTGCTGTACTTGAGAATCTCTGGAGTACTCAGATTTATAGGTGGGAAATAAATGTTTATTTGTTTATTCTCTCCCTCCCTCCCTCATATCTACTCAGGAAAGAGCAATGAGTTTCTATTTTTTAATGTTTGCATTATCATCGAACATATATCTTTCTGCAGTGCCAGCTATAAAAAATCAATACGGGACCCAGCTGTACAAGTAAACACAGTTATGAGTGTAAGGGGGAAATTATTAACAGTAAGTGGAGTGAAAACATTTTTGCACAATTTATTTCATAAAGAGCTTTTAAAGCATAAAAATAAATAAAAGATGTGTCTATACTTTAAATTCAGTGTAATTGTTAACCATCATGATGCAACTGAAACTTCTGTTCAGCAATAGAATCAGAAAAAAAGTTATTTTAGGTCTCTCAGGTTAATGGAATTAACACAATGTATGTCACTCAAAGAACTCCTGCATTTTAAATATGATACATACCTTTCTTATTCAAACCTACTCCTTTCCTCTTGTGTTTTGCAGTCTTTTTTGCCATGATTCTGCTAATAGAAGCCTCCTCCTTCTGCATATAGGCTTCTTTGTTTTGCAAAGGATGTGTTTCAGTCATGGCACATTACGAAGTTTTTGACAATCAGGTTTTATTTTAAAAAAATAATTTTTTTTCTCTCCTCTTTTCCTGAAAGTTAAAAACTTTTACTAGAGAGGTTTTGAGGAGATTTCTTGGTTCTGCAAGTTAAGAGAATTTAAAAGTTGTAAGTAGTTACCTGCAGGATAGCTGTAAACTTCGATAGCATGGGAAAAATGAAGTTTGAGAAAGTGAAGCTTGAGTAGTTACTGTTACAGTGTTGTGAACCTTGGCCTCTCCTATCTGTAGACAATATCTGGATCAACTGCCTATGCAGGGGTAGGTGCTTCTGACATTTCAAAAGGTCTAGTTTTTGCATCAGCATAGAACAAAAATAATTATCATCCGTTCGGTACTTTTTAGTGAGTTTCTTCTGTTCTGGCCAAACATTCTTTGACTCTTCAGAGCTACCCAAAGCTTAATGATTTCATTTCTTTAAAAACCTAAACGCTAGCTCAGACTGATTTGTTTCATGTTTCTTCCCATGTTCCAGTCCCTCTAGTAGATCACTTTTTTGTCTCGTTTAAATAGGCGGTATGAAGTACCAGATACAATGGTAACTGATCAGAATCCTCTTGTTTTACGAGAAAAAAAAAAAACAGTCCTCCAAACAGGAAGGCACACTGTCTCTCTTGTACTGTTGGCTGATAAGAAGGGGTAAAGGCAAGAGATTCCCCAGGGGGACAACCCACTTAAAACTGATGCTTTCTCTTGTGAAGTCCAGCTTAACGCAGCTCTGTTCGTTTTGATTTTCCTTTGTTTGGGCTTTTTGCCTTTGGATGCATCCAAGTAGTGTGAAAAATCTCCCCAACGGGAGGGACATAGCAGGAATAAAAGGGAAAGATATATCTCTGGCAGATGCATGTGAAGTGAAACGCAGGGGGATCGCTCAACTCTATCGAGAAACGCGATAGGCTCTTGCAGCCGGTTGTGAAAGAGTAATTTGAAGTCTGATGAAGTCTTTCAAGTGCAGGAGCCTGATTCTGCTCAGCTGTGTAATTGTGATGGAAGGGAGCCAGCCAAAGGCAGAGACCTGGGCACAACCTTTAGGGAGGCTTGTTCTGGCAGAATGGGTGGGAAAGTAAAACGAAGGTTACAAATAATAAGTTTCTCTGCCTGATTGATAATGAACTAGTAATAAGTGGCCTTATTATAGTAATAAGTTTCTCATGCAAGCCTGATGATTGCGGAGAAGCTTTAGCTGAGTGTGTGTGACCACATCTTATTTTGATCAGCTGTAGCACAGCAAAGCTGTGTAATTATCATAATCTAACAATTAGCCTGGCATCCTTTCCCAGTGTTTAATTACTCCAATAAATGGTAATTGAATAGAGGACTTAATGACAAGAGAATAAGTTTCTTTCTGCATTGTGTACTTAACTTGCAGTCTTTTCTAGGCGTAATTTTTGAGTACTGTTTTTTTTGAACAACAGCCTTTATTAGTTTTTTCTCTTTTGTTTTGTCAGTCAGTATTTTGCTTCCTACATAGTGTTTTCTCATGGTGTTTTAAACTTGTCTTAACTTGTGAAACTGTAACCTAAGGACTAAAAGGTCATAGATAGCTCCTCTATTTTACAGCGTTTTTTTTGTTTGCTTGCTCAGAGTAGCAATATCCTGCTAGACATCTAAAATGTCACTGGCTTGCTACTGTTAGCAAACCCGCTTCTCTTAGCATCTGGAAAATGTTGAATTTTCTTTTGGTTTGAATAGAGCTGAAATTAAAATAGCTCTTTGATTACTTCGTTGTTTGTGCATCAGAATCATTGTTGATGTCAGCAGAGCTATGGGAACAGAGTTTATTAAATGTTGTGACAAAGCCAGTAAAAAGAGCAGAAAAGCATTAAAGAGGTTATTTTTGCCTAGCACAGAAATAGCATCTTTCAATCTGCGGTAAAATGGCACACTTAATCCCACAACCCCTCAGATAATTAACAGCCACAAGATTTCCCCCATCACACGTAACAACTTTAAGTTAGTTGAAATGGAGGGGCTTGGGCTGTCTAAAAGAATAACGAGGCATGAGTTACCCTGCTGTGCTACAGTCACAGCGTGTGAGTAGAGCTTGGGATGGTCCAATGCACTACGCTTGCCACCTAAACAGAGGCAAAAGCTATGAGCAAGCTCAATAGTGTGGAATGGTAAATAACTGACATCATCATACCCTAAGAGCAATTAAATGTCCTTTTAAAGGATGTTTTCCAGAAAATGTTTGGGGTTTGTGTATTATTGTATATACAAATACCTACTTTATACTCATCGCTCTGTTGTTAATAATTTAAGCAAATAGCTTTGTAACTAGCTAACAGAAATAAAATTAATTTTCAACTTATTTTTGTATTTTTCCAGTTGAAGCTTTTCCTGCGTCTAGAGCATTTGTAAGAGATATTTCTGTTGTCTAAAAACATTTGATCTACTGGTGGTTCAGCCTTTGTTGTGATATTTATGAGATTTTCTCACCTGGCTGCTTTTTTCATGATATTTGTAGGAATGGACTTCTCTCTGAGACCTTTCTGTCTCCATTAAATTTAGTTAAAACTGGCTTAGTGGACATGAAAGTAAAAAGGAGGAGCTAAGTGACCAGCAGTTACAGGGGCATGCACATGTGCTGCTCCCAGAAGCCTTTTTTCCTTAGGAAACAGAACAAGTAACTCTTTGCTGTGCTGTTTCTGAAGAAATATGGTTAGTCATGGTTTGTATTTAGCCCAATAATAAATCAATTCACTGAATTTTGTTGAGGTTGCTTTGCATTTCAGATTATCGTTTGAGAGCAAGGCAACTGGTGTAAGGCATTCAGCAGTGGCACTATCCTCTGCACATTGGTGTTACTGGCTGTGCAGGCTCCAGGCAGCAGAACTGGGGCCATTTGCATCTGATCCCTTCCGATGTCACACTGAAGACCAGAATTTCATAATTCATTGTTAAAGCAGTTATTTGAAGTCTTTTCTGGTTCAAAAGGAAGCTTTACCGCATGCATTTGACAGAACAGAATCCAAGTAAAGAAAGGTTGGCATAGTAAAAGGAAAATTTTCCAGTACACTTATCTTGAAGTAGAGCATCTGCTGTGTTGATTTTGCAGGAAGAGTGATAGAATATGACTAATAAGATTTGTATGGAAAGCAACAAACAGAAGCTATTACAGTTTTTTATCTATCTAAATGGCAATGGCAATTAGTGCTATTTGTGCTGTTCTTAAACTGGATTTTTATAGTGTTTATTCCAAGGATGAAAGGAAGAAAGAAACAAAAACCAAACAAACCTGTTGTTGCATTCTAAATATCTGTTTAAATAAATCATCACTTGTTTCAGTGACCAGCAAAGTTATTAAATTCAAGATGAGCCACAAATGCTTCAGAACTTGAAATTATGAAGAGAAGCATACACACAGACTGTGTACTTTCGCTTGTGTTAATGGATAAACAGAATACAGAAGGCATTAATTACTTTGAAAATGTTTTGCTAGTCTTTTGTTTCAGTGGTTAAAACTACTGTGACATTCTTTCTCTGCATCCTGAATACCTGGACATTTCATCAGCGGCACTTGAGCACAGAACCATTCATATGACTGTCTTTGCTGGAAGAAGTATGCAAGTTTTGTGTAGCAAGCTGATGTTTGTTGGCTATGGAAATGTTTAGGCTTAGAACCTACTTAACTATCTGTCTCTGTCTTCAAAATGGCTTTTATAGCCTACCACCTAATAGGTAGTAGCTGTGTAGTAGCAGGCTTCCAAGACACTGTTTGAATGCCACCTGACACAAAACAAAGGTTAATTATATTTGAAGAATAGCTGTGTTGTGCTGTGTGTAAGAGAGTGCACGGAGCCAAATGACATCATTTGCAAGAAGGTTTATACATCCTATCAGAGTTTTGGAGAAGCCTTTTTGGTTGGTTTTTACCACAACACAATATTCTGTTATGCAAAATGTGGATAGGACTAGTAGTGGAATTTTTATAAAGAATCCTGATCACTCCCTGGTTCCAAAAGAGCGTGAAAGTCCAGAAAAGGATCTGCCAGAACAGGATGAAGATCTAACTGAGAAAAGGAAAAGAACATCAGTAGTATTACTAGAGATGATAGGAAAACACACTTTCTATTCTGAATGGGACTGGAAAAAGGGATGGACTTATTAAACCTTAAATGCAGTCAACAGGAGATCTGCTATTCATGCCATCTCTACAAATATATCTGTTAAAAGATTCCACCTTCCCTCTACATGTCGTGCTCCTCAACATATGTAGGTGGCTAAACATTGATAAATGCTCTCATTTGAAGTGGAACTTTTGTTTTACTTTAATACCTGACATCACACTACTAATAAGAGGTTTTCAGTCTGTAAATGCTAAGTATTTTCCTCTTGGATGTGGTTTAAAATTCTTGGAAGTATGTTTCTGAAGTGTTTCCTTTGATAGCTTTGAGGAGTCGGAGATGATGAATTTTTTTGTGGCCATCACTTGCCTTTCTGTTCAGGTTAGAGGCCTTTATGATTCCTCTTCGAGAAGGAAAATACAACTCGCTGCCTTGTAGCTAGAGGAACAAGAATGGTCTCAGTTCTCTCCAGGAAGCACGCTAGAGATTTTATAGCCTCTTTCAGAAAATAAATTTAGTGCTACATCTCTTCAGTACACATGCTGAGGTTTTGATTGCTGACTTCCTCAACATATTACAAGAGGAGAAATTAATACCTGCTTTCTGCCTCTTAGTTAGCTAATAACCTCTTCTCAGTATTGTTGTCACTATATGGAGTGAAGAGACTTCACTCTGAGCTCCTTGATAAAATACCTGGGTGCATGTTTTCCCTGGAGCAGGTTCACTGCTGTGCCAGCAATATTGGCTAAAGGCCATTTAGATCATTTAAAATATTCACCATCGTCTTCCTTTTTTAAATGCGTAAATGTAAACACTTTCTGGCTATGGTGAATGACTGTGGAATGAATACACTAAGAGAGCCAGGAAGCGGGGAGGGAAGGACACTGGGATAAAAAAGACTTGGTTGTGTATTTCACCCTCAGACCTGCCTTCCAGGCAGCCAGCCCTTGCTTCTTACTTTCCATGTGTTTGACAAGGAAGAGTGTGCTGGGGTGAATGAAGGCACTCAACTGCTTCAGCACTTAGGGAAGCAGAAATAAGAGTGAGTCTACTAAAATACCAGTGATCAAAGGGGACAGCAGTGTTGTAGTCTTGTTTGATTAGCACAAGTACAGTAGGGGACTTTGCTAAAAGGGAGTCAAGGTGAGTGCTTTGCTCTATAGGGTGGAACAGCTCACTGGCAGAGATAATAAGTTTGACTCCATTGCGGACACAGATTTAAGGTGTGATCGCAAATTTAGTTGTCCATCTCTTTGTACTTATCATCCCCGTTACCGTAGATTGTGCAGTCAGATTCTTCCCTTCAAATCCAGCTATTTACAGTACAGACGCTGTCTGGGAAATGTCTGTCTATTCTTTAGGCTAAAGGAAAGAACTAGCTCATTCTGGAATGTGTTCTGTCTCATTCCAGTGTACCTTGGGCCTAAACAGGCCAGATGAACTGGACTCGAGAAGTTCCTATTTCTCTCCATTGACTTGAAGAGAATGTGGAGAAGCAGTTCACCTAAGGTTATTTGTGTTACTAAGAGGGTAATGTTAAGGAGACCACTCTGTTCCTGAATGTCTACAATTACACGACTGTAGTTCTGAAAGCATATAGTTTCTGTCACAAAACCATAGCTGGGCATGATTGTGAAGGCACAGGCTGATATAAGTGGTAACCTTGAGAATCTCTTGAGAAAACTGCATTGTCTGTCACTTGCATGGTTTAAAAAAATCTTGCACACACAAACAGATACACACACACATATATAAGAATAAATATTCATTTTTACTTAATAAAATGGTAATTAATTAAAAAATGAAAATTTTTGAGATGTCATTGCCAGAATGTGGCTTTCTTATTTATAACTTGTAAGATACTCTTTTTCATTACCTGCAAGAAATGGCATACTGTTAACTGATACAGAGAACAGACACCAATTTGAAAACAATACGTTTTTGCAAATGTGTTAAGACAGAATCTGTTCAGGCGACAAGTTTTGAAAGCACTGGAGTACAAAAATATATTTTTAACTAATGATTTAGATAAATGTGAATTCTCCTGGAAGAACTGTGGTTGAGACGCTTTTCCATGTTACAGAACGGAATCGTGAGGCTGTGCACTGGCTGAAATTATACAGATATATCATGCTTTGATGCGTGTTCAGTTTTTCCCCTTTAAAAAGCTATTTTATTGAAGTTAAATTATTGTAGGGATATGAAAAGGTGTAGTTTGCTCTGAATTTATCCTTGGAGGGCCAGCAGATCATTGCTTTTTCTCTGAAATTAGATAGAAGGATCCAGATGGCAGATTTCAAGCCCATCAGGTGTTTAAAATATGCCCCTCAGCTAAAAAGAGGTATTATAGTTAAATCTGTCATGGCCTTTTTATTGCTTTGTGGTACACTTGACAACTGCAGCCGTGAAAGAGAGAAGCTACAAGTAGCCCAGTCAGCCTGAAGTAGAGTAGGTCAGTGGTTGTTTCTTTGGCTGCCCCTGGGAGTTTGATAGACGTACAGACCTGGTTTATGGAATCATTAAATCCGTCATGATATGAGCTCCCATGGAGGCAGTGAATTTCTTCCCATAGTTTCTTCCAGGTACTATGGTAGGTGTTAGAGAAGTAATGTAAGTGAAACACAGGGAGGGAGAGAAAAGGACACCCTCCCCACCTCCAACAAAACCAGAATCCCCCATCTCTAAGGACTCCTCAGTAATAATAATAGTAATAATAAAGTGCATCTGGGATGCTAGCTTGCACTGCATTTCACAGCTGGCACTCATTCCGAACTGTCACGTTAGGCTGAGTGCTCATAATTCGTATCCCAGATCCTGTTATCTGAACACAGCAACGTCTCCACTGCACACTTTTGGCAAAGGAGATGCACTGCTTTTCAAGTAGCTTTAAAAAGCAATACAAGCTTTTCTTTGCATCTTGACAAACTGCTGCTAATCATGAAGAAAGAGTAAACCTGTTTGTGCTCTTGTAGTAACTATAAATACTTGCAGTCAATCAGCTTTCAGCACAGGGGTGATTACTGCCTGATTCAGAGAAGAGGATATGTTTGGGTTATTTATTTGCATGCATATGTAGATGTTTATATAGACACTGATCTGGGGAGGCTGACAGGGTTTTTGCTTCTTTGCTTCCTCTTGCTTCTTTCCCCAATTAAAAAAAAACAACCCACAACCAAATAAAGCAGACTCTCTCTTTGTTTACTCAATAAACTATAGGGAATAATAGCCTATAACTTGGTGTGAGTTAGCAAGAGATGGGTTTTGTAAGAGAACAGAGGAAAACCTTTATCCAGAGGCCATATGATCATAGTCCTGCATAAGCAGTCTCTGATTACTCTGGTGAATTGTACGGGTTATTGTTGAGAGTGAACGTGCATGGCTGGAGCAAAATGAAATGACATTAGTGATGCCCCTTTTATGAGAACATTACTCTGCAAGAAGGTCATCCTGAGTTAACTGTGCTTACACCCGAACTCTTCCTGTGATTTCAGATTCCAGCGGGGTGACTACCACATCGACGTCTGCATCAATGACTACCTGGACGTGTTCTGCCCTCACTATGAAGACTCAGTGCCGGAAGATAAGACCGAACGCTATGTTCTGTACATGGTGAACTTTGATGGCTACAGCTCCTGCGATCACACGTCCAAAGGGTTCAAGAGGTGGGAGTGTAATCGGCCACATTCCCCGAATGGACCATTGAAGTTCTCGGAAAAGTTCCAGCTCTTCACACCCTTCTCGCTAGGATTTGAGTTCAGACCAGGCCGGGAATATTTCTACATCTGTGAGTATATAGAAATTTACCACCGTTGCACAGCAGGTGCTAATTTTTCACCTATGCTCTGTGGAAATACAGAGGGCCGAACAGTTTATAATGCAGATGTCCTACAGAGAATGCAGGCTTAACTATCCCCAGATACATTAGCTAGGAATCTAGCTAGTGAAAATGAGATTAAATCACAGGTTCTTTTCTCACATAAAATAGCATGTCAGCCTGTTCACTGAACCATGGCTGACTTTTAAAGCAAAACACACTATTACATTTCTTCTAGCACTCTGAGGTGGAGGAGAAGGCAAGAAGGATAGGATGAAAGCTGTCCCCAAATATGAGAAGAAATAATTAATCCTTTGCATGTGAAATTCTTGGATTTTCTTATTTGCTCAGACGAAATTCTCTTGTTTCTGTAGTATTTATCACCTAAGGAAAGTGAGGGTTTTGTAGTTTGTAAGTGATACGACTGCTGATGTCAGTAGTCAAGCGATATCTGAAGCTGTAATTTCCTAGGGCAAATATTCCTAGCGTCAAGCGAAGTGGCTCCTTTTTTCTTCCTTCCTTTTTTTTCCCCCTTTTTCTCAGATGAGCTGTTTGTGTCAGTGTGGGCGATGCGGGGTGCTGTGGGAGCAGGTGGCAAGCAGGGGTGTGTGAATGGGCTCACACACCTTCATGCCTGATCCCCAAAGCCGTAGGGAGCACCCTGCTGGAGCTCTGTGCTCTCCTCCACGGAGGCCTGCATCAAGGCTGCTCAGGGCACCCAGAGGAGACGCAGGATAACATCTGGGGCTAAAGATGTAAAAACATCAGGAGGTTAAAAAACAGTGGATTGAACTAACTGATACCCTGACCCCACTGTGCAATTGATACTGCTTCAGGTGTCTCGTTTGTTTAATACTCCAACAAAGATCTTATTTCGCCCATTTGTTTTGTACCTGAATCTTCCACTCCTAACAAGTTTTAACTGCTCCAGCAGTATTTTTTTTCAGTTTTTAGTGTTAGACTAGAGAGTTGAAAGCTTTAGACAGACTGTATATCCCAATAAACACTGCCTTCATATGTGTAGCTGGCCTTTCTACTGTGAAGTAGTCATTCCACCTCATTTCACCATAGAAACTGAGTATATATGATCCCTGTTTTTCAGCCTCATTTCTTCATCATTGAGATTTTTCTTTGCCCTTTCTAAATCTACAGGGAAATACATTCCTAGTGGATAGTTTTCCATTAATTTCTTTTTCTTCCAGCAAATAAAAACCTGTAATGAGTGGTGGTTCAGCATCAGAAGAACAGTGCCTTGTTCTTGTGCTGAAGCACAATAATAATAATAATAATAATAATAATAATAATAATAATAATAATAATAATAATAATAATAATAATAATAATAATAATAAACACTAAGAAAAGTTTTTAAAAGCAAACTGTAATGTTACTTAAAACTGTTTTTTAATATGGTCATGAGATATCATGTAAAGATGTCAGAGTTAACTGGATAATGTTCTAGAATAAATAAATCTGTATGTATTAAGGCCCAGTCTTACTGGTGCCACTCACAAAAGCTTCCCATTAACTTCAACAGGAATTTCGTGTCATTCAAAATTCTGATATTAGGCTACCCAGGAACACTGGATTTTTTGGTTGGTTTGGTTGAGTGGTTGGTTTTGGTTTGGGTTTTTTTTTTATTCAGTTACTGAGCATCATTAGGAAAATAAATAGGAATACTTAAACTAAGGAATGCAGTCTTTATCATCACATAGTCACAATAAAATGTAGTGCAGGGATGGCATCAGTAGCTGTAAGCATAAAAAAATAAATTTATTTTATAATTTTTTTTGAGAAAAAAGAGAAATGTTTAATAAAAGTGAAAAACATTAAAGTGAAGGAAAAAATATGGAAAATCTCAATTTGGTCTGTCTAGCTAATAGCTTCATTGTTAGAACGTACAAAATCCATTGAATTCTCAAGCAAGACATTATTATTCAAATGCACCCAGGTTGCTTATGCCTGGTTTTCCTCATTTGTGGTTAAATTCAATATTTCAGTAAAAATCATTATGTATCTTCTATAACATTCATTTAACTGAGTCATTTAACTGTCAAGAGCTCCCTTCAAAATAATTGTTCCAAAGTGCTTTAAAATATGAAGAGCTATGATATTCACCTGCATTTAAATGGAATTATTTTTTTTTAATGAAAGGAATTAGAATTAGCAAAGAATTAGAAGCAAAGAGATGTTCGTTTACTGGTAGCTTATTGGCCTAGTATTCACTGAAATCAAATTTTTAGGCATATTTCAGAGACACAAAAGCATTTTTCCTCCTTTTCTGTAGTTTAAGTATTTTTTTTCTTCATCCTTTGCTCTGCTGAGGACAGTAACAAGGTTGGCAATGCAGCAGTTGCAGGGAAGCACTGTATGCTAAGTTAACAATTAAATGCAAACCTTCTCAAGGTTGTCCATCCTAGAATGTTATTCTTGTAGCTCGTACTGAAGCAACAAGATGGCAAAACGTTGTTCCTTATTTCCTCATCAAAACTGTAAGCAGACTCTAGCCCAGGCTACGGAGACCACCTTTGTTACCCTTCTGTATCTGCATGTTAAATAAATTACTGCTTCATCAGGGAAGGTTTGCTTTCCTCTGCAGGTCTGAAACCTTTGCTCTCTCTGCAGGAGAGAGGGAAGGCTGACTATGTAGCATCAGTCTGGTATATTCTATTTAAGGGTTATAAAATATGTCGTGTACTCTAGACCTCTGGAAAGACAGAAGGATATTTAGCTTAATTACTGTTTGGTGCTTTTTCAAAAATCTTTGCAGTTTACCTTTTAAGGATATGACTTGAGCTCTTGCTTCCATTATTTTCAGAAAATGCAATAATTTGAGAACAATCGATGTCTCTTTTTCTGAACTATTGGTTTTGAAAATGCCACTTTTCTTTGTTATGCCATTGCCTTCGTATATTGCTCAGATGAACTTGGATCTTCCTTCTTTGCATATTCATTCTAGGAAAAGACAAGGAAAAAATCTATCTTTCCGATATCAAATTTACATTGAAGAAGTGAATTCAACATTGCAGACATGCGATCAACAAGTACTAATTGAGTTTACTTTTGAAAGAAGAAAAGGTTATTAAATATTTACAGAGAAATTAACTTTTATTTAGTTAGGGAGTGCACGCTGGGGGGCTGGGGAAAGTAAATAATAGATCATGAACTGAAGTCCTAATTTTTACTTAGTTCTTAGCAGATGCTCACCTCTGGTTAGTATATGTTAGTCTGAAACTGACAAAATAGTATTACTACTGAAACAGACGCAAATGAAATACAGAGAAAGCACAAACTAAATACTTAGTGGTATGAGTGCTTTTAATGTCCTTCAGAAGAGATAATAAGTTTGGGTATGCAAGTTAAGGTAGAGTAGTGTGCAAAGGGAGATGAACACAGAAGCAAGGAAGGGGAAAAAAAAATCCTAAAATGTATAATGTATTATAATTATATAATTCAAAATGAGGGTATCATTTTCATTAACTTAATTACGAGTGTTTTATTTTTATTAATGTTCTAAGTATTGAATAAAATATCAGGAACAACTTAGCAAATGTACATCAGAGCTGTTGAAATAAAAAAGTGAAGACACGGCTAGAACCAGACTGGTACAAATTACTGCAGAATCCTGATCGCAGTTTCTGAATCAAGGTCCTGTGTCAATTTAAGCTAGATCACATTCCTCTTTTCTTGAAAGCAATGCATTGCTGGTGTCATGTCAGAAGTTGTACTAATATTAAACTGTAGCATACACTTCTCTCTGAATGATCATTCCGGTTATTCCATCAAAGCAGTTGGTAGCTGATATGACTTATCTTTAAGAAATGTATGCTGTTTATATCGTCTTATCCTCCAAGATTTTATATGTATTGTTTATTTAGTCATTTGATCACTGTGAATATTGTTATTTATACATGCTTATACCTTTTACTAGAGAGACCAGGTAGGTTTGCTCTTCTTCTTGCTGCCCTCCTGTTCTCTGCAAGATCTTGGAGGTTTTTGCTAGCAGTTAGCAGGCTTTACATGTAATTTATCTAAACATAACTTAAGTGGTTCTTTCTCTGTTCTTATTGAGAAAAGAGCTCCTTTCATCTTTTAAAAATCCCGTTGTCTTACCTGTGGCTTATTTGTGTAGTCTTTTTTGTTACTGTTTGTTTCTAGTTTTAACTCATGCATATGTCTCTCTGATTTTATTTCAGAATGCTTATGCTGTTGCTTTGTATTGCCTTTAATGATATGTCATTATCAATGTATCTTTGTTGTCACCATTTATTTCCATGAAGCTTCTGGTTGTCAATTCAGGAAGCTTTTGTTGTAACCATATTGCTCCTGACCACACCACTAGAACAGTATGCTTTTACGATTTGAATTCAATTATGCCTATAAATAATATTTTTTAATCCTTCTTAAATTTGTGATTAAATTAAGAAAATGAGTTTGTAAACTTGTACTTGTGGTTTTGTACATACATTTCTTAATAACATCCAGCTCTCCTGTACTCCTTTTCATTATAGAATATATTCCCAGGAACCTGCTGTTACCTGTTCCTTTGATTTTCTTAATGTTTGTCTTTGTTGCCCATCCTCTTTGCTTACTTGCACTAATTCCTTCTTTTACTGAAATTTCTGACTCTTACTCCTTAAGGCTTTTATTAAAATGACATTCCGCCCTGACAGTCTTAGTTGCTTTGCCTGTAGAAGAACTTGTGGTTTTCATAATGTTCAATGTAAAGTTATCTCTTTTCTGTTAGCTTTTTCCACCTCTGTGACTGGAAGCTGTCCTCACCAAGTTGCAAAAACTGTGAAACTGAATCTTGCTGTCATTTTCTCTAACAGCTGCTGGGTAGTTGGACCATCTCTCTGCAACCATCTGTATACTGTATTCTGGAGGCTTCTCCGATTCGAAAGATATTAAGGAGAAAACAGTAGTAGGAAAAAAGTGTTTATAATACCTCCACTTCTTTTTGTCTTACTTTTGCCTATTAATGAGGTAGTTAGCTTATCTTATTAATAAGGTCTGTAGCTGAACTCTTATTAAGGCAGTTACAGTCTCTGATGACAGTTGAGCTGAACTTATTCTCTCTTCTCCCTTTTGCCACATTTTGTGAGTGTTGAGTGTTTGTGCTATTTTTTTTCTTTAGTGTCTCCTACAATCCTCTGGCAGTTTCTCTGTCCTATGCAATTCCATGTTTCATGACCAGGTTAATTTTTGGGATGATTATTGGCTTTTTGTCTCAAAGCTGTAAGCATATTTTAAAATCTTTATCATCAAGTTGCCTCATTCTTGTTCCCTCCTTTCCACCTGAGATGCTTGCAGTAAAACATGTACTGAAATGCTTTCTCCAGGTGGTAGCCACTCAATTCCTAGAAATGGAGGAGGACAAGAAGCCACCACTGCTTGGTGACGGTGGTGATTGTAGTAGGGATTTTTGGTTATTAAGAATTATTGACAGAGTTCAGAAGTCTAACTCACAGGGAGGACGTATACATATCACTATTCAGTTCAGCAGCTAGCTTAGGAAGGACACTGTCCGCTTTTATGGACAGTTAATACTCAGACCTCAGAAAAGTTTTCCATGAGAAAGAACCTGGAATAGCTTCCCAGATTGGCAGCTTAGCTATCGTTCTTTTAGAACAGATTTTATTATAGCAAGAATTAAGAAAGGCAACTTTGTAGAGGCAAGATTGAGTAGCCCATGTTAATATGTAGGAGAAGACTACTGAGAAATCTTTACACTGTAGCTTTTAACAGTTACTTGATATTTTTTGTGTGCCCAAGGAATGTTATTAAACAGCTGCATAGGGCTCATTGCTGTTGCTCGAGCACCAGTTTAATATTAGTGGATATCAATGTTTTGCATGAACAGGCACAACTCACTGTGAGATGATTATTTAATTTAGGGATCTCTCCATGTTTGCCAGAGGTTTAGTTTGATGTAATAGGAGCACAATCCAGAAAGATTGTGAATTGTAATCTTGACCTATCAGAAAAGGTAAATGTGAGTCCCCAGAAAAAACTATACTTCTCTCTCTTTTTTCATCCTGTTATAGACCTGGAAATCCTGCTTTTTCAGAACCAGTTGGTGTTGTTAGCAGTTTATACCACTGACTGTAAGTTTGCTGGTAGGAGGTGCTGTCTGAGGACATAAGTATAGTATTTCTCAGATTTCAAGTCTGACTTATTTGTGGAAATTCCTACTGGAAAAAGAGATAATGTAAAGAAACCAGTGTGACTACTCGGTTGCATCCTGAAGGGTATCAGAATCAATCAAAGGTTACTGTGGACAGTTCGGCTAATGGTTAGGATGCTTACTTTTTTTTTAAGGAAGCCAGCTGTTACTTTTGCTATTGTGTCCCAGCTGAAGTAGCACAGTAATATTTAACTAGTAATACTCTATAAACACTTTTTTTTCTTCTGTGTTTTTTTTTGTGTGTGTGTGTGTGTTTGTTTTTGTTGTTTTTTTTTTTTTTTATCCAACACTTCAAATATATGTTTTCAAACAAACTGACCTTGGCTTTAGTGGCAAATTATACCACCTTTGAAATTCAAAGAAAGCACAGTGGACATTTTATCTATGCATTTACCAATGTAAATGTAAAGACACTGTTAGCCTGATAGTAAAGTTGCCTTTATGTAAGGAAGGATTGCTCCTTGATGTCCAGCAATGTGCCTAATACTGATTCTTCTTCAAAGTGTCCTTACAGAAATTAGTTTCCATTTTATTGGCAACACTCTGTATTTCTGGGAGTCTTTGTTCTTCCTTTCGTACGTAGTTAAATAAAGACTGGACATCTCTTGCAATCACCCATTGTGTACCTTGTGTATCTACTTGTTCAGGCAGTTGGTCAGTTTGTACATTTTTAATGCTATTTGTCTCACAAAGTCCTTGGATAAACTTCTGTTTGGCTTCTTGACCAATAGTACCCATAGTGCCTTTTTCTGAAGGACAAAATAAGACTATCCGCATGTGAAAACAGATTATTTTGCTTTTTCCACTGAGCACAGTCTGCAATTGTATGAGATCTTTCAGCAAAACTCCTATTTGGGTGGAGTTTTTCCTTCATGTCAATAACTTACGTGCTTTAAAAGGCCTAGTTTGGATATTTTCCTGCCTTGAATCTCTCAATACAATACTGAGACTCAAAGATTTGGCTTGAGGCAAAGTTTGGACTTCAGCTTTAGAGAACTGTGTGAGCTCTAGAGAAATGAGTAGAGCAAATTGATGGTAAGTTTTGTCATGTCATACCCGTCTTATACTGGGGGTAATGGAGTCACTGTACTTAACTTCACAGACTAAACTTCTGTTAAAAATTGTTTCTACTCATGGAAATGGTTAACTTAAGTAGCAGCTATTTAGCTTTGAAAGTGAAGACTGGATTTGTCTTTCAGCAAGTGAAAGAAGGCAGTCTGTCTTCAATTCAACACGTTAGTTAATACAGGTACCTCTGACGTTTGTGTTTTCTCATTGCTTTTTGAAGCCACGAGGTCAGAAGATGCCTTTTGGAGCTCTCTCTCCAGACATCCTGGTTCGCACAAAAAGCTAAAAAGACGAAGGTTAACTAAAGAACGTTATTAAAGTGTGCTGAGGGAATTACAAACATTTTTAGTGTGTTAATTGCACTTTTCTTTTGGGGAAACATTTTTTATTGCCAGGTTCCCTATTAACCTTTCAATCAAGATCTGATCAGCATAAGCACTGATGCTACTTTGACAGCAGTGGGCTTAGACATGCCACTCTACTACGAATCCTGCTTTGATAGCTGGTTTACCAGAATCACTCGAGATATTCTGAATGAAATCAAAGCAATTGAAAGGACTTGATAAATGTGTACTTTAAAAAATATTTTTGTGTGATAACATTAGACAGACAAAGAAGGTGACCTTTAAAAGGGAATTCATGCTTAGCCTAGTGTGTAGATTAAACTACTGGTTTCTGTTAGAAAGCATCAGAAGAATTAAGTGCTGGTCCTGCTAAAAAGAAAGCAGAAACAATCACCAGTGTCTAATAGATTTTGACATTAGTAGTGTTCTTAGAATCCTCAAAAGGCACATTAAAAGCTGTTGAATAATTTGGGACTCGAGAGAAATCCATATAAGAAAATGAAGAGAGATCCCACAGAAGTGCTGGTCTCTATTGTTTGAGTTTTTCAAAGGGAATGAATGTCTTTCAGATTACAAGTTGGATTCATGTGCTTCAAAAATTCAAGTGCCATTAAGATCCTGATAGCAGCAGAAATGCAGAAGAAGGGAGGATATACTATATATCTGCACCTTTGAAAGCTGTCTCCTAAGCATATTGTATCATGTCTTCACCCCTGTAGGAAGACCCGTGGCTTGTGTAGCTTTCTTCTGAAGTACTGATTTTGGACATTAGAAAAATGAGGAGTACCTACAGACAAAAAGGATGAGGGACAGGATTTTCTTTCCTCTGTCTTTTTTTCCTTCTCATCTAATATACTCCAGTAAGGCCAGTTCATTTTGTAGGAAAATAAAGCACGTATTGATTGTTGTTACGTGATCCTCTTCTCTCTAAATTAGAGAGTCATGGGTTTGATGGATGGACCACTCGGTGGATAAGGAATTGGCTCAATGGCCGCACTCAGAGAGTAGTGGTCAACGGCTCAATGTCCAAGTGGAGACCGGTCACAAGTGGCGTCCCTCAGGGGTCCGTGTTGGGCCCGGCCCTCTTCAACATCTTTGTCGGTGACGTGGACAGTGGCATGGAGTGCACCCTCAGCAAGTTCGCCGATGACAGCAAGCTGTGTGGTGCCGTCGACACGCTGGAAGGGAGGGATGCCATCCAGAGGGACCTTGACAGGCTGGAGAGGTGGGCCCGTACCAACCTCATGAAGTTTAACCAGGCCAAATGCAAGGTCCTACATCTGGGTCGTGGCAATCCCAGGCATAAATACAGACTGGGTGGTGATTGGATCGAGAGCAGCCCTGAGGAGAAGGACTTGGGAGTACTGGTGGACGAGAAGCTCAATATGAGCCGGCAATGTGCTCTTGCGGCCCAGAAGGCCAACCGCGTCCTGGGCTGCATCAAGAGGAGCGTGGCCAGCAGGTCGAGAGAGGTGATTCTCCCCCTCTACTCTGCCCTTGTGAGACCTCACTTGGAGTATTGTGTCCAGTTCTGGAGTCCCCAACATAAGAAGGACATGGACCAGTTGGAGAGGGTCCAGAGGAGGGCCACAAAGATGATAAGAGGGCTGGAGCACCTTTCCTATGAGGACAGGCTGAAAGAGTTGGGGCTGTTCAGCCTGGAGAAGAGGAGGCTCCGGGGTGACCTTATAGCGGTCTTCCAGTACCTCAAGGGGGCCTACAGGAAAGATGGGGAGAGGCTGTTCAGGAGGGCCAGTTATGATAGGACAAGGGGTAATGGTTTTAAAATAGAGGGAGGTAGGTTCAGGTTGGATATTAGGAAAAAATTTTTTACTATGAGAGTGGTAGAACACTGGAACAGGTTGCCCAGAGAGGTGGTGGATGCTCCATCCCTGGAGACGTTCAAGGCCAGGTTGGACAAGGCCCTGAGCAACCTGATCTAGTTGGAGATATCCCTGTTTGTTGCAGGGGGGTTGGACTAGATGACCTTTGAAGGTCCCTTCCAGCCCTAACCATTCTATGATTCTATGATTCTAAAACACAAATGTTAAAAAGGTAGGTCAGTTAGACCTTGGATGAAGGACCTCCAAGGAGGTCTTTTTAGGAACTTGATCAGGCCATATATGACACACTTGCCTTAAGGGAAATGGTGAATAAATGTTCCATACTGGAGGTGATGGGTTACTGTAAGTTTTAACGTTTGTGATTCATGTAAAAATCCCATTGCAACTTTCTTAAAAGTAAGTATTTAAATTCCAGTGTTCTGCTGGAAGAACAGCTGAATGAATTGCACACAGCCCTTTAAATCCTGATGGACCATTCATCATCCCTTGCTTGAAATCAGTTTTGATGTTCAACAGCTACAACTTAACATCTCCAGAGGTGGCTGCACTTCAGTGGTGGGTGAGGCTCTCCTCAGTAGTACTTCAGTGGGATGTTATGAGATTAATAAGGTGAAGCATGTAGATTCTTTGGCTGAAAGAACTCATAGAAGTGGAGAGTATTATTAATAATTATCTGAGGACTTATAACTCTGTAACAGTGTTTTAATTTGATTTCTGAGCAAACTGAAACCTGTTTAATGAGCTGTTGTATTGGAAGTACGCAGTTTGTAACATGGAGCAGATGCCAACAGAAATGGAAATAACATAGCAGTGACATTTGGAATAACAGTGTTGTACTTCATTGCCTCCATGTCATCAGCATGTTAGTCTCCCTGTTCCTTAGACTAACTCACCAAGGCAGCACTTTCTCTGCTGATACTGTCGGTGTGTCATGATACAAACTGAGTATATATGCATGCCTGCTACCAATAGACCAAAACCAGACTCCCGCAATGATAAAATGCTTCCACATGCAGAGCAATCGACTGATGATCTTGTTTCATAAGTTAATACTCAATATTCAACTCCATATTTTCATAAATACTTGGATTTAAAAGAAGCAATTTTTTTTCTAAGCTACGTAACCCTCTAATATTAGAGGAGGCTGTAAAATAGGAGAATGTTTTACAGATTTCTCCATAACTTTTTATTCACCAGTAATGCATATTATTCAGACAAGGTGGTGAAGACCCTGGCCTCAAAATGGGACATGCAATTAATGCTCCGATCTCCAAGATTCTTGGCAAGTCACTATAAATCACGTAGAATAAGATTTTTTTTCACAGAGTCTTCAGAAATGCATAGAAGTGCTTTATTCTGAAAAATTACAGAAAAATCTTTTCAGACTTCCAAATGCTTCCACTTTCCCTCAGGAAAGCAGTAGGTCATCCTCAGATCTACATTATTGGCCAAACGAGGTTTTTACTGCCTCTAAAATCTCCCTGGCTTCCCTTTTACATCATGGATATTTAATATTTAAAGTATCAAGCGGTATAGCCAGCTAGATACAGCACTGCTTTGGGGAATTAAGATGGCTTGAAGGTGTATCAGAATCTCACTCGTGCCATACCTCTCTATGCACAAAAGTAACCAGGCTCCTGATGATGGATATGGGGAATAACGTTTCTCTTGCAGATCTTCTGGGGCTGAAATGATCTTAATTATTTGAAAGATAATCAGAATGGCAGTATATTAATCAATTTAAAGAGCCCTGACAATTCAGTCATAGTGGCATTCAAAATGTGTTCAGGGAAAACCACATCAGAACGGTTTAATGTACATTATGTTTTAAGAGTTGTAGGTGGGATATTGTGAAGATATGAGCTTGTATTTCTTCTTATGTGTTTTTTCACACATCTGGTTTTAGTAGTACTGGATCATCTTCCTGTATTTTGATGCCTGTATCATTAAAAACTGCAAGTGGACTAGTTCTCTCTAATATTTTAGGGTTTAGCAGGAGACATTCAGCTGTGAGGCATTGAAGAATGTGCTATCCTACAGCATAGAGCCCTGCATTGGGACTGAAGTCAGGACCCCTAGCAGCAGCTGCAGCAGGGCCTGCTCTCTGTACACGTACGAATGTATTTCTGCTGGAGAAATCTTGAGCAGAAATAAGGTAGCCTTAGGCTGAAAAAGACATTGTGTCTTTCTTAAGCATCCTGGGGACTGTAAAAGAATGCAGCCTCTCTTCTTGAAGAGGGCTTAGTATTAACACCTCTCTGCTTCTGGCTCGTGGTAGCACAGAAAAGTCATGAACTTGTTTTTCCCCAGGGGAATGGAGTTATGTGTGCAGTTCCCATTGGGGCTTCACGGAGGTGGGATTTGACTGCCTTAGGTCCTTTCTGGAAATGGCATCAAGAAGTAGAAGAGAGGAATGGCATAGTCAAAACTCCATAGGCACATCAGCAAGGTAGAAAATGTGTTTGTTTCTCAGAGGGAGATGCAGAAGCAAGGCATATGTTTGTTCAGAAATAAAGGTATGTTCCAGTGAGGATGAGGTGTTGTGTAGTTCAAATGTGAGCAGCTGACATGGGTTCAGCGATTTCTTTCCTCACATTTTCTTATATTTCATTAAACTTTTTAAATTATTTTATTAGCAGTTGAATATAAGCAGGCAAATTATAATACTACTGGACTTTTAAATTAATAATCATGCGTAAGAATAGATTTAAAGTACCTTTATAACAAGACAGAGATATTAGTTGTCGATCCACTTGTCTGAAGCCTTGAAATATGGATATTATTTCTTTTTCACCATTGATAGTGCCGTATCTCTCACCTGAGTCTCACTGGAGTAATCTGTGAGATCACAAGACTGCTGCCGAGGAGTGAGGCGTGTGCTTGACAGCTGTTCAGCGGTGTGCTGCGAGGTGCCCACGCTCCAGCCCACGCGCTTTGCTGCAGTACTCATTTCGGACTTAAATTGGGAAGATTCTCACTGCCTCCGATTGCAGCACTAGAAAACGCTGCCAAGCAGGTCGCAGAAGTAGCAGCCGCCTCGCAGACTCGCCGTCTGCTGTAACCAGCTCCCGCGTCTGTACAAAATGTGCCACTTCCAGCGTATAACAGGAGGGTGTTAGGGAGCTTTCCCTGCTGACCGTAGCAGAGCGATCACCCAGGATGGTTAGGAATTACTGCCAGAGATAGGGTTCCTCATCTGTAGCGCTGCACCTTTGGTAGCTTTGCTCAGGCACATACCCCAGTGCACAGCATCTTTTGTTCACAGTCCCACTTGAAATACTCGGTGGCAGCTCAAGCGAAACTGTGCAAATTAGTCACTGTCACGTTTAGGCATTAAAAGTGGAATTAGTAATTTATATTAATCGCAAGTGTTTCTCCAGGTTTTATTAACAAGCAGATTGGCTGCCAAAATGCTTTCTGGAAGACATTTTTTTCTCCCAACTGCCACAGAGAACAAAACAGTTATTATGGGCATTTAGATAAAGATTAACGGTTTCAGCAATTCATTTGAGGAAAACTGTATTTTACTATACATTCCACTTCAGCACGGACCGTCACTGCCAGCATGATTTGTCGCCTTCTTCATAAAATTATACAGTGGAAACACAAGATGGTGTAATTCATTTTAAGAGCAGAAACAGGTTAATCAACAGAGCAGAATGAGGTTAAAAAACAAACCCGACCCACATTTCTTCATTTTTTGGCAAATCCAAATTTCCAAAAGGAGAAGTGAGATGTCTGTCTAACTGCTGTTTTAGCACATTTTGGTTCATTTTGTCTTCACGCTTTCTTCTCTCTTTGCCTGCATCATGCCTTTTTTTCCTCAAGATGGCTTCACGTACCCTGTTTAGATCTCCAGGAAAAGATAGTACACGTGACTGCTTCATATTCTGTGCATCTGCAAGTAGTTCTGTGGAGTACTGTAGGAGTGGTCCATGAATTCAGTACAGGGTGTGAAGAAATGACTGAAATGATAAGAAAGAGGTCAAAATGAGTATTGCCGGGTTTAATAGCAATGCAGGGCAGACTGCCAGCATGACCTTCACACTTTCGCATGTTTTGGACAGACAAAATCAATTTCCTAGCATACTAGTTTTAAAGCTTATCCTGTTCCAAGAAATTAAAGAACAGACATGCTGTATTTTGTTCCATTTTGGTTAGCTCCCTTTTTTCTTCTACTTTTGCATTTCAGGATGGTATAAAATGAAGGAAATCAAAACACAAGTGAAAAATCAGCTGTTTGCTACAATGGAGACAAACAAGGGTTGAAGGAGAAAAAAACTCATTACAGAGAGATTAGAAAATTAATTGATTGGTGGCTTTGACAGTTCCCGTTGGATATCTAAGGATCCTGTGAAAAGAAAGTATAGTCTCAAACATAACATTTCTTCCTATTATTTCTTTCTCTCGTGCAGAGGCTCCTCTGAAACATCATTAGGTTCCAATTATTTTCAGTGAAATATTTCACAAGAAAAGGGCATGATAAAATCAGTAGAGGTAGTGTTATTCCCCCGAGAAACTTACTATGGCTAATACTCAAACTGTAATAGGGAAGGCTTCTGTTCAGCATCAAACGTAAAAGATTGCCACAGTGGTGATTCTGTTTCATGGAGGTTTTGGAACTCCTGTGACACAGAGTTAATATGCCCGCTCTTTCCCCAAAATCAGTACAGGGCAGCCGATGAATTCTGAGAACTTGATCTTATTCATGGCTTAATATAAGCATACATGAAACTTGCAGTGTATCTGTTTAGGGAAGAATCTATTACTGCCTTTTCTCTTAAGACCAAGTGTTGGCTTAGAGGTAGGATTCTTTCAAAAATGACAAAAGGTTCATAACAACATTTACTT
This sequence comes from Tauraco erythrolophus, assembly GCF_009769465.1. NCBI lineage: Eukaryota > Metazoa > Chordata > Aves > Musophagiformes > Musophagidae > Tauraco > Tauraco erythrolophus. The sequence goes on from NC_141496.1 coordinate 67,527,581, forward strand.
CTCTACTCACTGACCTTTTTCCTGTACTTACCATGTATTAATTTAGTAGCTATGTGTGTATGGATTGTATGCTCTTATATGTACACATATGTATACACATATATATGTATCATAGAATCATAGAATGGTTAGGGCTGGAAGGGACCTTCAAAGGTCATCTAGTCCAACCCCCCTGCAACAAACAGGGATATCTCCAACTAGATCAGGTTGCTCAGGGCCCTGTCCAACCTGGCCTTGAACGTCTCCAGGGATGGAGCATCCACCACCTCTCTGGGCAACCTGTTCCAGTGTTCTACCACTCTCATAGTAAAAAATTTTTTCCTAATATCCAACCTGAACCTACCTCCCTCTATTTTAAAACCATTACCCCTTGTCCTATCATAACTGGCCCTCCTGAACAGCCTCTCCCCATCTTTCCTGTAGGCCCCCTTGAGGTACTGGAAGACCGCTATAAGGTCACCCCGGAGCCTCCTCTTCTCCAGGCTGAAAATAAAATAATAATATTAAATGTATTAAATTAAAATTAATGTATAAAATAATAATATTAAAAAGTCAAATATTGGTTAAATCTTTGATAAAAATAATAATTTTGTGTTAAATGCTGAGCTATTGTGATTATAAAAATGCTGATTTTGTCAAACTAAAAATATACATCATTTGAACTCCCCTGAAAGATAAGATGTTTGTAATACAAAATGCCAGTGAAGCACCTCCTGGGCGTTGTATTATTCACTAGATTATGATTCTTCTCTATGGGCTGAGCTGACCAGTTGTTCTTTCTTGTCCTCGATTTGGCGTAACTGTGCTATTATCATTACACATGTCTTAAGCTTTCCAAAGTGAAAATGAGGTTAAAGATAAATTCAACCCTCATGGAGATAGGGGACTACTTGCAATGCTTCTCAGGGTAGAGGTGTGACTATATGAGGTGTTAACTTTACTCCCCTGCTGTGCTTAGTTATCCTCCCCTTCTTCCTGGTAACTACTGTGGTAATGGACTGTTGAAGAAAATGGCAGAAGGAGCCATTCTCTACAAACGTGCTTCACCTTTCATACGGAAATACGCCCGCTTTTCAGAAAACCTTTTTTGCTTTGGATGCAAAATATAAAATGTTCATTTTCATTGGAATTCTCCAAACTGTGTGTCATGCTGTGCTATTTCTGCCTTCTTGAGGGAGAAGCTGCCTTTTCCAGTAGCTTAGCAGTGTGTAATGGTCCGTGTTTGCTGTTAGGGGTGATTTGAGGGCACTGTGCACTCTCAGACCCTTGAACCTCTCTCTCCTCAGCCGCGCCAGCTGCTTGTTCTCATCAGAAACAATAGCATTACTTCAAACCAAATTTTGGGCAATCTGGAAATACAACAATCTGTTCCAGATTTTGCACAGTTCTAAGAGATGTGCATTAAGAGTTAGTCTGGGAAAAGCCCTTATGAAGGACTACTTAAGGAGAATATTTATTTCTTAGTATGCTAACCTACCTAAAAAGAGATAATTCTGTGCAGAACTTTTCTGTTTTAGTGAACTAGAGAATATTTTGAGTGAAAAATAGTCTTACACCAAAAATAAATGTCAAGGAAAACCTGGTGCCACACCTAAGTTGGAAGTAGAAAAGGAACAGAAAATTTTTGGAACAGTGTTGACTATGAGGATCAGGATTATTGTGCTTTAGAAATGTAAATTAAAATTACACACTTGGTACTTACTTGAGTACGACTGGATTTTCACAAGGATGTATGGCATTGCACAGAGTGCTTGTGAACAGCATATGGTATTCTATGTGCTAGTATGTACATGTAAATCTGCACTGCAACCTTATAAATAAGAGGTGAAATTATAAACACATATACATTCTACAAAGAAGTCCCCAATTAGAACAGCAACAGAAGATCCCATGAAATTGCCCTAGCTCTTCAGCAACTGTATTTTAGGCTGAAGAAAGAAGACCCTGAAATAATAGCTTTCTGTGAGGGAAGGGGCAGGGGGAAAGACTAAAAGTATAGCAATAAGTTTTCTTCTGTGCCATTTCAGGAAGAAACAGGTTTTTTTATTTATAGACATAAATTTTCCACTGATGGGTTTTGATTCAGATTTGAAAAGTAGTTAGAGATTTACAATGAATGCTAAAAATTTTAAAATTTAAATCACTTTAACTGGAGTTCTGAAAAAAAAATTCTGACAACTGTGCGCACAGATTAGTTGATCATCATGGTCTTTTTTCACTTGACTGTCAGTGAAAATGACATTGATTTCGGTGCATCTGCATTGAGTGAAATCTTTACTTTGGGCTTTAGGGGACTGATCTGAAATGTTCCTGAACACACAAATTTTCAAAATAGCAAAAAAACCACCACAATCCACCTAAACCCAGGGAAGATACAATACATGTAATTTATTCTATGTAAATTGCACATATGCTTCTCTAATCCTGTTGTTCCTTGATCCCAGTCCAAAAGTAGGTAAAATAAATAGATTGCATATTACAGGCCATATGTCAGAAGTGCTTAGCATTCCCAATTAAAGTAATAATTTTAGAAGTACTTAGCTGTCACTTAGGTATCCAAATAGTTGGCCAGATTTCTAAAGTGCTTTGCGTGTGAAGCACTGACTTTTTCTGAAAATGTGATCTCTGTTGTGGATTGTAAACATCTTGAAAGCTTGTCAGTAGGCTTTTTTAAATGGTATGTTTCTGTTTTACCAGGGTTTTGGTTTTTTGTTTGTTTGTTTGGGTTTTTTAAAGTGCAAATACAATTTTTGTATCAACTTGAGCCCCATTTCTGCTCTCAATCAAAGGCAATGATAGTCTAATATTGTTAGCTGTTCCTTACACTAAATGTAACTGTTTTAGCTTAGAAACACATAAAAGAGTCATTGTAGTGTTGATGTGGATGGAAACTGACTTGAAAGTACAAGGTTTAACTAGTGTTTTAAACAGCTATCTCTCAAGAGCAATTATGTGTCTCCAGACAGGTAATGCTTTAATCAGACGGAAACATCTAAATGGGGATACCAATAACAGGCAGCTGGAGCATTGGACTGTCTTGGCCTTTTGCTCAGGTACCACCAGAGTCCTGTCATGCTCCTCTGTGGTGGGAACAGGGCTCGTAGCCTCTCCTGGTATAGAGGTGCTCCACTACTCAACAAAAGGATGTCCTGTAGGGCTCTTGTTTTAAGTTGCGTAGCAGAGCTCTGACATTAAGCTCACATTTTTTTGTGAGCCTGTAAGTCGGTATTTTATTAGCAATCATATGTCAGGTGGGAAAATTTTCACCACAAATAATTTTTAAAAACCCACTTGTGTTGTGAGCCGCTATTGACCTTGAACTGTGGATACAGCCATATGAACCTCCTTCTCCCTCAAGTAGGTACAGACAATTTCTATAACTGGATCTGATGGAAACTTGTCTTTACAAATACCATCACCATCCATTGGAGGTGGCTCCCACATGTCACTGCTGAGGCGTGGGCTGAAAAGCAGACCTAATGAAAGAGTTTTCCAGCCCTTGGTGCATCTGTGGCACTTGCTATCCCTGCTGTGCTTCACAGAGCACTGGCCATTTGTTGGCAAGTTCATATTTCCCACTGCAGGGAATTGAAATGATTGAACAGACAGGAGAAGAGTTTTATTTGCAGTAGCCTGTGTATCCCTTGACTCTGATTTGGCGTAAAACATCTGCTTCATGATCTGTTTCAAGGCCAGTTCCCTTCCACCAACAAAGGTTACAACTTCAGGCAAGCTGTGCCTTCACTGGCAGGGGAAGATTTGCCTGAAGACTTGATTTAGTCAGAATCAAATCATCCTGCCACAGAAATCCTTTTATCAATTACTTCTGAAAAGCAGCTAGACAGTAAATATATTAACATATTAAACAGTGAGTAAAGCAGGCCACTGAATTCTATTGTGTGGGGTTTTGTAAAAAGTTGATATAAACCATATCTATGTATATGTGTGGCTAGGAATAAACATTCATCGTTGTTCTGATAGTAGGAGAAGGGACAGGCACTCTACCTGTACCTGCTTAGCATTGCTGCAAATGAGCAGAGTCAGTAAGTGCATCCATCTATTGGTTTCAGTTACAAATTTGCAGCTAATTGGTGTAATATTGATACAGTTTCTCTTAAAGTCTTAGGAAATAGGCCAAATAAGATGCAATATTTGGAGATAAATTGATGTATTAAATCTTTCTTGTATTCATGGTGGGGACCTAGTTTCAGGGGGTTTTTGTCTCCTACCAAACCAGTCAATATTTGAAAGACTGATCCAGATTTCTTTGTAGAAGTGTCATCTTGATCCACATTTATATATGTACAAATAAAATCTGTGTTCCTTCTTGTGATAACATAGTTAGATTCGACCTTTATTAGAGTGAGTAGCGTATTATCATGTGTACTTCACTGCCATTGATGCACAGTCTTAGCAACATATGGCTATTTTTCCTCCTCAGAAAAAATCCTTTCTCCAGCTTGAAAAAAGTAGTAATTGAATATTTGCATATCTCCAAGGAGCCATGTGGGTTAAACTCTGCATTCATCTTCTGCAGTTCTTAGGCCACTTTTGGTTTAAGAGTAAGAACTATTGCTTTTATGAAGTGCCTTTTTCTATTAAGTCAAAACCTCACAGCAGTGCACAGAAAGCCAGTGCTATAAAGGAGCTAAGTAGAGTCTTTAATAGAGAGAGCTAGGTTGTAAGTGTTTTTGTTCCTATGGAGCAGATAGATTTGGTTCCGTCTGTTCCATATTCATAACAAAGGAGCTCACTTGCAGGAGGACTGACTTCCTGGGAGTAGCATGGTAATGATCTTTTCACCACAGATTGAAAGGATCTCAAAATGGTCACTTCAGCTCAGCAGAAAGCAGCTGGCACTGATAGCACTTCAGACCTGCTATTTTCTACAGCTCTGTTTCAAGATGTATGTTTTTTCTGAATAAAACAAAACAAAAACATAAACCTTGATCTCCTTCTAGCCCGTGCCCTCCCCCCCACCAACAGTCCTCCATCTGACGAGTTCAGGATGTTTTCTCAAACGAAAAGGGAATGACATGTTACAAATACAGGGTCATTTTTTCTTTATTTGATCTTGGCATTAGAGGCAGAAGTGAAAAATTGTTTACTGCCAGTCTGGATTCTGTCCCCTGAAGTTTTCTCATGATCTCTACTTCCCCAGCAAGCAGATTCTGTGAACGGAAGTCTGAAGTCCACAAAATGTGTGCAAAAGTTCCTTGCTGGGTTTCATAATTAGGATACTCCAGAGCCAGCTTTGATTACACACCTCGTGGGCTTTCAAAAAAACAAAAAACAAAAAAGCTTAATCCAAGAAAAAAAATATTCTTGCCTCTGCAGGATATTACACAAGGGAAGAACAGAAAAATGCAGGAGTGTACCACAGATACTCTCACTTGGCTAAAGAACAAATTACTTGGTGACCCCTAAAAGGTGAACTGGAAGTTTACAGAGATCTTAAAAATTAACTAGGAACGCAGAACGAGAAGAATCCTTCTGTGTCATTGGTTCTGGCTATGCAGTCTCCGAAAGAGGCCACAGGACAGACCCAGATTTACTCTCACCCTGGCTGGAAGTCCTGCTGGGGTGTGCCACACCCCGTATGTCTCCATGCTCAGGACAGCTGGTCCCTGAGGCAGCTGTGAGACCAGGATGAGCAAGCAGCAGGCAGGCATAGCCTGCCTTAGCTGGTACTGCAGCACCTCTGTAGGCGTTCTCAGGGGGTTTTTGGCCTTCCAGCCAGCAATACAATATTGTATCATTCATAAACATGTATGAAAGCGTACGCTGCACTTGTTATTTAAGACTCCAGATCAAACAGTAGACACATATTTGCAGATCTGAAGCATTGCCCTCCCCACCCTAAAGTGAGGGACAATCTCAGACTGGGATTTTTTGTTTGTTCAATTGGAAGTTTTTTTGAGTGCTGCATGTTTTGTAACGCAAGGAGAAAATATGTGCGTTTGAAGCGACTCTTTTCCTAACTAAGGTAAATGAGAGTGTATCTGGGCTTCTTTGAAGAAACTTGGTGCACTGAAACTGCTTTTAAACATGGCAGGAAAGAAGCATCTGATGCACACTGTCATGCAACTCTGCACAGCTTTCAGAACTATATCCAGTGCTGATGTTCATTGATATGGACTAGCCAGGAACTGAGATACAAATGTGAGTAGATTTTCATGGTTACAGAATATGGGAGAGAGATTGTGCACTGCACTGGCAGGGTTTCTCTAGTATGACAGGGCTTGAAGTCTACACCCCATGAGGAGTGGAGACACCACATTAGGTTAGAGCCACTTAAATCGAGTGGTGATGGACACTGCGTGGTTGAGAGAAGTTAGTTTCGCAGAGGTTTTTGTCCATCTGTTTTGAAGCGAAATATGGGTCAGCGATGAGATTTCAAGTAAGTGGTTTTGTGTTATCCCATGTTGTTTTCCATATGTATGATCTTAGATATGCATGGGAAGCACCATTATAAGCTGCTCACAACTTGGTTACACAAGTTCCTTAAGTGGTTCACATGTACAGAACAGAGGAGCAAGCTTACAGTGGGGAGGTGCTTGCTTAGATCAGAGAGTAGTGAATGGAAAATAGAGACGAGAATTTCCCAATCTCTTTGGGAAGATTGTTAGTGTGAAATAGGGACCTTTCTGGAAGAGTAGTGGAGAAATGCTTCAGTTCTGAGAGAACAATTGTTGTTACAGCATTCAGGAAGATAAAATCTCGAGAGGTACCTGTGTGTTTCAACAGTTTGATGAGGTATTCATTGCTTTTAAGAAATTATTTCCAAAGCACCAGGGCTTTAGAGTCCCAGTTATGGAAAAGTATACACATATATGTCTAATTTTGAGTTCATCTGGGAATGATCACTGGAAAGAGGGCTAAACATCCTGTGGTATACACTAATCTAAAAAAAAAAAAAAACCACACAGAAGGAAATAATTTGTGGCAGAGTAAAATGAAAGGTTAGCTATCCCATGGGTGTTCTAGACTTTCCCACAGTCACAGTTATGACAGTGTACACTCCATTTCTGGCATAGGTGAGACATGTCCAATTCCTGACAAGGCAGCAGTTCTCCTGGATGAGGCTGTGGCTATTCTCACATAGGTTGGCTTTTTTCAAATATGGATTTCAAAGTGTGAGTGCAATCTGTGGCACTGAATGCAAGCTAGACAAGTGAAAGAAAGAAGCATGGATCAAGAAATTTAACTAAAACTGCTATTCCTTGATACACTGCACAAATTTTGGTTAAAGAGAAAACTACAGCTTAATGTATTCCAGAATTTTTCATGGTAAAGGTGACAATTGAAGGGTTAAGGAAATCCTTCTAAGGACTGGAAGAAAAAATTCTGGCTCATATGGTGGAGTGATTGAAGGTTCAATAGTCCCTCTGCATGGCTTGAGCAAACTGGGAATTCAACTGATAAAGATGTACTGTTATTAATATAGTGCTGGCATCTGTTATTGTATTTGTACTCTACTCAGTCATGGCCTGGGACCCCATCATAGTAGGTATAATGAAGCAGAAGGTCTCTACCCTGAGAATCTTTACTTGTCAGAATCAGAGCTTGAGTTACAGTGGACTGTGGTGTGTTTTGCAAACTTTACCTTTTCTATTTCATATCTGGTTTCCATTCTGCTCAAATTTGGATTTATTTGTGTAAAACTGACTGTAGCATTTTTTGTAAAGCATTTTTGTAAAGGCTATGTCAAGGTGCTATTAGAACTTTGCAAAGAGAAAATGCCCTTCAGAAATCTTTTGAGCAATGGTATTCTCTATAAACAGGGCATTTGCAAGCTTTTGGTCATGCATGTGCACTCTAACACATTCAAACTTGCATTACTCTCACTGCTAGCCTTTATTTTAGATTAACAAGAAAATGCAACCCACAGTCTGTGCTTTTTTCTAAATGTCCCTTGATCCTAAGGCAGCTTCTTAAAGATGTCTTTCTGCCTCTACATCTTCTCCTTCCTCCACAAGACATAAACAAGGTATTTTGTTGCTTTGTTTAGGTGAGTCAGCAGAAGTAACTTTTCATGTCTATGTATGTGTCACACTCCTAGCACAATACAACATTGATAATTACTTCTGTATTTTTACAAACTGACAGAATTTACAAGCATAGCATAGGAAGCTAGAAATGTTTCTAAGTATTTTAAAGATCACACAGAATCACACAGAATGTTAGGGATTGGAAGGGACCTCAAAGGATCATCTAGTCCAATCCCTCTGCCAGAGCAGGACCACCTAGATCAGATCACACAAGAACACATCCAGACGGGTTTTGAACATCTCCAGAGAAGGAGACTCCACAACCTCTCTGGGCAGCCTGTTCCAGTGTTCTGTTACCCTTACTGGGAAGAAGTTCTTCCTCATGTTTAAGCGGAACCTCCTATGTTCCAGCTTAGATCCGTTTCCCCTTGTCCTGTCATTGGATGCCAGTGAGAAGAGCCTGGCTCCATCCTCATGACAGTCACCCTTTACATTTTTATAAACATTAATGAGATCTCCCCTCAGTCTCCTCTTCTCCAAGCTAAAGAGACCCAGCTCCTTCAGCCTTTCCTCAAAAGGAAGATGCTTCACGCCCTTAATCATCTTTGTGACCCTGCGCTGGACTCTCTCAAGCAGTTCTTTGTCCTTCTTGAACTGAGGGGCCCAGAACTGGACACAATATTCCAGCTGCAGCGTCACCAGGGCAGAATAGAGGAGGAGGAGAACCTCTCTCGATCTACTAACCACACCCACAAAGATAGTGGCAAGCCCTTGAAAATGGAGTAGAATGGAATGCTTCTCTCTGCTTTAATTATAGTGTGAGCAGTGGTAAAGCTAGACACGGATAATATGAAGTCCATTAAAGTATATGAGGTTTAGTAACATGATACAATACTCACAAATTCCATGTGAGTGAACATGTTGCTTTAAAGATCAAAAAGAGAAGGTCATTACTAACAAGCCTATAATGTCTCTTCAAAGGATTTACTTATGTCTAGTTCTTAGAGATGGAAATTAGCAAAATGGATAGCCTGCTTGAAGAAAAACATTTTATTTCTAGTGATACCAAGGGAAAATCAAAGTACAAAAGTGCTTATGAAAAGTATGAGGAGCGTATATTTTTCTGTAAGTGCTCTATTTGATAGTATTAACTTGTTTTATTAGCAATTTACTCTAATACAGTCTTAATGTACAATAACCGTATTTAGTTTTGTTAATGCCACTGAAAACTGTAATGAGATCTGAAGTTTTTATTTTGTTCTAGTTAATAAGTGTTGGTTTGTTGCAATAGAAAAGTGTGACATCAGTCATTTATATTGTGCTAGTGCAGAAACGTTACTCCTTATTTTATGGTATGTAATACAGTTTGCATTTGTGAAAGAGAAACCTTGTTATATGAGAGAAGGGTCTGCAAATATTTCCTGTGTGAGCAACTATACCATCTATTCTTCATCTGTACCTCCATATTTTTCACGGGAGCTTACATGCAACTAAAAGTTCATTCAAAGTAGGATATGCCTTTCCTTTATTTCCAGCTGAGCTTTGTTTGTTTTTTAATGAAACAAAACACCACAGAGACAACACAGATTCTCTGGGAAGCTCAGACTGCAGTTAGATGGCAGCTTTTCCCTGGTTCATAAATAAACATAACTGTTCCTGCTTTCATGAAAAAAAAAAAAAGTCTTTTGCAACGAACAGCTGAGCTTGTTTCTCATACAGGTTCAGGGCTTGGTTCAGAGGAATGTCTCAGACAGGGCTGGGTTTTTCTGCAGCTGCAACATCTGCTTTGCTGTTCTCCTGATGGTGTGAAGGATACAGGCTGCCCTGCACTGAGGTGATTTTGTGTTTTCCTGAACTCAACTGGGCTCGGCAACTTGGGAGGACAGATGATAACAGCGCGACTGTAATAAACCTTTGGACTGGATCCAAAGTGATGCTGTCTGCCTCGTACAAGCTGCTGCTCACTTCTGGAGGAACCCAGCACTGTGAAGGACGGGGCTTTGGGTTGCTTTGATATTCGGCACTAAAAAACTCTGATTCCAGTACACCAGCCAGGCCAACAACAGAGCAGTTTTGTCGTTAAATCACCCTCTAGAGCAGATAAGGGGCCTTCCTGAGAGAGATACAGGGCTAGACCATGCCCAGTCCCCTGACAGAGGAAATACTGGACACATGGCTTAATTAAACTGGTCCATGGTTTACATCTCCTACCATAGAGGATTTGATTTGTTTTGGAGGACTTTGATATGAAACCTACTTTCAATCCATGCAGCCTTCAACCAGACATATAAACTGCAATGGATTAGAAACTGTAAGAAAAATTATATTCTTCCTGGCCAAGCAATTGAAATGGCACAGTTAATTCAGCATTAAGTACTAATGCAGAAACAGTAACTGTGTATTACTGTCTTCCAAGAACTCTCACTAAAAAATAGCATTTGTCTGGTAAGTAATTTCCATTTACTAGGCTATTTTTAGGAGGTTTAAGAAATATAGTCACTTGTGAGATGGGCCATAATAATCCAGTGTTTTGACACCATGCAAAACCAGTGCAAATCAGGTATAAGACATTAGGAAATAAAAGTAGCATTTCGTAATCTGTTTGTTGTTGTGCACTAATTTTTATCAAGTCTTTTTCTCCATTGCTGTGCACTTTGTGATTTATATTTTGCATGAAGGGCAGAGTAGAGGCTTGTGTATATGTGTAGGCATGTATGTACACATGCAGAGATGAGTACAGAAATACGGTATGATTGCTTTTAGCTTCACTTCATACAGATGTAGCTGAGCATGCAGGAGTAAAGCAAAATAGGCATTTGTATTAGATGCCCTTTTAATACTGTGGATTTTAAAACTTCATTTGGAAATACCGTTATCCATAGTACTTTTGCCTCTATTAAGACAATGTTAGCTGTGACCTTGCATCTGTTTGCTGGCTTATTTATTAATTTATTTTCCTCGTTAGATAATTTTTCTTAGCTTTCAAGTGTTGTTGGCGGTCCTAGATCAGGTAGTTTTCCAGATGAGATTCTCTCTGTCTGTTGGCTTGGGATTTCTGAGTCTTTAACTTGGCTCGGTAATTTTTTTAGTGATCTCATCTTGGTAATGACTAAATGCAGGGAGATTATAGGCTTGACAATAGCACAGGTACAAGTAAGTTTAGTCATGATTTACTGAGGAATTATGCTTGATGAGTAGGTCTGAAGAATGAGTAAGTCACGGACATTCGATATTTTAATCTTCTGAGGATGGATTCGTTTTTATGCTACCAGAACAAAACTTTCGCTGATACGTTGGCGTGAAAGAGCAGACATGCAAAGACTCTTAAAAATTAAACTTAAGTATTGGTGAAAGCTGGGATTCCCACAAGACCAGTGTTTATCTAGTTTTAATTTTTGTTTTTAACACTTGGGAAGTGAAAATCATTGGTAAATCCTTTCAGGTACCTTCTTTTTTGATTAATAATTTTGAAGATCCCATCGTTGTCCTTAGGTATGGGCCTTACTTCATGTATGCACACAAAGGAGTGTTTTATTGATTCATTAAATTCTAGCTGACTTTTTCAGTTGTACCGTTTATGCAAATTTGTAACTTTTTTCAATCTAAACTGTGAGAAGAATATTAATAACTAATTCTGCATTTACCTGGCTAATTTGCATACATTTGTGTTATATGGTAAATCACATGAAAACCTAGAGGGGAAAGGCTCAGCTCTTCTAACAGCTAATAGGCTATTTTTTCTTTTGACTTGCACAAATTGAGAAATATTGCCTGTGGCAAACATAATGGAAAACTGCATTTTTAATGCTCTCACACATACTCATTTCTTTACAAAGAAAGAAGCAGATGACTGTTCTTAAAAATAAAACTTTCTAAAGCTCTGTAGCTGACACAGGATATTGGATGCTAAAACACTTCAGGTTGGTGAAATTATGATTTGCAGGTTGTATAAGGTTACCTGGATATTGGATTTGACTGGTGGGAGTGGTATTGTGCCTGAAAGGGCTAGAGGCAAATCACAGCTATAAATATTTTCTCCTGAAGAGATTGTCTGTAACTTACAGGACTAAGAGAGTGGAAGGACTGCGTAAACATGACTTTCCGATTAACAGCACGCAGCATCCTGTGTACGGGGTTGCTGCAGGTTCTCCCTTTGTGGTGTTTCTCCAGGTGGTTGCAGAAGTTACACCTGGAGACCTTTTGACTGAGCAGCAAGAATTAGGTGTTTACTCCAGCTGTATGCAGGTGGCACCTCTATTTAGTGTGCTGGGGAGAAGTTCAAAACTAATCTTCAGTTGGCTTCCCAATCTGAACCAACATTTCTGTTCAGTGCTTGTGGTTGGGAAGCACCTAGTGCCAGAATCTGTTTAACACATGGAGGGGGGGCTGGTAGTAGTATATCTGCAATGAAATGAGGTGAGATCTTGGTGAGATTTCTCAGATCTTCTCTACAAGGAGACCCTGTTCGCTGGACAGCTTAGCAGAGAACAGAAGAAAACATTCATCACGGCCTTCAAAAACACAGTGAAAACAGACTTGTCTCCACAGTGTTTCATGAGCACTGCTTTATAGTTCTTCAGAGAATACTACAAGTGAACTGGTAATACAAACTTGAAATACAAAATAGTAAGAGAATTATAAGCTGCAGAGTATCTGCAGCATGTTATATCAGAGCTGTGAGGAGACAATATCAATAAATAGGGCGGTTGAGACTTTTTATCTGCAGCATCGTAATAACTTGCTCCTAAGTCAGAAACTGAGCCTCAGATAGTTGCCAGCCAAACAGCTGCCTGTCTCAGAAAAGAAAATACTTAATTACAACTTTTGTCACATGACTAGCAGGTCCCAATAACCAAGTTACTTTTGAAATTTTAATACCTTTTCTTTTTTGTACATTAGTTTGAAGGTTGATAGGGCCATATCTTGATGACTCCCTGAAAGAGTTTTTGGGATTTAACATAGTACATTAAACTGCAAAACTGTTGGGGAAAAAAAAAAACCCACACTGTTTTCTGTGTATGTTACTTTTTGTTCTCCATCTGTGGCTTCCTACAGTTTGAATAACTCTGCTAAGCCGTATCAGGCTGAGGAAGGACCTAACCTGTTATTTATATCTAATATATTAATAATGTACCATGTGTTTTCCAGCAGAGAACTGCTTAGGAGTGAGATGAAGGGAGCCATTATTTTTTTTCCATATTTAAATATAGCTAGCAAATACTGAAATATTTATGGTTTGGCTCTAGATGAGGAGAGAATAATTTTCTTCACTGTCTTAACTTTCCTTAAAGGGTATAAAAATGGTAGCCAGAAGTGGTTCAGAGAAGAGAAATTTTCTCATCTAATTTGTCTTTATGAGCCATTTTTGGATCCAGCTTGGATCTGGTCCTATGTGAAGTAGGTTATTGCAATTTCTTCTTTTCTTCTAGTTCAACTAATGGAGATGGAATTTTCATCTCAAGAAGACAGAGATCATGACTTGAATTTCTTCTAAATAGTGGAGTTTTCCTATTAAAAAAAAAGAGAGAGACCAAACCAGTTACTTTTATAATCATTGAGGCGTTTTCATATGTCTCGTGATTTCAGAGGGATTTTAGTGTGCACTTCCTTCTAACCTCAAGTCTTTGTGTAACCATGAAGTCTAAAAGATGTTTTTTAAAAGAGAGACCCAGGAGATAGTCATGAAGTTGCTAGTAAAGGTGAGGTAGGGCAGGAGAGGAATGAATTTTCACAGGAGTTGTAATGGAATGTCGGAACTAGCAACACTGCAGAGTTCCTTTTCTGTTCTTCATTGTGATTCTTCCTGATACAAACTAAACCGGTCAGACCTTTTCTATCCTAATATCATTCATGGAAAAAAGAGGATATAACCTCTTTTACTCCTTATAAGGGATCTTTTTTTCAAAGATTACTTTTTGTTGTGCGGCAAGGTTTCAATTGCCTTTTTTTTCCTTGGGAATTTTGGCTTTTGAAATGGAAAGCGTTGCTTGGGACAGGTTCCATTAGCATCACAGACTTCCTGCTCTCAGAACTGGCCTCTATTTTATAGCTAATATCACCTTTAAAACAGACTAATAGAAAAGCCTTATACCAAAACCTTAGGGGCTAACCTGGTTTTGTGCAGAAATGAGAATGAATTTTCCCTTTGTATCACCTAGAAAGGACATATTTTCTTATACTATAACTAATTTCAGTGTAATGGAGCAACAACAGCAATAGTTTACCTGAGAAGCAACTTTAACAGATCCCAGCTGACAAAGAGCAGTTCTCTTTCTCCTTTTGAGTTCAGCAAGGTTGCTCTCTTGCAAGCATGCAAGAGTTTACTGGACTCTGCTGCATTCAAATCTCACCTTTCGTGGAAAATACAGCATCTTAAAGCCACTGACCTTTCTTCTGCTATCGCTTTGCTCTTTCCTATCCTTAGGCCATGAAGTCAAGACATGAATTTTTCCAATTGCAGGCAGTTTGATAAGAGATTTTTGGTTCAAACTGATCCTAGAATTTTTCATGTAAGCCTCAGCTTTTTTTTAAGTCCTAGCTGCATGCAGCATTATTTCTGCTCCAGAAAAAGCATATTTAGCATTTATTCTTAGTAAATGTTAATGTGTGCTGTTTATCCTTTCTACTATGTTGCTTTGGTCATTTGATGTTTCTTTATAGCTGTTAGTCAAAATGCTGGTTGATAAGTCACCCTGATTTGGAGTTTCGTCCTCTTCAGCAAGAGCATGCCAATAAAGTTACTTTCATGTAGAAGAATAGGACTTCAACTTAAGTTCAAGCTTTGAGGCATTAACTTGCAAAAAACCACAGCTTTAATGAAGACTCTTGGCTTTCCGTAGAAGAGAGCAAGTGTGATGTGCCTAACATTCAGATAAGAAATATCTTGAGCTTGTTTCTGAAGGAGAGGGGAAAAGAAATCCCATCTGTTGCCATCATATCCTGGACATCATAATGCAACAGGCAGCTTTTTCGTAAGATACTGGTGAAAATAATTGCAGAATAAAGAAGACAGACAAAGAAACAGAACAATACTGATGAACTTACTGCGATGTGTGTGAGAGGACAGATATGAGCCAACCTGACATTTCCCTGTGGGTGATACGTCTGGTCTTACAACTAGTCTGTGTTTTTTCTTGAAAGATGAAAAGGAGAAGGGAGAGGGAGGGAGAAGAAGGGAAGAAAAAAGAATAAATTGATTGTAGTCATCCAGCTTGGCAAACAGTTCTTAGTTTCTTGGGAAGGCCAAAGAGGTTGCAGTGTATCCCTTTATCACCTTGTTCTTGCTTGTTGAAGCAGATGTGAGAGCAGAACAAGATGTCACTAGTTTTGTTTTGTTTTGTTTTTCTCATTATTCTTAAAAAAACCACAGCCAATCACTAGCTATTTTTTAGTCTGAAGTGTGTGCAAATATTATGTACATGTATAAACTTTATATGTACAAAGCATTAATTTTCTGGTTTTTTCCAGGTAGAACATTATTAGATCCTAGCTACTCTAGCTAGTCAGTGGTATCCTAGTTGGTCACTGACTAACAGAGCTAATAAACAACAGTGAGCCCAAACGTGCTTAATTTGTGAATGTAAACAACAGCATGTAAGCATCAAAGCTAAAACTTGCCTTTAAACAGATGTGTGTTATGATGCACTTCTCAAATAATTTCTGAGCAGAAAAAAATCCATTACTGATAAAATTACTGTATGGACTCTATTTTGGCTAATGTTGAAAATGTTATTTCCACCTCTATGCTAGTAATGTGGTAATGACTATAGGATTCGTATCTTTTGATAAATCTAGGACTGCCTGTTTAGTCTGAGCAAAGTATTTAGCCAGTTGCATGTATTCAGTGAGGGCCACAGAAAGGACACAATTTCCTGAATATAGCCGCAGAGTGCAAATATTGTGCCCCGTTACTGTAAATGTCAGTAGAGGGAGTTTTTCTGATTTTGATTTAGTAAGAGCCTACAGCAAAGCCAGCTGTTACCACTTCTTAACTGCTTGTCATCTTGAAGGGGGGAGCATCATTTCTACACACTTTTGTCTTTTGATTAAAAGAGGGAGACAATTTTTCAAGTACTTCCCAACAGGTGCAGAACCACAGTGTCAGCTGTATTGGACTCTTAGTTCTCCCCTTTTTTCTTAGTACTGAACTTGCTAGTTCTTCTCGGTAAGTTCTTCTAGGAAAAAGCTGATGCCTGCCTTGGAAACACACCATCAAAGACTAAGGGATTTCATTTTAAGTTAACTGAGGAGCCCTTCAAACGTGAGCTTAGCATGAAGACAAAGACTGTGCATTCATATGTCTATGTATAAGTCATTTTAGTCATTTGTCACAAACAGGGACAGAATTAATAAAAAGGGATGAAACAGTGATAAACAGAACAAACTGACACTTTGCTAGCCCAATTATCTTTCGTAAATCAAGACAGCTTCCAAAAGTTTTTTTTGCAAAAGGTAACTGCAAAAAAAAATTTTCTGCAAAAGGTAACTTCTTCTGCCCTAGTGCATAGCTTTTTGAATGATGGCAGAGAGTAGGCAATGAAATAAAAATTACTTTGCAGTTCTTCAGGCAATATTTTTCAGCTGTAGCTTTTGAGGGCTTTTGCAAGGGCAAAAAAAATGTGGATACAAATGATCTTTCACAAGTGAAAATCTCCATGCCCAAGTCAAGTTGCTCGGTTGACAGTGTGCATGTTGAACTGCAGGCCAATGTACAATTTCAGAATTGCAGACATCGATGACAATTACCAATGTGTTCAGATTGGCAGACAATACGGTCTGTGATGACAGGCAGGTGTTTTTCCCTATGATCATGTATTTTGAGGCAAGCAAAAGTCTAGAAAAGGAAGTTTTCACAGCAGCACTTGTTCCTGGGAAATAAGTAGGTGCTGACACTCGTCTTGTGTGTATGATCTTTTGCATTAGTGCTAGACATGTTGGTTCCACTTAACTCTTTTTCTCCTAATACAGTGAGTACTCTTAAAATGAAATACTTTGAATGGGAAATGATGAAGGAAGGCAGAAAGAAGGAATAAGCTGGTTTGTTAGTTGTATAACATGGGGAATCATGTTTTGACTGAAGCAAGGTGAGTATTTTGTCAACAAAAGCAGATGTATTGGAGCACATGGAGACTGATTTTGGGGTAGAATTTAATGGTGTGTATTTCTGCTTTTATGGGGGTAGATACATAGATCTATTTTTAGTATTGTCACCTTCAGTGTCGTTTTGTTTTTCCATCCTTTTTTGGGTTACTGAAGCCTATGGACTAGTGTTTCAAGACTAGTTTTTCTCTAAGTGTTCTTAATTATTCATAAGTGTAATTTTTCGCAGTAGACACCTGCATTACAGCAGAAACCATATGAAACAACCTCTTGAGAAAAAGGTGTGGAAAGTTGAAAGGAGATAACAAAACATTGAAAATACCATGTGCTTCACTTCTTCCATGTGAAATAATAAAAAAATGGATTAGAATAAAATCTGAAGTTATTTCCCTGCTTTTGCATAATCCGTTTTGCACTTGAAGTCCTTACATGCAAAGGCTGAAATGTGTCCTGCCCTTCAGATGAAGGGAAGATAAAGGATATTTTATATTAGCACAAAAGATGATTTGCATTTTCACTCTCTTACTTTTCCACTTGTCTTTCCTTCTTCCCCGTTTACAGCTTCTGCAATCCCAGATAATGGAAGGAGATCCTGTCTAAAGCTTAAAGTCTTTGTGCGACCAGCAAGTAAGTTCTTCAGATTAAGCTTTCGAGGGTGGCTTTGTAGCGCATGCTTTACTGTGTGGCCTAGTAAATAGCGGTAATTTTTTTTTTTATTGTTAAATGTTAAATCTTGTGTATCTGTTCTGTACAGCAACATTTGTGTTATGATTTTCATCGTATTTTCTTGTCATTTTTCAGAGAACTTTGCTTTAATTACATGGCAGTTGCTAACTTGTTGTTTCTTAAAGTGTTGTACAAATGGAAGACTATACTGGCATTTGGACAAGTGCCACAGACTTTAAAATATGAATATGCTTAATTATATATAGTAAATAGAGAGAAAAAAGAGAGAGAAAAAAAGGAAAGTGGGGAGTTAAAGGGTGTCTCACTAACATATTTGGCTGTTATCTCTATTTTTGTTATAGACAGCTGTATGAAAACTATAGGTGTTCATGATCGTGTTTTCGATGTTAACGACAAAGTAGAAAATTCATTAGAACCAGCAGGTTAGTATGCTTAGAGAATCTCTTTTAACAAATGCGTGTATCCCTCTGGTGCTTCAGTACTTTTTTTCCTCTTCTCTCTGCATGCTTTGCATGATACAACTGCTCAGCTTTTGCACAATTCTAGCAGTGCTAATATCTCTTATGGTGTATTTTCTGTATCCTTGTTCTATGCAGGGGAGGAAAAATGTTGCTTCATTTGATTTTTGGGTGTTTTTTAATAAAATACGGTGTGTGCCAGTGTGAAATTTTCACCAGTATCCTGAAGTCACTGGCCCATCCAAGCCAAACACCCAGCACATTGGCAAAACATCCCATTTGCTAACTGGACCCAAAGTTTTAGAAATAAAGTCAATGGGCACACTTTGTTTATTATGTGGTTTCAAAAGATTTTCAGAAAAACAGACCCACTGCTAGTTTAATGCTGGTGCATGACACAAGCATGCAACTGACAGAGTTAGTAAGAAATTAGTCCTGTAAAATTATATACAGTAGTATGTGTATTTGGTTAGGCAAAGTATCATTTTTACTTAGGCATGCATGCGCGCAGACGCACACACACACACACGATCTGATATATATATATAAATTCCTATCCTGTATTTATTGAAGCAAACTTCAGTTTTGGGGGGCTTTTCTGTCTATTTTTTTACAAAACATTGTCTTAAGAATAAGAATAATGCTTACTGTAATAAAGTCCCTCATCTTCCCAGGGCAAAGTTGCATTAATCTCCACCATCAATCAAGCTGATGTGTCTCTGTGTGGAAAAGTGCATGTGTATTGTTTGTATGACTCAGGTTTATGACAGATAGAAGCATGTTTAGTTCTAAGTGTGTGAGTAATCCCACCAACTTCAATGGAATGGCTCATGACATTCAAATTAGATGGGTATGTGCGAAAAGTATTTGCAATAGTAGTATTATTTGTTTGGTTTATATGTAGCTACACACTGCTCATACATTGTTGTATTCAAGCCTCAATAATTAGAATACACAGTTAAATAAACAAATTATGCCAGAAAAAAAAATTACACACATGCCATTTAGTACATACCCTGAAAACAAATTACCAAGATTTTTTTTTTTGCTGTCTTATGCTACTTGAAAGAGACTTCCCGTTTGGTATGAAGCAACATGCTGGTTTTTTGCTCTTTGTTATTTGCAGTTCCTTTAACTAAAAGTCATTATTTATACAGAAGTATAAATAAGGCTTTCACAAGTTATCCAGTTTGAATGAATTACATGTGGATGCACAGTAGATTTTATTATTTTTCTTTAAGGTGATTTTTTTAACTCTCAAAAAAATTCTGGTTTTGAGAAGCGAAGATGTTCTCTAAGCAAATCTAAATGCAAGGAGAGTACTTTTACGGTAGATACATGTATACATTTATTAACAGTATTCTTCTACTGAAGGCATTAGGATGATCTTTCCCTATCTCTGGGTAACCTATAAATCTAGAAACTCAGTGCACTTTTTCATGTTTTGTGGTTTGGTGAACTTAAGCTAATTAACGTGTATTTCTCTTGTTACTGGTTTGCAAAAGAGATCATCTGAGTAATAAATGCCTGATTTTAGTGAACTCACTGAGCATTTTTTTTCAGCAGTGCCACTCACTTCCCATTGAATGGCTGTATCTAACTCACACCATCAAAAAAGCATATCATTAGAAAGCAGCAGGCCAACCAGGGAACCAAAATCATACAAAAAGCATCCTGCAGTCTGAGGTGAAATAATATTTGTCTTACCAGAAGGAAATAATAGCTTCAATGAGAAGATTTGGTACCAAAAAGTTCCCACTCCTGACATCAGTGTATATTTGCCTTATTATTTGGACTAGTCACCGTTAGATAATCAGACATTCACAGATCTATCAACTGCTGTCACACTTTTCTGTTATTAGGCTGTTAGACTTGCCACTTCCTTGGTGGATCTTGTTGCATGTGATCTGTGTCGTGTACTAATTTACCTGCCTCTGGCATGCATCTTCTGCTTGTATGCTCTCCCCTAGCCTGCCGCTGTCTTCTTCCACAGTAGACAGAAGAATTGGGAGGCAGGAGGGTCATGTTCAGCAGATTACTTACTGTCACTTTTCTTTTAAAAATCACCGTATATATGGTTTTGAGCCCTTGTAATTGTTTTGTCCAGGAATTTGTAGGAAACTGGTCTGTAGAGATCACACTTGTTTCAGAAGTGATGAAAGTACTTGGCTTCCTCCTCCCCTTCTCTTCCTCCTTAGTAATAAAACTAAAAAGCCCCTAAACAAAAATTGCAGCTGTGCATAGCTGGAAAAATTATACCTGAAGCATATGATGTAAAGCTATGTGATCTGGAAAATTCATGGCTGTCAAAATAATTTTTTCTAATTACTGCTGGCATTCTGAGTCTTTAGCAGTGACCTTCCAGATTTTACTCAGGAATTTTGTCCTCTTCATCACTTATCTTCAGTGTTTAAAATAAATCAAAACCTTTTCCTTAAGCATTAAAGATTGTGCAGTGTTATAACTCTGGTCCTCCAAGGAAAATCATATTTGTAAAGTGATTTTGAGAACTACAGACTAATTGTGTGCTCTAATATACGAGTGCAGAGACCTTGGGACTGCATTGGCAGAAAACCCAGATGATTTCTTGAAAGGAACCCCTTAATGTTATGTGAAAATTAATTTTCCAGTGAAGAATGGCTTTATAAAAATGGCATCATAGAAGATCTCCGTATTTTTCATTTAAGAGAACTGATCTTTTTTGTTTAGGGCTTTTTCATTGAGATTTTTTAGCAGTAGCCAGTGTTTCAGTCATGGCAGTATCTGACAGTCAAAGAGAATGAGGATTTATTACTGCTCTACACTAGTTCTGCCCTGTTGTGTTTTAGTGCTGACTCATGGATGTAATTAGGACAAAACTGTTGACATTCAGTGTTGCAAATTCAGACTTATTTGCAATTCTATTGATGATACAAGAGGTAGAAGGTAATGCACATCATTCTCCCTGTAGTTTTAGTTCATCAGCAGTGAGTAAATGTTTCTGAATTTGGAAGAGCTGACTCTAAATATACGAAAGGAGGTAGAACTGACAATTAGAGCAGGGGCATTTTTTCCCCGTAACTTCTTAGAGTGTGTTTTAATTGGGAAGCTGCTCTTGTGAAGTACTGTATTCTCATTGCACTGTCACCAAAGTGCAAGAGTGTAACTCAGAAGTGACATGTGAAACAGCTTTTGATACTAACAACCACTGGAACTGCCAGTTTTCAGTAGCCAGCATTCATTGAAATTTTTAAATCCCTTTGGAATAGTTCTGGAGGAAAAATATTAGGGCCTCGTTCACAGCCGAAATGCCCGAGAGGGTCTCCCTGCTGCACACGGTGAGGAGCTGTAGCAGAAATTATTCCAGCCAGTTTTTCCCACTGACATCAGTGGGGCTTTCATTTGATGATGTCCTTTTCTCACAAATGTGAATGTATTTGCAGCTAATCAGTGCTTGCTTTCCATGCTTTCTGCCATTAGCGGCACTGAAGACCCGTTGATAAGGCTGACATGATTGTAGCGTCAATTAGTGCTGGAAAAAAACGTCATAGATTGCTAATCCAGTTTATGGTGCATTTTGCTGTGTAACTGAGCTGAGACTGAAGAGCCTATTAACCTGAATTATGCTAAGTGCCATACCTGTTTTTGTGCTAGGTGTCAAGAGTGTGAAGGGGAGGGAACTTGTTTCTAGCTAAGGCTAAGTAATGTGAAAGGCTCCATGCCAAAGCAGGGTGGTGATCCCAGTGTCCTGACTCCCGCCTCCCTTAGTGCCTTTAACTGGAATTGCACAGCTCTCACTCAGTGTAATCCTGGCCGTGCAATTTGTTGAGATGGAAGCTATGAGACAGATACATCATAGGTATGTCAACACCTCTCATAAAATGGGGTGGGTTATTACACTAAGTAGGGAGATATTATTAATTTTCCTGGAAACTTAGGCGCTCTAAAATAAGTTATGAATACAATTTAAGACCACTTCACACTTCCTAAAATGTTTTCGCTTATTTCATTCATTTATACTAAGAAAATTCAAACCCAGAGCTGACTTTTTACGACAAGCCTGAAACAGATTATTTTTAAAATAGCCAAATTAGATAGCTGTGGATATGGAGGTCTTTGCACAGAAAAATACCACACCTGTAACAACCCAGAAGTTGAATTTGACTTTACTTTCCTTTTTTATGGTACAGGCTGTGACTTTAAGACGGATCTTTAGTTTACAGAAATTGAACAGAGCTTTATTTGGTATAAATTTAATATTTTCTACTGTGTTCTCTTCTGCCACTGATATGTAAGCATGTTTTCCTAACTCAGCTGGTTCTTTTTTTCATTAGTTTTAGCAGTATATATGTAAATCTCTATTTTGTGTACCATAAAAGATAGTCTGTTCCCTATGAGGTTTTCCAGATTGAGAACATATTCTGTAAAATCAGCAATTGTCATGTGTTAACCTTTAAAATTCTTTCTCCATGTCTTTCAAGACAGTGAAACTGGTCTTATATCCCTTGCATATCTCCAAATGCAGTGCACTCAGTGGAAATTTTATGTGTGGAAGTAGAATATATACTTGGGTTTACAGGCTGACATTTCAAATTCAGGAGCCAAAATCTGTAACTCAGTAAGGGGATTAACTACAAAATCAATTCTGAGCCCATGCAACTCTTCTTCAAGCCCTTTTGAGAATCAGGTGTTTTTATTTAGCTGCCTCACTATTGACATTGCTATCTAATGAGCCATCCAAAACTAGAGGTACAGCGTTTTATTAAAGGAGGAATCTTCCATTCCTCAATCTGCTGAAATCAGGCTTACTTTCTGCTCCTCTGGTCTTCAGTGGGAGTTTTGCCAGTAAGAAATGCAGGACTTGGCCCCAAGTTGGTTACATAATGAGGTATTACACGCTTGTGAAAGTCAATGACAGCACAAGGTTCATTGCCCTATTTCATAAAGGCACTGAAATCTACTTACAGTTGTCGGCTCAGTGAGAGTTTATTAAGGATGCAAAATCTCATTGGAATGTATGCTTTCTGTTTGAACAGATGATACCGTACATGAGTCAGCCGAGCCATCCCGTGGTGAGAATGCGGCACAGACACCAAGGATACCCAGCCGGCTTTTGGCAACTCTATTGTTCCTCCTGGCAATGCTTTTGATATTATAGCACAGTATGCTCCGGCAACCTGTCACAGAAAATATCAGGGTCTTGGAACATCAAAGATCCACCTAACTGCTCATCCCAGGAAAGGGACTTTATTGTTTTTGCAGATGTCAAATTGTTTTTTTTTTTTCCCCTTTTTCCTTTTCTTCTCCCTTTTACCCTGAACTCAGCAAAAATTTGAAGGGGATAACTAGCTTCAGCACCCACCCCTACCTACCTTGTGACTTTCTTGACCCCTCCGTATAAATAAAAGGACTCCAAATGAAAATGCCAAACTATAATAGTGACACTAGTGATTCTTATTTTCCTCTGCATTCTCCTTTAAGAAGTCACCTGTTAGCTCACTGTGTCATCCATATGTGGACAAGTAAGAATAGTGGCAGATGCAGTCAGTGAAGGATAAGGAAAGTGAGTGAAAGCCTGGGAGAATTTTTCTCTCCAATACAATATTTATGCCTTCTCGTTCAGCACTGTAAGATGATCATGCAAGGC
The DNA here is from genome assembly GCF_009769465.1 of Tauraco erythrolophus. Classification (NCBI taxonomy): domain Eukaryota; kingdom Metazoa; phylum Chordata; class Aves; order Musophagiformes; family Musophagidae; genus Tauraco; species Tauraco erythrolophus. The sequence goes on from NC_141496.1 coordinate 67,551,442, forward strand.
ATCGTGTCACCATGTCAGGACTGGAGGGGAAATATTAAGAATAGATGTAATGTAACACCATATCCTCCAGGAGTTTCTGAATGAACAGGCTTCTGAAAGAGAAAGACGATGTTTCTTATAGGACTGTCTCAAAACTTCTTTGACAGTAAAATTTCTGCTCACATGTAGAAATGCTGTCTTTGGTGAGAGGAAGAAGTTAGTATTTAGGAATGTTAGCACACAACAGGCAAGGTCAGATTTAGGAAACTTCACTGGGGTGTGAGTGCCTCTGTTATTTCGTTTTAAGGGGATAATGCACACCGGATTATTTTATTTTAAAACAAATCACCGTGGTGCTACAATTTTTTTCTTGAAATGCAGAGGCACTTTTGAGAATAAAGTGACCTTCCCCAGCGCTGACTTAGTAGCTGATAGCCTTGGATGCTGCTCTGGGTGTCAATACATGCTGAGAGAAGACGTCAGTGGCCAGAGGAAACATGTTTGGGACACAGGATCTCCAGTGTGCTCTTGATTTGTCTCTCCTGCAAGTTCCTCAGTCATGGGAATAAACCACGTGTAGAAGAAGCCAGGACAGTCTAGTAACATTGTTTGGTGGGGGGAAAGAAAAGAAGTGTGGAATACGGATTCAATTGTTGATTTTTTATCTTTTCCCCTTCCAGCATAGTTTGAAGAGTAGAGGAAACGTGTTTATCAGCCGGAGGTAAACTAGATGGGCTCCCAAAGACTTAACAAAATATTTTTTTAAAAATCCACTAGAATAGAAAATACATTATTTAGATATACTTTATGCTGAGAGTGAGTATATATGCTTGTCCTATTTAAACATGTGAGAGAAGTGGTAACCCTTGATGCAATTAGGAAACGGGACTGTCTTGTTTGATGGAATTAGGAGTGACCCTGTTTAAGGAATCTGAGCCTTGGCTAACGTAGAACTTTAAAAAGTCATTTGCCAGGAAGTGCAATCCTTGGGGTATTTTTTTGCTAGGCTGCCATGAAATTTGGACTGCTAAGCATAATCAGGGATGTATCAGACCATGACTGAAACAGAGCTTTTCTAACAATAACTGTGATAATTATGTTAAATATGAAACAAATGACAGAGCGCGTTTAAGCAAAACAAGAGTTTTCTGTATTAATTCTGAAGAAAAAGTCTGCCGTAACAAAACTGAGTGATACCATTAATGGACAGCACTTTGTGAGCTTTTTTAAAAAGAAGAAAATCTTTCCAAAAGTTGAAGCAGCCCACTATTTGAAAAAGAAGGAAAGGGGAAATAAATTTAAGATGTAAAGGGAGGTTTTATGCATGCTAAACTACGAGCTGTGCTTGCCTGATACCATACAACACGGTCATTAATGCAGGGCCTGTGCTTACAGGAGGAATGTAGGAAATTTCCTCTAGCGTGAAGTGCATGCAATAAAGATAAGCAGTCTAAACAGTGAAGGGAAGTCATCATCTCATTACAAGCTATCTGTTACTTTTCTCTCTTTACTGTGGATGTGCTTGGTACACAAGCTAATACTTCCTCTGCGTAGGAATTAAAAAGCTTTGGATGAGGTGAACTTAATCAAAACGCACCTTATCAAATGGATTATTAACCAGAGTACAGATAATACTGCAGGATAGGTGACCATATTAAAATGATTCACAGCAACTGCAGGCAGTCATACCAGTAGCACCAATTTCAGGTAGAAATGGTGACTCCATTTTTCATCCTTTGTCTCTCAGTGACGTCAGGGTTCAAGATGTATGTTTGTCCACAGCAAACGATTTTCACTAGTGTTACTCCTGGTGAAATTCAACCCCTCATTGTATCACAGAGCCCTCCTGGATAGACGAGGAGCAGCGCGAGTGATGCAGCTGCAAGGCAGGTCCCTGCGCTGCCTGGGGCGGCGGGGAGTGTACCAGGGACTGTCAGATTGATACTTGGTGGCATCAGGCAATCCCAGTCATACCAAGTACATAAACGCTGATGGGCTTTGTGTGGCATTGCAAATCTCCGGATGCTTTGAATGCAGACGTTGGTGCAAATTAAGGGGATTTCTGCTCCCATCCCCTCTACCTGCTCCAACTCAAGTCTGAGGGACTGATTCTCCCTCAACATAGGTGGCTTACATACCCCCATGACCTGCACTCCTGACTGCCAAGGGCCTTGCAATGTGAAGCAGGGAAAATAGGGATCAGTCAGTTTAGTGGATACTGTGTATCCTTCAATAGACAAGGTAACATTTCGTGTTAGTTTAGAATATTGTTTTGTACTGTACTTACTTGGATGGCGAAGGAAAGACAAGTAAAACTTAAAGCTATGTTCTTTAAATTCTGTATTATTAGCAACCTCTGTTGTATATAGTGTTTGATAATAAAGTATTAATTTGATTCTTATGTCTTTTGTAAGTGAGAACAATAGACTTTCAGGATATTAAAATCACACGTTGATTACAAGACAGAGCTTTGAAGCATCAAGTGTGATCATGGCTGAGAACTGAGAGACAAGTGGCCATGACACTGCAGTATACAGGACTCATCTTTGAAAATCGTTCATCTATTGCAAGACTTCACAATGTCAAGACCTGGAACAACATGACTTTTGATGATCAATGTTTTGTCGTCAATGTTTAAAGGTCTGGTGTTGGAGCCCTGTGGTTTCTGTGTTAGTTTTTGTTCTTTTGTATCATGTTCGTTTTTAAAAAGGCTTTGGGGATAGAACAATTCTTTTGTTATTTTGTTTGTTTCTTTCTTTTTTTTAATTTTTTTCCCCTCCTGTTTTCCTTCTGGTTTTGTTTCCATGAATAGTTTTTTCCAGAAAGGATCTTGCCAGTGTCCTGTGCGATACATGTGTGTACTTGGTTCCAAAAGAACTAGAAACAATTTTGGGAGGTACTGAGAGTAGATGAGTAGTTTGTTTCCTTTCCTATATAATTGTGGAAGGAAAATGGTTGTATTTGTACCTGTTGATTCCCACCCCTAACCCTCAAAACTGAACTTAATCCATTGCCTTGTGAGAGCAATGGTTCAGTCACTTTCAGAGGCTTAGAGTGTTAACTCTTCCTCTCCTTTCATTACACTAGGATTTTGTAATCACCAGTTTTAATGTACAACCCTCCACACTTCTCTTCCCTCTTCCTGCCCTTCCTCCTATCCCACCCGCCTCCTTTTTTAATTTGGAGCTGTGAATGGGCAGATCTGTTTCTGGTCTGGCATCACTGAGTTTTTCCCATGCATTTGCCCTCGAGCTTCTCGGATGTGAGACAAATCTCCCTACAATAGGCTTGCTGCCATTGTCTGTACAGTTTAATAGATGCTGGCATGTTGGAGGTTACCCATGAGTCTGCGAAATCCGCTTTCCATGCTTACTCTTGACACCCCATTGAAGACACTCATTGTGTATGCATCTGGGTATGAAAGTCCAGCTCAGTGTGGTCCTGTGCTTGTACTGCCCTGCTTTGCAGTTTCTTTGCACTTATTCATTGAGTGCTGTTTTTGAAATGCTTACATTATATGAAATCAAAAGAAAATGTTAAAAAAAAAAAAAGACCAACCACCCAGAATCCCTGCCCCATAAAATCTGTATTTGTATATACACGTGTCCGTACAATTATACTTAAATAAAATTAAAGATTTTCATCATTTTAATTGGTTCTCTTAGGCTACACTTTTGTTCAATGAATTACGTCTTTATTTTGGGAGCTATTTGTACCTACCTTACATATTTGTGGGCAATGGAAAGCAACAAGGAGTGGGAAAGTGTGAAGAATGCAGTGGGCACAACTGACTATCTGGGGCTGTAACTATCAACTTCCTGGCTGATCTCAAGCCTGGCTGATCTGCTCTTCACCTTTTTTTTATGTGTCCATAGCTCTTCCAAATACTCGAGAGAGTAAGGAACTATGTCAACCAAGTGCTGGAGTGTTACCTGGTTTCCATCATTGCTTTTGCCCTGCTTTGGACTGCCTGAGCAGTCTTGCTTTCTGCCTTGGGTAGCAGGTGGTGGTGTGGTAGCTCTTGCTTCTTGAGGAATAGAGCCAGTCTCAGAGCTGTGCAAACAGGTCAGTTGCACATGTGCTCCTCTACCCAGGATACCTCTCAGACTGACAAAGAGGTTGGAAGTGGCTTTGAAATCTCAGTCATGTTTTTATTTACAAAAGGGAGGAAAAGGGCGGAAAGCAGTGGGAGCCTCCTCTGTCAAAGAATTTGAGCAAGGGTGCCTCCTGAAGGGAAAAGGAAGAATGGGGAAGTAGGCAACTGACTGACTCCCCTCCTTCCTTTCACTCCTGCCCTGAGAGGCTGATGCAGTGCCTCTAAAAATGCACAGGACTGGATTGGGGTTGACTTGTATTTAGGTTTGAGATGGCTGTCTTTGGCAGTGCCCATTCACTAACCATGTGATAGGTTTAACCTGAGAATTTAGGTCATAGAAGGTGGGGGGCACATACTGAAACCTGTAATACATGCACCATGCATTCAAAACTCAGCTGTAATTACACCATGTTAGCATTAAACTCACCGACAGCTTTTTATTACATTTAATTAGTTGACAGGGCAGCAAGTACTAATTATAACTTACTCTAACCTTCTTCACAAATGAGAAGTGACAGCTTGGTGAGAGCAGAAATGTGTGTGAGTATTTGATACAAAGAATTGATGCACAGATTTTTTTTCCTCTGGAGCTGTGATGTTACAACCAGGGCAGGGTTATAAGTGACACATGTTCAGTATGTCTTAACATAATAGCCATGTCCAGAAAAGATCCTGCAGTCTGACACACTTAATAGCCTTTGCTCAGAAGACACTCTGCTTTTGCGGAGAATGGTGTTTGATTTCATATTTCTGCATTAGCGTGCACAATGGGCCTTTGTGCTCCCTTGTCTTTCCTTCTGCAGAGTAATTCTGCTCACAGAGTACCTCTGAGGGCATTCTTAGGAATATTCAGGCATGCATCATACCACTATGACATGATTGTGTGCCAAAGTGGTTTTATTCATTCAAAACAAAGTTTTGATTTATATAGGTTAGAGATGTAACCAACTGGGATGGTAATTTTTTTTTTTTACAGGCTTTAGCAGCACAGGATTGAGAAGTGCCTCCTTCGTTATAACTCTTATTTTTGTTAGCATTTGCCCTTACTAGGAAGTTTAGTTTAAAACATGATTTAACTTTGTATTTCAGGTATATGCCTAAGAGGCCAGATCAAGACTCAGTCTTCACTGTTAAGGTTGCAGTACAGACAGCTCTTGTAGGAGATGACTATTTATGATTGTTTGCTTTCAGCATCATTTTGATTTGCTGCTACAAATTAAAGCAAGTATCAACAATTTAGAGGTTTTGTTGAAATTTTCTCCTGGAACACATAGGAGCTTTTAAAACAAAGTATTTGTTAAATGCAAAAATATCCTTTAAAGAAAAATCGAAATGGAAGTGAAATTGCAAAAATGTTGAGTAGCTAAGCAGGTTTTTTATTGGTTCCCTCCCCCCAGACAAATCTGTTAACTGACTGATACTGTCAGTCATATTTAATTTGTAAGAATTCAAAACACAAGATAACTCTTACAGCTACCGGCACATCTTGAAACATTCATTTTTCCTATGATGATTCTTCAAGCAAGTTCTCATCTCATTTGGTTACACAAGGAGGAATATAAATACAAGAAATTGCAGAGCAGCAAGCTAGATGTCTATTTAGAGGGAAAGAGTAATTTTCTGTTTTGCCTAGAACTTTATGAAAGCATACACTGCATTCAAGGTTAGGAGTATAGAGTGATATCTAGATGCCTATTCACCTTGTGATCTGTCTCTGAAGTAAAGGAAGGAAGGTACCTCCTCCTGTATACAGTCTTAAGTGCATTCGTAAACATAGCTGTGTTTCAGTTCTTATGTTCAAAGCATGCTCTATGTAAGTGCTATTTTGTGGGACACAGTTGCCCACTTAGCAACACATACTTTCCAGTACTAATTTTAACATTTAAACGCATTTCTTTATCCACAAATAGAACTGCTGTTGACAAAAGTGAAGTTTTTGTCTGGATGGTATTTGTAAAAGGAAAGGTCAAATAAATCGATAGGGTACCATAGGTATGTGCATCCCACTCTTCCTTCTTCTGCTGAGAACCAATTGTGCCTTTTGTTCTCATGTATTGTAACTTGCAGTATCTTGACTAAAGGTTCAACTAATCACTGCCCACCTAGTCCAAGGAGTTTAGGAGGCTTTTTTTTTCTTTTTTTTCTCCTCACTGTCACTTTACCTATTGCAAAACAAAGGAATAAGAAGTCTAGAAACTGACTGCAACAAAAGCAATGCATCTTTAGGCCTGAAGTCACAACCCTGATGCGATACTGAAGTTCTGATCCTTTTATATTTGGATATTGGGAATAAATGGAGTGCTACATATTGCAAATGTGGTCCTGCAGCAACTCTCCTTGCCTGAGGATGGTCAGAAGAATAAGGCCCTTGGCTGGGTGTGAATGCTTCAGTGGAAACTTGGCATACTGTACATTACATAGCGCTGTGTGTATCCCAATGCTTCTGTTTGCTACAATGGGAATGGAGAAGGGGTGGGGAAGAAAGAGAGAGCTCATTCAGTCACAGATGGCTACACAGCAGTGGGAAATATACAGCAGACTTTGAGCCAAGGAAATGGCTGCTGGTGTAAACTGTCCATGACTGAAAGTCTTGCTTATTATTGAAATTCATAAAAATATCAAATAGAAAGCCCTCAAGGCGCCAGACTGTGTTCTCTAGAAGTGGTCCTCTGGTCAGGCACTATACTCGTGGAAGTGAGGGAAAGATTTATCATTCAATAGGCCAACATTGATCAGTTTTAGTATTTAAAAACATACACCTCACCTTGCCATTCTAAAACAGGAAAACCTTGTAATCTTGCACTCTGCAAGGCTCCTTGAGGCTGTATCTGGAGCTGTTGCATGTGGAGCTGGCAGCTCAGGATTTGGAAGAGTCAGGCCCTTGTGAGATTCCCTCCACTGCTGAGCACTCTGTGTAGTGAATACTTTAATGGTGGTTTGTAAACTCACTTTTGGCAGTAACATTTTGTTATTGTTTTATCTTTGCCATAAAAAAGATCCTGGATCTGAATCAGGAGTGCAGAGTGCAGGTAAGCTGACTTTCAGAGCTGCATTTCGATTTAGGACGACTGCAAAGAGAAGAGTGGCAGCTCTGCCTTAGAAAGGACTGAAGTGTTGCATGGATCATGCACCATGTTAATGGTTAGACACTAAATGTGAGGCAAAGCTGGATGAACCCATGCAGAGATGCTTATCAGGTTTTGTACATTAGTTTTACAATATCCTGGTTCTTGCACATACTTGCATTACAAAAGGCCTTGTGTTCCCCTTGGTACGGAAGCCAAAACAAGTGTGCCTATCATCCTTGCTAGTGAGTACATGACCCTTTTGTTGTTGTTTATTTAATTAGCTATTCTCCATTTATTTGCAGGTAAAAAGAAAGGAAAGCAGTGCACACTTCCTGTGCTCTGCTCTCATTAGCCAGATTTCCTCAAAACTCTTGTACTCCAGAGAAGTTTTGCCAAGTGGCTAAATGAAATGCACACAGTATGAATATTTATGCTGTTTTAATGATGAGATTTTTGCATCCATGAATAACAACGTGTTTTAACAAGAACAGATAATGAGATTGGCACAAAATAGCGAAGTGGTTAATATAGCAACCTCTTGGTGCGGGGACTCCATTGAGAGCAGCAGGCAGTGCATGCCTCCCTCCCCTTTCTCTGCCTCTAGCACCAAAATTAGTCTGATGGGACATGCAGATCTTCCAGATAGCTTTGCAGAAAGCAGATGCTTTTTCTATACTTTGTGCCACAGCCACCTCTTACATGCTTCGTTCGAGAAAGCTCATGGGTTTTGACTGAAAGAGCACCTTGGACTTTTGAACACTGTGTTTATTTCAGATAGTGTCCAGCAGTGTTTGCGTTTGAATCTGAAGCTGCCACTTTGCTTTGTCCGTTCAGGAGCAACTGTCTGACAAGTGTTTACAAGATACGCAGGTCTGGGGGCCGTCAGTCAAAAGCAGCACGGTTTTCACAAACTGGGGCAGGGACGGGCAGTCCCCTCTGCTTTCTGCTCCAGCTGAACGATGCTGCGGGGAGATGACTCTAAGGGTGTAACCTCTTTGGTGAGGTACAGGGAAGGTCCTGAAGACCACAGCCCTCTTTGTATTTGTCTGTAGGCACGACTGCTAAAAGCCTGATCTCTGTAGTGTCAAAGTGAGGTGCTGTAAAGTCGTGACAATGGTACACTGGGAGGGAACAATGGGCATTTCACTCGCTCGTTAATTTTAGGGCACGGGTTTATTACATGTTTGCTATACCTAGGTGTGCTGGACCTGTGGGAGAAGGTACATGTAGATAAGAGATGTCAAAGAAGCAAACAGAGAAACACCCACTTAAAAACCTGTGGGCTCACCCTTTCTCTCTTAGCCAGCACCTCCCTGCGCTGTCCTGTTGTCAAGACTGCTTCGCTGCCGCCTCTGCTGCCACTCTCCCAGTAACAATGCTCAATTCAGCGATTGGTTTGGATCCTATCCATTCTGTATTTTTTTTCCCCTTGGAGATACCAAAAACCATTTGCCTGAATTTTGACCTATGGTCAAACCTGTCCTTCAAGGCTAACGTTCAGAGCTGTGCCCCACTGCTCATTGCAAGGTTGCCTGACACAGTTTATTACACATCTGATGAAGATCAGGCGTCAAACTGGGCCACTGACAGCAGCCTTGCTCTCAAAGTAGGAGCTGAAAAGATGATTCAGTTAAGAGCTGAACTGGAAAAGCTGCCTAACACTAGGCACTGAGAGTCTCTGTGAGTCAGAGAGATGGAAGATGTCACATGCATTTGAGGCAAAATAAAGGAGTTTATTATAGTAAAACTACTTTTCTTAAGGAAAATAAAGGAAATAAAATTTAAAATGAGACAGTGACTTAAAAAGTCACAGCTGAGTGCTTTTAAAAAAATTTATTTAATTTGCATGGATGGACAGTCAGGGAAATAAAAGAAGGCTTTTGATCTTCAGCGCAGACTAAAATAAATCAACATAGATTCTATGTTACTTTCTTGCCATCTTCTCCATATGGAAGTTTATTTGGTGTTATATGTAACATTGTCAAAGAGAAATGAAGAAAAATTCTGTCAGAGTTCAAACTATTTTTTAAACTTTCATCAAGGGACAATAAGCTCGCTATGAAACAGGTAGATCCTTTTCTGTGTTTGTTTATACATGGCACACGATCAGTATTGTGGAGCAAGTTATCCATGACAGTATTATGTGGGTGTCTTGTCACTGTTTTTTTCAACTGTTTTCTCTTTTGCATGCTTTCAGTGAAAACTTGTCCCAGAAGCCACCACAAAAGCTATTTACTTTATTTCAAACATAATTAAAACAAGAAAATCACAAAGGACTAAATTAAAGATCACAGCCACTATCTCAGTTTCAGCTCTCTCAGGCAACAGATATTCAATGTGTGGTATAATACACTGAAGAACAATAAAACTCTTCTATTTTGAGATGTAATGCAGCTTGCTAGCTGCTTGTGATTCAGGAGGCTGAGTACATTACAAGAACTCTGCATTTCCTTCTTCCACTCCTGAAGAAATTGTGTAGTCTGAAGAAGCTGCTGTGGAAGAGACTAGAATGAAAACACACACGTCTGCCAGGTGAAGCACCTGTTGTATCTGCAGACGCAGGGGCAGGTGTAACCCAGGACAAGTCCTCAAATATATATCCCAGACACTAAATCTGAGATTAAGGAATTAGAAAAGATTATGTTTTCAGAAATGGAAAAAGAAAATACATTCAGTCTTGCAACATAGTTTTGGGGGAAGAAATTGAAGCAAAAGAATGTCATAATTAGGCGTCCTACAGAGCAATTAAAAAAGAAAGCCATTCTTGTGGTAGAATGGCAGGGCGTGGAGACTCCAGAGAGCAATCTTCTGAAGGAAGGAGAAACCACACAGTGACTCACTGGGCAAGAAGTTTCAATTTGGAAAAATTAAGCAAGAAATATTAACATGCCAGATTTGGGAGCTGTTTACATCAACACAATACACTGCTTATTGCATATACAGAGCAAGTGATACCAAGCCTGGAAACCATCATGTCTCGTCTAACCTCAGAGTATCCACTGTTAGTTGAAAAGGGCAAGCGAGAAACTTTGCAAATGTTTCAAATCTAGCAATAAATAGAGAGGAGCTTTATGAATCAGGCACCTGGCGCTGTGCTGTGATCCCTAGCTTTTAATTTGTGATCTGTCTCCAACTAAATTAGAAGAGAAGGTGGCATATCTAAGAGCAATTCTGTCTGTAGGGCATGCTGGAAAGAACAGAACTTAAACACTGCGTCATCACACAACGTGCATCTTGTAGACAGTGCTTCTGCTCCAGCTACTAACAAATAAATATGCTCACACACTACTGTGCTGCATGCATTCAGCTATGTAGTTTGCCTCTCTGTTTCTTTTCAGGGAATTGGTAACTCCATCATTAGGAATTAAAATGAAAACCTAGGGGCAGAAGTTAAATCTTTTGCAACATAGTTGTTGAATGGACTGGGAGCAAGAATGAATAGGAGGCTACAGCAGAATTAAGGAAATGCAGTGGCTTTTCCTTGTAAACCAGTGTACTCTCTCCCTTTTGCCCAATCCCAGTAGCCAGTCATTTCTCAGTAATTAAATTTGAAAGCATTCCCTTCATTACCTAGTGCTGTAGGATACGTGGCTAGGAGAGATGCTGTGACGAACTTGTCTGAGCAGAGTGCTAGGTGTGGATACACATATGTGGATGAAAAGCCTTTGAACAGGCAAAAACTTGTATGATATGCGAACAGAGGAAGATGACCGTGACTATGACAAACTACATATCCATGGGTAAGAGTGCTCCAGGCCGTAAGGAATATTGTAAACAGATGTTCAGGTTGTGCTGAGCCTGGCTAGTGAACATAGGGAACAGAGCTCCATTTTGCTCAGAAGTGTTAACTCCAATAGGCCATGGGTCCATCCGGGACACGCTGGCAGGGTGAAGACAAAGGCAATAGGCACTCTAGGGACTGCTGAGTTTGCAGTTCATCCCAACTTGAGACTTTCCCCTATGAACCATCTGTCCCACTTTACAGAAACAGGAAGACAGGAAAGCCCCTTAAGACAAACATATTTTAACTTTAGGATTGGAGGTTGGCATTGGTCCCTGGCTGGTTCACAAAAAGGTTTTTAATATGTGATTTTTCTGCTTTCTCCCATCCCCCCCAAGCCAGCCCTGTTTCTCTGAAACTCCTAACTCTGCCTTGGCCAGACTTTTGTAAGGGTGAAGGGAAGGATGGAGCATTTTGTCTGGTGTGTAGATATTCCCCAAATCAGGAAGCTTTCCTTGTAAGACATGTTACATGGAGTAGAGGACAGGCACAGCTAGAAAAGGACAGTGACAAGTAGTATGGTCTCTTTAAATGGCTCCTAGAAGCTGTCTCTTGCCAGTCCAAAGATCTGGGTTTTTTCCTTAACCAGGATTCATTGACCCCTCACTAAATTTGTTTACCCAGTGTGATTTCCATCAGATGGATAGAGACCTTGTTTTCTTCTTCAAATATTTTCTTTAAGTGTCATTTCAAACTTAATTCTGTGCTGTCACATCACATGCAGCTTTTGCCAGCCCCATCTGCTGAGAAACACAGCTGGGAGGCTAAAACCACTTGTGATGCCTCACACTCAAGAAACACTCATCTTAAAACAAATCTCTCTAAAATATTCTGCCAAATGGCATCTTGTAAATCTCTCTGTCTAACCTCACAGAAAGGAGCAGACACCAGAAGCTCTGCGTGCACAAAGATTAGCAATCACTAGCTACCCACCTGAAGCAAGTAAGAAATTATAATTAGAAAAATTCTGTAACTCAGAGTGCTTTACAGAACTGCTCACTGCTATTTGTACATGGCAGGATAAATCCTTTTTCAATGGCTGTTAAAACTAAAAACTTCGAGTCATAGGAATGATTTGAAGGAGTGAAAAATGAACTAAGAGTTTGAACAAGCTATATAATTCTTCACTCGCTCTGTAGGCAGTCAGATTGGGCTATTTTAAAATTAGCTGTAATTTGCATAACATTTTACTGTTACAATTCACTATCTATATTTATAGCTATGTCATAACGATCTAGGGTTTTCTTTTTATTTTTCCCTTTGGCTGGAGTTTATGACGTGTGTGAAAACTGAGTCTAAGTCATACACTGTTTGTTCCAAAACCGCAAGCCAGATGAAGAGATACTGGGTTGTCGCAAGTTTAGAGCACCGTTTGATGTGATAATTCCAGCCTCCAAGAATTAGCCTCACCAACTCTTGTTTTTCGCCTCTTAACTAAACAAAGCAAACCTTTTGGAGTGGCTGACTGTTTGAAATAGCCAACTATGTGTGCAAACTCCAGTTCTGAATTCAGGCTGGCCAAAATCTGTTCAAACAACATGACACTTGTTTTTACATATTCGTCGAGAAACGAAGGCACTGAATGCCAATGTCCTGTAGAAATAGTCAACTACAAGGCCTGAAAATCACTACATGAACACACTGCTGCAACAGAACAAACACAAGAAAAGATTATTTCACTGCATTTTGTATTTTGGGGGGATTTAAGCTCTCACAGCACAGATAGGTCTTTACTTTCCAGTAGAATTGCCACTTAGCAACAGTTTGAAGCTTACATCAGCAAAGATGGCTGGACAGGAATTGCCAGAACAGAATTCTCAGAGGCTATGTGTGGAAACTTCAAACTCTTAAAGCCGTATCAGGGAGACATCTAAGCCTGTCAGAACATGAAGCATGAGCATATGTTGGTGAGAAAGATTAAAATAATTTTTGGTTGGATTTGTGTGAAACTTTCACTGTTCCATGTGTTCAGCATAAGCCCTGCTTTTAATATATGTTTCAACAAATATATTAATTAACATCTTCATAGCTTACTGTTCATCATTCTTCTGTCTGCCTACAAAATGTATTAAAGGAGAAGCTGTGAAAATGTTTCTGGGAAGTTTTTGGTATGTCTCTTCTCCATCTTTCCAGGAAGTAAATTTGAGAGAATTTTAGTGACACAAGTGTGAAGCTGACAGGTTGATCTGCCCAACGGCAAGAGTATGTATCAGGGTTGCTTCCTATAGAGAAAAACATTCAGGAGGCTGCAAGTCTTTTAGACTGTGTCTGATAAACACAGATCTTGGATCTCTCATCTGCCTTTGTTCACCGTCACCTTGATCATTCAAGGGACAGATAGAGAATATGAAATAAAAACAGACACAACAACAAACTGAGATAAATAGGTAGGACGTACCTATTTTGTCAGGTTCGAATTTCAGTATCTGACCAATTAACACTGGTCCCTTGGATATATTTGTGCGGTATGAAACTGGGATCTGTGCCATTTGGCTGACTAGGATAATGGCAACAGCAAAAAAAATCACCTGAGCAAACCTTCTCAACATCTCGGGAGCCAAATGTGTTGGACAGGCTGCTGTGTTAACACAGACTACTAGTGCCTAAAACTGTCCTGCTCACAGTCAGCTTCGGTGTTTTTTCATGACATTGTATTTCTGTGAAGATGTGCTCTTTGCTCTCTGCGGTCTGCTACTCTTGGAATAGGCCAGTTTTGTTCTGGCAGAAAAGCCTTTGGAAAACACATGAACAAGGTTTCTTACAGGTTGTCATCCACTGTATTAGATGATCATTTACCTGTATTAAGGTATATATGTTTTTACGGCAGTAGTCAAGCAGACGAGATGATACCCATCTGTAAGTTGTGTTTCAGTACTACTTTCTTAGCTAACGAAGTATGAAGTGAAAGACATTAAATAATAATATTTAATGTGCGATTCAAATATTGGGCCAATGCGTCTTCCTTCCTGGCTGAAACCAGAACAAATAAAGAAACAAAAACCCCCAAGCTTCCGACCCTTACATACTGAGAGATAATTGGGAAAAATGCGTAGAAAACCATACAGCACCCTGCCAAGTTTGAAGGACCCCAGCTAGGGATTACCCAATGGAATACAGTGCAGCAGGCAGCAGGCTTTTCTAAGAATCTAGTGACTGCTATGATCTCATTATCTTGTGCAAAACTTCCTTGGAATGATATTACCAGCCAACATTGCAAGGGAAGAATATGGCTGTTTCAGGGCGTACAGTGACCAGGTATTGAGAGCTGTTTTGCTGTCCACAGATTCAGCCTAAAGCTCTTAAAAAATGTGCTTGTCTGACCCTTGGGAACATGACATTGCTTATGATAGAAATGACAATTTGAATATCTAAGGAACTTGCTAACTCAAATTATTGAAAACATCCTAGTTCCCTTTCCTTCCCTTCCTCTTACACATGATTGTGCAATTTTTATTGTGCACATTCTAAGCATTGAATGGATTCTACATATGTTCTAAATCCACCATCATGGCACCAACTGCCGTATCTTTTATTTACCTTAAAACTGCCTCAGGTTTCTAGTCAACACTGGGTTAAGAACTAATTCCCAAATCGCAGGTGTAGGGTACGATTTTTTGAAGTTTTGGGGTTGGATAAAACCAGCTTTTTATTTTTATCGCTGTAAAGAGTAGGGGTAACAGAAGGAAAGTACTTTATTGTTCAGCAGTTTGTTTTAAAAGGCTGTCCTACAATGTATGTACCTGCCCATTGTCAACTGGTGTGAAAAATTCGAATATGAAAGGTAATCCTGAGAGCTACAACCTGGTGCAAATCTGTGCGCCAATGAAGTTCCTTCAATTTGCCTTGAAAAATATATAGAGTCTTCCTCTATTTCTGTGTCTTGTGCTAACATTATAACTCTTCGATATCTTGGGTAACCTGAGTGCTGTGGAAAGACACCTATCGGGAACCAAATTCCTCACATATAGCAAAAAGATAAGAGAACTTTTGTTTTATCTCTGAGAGAGGTTCATAACTCAGGGTGACTTCTAGCCATTAGTGTATCTGGTAATTCAGAATGAAACCCTCGCACTGCAACTGTGTTCATGGGCTTGTAAAATTAAGTTCTGCTTTAGGGAGTGGAGCCTTCTGTGAAATATAGTGCCCAGGGCATTAAATTGTTAGCAATGATGAATCTTGCAAATGATAATTTTGATTTGGTATCATGGTTAACAGCCGAGCAAGGCCCAACAGGTGACATTACGCCAAATGTGACCATTTCATCATTGTTTTGGACAGCAAACATACTGACTGGGTGGGACATTCAGAAATTAGGAGTGGTTAGGAGTAGGCATTTGAGTACAATGTGTCAATTCTGCTTTGTTATGTAGGACACACTAAAAGATCTAAGAAGGCCGTGTTTAAAAATAGAGTAATAAAATTAGTACAGTGCTGTCTACCCTGCGGGGCTGACATGACCAGACTTGATAAAGCTGCACATACAGAATGGCTTTTATTTTTAGGGCACTCTATCTGGGATAACAATGACTCTGCTGATAGTGAAGCAGTGGGTATAGTTTGTCTTGATGGCTGGCACTTATGCTTGAAAAGAGCAGAATAGCGTATTTAAACTGTCAGCCCTTAATTGTTTCATTAGATGGTGGTACCTTTTACACAAAAGGAGCAAGGGAAGTGCTGAAAGAAAGAATGATGAGCAGCAATTCTAGAAGGGCACAAAGGTGCTGCAGGAGTTACTTCTCTTTCTTTGTTTCTTCCCAGTTCATCTCCGACACAAGGAGAAGTTTCATTTTTTAACATTATGACTGTTATTAAAATCAGCTTGAAGAATTTCATGAGCACTGTGGTATATATCTTCCATATTTTTAGATATAAATGAAACTAAAAAAATTTTCGTGCCTCTGAATTTGGCTTTTGTGTCTCCAACATCCAATTTATTGATGATAATGATGACTTGCATTTCTAAACGTGTCTTTTATCCTGTAGGATCCCAAAGTGGTTTTAGAGATATGTATGCATGAATCACTTCACCTACTATGTGAAGTTTAGCCACCACTGGGGTGTTAGTTGTTTGACTGTGCAAAGCAGTGCAAGAAAACAGCTAGAGCTAGAAAGTAAAGAACATTAATCATATTCAAATGAAATTACTACAGAACCCACATATCTGAGAGCCCTAATAACACAGGCACTAATTGAGTGGTGGCACCAGCACTGACCATCAAAGCTCTGAGCTTACGTAGTGTCTGACAGGACAGCTCCAAGAGTATAGCCAGGCTGCAAGAAGTCTGTATACATTTTCCCCTCCATTGCTGGAAGGTATCCTGAGACCGAGATTTGATGGGAATCTTTCCCTCTGTAAAACAGAGAAACACAGCTAACTTCCCGCTTACACAGACACAGGGATTCAGAACCTTTCCAACAAAGAGGTCGTTATATTTCACCATGAAATCTGATCCCAAAGGTAGGTGGTTTTTCTCAGTCATATTATTCTCCCACAGAGTTTTTTTTCCCTCAGATACAAAGGGTGGAATTTGATTAATGTCTTCTCGACTCCTGCGCTTGCTACTCTGGAAAAACTGAAGGGAGGACTTTTCACAGATGTCCTCTTTTATTCCCTGAAGGGAGGATGGCAGTAGTTGGGCTGCTTCTCCTGTGTGGGATGTGCTTCTCTGCCTTTTAAAATGTGTTCGCTGATTTATTTTGAATTCCATTTTTTTAATTAGTTCTCTTTAAGTAGGAAGGTATCTTCTCAGTCCAGTTTCATTCTTTGTTAAGTCTAACTGACTTAACTGACAACAGCTGAGACTGGGAGATCCTGGGTTTGATTCTTATCTATACTGAAGGCTTGAATACAGTGTGAAGTGGTTAAGACTATCCCTAGCATTCATCCTACACATGCCATAGTTCTGGAAAAGGCCTGGTTGTAGATAAGTTTAGCTTTCTGATACTTTGGGAATAATTTTAAAATCAGTTGTGTTGCTTCTGGGTGGTATGGTGTGTTTTCAGCCTGGTTTCAGTACTGGCTCTCCAAAAAGACAGAGGTAGGGGAAGAAAAGCTTGTTCTGCATCTGCTTTGAAGAGCGAGTAGAAGAGCAGGGTGCAGGACAGGTGGATGGATCCTGCAGCTTTTCACATTTTCACCAAATGCCCACTTGTCATAGACTCAAACTTAGGGAATCTATTGAACTCAGTTCAGTTGCTCACAATTTAAAATGATGAAAGGACTGAACAGAGCAGAGAGGGGAGGAATATCCTAGAGAAGATTGGCCCAATGTCTTGAGAATGCTTTTGAAAGTCTCCTCTGGGACTGCTGTGCTTGAAAATAGGAGTTTTCAGAAAGCTGCTACTGAGAGCAAAGCAAATAAAAAGGGGAAGACTATTGCAGAGAGAGAAACTCTATTCATACACTGTAGTGATATTACATGTTGCATTTGCGTTCATACTAAAAGAGAGCATAGGAAAAGAAGGTGAGTTGCAAGAGTCTCTAGATTAGTAATACAAGATGTTGGGCAGGGTTAGCTTTCTATAATGAGCTTCCTACATGCAAAAGCTGATATTAGTGTTTTACGACTCCCTCCACCCAGAGGTCCAAGCCACTAATTTTTGCTTTGAAGTGGAGTTGCAGTTTCTGCCAGGTGATTCACAATGATTCATTGTGTTGCCTAGACCAATGTGATGCTCACTCGCTAATTTAAAATCTTCACAGCCCTTTATATCAGCGTTTTTAATGCTGAAAGTATTCTACCTCATTAAGGTTTTAGGTTTCTGCCTAAATAGGTGTAAGCAGTACTTGGTAGTCAGATTACTCCTAGTTAACAAAATGGTTCATGTTGTGCCATGATTAGGAAATGATGTTGTTACATATCCTATATAGTGAGTGTGTGAATCAATCCATAGGCAGACCAAAGTACACTTACAGATGCAAAACCATTGAAGTTCACCAACTAGAAAAGGTTGAGAAAGATGATGAGAACTTGATCTGAATCAGATTGTGCTTTTTGTTCTTGTGCTCTCTCATTATCCAGTGACACACAGTTTGTTCTGTTTACTTCAGTAATTTTGGTCACTGAAAGATTTTTGAGTTGAAAATTATTCATTTGGTCTTCAACACGCTCTACTTCTGTTCTGTGCTCTGAATTCTTAAAAGTTAGTTTCATATGTTTCTGACTAGGTTCCTGTACATTACATTTACTGTCTTTGCATCTTTTTCCTTGGATATTTAGCATGAGACTAATATCCAGATTAAAATATCTGAATTTAGGTATCTGCAGTAACTCTTCTACAGTAGATCTAATGTAGGTGCCTACTTTAAAGTGTCTGTGTGGTTCTCTAGACTCTGCTGACTAGATCCTTGCTGACTATGATGAAATTTAGGACAACAAGGCTTCTGCATAGCTGTGGCTCACATTTAACTGTGTGTACTTTATGTCTTGGAGCCAAATTGGACTCCTAGATGAATGAAGTTGAAAATTTGGGAGTTGATTTTGTTGTGCAAGCATAGGTATTTAGACACCCTAAAGTATCTAAGACATCTGCCTGAAGTGGTAGATACAATAGAGGAAGTCTACAGCCTTCTGGAGAGACAGATGGAGGCCAAGTAGGATAGAGCATCACGTCCGACATGGCACCAGACATCTAAGTGATGGTGACTGAGTCAGGGTCTTGGAGCCCATTCAAATAGCCTCACTCAGTCGGCGTTCCTTTGGAAGCTAAATGCCCTTGGTCTTCACATATACACCCATCATTTTTAACTCACCTGTCACGTTTTGAGGTCAAAAGACCAGTCTATCAGCTCCCAAGTCAGGCGAGACCCTTGGGTCCGACTCCCCCTGCCCTCTCTTGGCAGCTCAGTAGGTCGGAGGGTGATTCACCCACTTATTAGGGATCGTCACTAGTAATACTATGGGCCAACTCCTTATAATAATTCAAAAGTTTCCGGAAACATGCATATATATTTTATTTGTGACAGAATACAGGTTCGAGGATAGCCGGTGATAGTGACTGACTACAAAAACAACTTTAATTGAAATACTGCAGTGATAATATAAAACGATTACTGATCAGTGATAATACTAAATAGCTAGCAAGATGTCAGTAAGTAATTAAGTAAGTGCACATAACACAGAGTTCTTACCCAATAGGCGTCCCTATGGGGGGGAGAAGAGAGGTCCAGCCCGTCGACTGATCCCAGACGTTCCGATGTGGGGGGCTTCTCCCTAACATCCCCTTTGTTTGCTGCCATTTTTATACCTTTTCGTATCTTTTAGGTGGAGCTCGAGTGACTCTAGTCATACACAACTTTTATTAGGATTGGTGTAAATTTCTCTCGTGAGGGGTGTTCACTAATTGGGATTGGTGTAAATTGCTCGTTTGAGGGGTGGTCGCAGCTCAGAGACGGGTGGGGGTGTGATTTAGTAGCTGAAGGGCACAATTTCGCCATCACTGCTGAGACAGCGGTTGTGGTTCGCTTCCTCGATGGCATTTTTATGGTTATCTTTACCAGGCGCCTCTCATCCCTGATAACAGGGATGAGCCGTGATACCTCCGTGTCACTCTACTCCCCATTTCAAGGATATTGCATGGGCCTTGTTTGTTGTTTCTTGTCCCCGATAACAGGGATGAGCCATGATACCTTCCTATCACTCTCCTCCCCATCTCAAGGATATTGAGGCCTTGTTCGTTCCTGGGAGTAGCAGCTGTGTTTCATGTCAGAGCTGCTCTAATATTAGCTGAATTCTAGGGAACAATGTTCTCCCATTCCCCATCGATTTCAGTCATTTTCCCACTCTCACCTAATGGTTGAAATAAGGACATTATTATGTTAAAAGACTTTATCCTAAGACTAAAGGTGATCAGTATGGCAAAGCACTTTGTTGAGGACGTTGCACAGACCATACTTCTTGAAGTGAAAGCAGTGCAGTTGGATGTTGACAATTCCTGTACAGAGCATAGCTTGTAGCTGAATCACCCATTGGAGCCTGTAAGTGCTGTGTGAAAATTTGAAAGCAAAAACCTGTATACAGATAGCTAATGAGCAACCAGCTTTGCGCCTTACTTACTGACACAAAGCCTAGAAAGGATTTATTATTAGGCAAATGGAATCATAGAAACACGTGAACTTGCCGCTTCAGGTAAGATTTTCTTCCTTAGGTGTTTTTATATCAGTAATGGATTTTTTGGACTTATCTGGTTGTCTGTCTATCTATCTGTCTATCTTATCTTATTCAAGTATGTGAAATATACATACGTAAGAGTAAATGAGTTTTGGTCACTCTCCACCAAAACCACTTGCAAAGGCACACATGGCACCGTTCCACATGATGCAATGACTTCTTCTTCCTCACATCTGGGTTGCACTTGCCTTTCTGGAAATCACACCATCTTGATCCCTGCCTGTTTAAACAAAGTTATTAGCTTTATGACTAACATACATAACAAGATATGGCCATTGTGAGAGACACAGAATACCTTCCCCACAGTGGGTTAAGGCTCTCAGAGAGTTTGGAGTTGGAAGCCTGCCCTGGGAGAGGGGTACACCATCTGGAACTGCTTCATTGGGATTTCTCCCCTCATGAGTTTGTTCTACAGTCAGCTTCAGTTTTCTCTTTTCTATGTCTAGACAAGTGATGAGCTCCTAATTTACAGCTCCTTATATAGTGCTCTTAACCCATGGTCCTTATCTTCATTCACTTCCTCACTTCCAATTTATCATAACCTTTCTTTCCTATATAGTCCATTAGTCTTTTTCTCACTATAAGTACTTCAATGTAGATATGATGCAGCGGAAAAAAAATGTCACGGCAATTCTGCATGTTCCAAAGCCTCAGCATGTTAATTTTTCTATTTTCCCTAAGTTCTTTGCATCTGATCTCCACTTCATCTATTTATAAAGCATCATCTCTTGGGCTTGATAGAAACTCAATTTGACTCACAGTTTTGCAGCCTTGACAGATATTTTTTTCTCCTGTTGTTTGATGTGTGCTTAGTGTTGTCTTTTCTCTTTATTCCACTTCGAAAACAATTTCGAAACAACAGGAAGAAATAAAAATTCAAAGTTAACCATGAGACTGGTAAGAACTCAGTATTTTAAATATATGGAGATATATCCATTAAGCTGGAAAGTGAAAACTGGCAAATATGTAAGAAAACATTTTGAGTGACAGTTACAGGAGTACAGTGATTTTTAAAAATAGCACATACTGTTGAACTTAAACCTGATAAAGTTAATTACATTGCAGAGATGATCTGATACCTAAACGACTGTTTATATATGCAGAAGAAAGTTACTATTCAATTCTCCTTTGCTTCTTTAATCTCAGCAGAAGATAGGAGTTGAAAACAAAGCAAAAAAGAAAAAAAAAATTGAGAACTTTGAGTTTCTAAAAAATTTGAACGAGGTGGAATGTCACAATACATTATTTTTCCTGTGGTTGCTTATGATGAGTCTGTGTATATGCATACTATATACATACTTTTCTAATCATATAGTGCACTGCAGTCGTGCAAGATTAAATTTCAAATGGTTAGAGGTGAACGAAACAAGGACTGTTGCTTAACTGTATGAATTAATTACTGTGTTCAACATACTTTTAAAAGTCCTCTCATACAATTGCTGATCTGATAAATTTTATAAAGGTTGAGTTGAACAAGAGCTCCCAAGTGAATTTAGAAGCAAAGAACCAGGCCACTTTAGGATGCTAGAGGTGTCAGAAATCTATGTGATTCTTTGTCAAGGGATTTACTTTATCCTCTAAATTGTCGACTTCTTTCTGCTTCTACAAGTGAACTGCTGAGTAGTAGAGGTAGACTTTCTCTTTCTATAAAAGCATATGGAAAGAAAATGTCATTTTCTCTAGGACTGAGCCACTGGGAAATGACATGCAAGGGACACAGTTTATGGCATGCAGAGAAACCCAAGGCAGTAAGATAGTTGATTCTTGGGTCATTTACATGCCCCATCTCTCCCTTACCTGGGGAGTATGCTTGACTTTCTTCAGCCATTGTGGTATCACTGGCTCCCTTGAAGAATCCAGGAAGACTTCAAGACTGCATAACTAAAGTTTATGTCCGTGTCTTTTCATATTAGCTTGAGATGGACTTGCCAGAGTTCATAGACAATATCCATTTCCTTCTGCATTTGGTCATAGTTTTCTGTGGTTGTTCATTTTATATTTTCTGCAACCAACCTACTCATGGTTCACTGAACACTTTGATTCCAGAATATTTATGAACAAAGAGACTTCTCAGCCAGTATATATTATGCATTGCTCTTTATCTTTTAGTCTAGATTTCATACCACCTCTCTTGTCAAGTCAAACTAATCTAAAGGTAACTGGATGATATCAAGATTCATTGCCTTTTCAATTTGTAAGGGTTTGGCTGAAGGACTGAAACCACAACATGCCAAGTCGAAGCCCTTCCCTAGATCTCAAGCAAATAAAATTCATAGTTACCTGAGTCGATTTTTGTCATAACAAGAGCCACATAAGGATCTCAGTATTTGGCTCTGGATCAACACAAAGAATTACAGGTACCACTAATGAAGTTCCTCGTTGTCCGAGTTTAATTAATTTGTGACATCCAGTTGCCTCTGTCTCCCAATGATTCCACTGGAAGAGAATAACCTGCTCTCCCGATACTAAACTGCAACAAATATAAGTTATTTTCCTGTACGATCTATTTGCAATCGTGAAGAGAAATGCTAACTTGAGAATTTAAATGCAGCTAGCAGCAGAACTATTGAAATATACTTGCAAAATAAAGGCTGAGGAAGTAAACTGCAATAACAAAAGTCATGTTGCTGTGCAATAGTAGTGCTTCCTCAAGTAGCAAACATAATGGCAAAATTTTCTTCTCTGTTCGTAAGTTTTTTTCTAACACTATCTTTTTAGCAATGGTAAGTGAAAATTCTGTCATCTTACAGTAAGCTATTAACCAATCTAACCAGGCAACTAGGCCATGATAGTGATCAGCTATGGGACAGCGCCTCATGGACTTATCACATGGATGTGATGCATGTCTCCACGACAGGTTAGATGAGCTTCAGACTTTTTTTCCTCAGTTCTTAAAATTAAAGAAATCAAGTTGAAACAAAAAACGACCCACCAAAACAACACACAGTCCAAGGTAAAACATCTAACTACCCCATGTCAGAGACTTTCTTTTATGAACTTTTATTCCTTGTGTTGGTTCAAATACTTGGACATGTCAGACAAGGAAAATTCAGTATTATCTCTTTGAAAGGAAAGATAAACACATAGCTCCAAAAGGTACTTTTTGGTAGACTTCTTCCCTACAATATTGCTGAGGTGTACTTTTAGTGTGTTATTACTATGTATAAAATGTTTTATAATGAAAATAAGAGAAAACTAATGTGTGTAGACCACAAACAAAATTCTACACAAAAAATGCTGCCAAAATCTGTCCCAAGTTTGAAGCAAGGCCACCGGGAGACCATTTAGCTGACAGCACAGTTCCAATTTCCAGAATTGTCTTATGTCCAGCCTTAGATAAACTTTATTTTTATTTCCTGTCATTCACTCATGCATCCTGAAATTCTTTAGTGTTTAGGTATCACTACTCCTTTTGAAAGCTTCTTGTGGTGAATGTTTCAGTGGTCTAAGAGCTGAGAAGTATTTAAATGTTATAATGATTCCTTATAATTAGATTTACTCTTTTTAATCAAGGATGCAAAACAGTATTTCTAGCTCTCAATGAAGCTTCTGCTTGAGACAATAAATGTGTAAAACCAACTGAATCTGCTTTTACACATTAGAAACTCTGCATCTCACTTGAATAATTCTTATTATTCTCTGACATTCTCCTTGGTGAACAATTATTTTTAGGGATGATTACATACCTCCATACATATGTACATATATATATTTGCATATATGAACATCTCCTATCAAGAATTTCAGCTAAGAAGAATGTCAGCCTAGCAGCAAGGTGACTGTTTACCATGAAGAGAATGATCTTTGAGCAGGCGAAGAGATTCAAGAGAATACTGGCAAGGAGGACAGGACGATGCTTTTGAGAAACTTGGAGCTGCTTCTAGCCATAGCATTTACAAGATTCAACACCTGTCACAGGGAAGCCAACAAAAGCAGGATATTAGAATGCAAAATTCCCATTTCTTTCAGAGCTGTTAAGGATTCAGTAAAGATCTCTTTCCTAAAATATTCACTTTAGCTAAAATGAATTTGTCAGTTTTAGAAACCAGTTCCCAGCTCCAGATGAAAAATAATCTTGTTTTGATTTATGTATTTAATATTTCACATCGAAAACATAAAACTACAGCAGTTATTTTATAGTGACTGAGATCAGGAAATATAGGGGCAATTTATAATATTTATTATTTTGCTTTATAAAACCATAAATCAACGTTATTGAAAATTAAATGTACATTAGACTGTGAGGGACTTTTGAGGTATAACAATGTTTTACATATGACTTTTGAAGATATGATGTTAATCTGAATAATTCATGGGAACCTTGGATTTTCCTTTGACTTAATGAAATTAATAAAAGAATTTCATTTCTAAAACCTATTAATACTCTACAGGAGGAAAGCAACAGTAATGAATTTAGCTTTAGTGGCTTTTTTTTTGTTTGTTTTGATTTGAGTAAGACTGTAAACAAACAAAGGAAAATGCAGTAATCCTAGGGGTTTTATATTTCCTTTGTAGTAGAACCTGATCATAAAGCTACTGTTTAGGATCTGTCACTGGTCCTGTTATAAGCTCTGTAGTTCAGAAATTACTTCAGCTGTAAAAATTGATCTGGACAGAAACTGCAACAGAGGTCGCAGACCAAGAGCAATTTTTAAAATCAATTATTAAAAAACCATATTAATTTACAAATGTCAATAACCATTTATTAGACTAGCTTGGTTGTTTTGGATGTTTCATTGTGTTTTGGTTTTTGTGTTTTTGTTTTTTTTTTTTTTAATTGTTGGAGTATTTTACTGTCTTAGGAATGAAGTGATGTGAGCTACAAAACCAGCTCGTCCTGTGCTGCCCAGATTTAGGTACAGTGTTGTTTTCAAATCTGGCCTATAACACTCAGGCCATTCTGGTGATAAGTTACTTATACTTGCACACTCAGACATGTTATTTTTCTTCCCTGTACATCCTACACTGAAGTCAGGTCAAATTTGCTACCCTCTAAAACGGACCTTTAAAATGCTCTGCAGATGCAGCTTTGCTGCAACACATATTCGTCTCTATCATTCATAATCCTGCAAAAGAGTGGCATATCCAGGAGTACAACACATGGCATTTTGAGCCTATTTTAATTTTCAAAAGATGGTAGTCTACATTTGAATATTCTGTATCTTTAAACTGACTAATACAATGAAAAGGATCACATGTACGATTAGAGGCAAGTTTTCTAAAAATATGTGTCTGAAGTTAAACTTCAAAGTTTATACTTTGGCTCCAGGACTTGTATTTACCTAAATATAAGAGCAGCTAGAGATTTAAATATCGGGGAAAAAACCCTGCTTATTTAGATGCTTGAATATGGATTTAAGATGAAATCCTGGGACTGTGGTAGTCAACGGGAATTTGTCACAGATTCAAACAGAGCTAAGATTTTAACATTAGTTCTCAAGAACCGGAATTTAAAGGTACTTATCAGCTTAACATGCAGCAGACAGGTAGTAGATTATTCAGCAGCACGCTACTGCTCATGTCTGTGTGATATCAAGGGGAACTCAATACCCATATACATCTGAAAATCTCACTCCACCTCTATCTACACCGTCAAAAATCTAAATATTTTGAGTATTTTTACCCAGCTACAGTTCTCATTCAAAACACGATTATGGGAATTTAAGTTTTAACCTCTCATTTTTTTGAAAATGTTGGTTGTGTAGCCTTTCACAACACAGCATCATAAGAAGGGCTTCACCTATCCCCTATCCCCCGTGTGCCCTTCCTGGTGAGAAGACAAGCGGAGATGGGATAGACTCATTGAGAGAGAAACCTGTAAGATATCTTTTCCATGCTGCACAGAACAGATGCTGCCAGAGGATGGACGTATGCTCAGAAAAGATACATAAGCCTTCCCACACAGCCGAAGACATTGCCTGCAAGTGACATCTGCTCCGAGTGAGCTATCATCTGGAAGCAACCTTTCACACTTAGCAAAGACTCGTGTAGACTGGTGAAGCAGAGAGCCCTGGGGTAAACGTGCATATATGCTGACCTGCTGCTGGACCCGTGGTTGCGGCATCATAGCAAGGCTGGACGAGTGATCTTGGTCAGCAACTGCAGCCGCTGATGGGCATGGGGAATTGGCACTGAGCAGGTGTGCTAGAAGCTGTGCCTTTGCTCTCAAACTGTATTCAGAATTTGGGAATTTTTTTTATTCGAGTATGGGGGAAATCCCGTCTGGATTATGCCTAGAACACAGTTTTAGACAATTTTTCTGTGGTTTAGGCTTTCTGTTTTAGGCAATCTGGACTACATCGTGTTGCTACTGGGATTTTATGGACAAATACACTTTAGTAGTTTCTCTTCCTGATTGCTGTGTGGTCTCTTCCCTTCAGATGGCAGGAACACCTATCTTTGTGGGGTGCTTATGCCTAAAACCATCCCTGGCACCCGCAAAAGTTATGTGAGGGAGCCCAGAAAAGATCAATGTACCCCACCCTTAGACCCTGGCCTGCAGTTTTGGGTTTCAAAACTAAAGTATGAACTTTAGTTTTGTGACTGCATAGAAAAAACTGGACTGAGCAAGAAATGGCTTCTTCAAGTGCCTTCCTGTGCTCTAATTGACTTCAGTAGAAGAGAAATTGTTCCTCAGAGGTGATTTGTCAGCTGTCCTTCATCACACCATCACTGCACTCAAATGTAAGGTTCCTTTTGGCACATACTCCTCACTGAAATCTCTTAGCTGATAATTAAACTTGCATTTCCAAAAAATTTTCACTAGTTGCAGCACGTTTTGTAGTTTTAAGGGACTTATTTCAACTTATGATCTTGGCATGGCTGCTGGAAAACATAAGGAAAAGGAAGATTTTAGCTACAGTCTTCCCAGTAATTTAGAAACATTGATCAACAGTAGCTCAAATTGTAGTGAGTACTAGAGGAAGAGTAATATATTGAAAGCTTGACTGTAGCTTTCAATGCAAATTAGAAAAATAATAAGTCTTCTAGGTTAGCCATTACCTTTCTTTTTATATAAATCATGTTTCTAATACTTTAAAGGTTTTTTATATTTCTGCAAAAAATGAAATCGTAACAATATATTTAGAGTAGGCTGTGTAATCCATCACTACCTCTCCTGTAGAGTCTTGAAATGAGAATTCTGACAAGCGTAAGTTAGTCTAGGTTTGCTAAGGTGTGGGCAAAACAGTGCTGGAAAGATACAATGTGTAAGGGTCTGTGCTTGCTAGAAGAACACATGGGCCTGGAGTCCTCTCGTGGACAACCAGCTGGCTTTGACTGTTCTGATTTTTTCGTTCAAGATGCAGACAATGCCTTGCATGCTGACTTAAGCAGAGTCATAGCAGCCCAGGCTGGGGGACAACTCTTGCATTTCCTCTCATGCTTATCTCATCTGCCAGCACAAGTGAAGCAGGCAAGAGCCCATGCCTTTACTGAAGTTATCTTGCCTGTGCTGGCAATATGCTGCCCACGTAACTTGCTTTGCCTGAACTTGCTTTGTTTCATTCTCCACTATTTAGTGTCATCTTAGTTGTGTTGTGTTTCAATCCCTGTTTGTGATGCAGTGAATAACAATGCTACTCCTGTTTTTCTTTTTCCTTCTTACAGTTCTCCAGGGTTCTGAGCATTAACCACACTACTAAGTATGTCATTTGGATCAGACACTGAAATCGTCGGGTAAAATGAGAGGGGAAATTGCAAGCCTAAAAGGGCTTGATAAAGGTATGAGACCAAGGAACCACTCTATGTCCCCCAAAGATGGCGAATAAGCATAGAAAAAAAACTTTTTTCTGTCTTGCAGAGTTAGCTCTCATTACCACAGGATGTTGTTGAGCCCCAGAGTTCAAAGACAACTTGGGATTAAACAGCTAATTTACTATGGATATAAAATACAATTCAAAATCTGGGGACTTAATATTAACAGAAAATCTTATACTTCATAGTTTATCTCCGAGCATCAAGATTAGAGTACAACCTTGATTGCCAAGAGGACGTGAAGAAGATACTCTGTCATGCGGGAGACAATCTGACAGCTGCCTGCTTCTGAAGCTTCTGATATTGAGCATTGCTGGAGATAGCAAACTGGGGTAGATGGACCACATTTCTATATTTTGTGTGAAAGTTTGTAATTTCTTCTGATATGGTAGATGAAAATTTGATTATCTTAATACAGCCGTATCTAAATAGTTGAATCTTCAACATAAAACAAACATTCACTTTCATGTTTTGGAACTTTTTTGTCCCTTTTTCCTCCCTCAAATATGAGATAAATAAAACCATTTGGTTAGCCACTAGAACTAGTCACTGTTACACTGAAAGAATTATGTTTGCACCATGCCCTGAAGTAAGATCATGGGTGGAGTTCCTTCTGTCTACTGTAATACTAGTATTATCCTAATAGTAATGTCACAGAATATTTTCCTGTTGATGAGTTGTAGACAAAGTTCTACGTGTTCCAGAACCGATTCTTTGCCTTTTTTATCAAAATCAGGTAACTGATCAGGTAACTCTTGCAAACAGTTTCTGGAATTAGTCAGCATTTTCAAAGTAAGGACATTTCACATTTGCATTCTGTAAGAAAAGAAAAGCAAAGCAAAAGAAATTAATGAACGCTAAATTCCTGTAAAGTGCTTGATGAGGAAACAAAGTGAGGAAACTCCTAATTGCCTCTCTCAGCTAGTCCAAGCATGCTTTGGTATTACAGCATGCAGATTGCTTTAAGCACGGTTCCAAGATTTCAGACTATATGAAGGGAGTCTCAGGCTCTTTGTGCATACGTATGCTTTACAATCAAATGTTGAGCAGCTTTGTTGTGGTTTCATCCCCCTGTGTAGCAAGGAAAATACTTTCAAGTGCATACTGAAATAGAGTGACTAGTTGTAAAAGCTACCAGTGACTTGTTTTTATCATTTTGCCCAGAGTAGTCTTCTTAACCGTAGCTAGTCTGGTTTTGATGTAGGTGAAGGAACAACAGGGCTTGCATGGCTATGTTGCATTAAGGCTCACAGAAGAAGAAATTCAGAGCAGGCTGTGGAGTCTGGGGTTGTGCTATCCGCCTCGTCCACTCGTGCTCCTGAAAGATTGCTTGTGGGGAGAGTCGTAGTGACTGTGCTCTGCAACTGTATGGCTGTTGTCTTCTCTATACGCTTTTTCCTTACTGAATACTGACCTGTGCCAGCTACCCAAATATGCTGTGCAAATGAATGGATAACGTAATTCCTGCTCCTAACCATTATTCCATTTTATGGTGTTCAGATGAGACAAAGGACTTCCTAATAACTTTCTCTGCTAGCTGATTTTAACTCTTCAAATATCTAAAGAGGAAAATGCATGTGCATTTCTTAAAAAGCAAGCTAGGCTTTTTGACTGAAACTCTGGAGTAAACTACTAGTCATGGAAGTGGCACTGAGAGAGCAATATGAGTCAGGCAAATCTACCTGCAGCCTAGGTGAGAGAAGAAATGTAGGGATGGAGGAAGTCCCCTAGTCAATAACTCTATGCATGGGTTATCCATGTCTCCATGTGTTTGTTTGTCATTACATGTATTATATGCCATAGTTTCTTGGCAATGGGATAATGAAATCATTGTGTTGGATTGACTGATGCAAGTGAAGCATGAGAGAGCGTCTAAAAATGCTCTTGACCAGAGCCTTATGACAGAAAAACAAAAACTCCTACAGCCCCCTCAAATGCTTCCTGCCAGCAGAAAATTAGGAGGAGAGCTTTTCACAGCATATGTCTGGTGCAAAGCAGTGCCTCTCACTGCTCATCAGGCAGGTTTTGCTGAATTTGGCCGGCTGCATCAACGTAACCACCTACCTGGTCTAGTATGACCCAGATAAATATAGATGCAGTAGGTTTGGAACATTTCTCTCCCTCTCAGAGATACGTATTTTTTAAGGAAAATGCTAGAACATGGAGAAATTTGTCTTAAGCCATGACAACCAATGGTCTATCACTAACCAATATCAAGAAGAAAAATGTGATAGATAGCTATCATGTAAAATATGGGACAATGACTTACTCTTTTCTTTCAAGCCAATCTGAGTCTCTCCATCTCATCTCTTATTCATGTGACACTGAATTTTAGGCCTCATCTTCATTTTCCTCCAATCACAGTCAGCCCATGGTGATTTAAGCCAGAGCATCTGGTTGTCTTGTTCTATATCATTTAGCTAGCAAAAGCCAATACTGAATCATCTTCCCTAAGAAATCAATGGATTTAGAAAAAGCCAGGGCAGAGTGGACTAGCAGCTTTTAGAAAACCGTTTCTTAAACAGGCAGGGATGGTTCGCTAACTGATACACCTCTAGTGGAGAAAGGTGCAGTGTTATTGATTAAAGTCTAAGTATAATATACTTGACTGGAACTTTAGTAAATTTCACTGCTCTTTTCCTTCACTTCAATCTTAGGAGGATATACACGAAATACTGTTTGTAAGGACACAGTTCTTCAAGGGAACAAAGAAAAATCTTTCTTCTTTGACCTGATCCTATATTTCCAGAAGGGTATAATTTTATCTGAGTTGCCAGATTCAATTACTGACAATCCATTATAATACTATTAAGTATATAAACAAATGCCTCAAGTAAAAATCTTGGTTGTGTGTATTGCCTCCTGAGCTTGGTAAACTGGCTTATTTATATCATGCACAAAAATATTTGGTCAGTAAGTAAATACTGCTAAATAACTCTTTAGGAACGAGTAACATCTCTAATGGTTTTTCAAAGTCAGGCTGTTTTACTTACTCACGGAGCTGGTGCCAAGAAAGACAGGCAGATCAGGAGAAAGGGTACCTGTCATTAGCAGTCACAAAGAGGTTGCCAGAACTGATTCACCTTTGTCAAACTTGTTCATGTAGGGCAAGGTACTGTTTTTTTGTTTGAAAACAGATGTTGAGAAATGGGCAGGGAATATATTCTTCCTTTCTCTTTGTTCCCTTCAATATATTTTTTTTTTACAAATTTGAGCTTTACAGAATGGCTGCAGCAGACTGCCAAGGCAGATACTGCTGTGCAGCCTGTAAAACTCAGTGCTGCTGCAGGAGGAGGAGGAGGGAGGAGTCCTTCTGTTTTTCTTTCATTTAGATTCGTTGCATGTTTACCAAGGTGAAAGGATTAGTGCCCTGGAGATCATTTGCTTTCATAAGCTTTAAACCAAAGTAGAAAAAGTTTCATGTCTTGATTCTTTTCCAACAGCTCTCTCTCTCTCAGCAAGGCATATAGGAGCAAGCTGAGACATATTGATTGCCAGCAGACTCTTCCAACAAAATTGCCCTGTCTGAATCAGTTAAACTGGGTGGGAAGAGATAACTTCTGCCAGTTTTCTCCCATCATCTCTCCTAGCATGTGGTGAAACACCCAGGGCATTTCTTAGGGTTTTATAATCAAGATGAAAAGCTCCAGATTTCTCTATCCAAATAATGTCAAAACTCTATCCCAAATGTAGCCATATTTCACATAACTTGTAGCCTTTTTGTGTTTTATACAGACTTGCTGTGAAATATTGATTCTCTTCATGTTTCGTGGAGGAAAAATGTTTAAAATCAGACAGAAAATAGGAACTTTTGGTTTGCTATTGTCCCTTTTTAAACCCAATGTGAAGCGTAAGTAATGATGTTCAAATTATTGCCCTCCTGAAATACACTTCCAGTGGGATGTCTGTGTGACTGATAGTGATTAAAAAAACCCAACAAACCCCAAATCATAAAAACTATCTGACTCACACAAAGTTAATTCCATCCAGGACACACTGAACTCTAGAGCAGCAAACTTAAAACTAACCAAATTTAATCAGATCACTTTCTCTGACTAACATTTTCAGAAAATTACTAGAATGTTTTTCATGATCATCATTTTAAAGCAACAGTCAGTAATAAAGGTTTATTTACTGATTTGGAACAAAACACTGTAGAGATGTTTAAGGGACAATAAGAGAAATCTCCTACTTCCAATTGCCAGGTGGGTTAACTACCAGTCTGAAGGTCAGACATTTTGCCTAATCCAGGTTGCTTGATCAATGCTGAGGAAATCTGAGCTGCCTTTCTGCTTTTGGCACTCTATAACAAGTAAAGTTCTTCTTATTGAAAACAAAATTAAGATTCCTTGCAACCAGCTTGTCCACTGCATTTTAAATGCTCAATGATAAAGCTAATTTGGTTTTTCCTCTACTGTGGTAGAGAAAAACTGCAACACAAGGGATCTGGAGCAAGCAATAGCCTTATAAAAGCAAACCAGCGCAGTGTTGTTCATTAGGCAGTTTGGTCTTGGCAGCAGGGAGGCAGGAGTTTCCAAGTCCTGATTACAGTTTCGCTGGTGACTTGCTGGGTGCCCTGGGCAAGTCATCACCTCTGCTGCTCTTTGCATCTCTCTAGAATAGCAATAACAATGCCTAACTGTCCCTCAGCAATGTTAAGCAGATTAATTAAATGCCGTATTAATCTGTTCCCATGACTCAATCTGAACAGGTCTTTCTGTATCAACACTCCCAATTCACTACCAGATTCAAACTTGGAGTAGTGCACTGAAAAATCATTGATCACTGTCATGTCTTATAAACCACCTGGTTGCTTTACACAGGTATGGAGGATACTGGTCTCTTATTTTCTAGAGTAAAAGAAAGAGAGCATTGTAGAAATTAATTAAAATTATTTTTCTCCTTCTATAATAATGCTGGAGCACCTTTTCCTATAAGGAAATTCATGAGCCAAAGATGGCTCAAAGCCACAATTTAAATGGTGTCCGTTTTCCTGTTTTGTTCCTTATTTCTTATGTGGTTTTTTAGTGCAGTTTGGTTTAATTGTGATCATGGGAGAGCTTCCACAGCTTACCAGGTCAAAGAGTATTGACTTTTGTCTAGTACCTAGTTTAGTTTCTTTGTTACTGCAGAAAAGCCAAAATTATCCTAGTGTAGAAAGATTGTTCCAAAAGCCCATGTGAATTATGTTTCTGCTGAGCAAGACTAAGGTAGCTGAGCTAAGACAAGACACATTACTGTAGACACAATATGGTTTTATTTACAATTACTTATTGTGAAGAACACCCCCACACACACACATTTAATTCTAACTAGATTTTAGTGCATTGGTGCTGCATTTTGAATAGAGAGATACAATAGGGATTACATTATTGTTTTATGTATAAGAATATATACAAAAGTCAGCAGATATTTAAAGCCAGGGAGATATTTTCTTTTCAGAGAAGTTAGATGCTGCAAATATGTATTTATTTTCTCTAAGAAGTTGTTAAATGGAAACTTCATGCTGACAATTATTTGCATCATGCTGCAAACTGTCGTAGACTCATTAGTGGTTTAAACGTCGTTATCCTATTACCAACATGGCAATGACTCTCCAGGTGTTGAAATTTCAGGATAGTGGATTATCCAGAGTTATTCAGCAAATATTGAAGCATTGTCCTCTGTTTAAACCTCCATATTTTTTCCTCAGTGACTGTGAAGATAGTCTTTACTCTGTAAATCAATATGCTGTGGTTTTGTTTCTTCCACAGTCAGGAGACTGAAACAAAAGGTGTGAAGTTACCCCGTTCATCTTAATGGGGTGTTAATGATTTCAAAGGCGGTTGTGACCATTTAAATGTGAATGCTATTAATCAACAGGATAAAACACAAACACCCAGCTTGAGTCGTGGAAATGTAATTGTATAGGGCAGAGGGGTCCAATTTTGGTTGCCTAAATGAAGATACATGTTTAGAAATAGAAAAGGGGAGGCTGGAAGTCCCTAGTTCTCTGCTTTGACAAAATTAAAGGAAAAAAACCCCTAGCTAACGCTTCACTGTTGTTCTAGAAATGTGTTGCTACCACAATCACAAATTAGGTAGTCTGCAGGAAATTAGTAACTCTCAGCAGTGCTGTCGTTTTGATTATTGCTACAAGACAGCAACTTACGAAATTAAATTTCCTTCCCAACAATCCCCCTGTGTACTTTGATTGCAAAGCTTGTTTTAATAGCCACCTCCCCCACAAACCCTCTTTTGGAACTGGTAGGAAAAATTTTACTAGCCATTATTTGTGTAGAATTTTTTTAATGCCTTATAAGCTCATTCATTCCAATCTGTTCTACACTTGCGACATCATGTTATTTGAGGAGGGGGAGGGATGATGCTGACATTTTCTCTGTGTGAATTTGGATATGCAAGATGTACTAGTGCTTACCTTTCGAGAGCAGCAGTATTTGAAAGTTTTTGAGGAGGGAAGCAGAAGTCGTAAACTATGCTGTTGGGGTTGCTTAATACACTCACTATGACTATTCCATTCTATTTTGTGCTCCTCCCACCTGATGCTACTTTTTAAGCTGTCTCTGCTGGAAAAAGGCCCATTGGTCTGCTGGGACAGGGAGGAGGGAACTGACTGGTCATGGCGAGTTCTACAGTTGTGCCACTAGTAAAAACAACTATATATTTCATCCTTCTTTTTCTTGCCTTTTCCTCCTTTTGTCTGTCATCTTGGTTGGATCATGTAACTATTTCAACTTCGCTTTTCTCTAAACCTAACACATCTGTCACGGTTTCAGTATTCTCCAGAGTGACAGTTTTTTTTAAGGAACGGTATTACAATCTATATAAACTGTGGGTGGTGAGGGGTGTTGTATTCTGCATGCTATGTAAGGAGGAGAGCAAGAAAAAGCAGAATCATTTATCCTGCACAGATTGTAAGGGAGGGTTACCACACGAAGTGATGCTAGTAGAACGGAATGGACCAACACTTGCTTTATGCTCCTTACAAGTTTGTTTGGAAGTGACAGAATCTGCTGCAGTTCAGTGTCATGAGTCTTCTGCAGCAACAGCTTTGACCTTTCAGTTTTTGCTTCTTCCTCTTTTTTTTCATGGACAGGATTTGCTGTGGGAACTCTCCCTGCATGAGCTCCTCAGTTCTCAAGGCAGCTGGCCTATGACCAGGCTGTCTTCACCACGGGTGCTGAGAACCTCTGCTCTCTTCTGTGACTGCCTGTGCACCCTGTTTAGTGAATGCTCTCTCAGTCTCTCTCTGTCCCCCTGCCCTGGCTTTTCCTCAGCCTCTGGAAGAGGTTTCCCTCATCATTTTTTCCAAGATGCTTCCGTTCTGATGTGCTTCTTTTTTCTCTTACTAATGTACCATTCCTGAACAAACAGTATTGTTTTTGGTTTGGATCCAGATGTCTTTCATGAAGGATTTGCCTGAGGACTCTTGTGTCATCCTCCTCTTGCCAGGTGGTAGAGCCTGTAGCCTCTCCCTCATGATCAAGACTGGACTGCATTCTCTGTTTTAAAGGAAACTATGTTCTTTTCAACTAATATATCTATGTAGTAGGTCTTTTGAGAGAATGACGTTATAACAGTCCTTTTCTGTGTTTACACCTTGCATGAGGACCTGAAAGGGCTATTACCAAATGTTTATCTTCAATAATTACTGGAACAAAATCCCATTTCTGTCATAATTTGCTGGTTTTGGAAAGTGAAAATCTGTTATAAGACATATAATTTCTATACATATTGCTTTTTATCTCCTGTTGTACCCTGTTCTATATACCGTCTCCTAGCAGCTTCTCAAAGACTCCTCTGGCCAAAGGCTGGAGACAATCCTGGCTACACTTGCTGTTGTACGGCTCTAGAGCTTAAACACTTTGCGGTGGTGACCCAGATCAAATAAGTAAATAGAGCTACTTTTCACTCATCTCCTCCTACAGAAGAGTCCTCCACCGTTGATTGAAGCAGGGCTTTCAGTGTCTCAGTCTTCATGGTTATGGAGTGCACGTACCACATGGGCAAAGGCAGCCAGAAAGAGGAGAAACCACACCAGTAGTTGTTACAGGGGGAACAGGTATACGTCAACTAGATTTGACTAACATAATAATGTGTTTTAGCTACACGTAAAGCCATCCTCTTACATCTCCTTGACCACCTCTGGGTTCAGCCAACAGGGAGCCATTCTGAAGTGAATAACTTTTGACATCACAAGAAAATAAGGAGGAAAATAATGTTCTAGACCTGACTTCTGGTTGATTTGTTTTGAGGATAAGGCATTATTGTTTTATTTGTATTTCTTTCAGAAACAAGGTCCTGTGCCAGAAATTTTTGGTTTTGTAACTATCATATCTTCTGTTGAGAAATATTCCTGGTTTCTGTACATTTTCTTCCAGAAGTAAACAATAGGATTCTTCAGAGGAGAGAAATAGGAAATATACCCCATGCAATCCATTTCAAATTTTCCTGTAATGACTTTTGAATCAGAGAAAGCTTCCATATCTTTTAATATCTATTATTACTTCATTGGCTGCTTGTCAAAATTTCTATGTTATTTAAAAAACAGAAAACTAACTTTTCTGAGAGAGAAATGTTACATTACCCTCAATGATACAGAGTGTTCTTCAAAATAGTAATTATGAGTGTTTTTCAGTGAAAGTTCTTACTCTTCTGAAGAAGTTTTGCAAGTGCTTACTTTCCAAAACATTCTTCAATTTTTACCTTATTTTGGATGTAGTTGCTCTGAGAGGTTTTGACCACTGTCGATATTTCTCTCCATTAATGTGGAAGTTTAAAATCTATCAATATGCGTTTTTTCTTCTCCGTAAACTAAATCTCAGTTTCAATCTTATCAAATATTATACTAATCTGTCCATTTTCCATTAATGCTTCCTACACTGTTATATTGATCTACATGAAATTGGCAGGCAGTCCTTCCTTTTCCTTTCATTAAATGATCTGCAAAGTCCGTTAGATGTTTCTGCAGGGTGTATTGGACGTAAGCAACGTGACTGTCAATCCATACCAGGGTAGCTGTAGGACAGATACTATAAATTCCAGTTCAGGGGCTATGTGTAAGTAATTTTTTATGACTGACTTTAGGAAGTATGAGAGATTAGAAGAAAACGATCTATTTTGTAAAACGAAACCAGCACCAACAACCAAACAAAAAGAGAGGGTTGAATGAACTCAGAAATGATACATATGAATAAACTCCTGCAGAGCTTTAAGGGAAGGCAAAATAATTCACTGTTCAGTCCCAGAATCCATCCAGGTTCTGGATTCCTGCTTTTGGGGCCTTTGGCAAAGCAGCTTTCCTGGGATTTTCTTTGATTTTAACTTTCACTAAGATCTGCCACACTTAAACAGAGGTCTTCCATTTGTCCTACGTTACAATGTAAAATGTGCCCAAAAGTATGTATTCTATCACCATCTTCATGAGCTGCTGAGACCTTCGGGGAGACAGGCACTTCTCGCTGCTTGTTGCCTAGTTGGAACAGAGCAGCCACTTGAGGCTTGCTGTGTGCCTTGCTCTCAGACCTGGGAGGCCTGGGGCGGTCGGTGTTGACACTGCAGAGGAACAGTTTTTTCTTCTCCGCTGGGTTCCTGGAGGAAGACCGGACCCATCTGCAGCACCGCTGGACTTTCGGAGGAGGCCCGCGCCCTTCTGCAGGATCGCTGCTTCAGTGGAGCCACGTCTGCCGTTCCAGGAGGACTGCAGCCACCATTTGATCGGACTGCTGCCAACACCCCGACCAGCAGGGTGTCAGGTCGTATTCAGACTCTGTCAGTGGTGGTTTTTTGTGGTTTTTTTTTTGTTGTTGTGTGGGTTTTTTTTTTTTTGTGTACTATTGCATTTGTATTTTTTTTCCCTTCTCTTTAATCTTCCCAGTAAAGAACTGTTATTCCTACTCCCATATCTTTGCCTGAGAGCCCCTTAATTTCAAAATTTTAGTAATTCGGAGGGAGGGAGGTTTATATTTTCCATTTCAAGGGAGGCTCCTGCCTTCCTTAACAGACCCCTGTCTTATCAAACCGAGACACATTGTAAAAAAGCTTTTAAAGAAGAATAACATGGCATTAAGAGCATTCACATTGCTATATATTGTCAGGCTGGTAAAGCTCATATGATGTACTCTCATGAGGCTCTACTGCCCTTCCAGTCTAGCACCACGCACCCTCTTCTCATTAATCTCCTCTGCCTTCTCCACTCACATTCCCAGAGGTAGACTGAAGGAGAGGAGTGGGAATATGGTCACCTGTTCCACATGAGATCATTCTTGTTTGGGCTGTGGGGCAGGAGACTGCCCTGACATTCCAGGGAAATTAATCAGCCCAGCCTCAAAGCCTTTGAACTAAAACTCCTCTACACATTAGTTCTGAATTTGGCCTTATGGTATTGTCAGGTAGCCTTAAGGTAAAGGACAGTCAAGCTGGTACAAGCTCCTGTTGAATTATAATCAGATGGAATTTATTATTATTTTTTTGGCATTGCTGACATATTGGCTTTGCACGCCTTAAAAATATCAAAGCTGACAAACATGCAAGAAATAGCAATGCCAACAGCATGGAACAGGAAAAGCCCAAATTAAAGAAATCATGAAGGAACTGGTACCAGCAAGCAAGTCAGCAAAATCCATTGTATCTGACAGGTTTCCTGTTTCAGCACTGTCCTGGAGAGCTTCCTGCTGCTTGCCAGGCTGGGAGTAAGACAATTCAATGATCCTCCACATTAGCAGCCCTCCTGTCCAATGCACAAGTTCCTCCTTACCGTCTCACTGTTGGGTTGTATTCATTTGTCAGTGAAAATAGTGGAGGTTTTCCACTCTGGGTTGGAAAGGACATGTTTTCAAATAAAAACATGGAAAGAATTTTTAAGTAAGTTGATACATTAGTTTGAAATTATGTGTTAGGAGTTCAAGTATAAGAAGAGGATGTGGAAATGCAGATGAGCAGTTCTATTGGGGGCCAAAAAGCAGGCAGAAATAAACACTTGTAGTAGAGTGACAAAATAAATAAGGAAGGTTAAATTGGAAATACATTTCCCCAAGTGGAATTGCTTCTTTCATGTTACAAGATTGCTATAGAACAACAGTTTTTAATTTCCATATCAGTCAGAAGGATGATGAAAAATTGTAGTAAAGGTTGAACAATGACTCACTTTAGTGACCAGTCTGGTGAGATTTACCATAAATAGAGTTAAGACCATCAATCAGTATCATAAATTACAATCTATACGTCATGCACTTTTATTAGAGCAGATGAAATGAAACAGGAGGTTGAAATTAAAGATGTCCACCAAAGTGCAAAAGGATAAATGTCAGTCCAGGAGTCTGCTTGGTAGAAGCAGCTGAGAGCTCAGAATCTGGGCTTTATACACTCAAGTGAGATAAAAAAAAAAAGTAAAACTGCCTCTAATAGTTGAGATATCAGTATTTAAGATGCATGCTGGCAATATTTTAAGGAAAGAAAATCATTATAGTTGTTGGAGGCTAGAGAGCCATAAGTAGTTGGGCCACAAAAAGTCCTGTCATTAAGGGAAAGAAGACATTCTGTGTAGAAATCACCAGCCACCTCTGAGATAAAATTTAAGCTTTTTTCAATAGGCATGTGAAGAGTCCTGGTGTTGTATGTTGTTACTTTTTTTTACCTCACCATGTCTGACTCAGGGCATTGACAGATAAGCCCTGGTTGTTGTTGCGTGCATGACTGCTGCTTCTCTCTGCTGCTGCTACTGCCCCTGTGGGAGAGGCAGCAGGAGTGAATCTGTGCCAAACTTCTCAGTGGGCCCGTCTTTGATTCTGGTGTGTTAGTCTAAACCACCTCCAATCTCAGTTTAAGTTATATGCTGAGTTGAAAGCCACAGCTGCTAAGAGTCTGGCTCATATCTGCTTCTGGTAACTGCAGTGGATGAGCAGGACAAACAGCTGGAGAAGAGTAATCCGTAAATGAAGTTTCTACGGCAAGACTTGTCTGTCAGTTCCCTCAGATGTGAAATAAAAAAAAAAAACACACAAAAATTAATCAGAGAATAATAGAATCATAAAGTGGTTTGAGTTGGAAGAGACTTTAAGGATCATCTAGTTCCAAGCTGCCTGCCATGGGCAGAGACACCTTCCCCTAGATCACTAGATCCCAGCTTTATAGCTGGAAAAGTTAATACTTAGCTTTTTCCTGTTTGTCTATACAGAAATCATCAATTAACTAAAAGCTGGTGAACAAGGGGTGTCTGGACAGAAAAGAAGGTAGAAACGAAATATAATGCTCCAAGGAGTTAACCGTACTAAGTGCCAGTCACTATGTTTCTTCTTTTTCCTCAGTTCTATAACTCTGTTTTCAGATTTAACCTGAAAGAAACTACAAAATTCATGAACTAATGTGTTTAATACATTTATTATGAAATTATAAGTATGTTGGATCAAAATCAAGGTCCCATTATTACTCTTCAAGACCGTTGATGAACACAACTCAAGATTTCCCTGAGAGGACCTCTCTCTTTGTATTGATGGTATCTTTTGACAACCATGTTCCTTCAGAAACTATGAGCTTGTCAGCCTCAAGGGTGAAGCTCATGGGGGCTGGAAATGGGTCTTCCTTGGCACCAAAACAAGCGGTTTGAATCTCATTATTGGAGGCAATAAGAAAGACCACAAATCTCACTGCCTTCAGAACAAAGTCTAAGGCTCGCTTTTTCAACTTTTCCAAAGCTGCTGCTAAAAATACCCAGGAAGAAGAGACAAAGGCAAAAGGAGAAAGAAAAAAGAAGGAATAACAAAGGAGAGACGAGAGGGTCAAGGATCTGCTTCATCGGCTGGATGCCCACAAGTCTATGGGGCCTGAGGGTATCCACCCAAGAGTCCTGAGAGAGCTGGCGGATGTCATTGCCAAACCCCTGTCCATTATCTTTGGGCAGTCTTGGCTCACTGGGGAAGTTCCGCTGCACTGGAGGCTCGCGGATATTACCCCCGTTTACAAAAAAGGGCGGAGGGAGGATCCAGGGAACTACAGGCC
Organism: Tauraco erythrolophus; assembly: GCF_009769465.1. Lineage (NCBI taxonomy): Eukaryota > Metazoa > Chordata > Aves > Musophagiformes > Musophagidae > Tauraco > Tauraco erythrolophus. The sequence goes on from NC_141496.1 coordinate 67,592,287, forward strand.
TGTCAGTCTGACCTCGGTGACGGGCAAAGTCATAGAACAGGTTATCTTGAGTGCTATTAATGAGCACATACAGGTTAACCGGGTGATCAGGCCCAGTCAACATGGGTTTATGAAAGGCAGGTCTTGCCAATCAAACCTGATCACCTTCTATGATGGGGTGACCCGCCTGGTTGTCGAGGGAAGGGCTGTGGATGTAGTTTTGCTTGACCTCAGTAAAGCCTTTGATGCAGTTTCTCATAGCGTTCTGGTTGAGAAACTGACAACTGCTGGCCTGGATAGGCACACCCTCCTTTGGGTTAAAAACTGGCTGGATGGCCGGGCCCAAAGAGTGGTGGTAAATGGGGCTAAATCCGGCTGGAGGCCGGTCACCAGTGGGGTTCCCCAGGGCTCAGTGCTGGGTCCAGTTCTGTTTAACATCTTTATCAATGACCTGGATGAGGGGATTGAATGTACCCTCAGTAAATTTGTGGATGACACCAAGCTGGGAGGCTGTGTCGATCTGCTCGAGGGTAGGGAGGCCCTTCAGAGGGATTTGAACAGACTGGATCGTTGGGCTGAGGCCAATGGCATGAGCTTTAATAAGGCCAAGTGTGGAGTCCTTCACTTGGGGTATAAAAACCCCAAGCATCGCTATAGGCTCAGGGAAGAGTGGCTGGAGAGCTGCCTGGCAGAGAAGGACCTGGGGGTGTTGGTTGACTACCGGCTTGATATGAACCAGCAGTGTGCCCAGGTGGCCAAAAAGGCCAATGGGATACTGGCGTGTATCAAGAATAGTGTAACCAGCAGGAATAGGGAAGTGATCCTGCCCCTGTACTCAGCACTGGTGAGGCCGCACCTGGAATATTGCGTCCAGTTTTGGGCCCCTTGCTTTAAGAGAGATATTGAGCTCCTGGAGTGAGTCCAAAGAAGGGCGACTAAACTGGTCAAGGGGCTGGAAAATAAAACTTATGGGGAGCGGCTAAGGGAGTTGGGGCTGTTTAGCCTGGAGAAGAGGAGGCTGAGGGGAGACCTGATTACAGCCTACAAATATTTGAGAAGGGATGGTGGGGAGGTAGGGGAAGGGCTCTTTACATTAGTGATGGATGAGAGAACAAGAGGAAATGAGTATAAGCTTAGTCAGGGGAGATTCAGGTTGGATATTAGAAAGTATTTCTTCTCTGAAAGGGTTGTCAGCCACTGGAACAGGCTGCCCAGGGAGGTGGTAGAGTCCCCATCCCTGGATGTCTTTAAGAATAGGGTGGATGATCTACTTAGGGACATGGCTTAATGGGGATTAGGGACGGTTGGACTGGATGATCTCTAAGGTCTTTTCCAACCTAGAAATCTATGAAATCTAATTGTGTCTGCATCCACTTGTGGGAATTAGGAATAAAATTCTGTATTCGTTGTGGTTTACTGTGAATTTGGTGATAATTTGTTGCGAGCTGCTTTAACATCTGGCATGGACAGTTTTACAAGAATTTAAATAGGAAATTGTGTATCGATCCATAGTGATTTTTTCCTCACTTTCAGTTCCAAACTCCAGTTAAACACTCTAATCACCCAGGTAATTGAAAGAGTGATTAGTAGTAACACATTAGTTACTTGAGAAATTACAATTCATAGCTTTATCAGTGCAGATTGAGGGCACCTTTTGTTGTTGGATACTTCATAATTTTTCACCTTACTGATACATTTCTGTATTACTGCCACAGTAACAGTGGCATAGGCATGGTAAGCAATAAGATTCCTGAGCACTGTTGGCCTTGGCATCCTGTCTCATTGAAGTCCTTTTTTACTTATTCTAAAACACTGGCTTTGGTTGCTGATTTAGAGATATATTTCAGCTTTCTTCTTTCAAATTGAGAAGTTTGTTGAGCTACAGATCGTACCTGACTTAATAGTCACTGGATTTATTTAACAAAGCATCTGTAGAGGCTTGGTATATACATGCATTACACAGTAGAGCCTGGTCCAGTCACAGCCCAGATAACACAATTAAACCAGGACTGCATCTGCAAACAGTGTAGACCTCCATCAGTGCACCATTGCACCAATGGTAATTAAACCTGTTGAGCAGCAGGACTGATGGGTTTGGACATGATACTACATAGTTTGTACAGAATCACATCCTCAGCATGTGTCTTTTGTAGGCCCTGCACCCTATCTCTATAGATGTCTGCCAACATCTTCAAAAATATGGGTATCCTCCCATCCAACCTGACAGGTTCCTGAACTACTTTACATATAACTTTCTACTCATTGGCCTGTGAGCATGAGAAACATTGATGTTTCAGGTCCTTATCTTTGCTTGCTCAGTGATCTCCTCTCCTTGTGACATTTCCTCCTATCAGGAACAGATGATTCAGCTTTCAGACCTCTGTGAATCCCATTCACCTGGATTAGACTCAAGGACCCTCTCTTATCTCAGAGGTGGAGATTCCCAAGGCAAGAAGATAGCTACAAAATGATAGCACAATTTTTAAATTGATCCGTCCCATCATGGGGACAAGCTTTGATTCTTTCTGGACATAGACCCTTTCTGGAACAAATATGTACCTAAAACTAGTTGGGCCAGATTTCGTTTTAGGTCAGCTCCCTTGATTTCCTAAATTTGAATACGGCTTTGAGACCTTGTGTTGGCTGTATGTCAATATAGAATAATAATTATAGCTTATAGTTATTTACTTCTTTGCTTCTTTTGCTATAGTAATTTCCTTCTTTGTCTTTTTGTTATTATGAATATAGTCAGTCACAGCAGCTGGAAAGCAGCTTTGTGGAAAGGGGCTTGAGGGTTCTGAGGGACACCGAATTGAACATGAGCCAGCAACATTCCATTGCAGACAAGAAGGCTAAGGATATTCTGGGCTGCATTTACAAAAGCATTGCCAGCAGGTCAAAGGAGGTGATCTTTCCTCTCTGCTTAGCCCTGATGAGGCTACACCTGGACTGAACTATGTCCAGTTCTGAACTCCACAGTTCAAGAGAGACATGGACATCTCACATTAAAATCAGTCAATGAATTTTCTAATGGCTCATAGGGTCCTAAAGAAAGCCTTCAAAGGACTATGGTGTGATTAGTCTCGAAAGAGCAAGGAGTTTGTCAAGCTTTTGACAGCTTTCACTGTCATTAGCCTGCTTTCTTTCTCTGAACAAAACTAACTAGTATTTCTGCATTTGTAGCATTAGTCCTTTAAATGGCTAGTTGTTTCTGCCAAGAATCAAGTCTTTGATGTAAAAATCTATAGCCTTTGGAAATCTGACTTTGGTTTTGATATAAATTGCAACTGTATGATGTAGGTAAATGTATGATGAAACTGAGGTATCTTGCCATAACTTGATTTTATTTGATATTGCTAAAGGCTGCTTAGGGGCATGTCTCTTATTTACAACCAAGCTTTGGAAAGATATATTAACTTTACTGTGGTGAATTTCAGGAAGTTTATGCAGATTTTTTTAAAGACTACAGTCCCACAATTGTTTACCTGGTGTTTAAGAAGAGATAATTTCTGAGTCTTGGTGTATGTTCTATATGTCTTTGTCTTAACCAGAACTCTCTAACTCCTTGTGAACTGACCTGTCCTATTTCCTTTTATGAGGAAGCCATTTAGCAGAGCAGAGAGATGTTGTCATGGGTCTGTCATTGCATCTGACTCAAGAAAATGAGTGAGTCTGACAGAGATGGGATGCATACGTGCACAGCTTCTTTTGGGAACAGCTACCTAAGAAGCAAGGAGGCGATCAGTGAGCTATTTTTTCCAAACACAGAACCTAGCTGCCACCTCGTGCTGAGGTGAAAGCTTCAGGAGCCCAGTACACAACCCAAATTTTAGTAACAAAATATTATAGTTTAAATTAGCTACAAATTTAGGAGTTACCAGAAATATGACACTGACGGTAAAGCTGATATTAATGTTTATCTGATTCAACACAAAGGCTGTGATCTTTCAGTAAGAATGTGTTTCTTCTGTCAAGACACGACAAATATGTTTCTTATCTTAACAAGGACCAGTAAATAAATTCTTTCTTCGTTATTAGGTATTCTGTGTATATAGAAATTCTCTTTTGAGGGTAATAACAATGCTAATACTGTATTAATAAATATAAAGACATAAACCACAATGCTGCAATAAATATGTCTTGCTAGATGCAGGGTCACTACTCTAGATGAAAATTGTCTCAAAACACCTTAATGCTTTCTATCACTACAGCTGCAGAATTAGTAAAAGCACATTGCTAAGGGGACCTCTATTAATTAGATTTATAAGAACACTAATAGGTAAATCTAAAGCTATCAATGGTAATGCAAATTAATACAACTCTAACTCTTCACAACTGAGGATTATAAATATTCATAATTGTCCTGTACTCTGATAGGTATAAGCATTTCTGAGCATATTTATATATTCAACACTTCTATCTCTATGCAAGGATAAAATAGGTCCAAATATATGTCTGTCCTATACCACTTAGGGAGATATTACATCTCAGCTCAGTGTGCAAAGATTGACATGTCACTTCAGTTATTGATAAAGTAGACTTTATATATATAAAAGTAAAGTATAACTATACTCTGTCATGGAGACTTTTAAATTGAAAGAGACAAATAAAATACTCAAATGAGATTTGTTTTTATAAACCTGCTAATGCTCAGTCAAAATTGGCTGATTATAGATTTAGGATGTCAGGCAGAATTACTACTACACGGTCAGCTTAGAAGGGTTACCTAGAATGTGCAATCACTCACTCCATAAGGTGAGGGCTCTCAACCTCAAGGAGTTAACTTTGGTGATGTCCCAACCCAAGGGGAGAGTCCTCAACTGCAGACCTGCTGCTCTGAGGAGTACCAACTCCACTGGCTCTCTGGCGGGGCTCCATTTATACCCTGGTTGGATCTGATCTGTTGTCAAACATGGTCACCTTAGTCCGCATTCGCTGAGGGTCTTCTGCATGACAACAATCACCATGCAGACATGCCGAAAGTCAGCCTGAGCATGATAAATCTATGTTCAACAACGTCTGGAAAGTTTGGATCTCTGCCAGGATAGGTGCACCTGCCACACACCCTAAAGTGGTATTCATGTTATTAAAACTTTTTTTCACTTGCTACACACATCATCGCTATCTTCTTTGTTTCTGGCTTTTCTTTTTCCTGTGCTTAAAGAGATGCAAATGAAAAAGGAACTTAATATTAAAAACATTGGAAATCAAAACAGTATTAGAAAGACAAAATATTTAATGGTTTCATGTGGTTATAACGTGGTAGATTAAATTAAATGTTGTGGTGATATCCATGTATATAGTATTATGTTCATAATATGTTGTAGTGTTACACAAATTGAAAGTTACCTAGTTTACAAATATCAGTTGGATATCTGCAGTATTAAAATCAGCTTCATTGACCTGTATTTAAACCTACTATTGGCTCAAACTAAAGTGACTGCTCAACTAATAGCTATTTCAGAACACTGAATCTGATGACTTTTTTTTAAAACAGTACTAGCTGAAAGGCTAATTTTAATCCCGTTTTCTCTCTGCAGAAGACCTTATGTATCAGAAAAATAGGTAAGAATTTCTGTTTTCAAAAGAATGTAGTCTCAGTCTAGTTACATCTCACTCAAGTCATCAGTAAGTAATTTTTTCTATTTTTAGGGTTTTTCTTCTCTTATCAATTTCAGATTTTCTTGGAATTATGTTCTTATTTTGCAATAAACATCTGATTGATAATTTCACTGCAGAGAGTTTTTTCCTTCACTTTCTTTCATTACTCTTTTTCAGAAAAACTCATTTTTCATCTGCCATTTACTCTTCTAGTTTGTGCACTCCGAGTTTCCCTGCTTTTGGCAAGGTCAGCACTCAAAATGTCTTCTCTCTGAACTCCTAATTCTCCTAAACGTTTCAAAAGGTGATAGTTTGGCTCTTAGGATCAGCAGCTTTGCCCTGAGAATGCTGGGCAAGATAGCACAGTAGGACATACATGATTACTTCATTATAATTTTATTGAAGTGAGACGCAAGGAATATATTCCATTGAAAAATGACAAGGATTTTATGGGTGCTTTTTTTTGAGCTTTTTAGTCCATAAATAGCTTTAAATCACAGCTTGTCCTAACCTCTGCAGAAAAACTTGATGCCTAGATGGAGAAGGAAAGATACCGTGGGGACTGACAACCAATGTGTGATATCCCCAGACCACCACCCACGTACAAAACACATCTGCTGTAGTCTGAGTAAGCACAACAGTACACAGATGTACACAGGAACGATTTCCATAATATTCTTTGACTATTTTTAACTATTTCTGCTAGAGTCCTTTTTGCAGCACACCAGCTACACTGAATCAGGAAAGAGCAAAGGAGAAAGCAGTAATGAGATACAGCAAGAAAACCCACAATCAGCACCAGCTGTTGGCCAATTAAACTCAACAGTTCACAGGTGTTCACAAGAGGATACACAGTTTTGCCTAAGCCAAGGTACCTTTCTAAATAACCCTTATGAGAACAATACAAAATTAATTTTCTTTTATTAGCCACTTTACATATTTTTAAAGATTTAAAATTTTTATATGTCAACAGTAACAATTTTATAAACTAAACATATTTTTCTTCATTTTTGTCATCTTAATCAAAATCAAAATATGTCAGAGGTAATAGTTGAAGTGTCTACTCTATCATTCCTGACTTGACTTTTCTTAGCTACATTCTCTTTGCTATTCCTATGCTTAATGAATACCTTTATAAGCAGTCTTCATGACTATTGCTTTGTATTTGAAAGCCTAAGTCCTAAAAGTTCACAATCTGTTTGGACATTAGGGTATTGAATATGACTTAAATTGATACGTTTACCTATGCCCAAATACAGCCCAATTTCTGAAACAGCAAATTCATGAATAGTACAATCCTGTAAGGCCTCCACATGTGGGCACTTCTGACGATTCAGCAAGTATGAGCTGATGCTGCTTTGTGATATGCTTGTTTGTGATTACACAGAAGACCTTGTTCTCCAGGACTGGGATTTTAATAGCTTTAGTTAGCATCATAAAGCAGTAAAACCAACATCAAGAATCACAGAGAAAATAGATAGCTCCTTCTGTTAACTCCTTTTCAGCAAAAACTTCCAAGTCTTGGGATTTCTTTATAAGTAGACACTGATTTGAGAGTCATAATACAAAATTATGGGCTTCAAAACTAAGAGGTTTGCACTTGATCCACACGGTTGTGCATTTACAGTTGTATATCCTTAAAAAAAGCTGAAATTATTATTTGCTTCTTTTTGTAATCCAAAATTACCTTACAGAGTTTCTTGGCAATTACAGTACTTCAACTAGCTGTTTAAGGCCATGGCTGGGAGGTTGGAAGGCCCAGGGGAGTCTTATCTCTGCCGTGCAAATGAGACACATATGATGTCGGTGCTCTAAAGGTTAAAACTGAACTACAGTGCAAGAGAGACCAGTCTCAGATTTAACCTATTTAACATTTATGATGTTCTCTGCCTCCAATTTATTTTAATAACACTTAATAATACTTGTTTGCTCTTAACCAAAATAATGCCTTTCATGTGAAGATCTCAAAGCACTTTCTGCATAGGAATTAATTTTCACCACACCCTGATGAGAAAGAGAAGCAGTATTTTACCTGCTTGTAATTTCTCTTTATTAAACTTACCTTTAGTTTAATATTAAGAGCTTTAAGAGACTGTGACAGTTTGTATTTTTACATTCCAAGTTTCACTAACTCTGAATTGGTATAGTCCTGATATGCTTTTATGTCTGGAAACTAAGAAGGGTCTTTTCTAGAAATAACCAGAGAAAAACTTTCAGAGAACATTGACAGAAAGGAAAAAACCAGTAATGAAATACGTGATAAAATAGAATAGAATCATTTGGGGCTTAGATTCTGATAATTCCTTTTTCCATTTCTTTTTTTTTTTCACCTTCAGAATAAATGCTTTTTTGAAGTCTTTCCATGCTGGGCTTCAGAAGGTTAGCTTAGTGGTAGCTCAGTTTTTAGACATGCTTTTCAGTGAAAATATTCATGTAATTCAAAACGTTTCAAAAATACTGTACTAGGTATTTAAAATCCTGGTGTGATACATGCAGAACACAGAGTAGTAACAGTAGGCTAACAAAAATGCAGCCTATTTGCAAAGGTGAAAGAACAACCTTCACAATTTAGGGGAAAATTATTGTGGCTTCTTGTCACTTTTTCCTTCTTTTTTCTCTCTCATTTTTTGCCTCTAGTCACAGCAGGATAACATCTGTTCTCAGATAGGAGAGAGAAATTTGGCCTATAATACATGTATACAAAAACCATTCACGTAGGGGTTGGTATTCCCAGGTGAAATACTTTCCTCCCAGGTGAAATACTTTCCTTGAACAGAAAGTCAGAGTGCTTACTGTCAACGTGAGGTAGAACCCTGTGTGGGGTTTTGAGGTAAAATGCAAATTTCTGAAACAAATGCTATGCAGCCCCTCAGAGAGATTATTGTACCCTATTGCCTGAGTAATACTGGTTACTTCTTCTCTGCAGGAGTCAGGAAGAAAGCAGCACACAGCAGACATGAAATTTTTTGATTGTAACCCTGCTTACAAGTAAACTTCATCTCTTGTCTATTGCCTACTTTATTAGCCTACTCTGAACTATCTTATAACTGTTAAATGTTACAACTGGGCTTTTTCATTTCTCTAGCTGAATAATTCCTGTATTAAAGGAAGGCCTTATTGCCAAGGAAAGAGGGTTTCGATGTTGAAATAAAGAAAGAAAATGTTGAGGCTTCTTTATGCAAGCTAAATAAAATTTCCCACATCTCTGGGTGTTAGTTCACTGATGATTTTTACTACTACAATAAAGTAATTTATTATACATACCTGCAACACACAAGCAGAGCCAGCAGGTAGTGTGATAACCACCTCTCTGCTCTCCTACTAATGAAAAAGGAGGCTGGTGAACAAGGTAGATGGTTTCAAATTTGGTGAGAATCTAGACCAGGGAGCCTAGAAAAGACATGCAGGGGAAAATGCTATGGGTAGGAGAATATCAGACCCAGCAACAGAAGCATCAAATTGTGCTACAGTCTCAGCTGGGCTGCTCGTTACACAGTGTTTCTCTGTTTGCTGCTTCTTCCCTTCCATGAGGTTGAGCATTAATTCTGTTGTTTCATGTTGAACACTTTTTTGTTTTGTTTTGGTTTGGTTTGGTTTGTTTTCCTTGCCCCTGAACTCGAATAAGACCCTGTAAAGGCAAGTGAATGACTTTGCTGACTTCCCTGTGGATTTCTACTTTCAGTGTGACTATGCACTGGCAGAGGATAAAATTTATACCAGTGAAGAGACCCTGACCACTGCTGAAATCCCATCCAAGCTTTGTCTTCAGGTACTCTGCAATGGAGAGCATTACTCTTGCTAGTTCTGTGATGAATATACTTAAAATATGCACAGGAGGATACACAGCTGGCACAGTTTTCCCAAGAATAAGCAGGACAAAAGGTTTTACATGAAAATTGGCTGCATTCTAAAAGATGTTCTCTTGCTTCATTAAGTGTCAGGTATTATTCAGGTCTCATTGGGAGAAATTCTTTATAGCCTGTGGAAGATGAAAACGGATGATCATAACTAATGATCCCTCCTGGCCTTAAAAATCTATGAATTTACAATAATACACTAAGGTTGGATACACCTGAACAGATCCTTTAACATGACCCAAGTCTCAAGGAGCCTCAGTTACTGCTAAATGCTTTCTTGTACTTTTGGATTTTACTCTTTCTTCCTTGTAATTGTTTCTTAGAAGTCTGAAAAAAAATAATTTCATTCCCTGCTGTTTCGGTTTGGCAGGCATTCAGGCTTTTCTTCCATTTGTTTGCATACAAGTATGCAGAGCTACAAGCACACAGACAAACAATGTGTCACTTAAAATGGTAGAATGAGATTACCATAACTAATACAGCTGCTCTTTCCTAATACAATTGTAGATGCAAAGATGGCTAAACTGAAGAGCTACATGCAAGAATTATATGTCATTTGCAGCCAGAATCAGATTTTTGCTTTTGTTCCTTTTCCTCATGGGGAACATACAGATGGTGATCAAATTAGTCTTCCTGACATGACTAAGCTTCAGTCAATCACAGGGAGTTTGGCCTTCTCTTACTGCCAGGTTAGGAGAGCGGTTATTATCCAGGTGCTATCCTTGTGTGCTCTGAGTAGCTGAAGGTATAGAAATCTTCTAAACTGGATGAGCGTTTGATGCAAAATTGACACAGAGCTTTTGGTTTGGTTTGTGCTCAGCTGCAGGATCTTGCATTTCCCCATGCCTTTTTGTGACCTTCAAATGGTAGCAAGTACGATTTTACTCTGTGCACGCAAAATGGCATGAAAGTGTTGTTTGTTTTTTTTCTTCTTTTTTCGTGCCAATCCTTTGGTTCTCACAGTGACATTGCACTCGTTTGCTTTAATATGATCTGTGCTTCTATATGGACTAGAGATCTGGGCCCTTAATTGTGAAAGATTTGTGCTTTCCTGCAGCAAGTATTTAATTGCATTGCTTTTCAGTCTTCTCCTTTTTGTTTTGTTTGTGCATGTGTGTGTTTATTGTGAAAATATAGAACACTAAAAAGCACCTCTAAAACGCATATTGTGTGAAGCAGGGCATAAAGAGAAAAGTTTGTTCCTCTCCCTCCTCTTTGCCTGTATTTGGAAGGAATGTTACCATTTCCAATTCAGAAATCAGAGCATGGACCGACTCTTCATAGCCGTATATAAAGGCAATGGCGCTATGCTCTTCTGAATGCTATAATAAATCTCTCCTCTCTGTTTACAGTTCTTAAGTGACCAATTTTAGATGCTCTTAGAGTGTATCCAATGGCCAAGACTATCCTCAAGTCCTAGTCCATTCTGTTTCCTTGATGCTTGTGGCATAATTGAATGACTCATTTAGATGTGAATCAGATGCTATTAGCTTGTTCTTCTAATGGAACCCCTTCCACACGAAAGGTTAAGTGGTGAAATTTTTCTATTGTTGAAGATTTCACGATTATTACAAAGAGAATAATGGTGTCCTTGATGCTTCTTCTCATCTTCACTGTTAAAATGAATCAAACACATCTGTAAATTAACTATAATTAATAGAATTTTATGTAACTCTTTCATAGGTTTTGTAGCTTGGGCTGAAGAACAAAAGTAATATATATGTTATATATATACATGCATGTTTAAAAATAATTCTGTAAGACAGAAGGGAAACTCAACATATGGGGCTGTATTTGTCAACACATTGTGCAGAATTCCTGCTGTCAGGGGCTTCAGCATCAATGCAAATCTTCCCAGCAAGCCTCAAGTAGAGTGAGGTGGTCAAGTGCCTCTGGACTCCAGTGAAGGTCTCTCCATGTAGATGGATCAGGTCTAGAGACAGATGTACGCAAAAAAGCACCTGGCTCTGATTTACAGCACCCTTCTTCCCAGTTGGTGCTGAATTATTCTCGTGTAATGTTTTGGGTTTGGTGATGTACGCAAAAAAGCACCTGGCTCTGATTTACAGCACCCTTCTTCCCAGTTGGTGCTGAATTATTCTCGTGTAATGTTTTGGGTTTGGTTTGCCTCTGTTTAAAAAATGGAACGCATTTTTGGGAAAAGTAACTTGATGCTGGCATGTTTGCTACATCTCACATAATTTCTTTATTTGGTTTTTATTTTAATTTGGTGCATTGGGACCAGAAATAACAAAAATGAAACCCTAAATCTTTATTTAGACTATAGCAGCTTCCAGGAAGCATTTATAGACATGACTGTAATGCAAATAAAATGGTAAAGATAATGTTATGGGAAGGCATGCTTGCCACTTTCTGAGCACTGCCAAAAGATGCCAGCTAAAAGTCCCCAACTGCTTTTGCCTGAGCAAGTTGATTTTTATTATAAAACACTTAATTTGACTAACAGAAGTGTACCTCAGTAAGACGTTTATCTGGACTGTATCATAGTCCTAGTTGCTTATGAACGACACAACTTCACATTAGCAGGAAAGTTAGATAAGAACTTCAGATCTCTGAAATGCTCATAAAAGTAGGATAAACAAACTCACTTGGCTTATTATTTTATTATAAATTCAGGCCAGATTTTAACCAAGATTCACATAGGTTCATGACTTGTTCCAGCGAAACTTTGATGGTTTGGGGTTCTGCATTGAAACTGGAGATTGTCTTGAGGTGCAGGTACATCTGAATAATGATTTTTCTGTGTGTTCTTGCATTGGGTTTGTGTGACAAGGTTTTGGTAGCTGGAGGCTACAGGGATGGCTTCTATGACAAGCTGCTAAAAGCTTCCTTTATGTCCAACAGAGCCAACATCAGCCAGCTCCAGGATGGACCCTCCACTCACCAAGACTGAGCCAATCAGCCATGGTGGTAGTGTCTCTGTTCATAACATATTTATATAAGAAGGGTAAAAAAACCCTTCACAATGGCAATTGCAGCTGGAGAAAGGAAATAGAATATGTGAAAGAAATAACTGCAGACACCAAGGTCACTGAAGAAGGAGGGGGAGGAGGTGCTCCAGGCACCAGACCAGAGATTCCCCTGCAGCCTGCGGTGAAGACCATGGTGAGGGCGACAGTCCCTTTGAAGCCTATGGAGATTAATGGTGGAGCGGAGTTCCTCCTGCAGCCCATGGAGGACCCCATGCAGAAGCAGGTGGATATGCCCAAAGGAGGCTGTGACACCATGGAAAGCTTGCTGTGGAGCAGGCTCCTGGCAGGACCTGTGGAGAGCGGAGAAGCTTTGCTGGCAGGAATTGTGACCCTGTGGAAGAGACCCACACTGGAGCAGTCTGATTCTGAAGGACTGCACTCCGTGGAAGAGACACACACTGGAGCAGTTTGTGAAGAACTACAACCTGTGGGAAGGACTCACATTGGAGAAGCTCTGTCTCCCATGGGAGGGATCCCATGCTGAAGCAGGGGAAGAGTGTGAGGAGTCCTCCTCCTGAGGAGGAAGGAGCAGCAGAAACAATGTGTGATAAACTGACTGAAACTCCCATTCCCTGTCCACCCGTGATGCTGAGGGGCAGAAGGGTAGAGAATTCAGAAACAAAGTTGAGCCCTGAAAGAAGAGAGGGGTAAGGGGAAGGTGTTTTTAAGATTTGGTTTTATTTCTCATTATCCTACTCTGATTTGATTGGTAACAAATTAAACCAATTTCCTCAAGTTAAGTCTGTTTTGCCCATGACAGTAACTAGTGAGATATTTCTCCTTGTCCTTATCTCGATTCATGAACCTTTCTTTAGATTTTTCTCCATTGTTCAGTTGAGGAGAGGAGTGATAGAGTGGCTTTGGTGGGCATCTGGTGTCCAGGCAGGGTCAACTCACCACAGTTCTTAATCCATGCTTCATTTTTTTCCCATCATACAGTTGAGGATTAGCTGCAAATGTGAGATTTTAAACTTTAATTTGCCACAGGGAAAAGATACTTATCTATGTGAGTCAAGATGAGTAAAATGTCCCTTAAGTCCACACGGTATACTGCTGGTGACTTATAAAGATATATTTGAATTTCTTTTTATGTGTACTTCAGCTGTAAGTTATGGATTAAAAGTTGGTATACCCTATAAGAAAAAATACTGATTTAAGAAAGAACAAAAATAAAGTAAAAAATGTTAAATTTGTTTTTAAATGAAGGTATTAAAAATTCTGATGTCTCTTCAAAGTCTTAAAAATATGATTTCATATAACAAAATAGGTTTGTCACAGCTCACACACTGATGAATGCTTCCTGTCTGCCAAGTACATTTTAGTCTCTTCTTTTCTGTTGTTTTTTTTTTCTGTTGTGTGAATATCTGCCTAAAATTTTGCAGTCTCCCTTATTCATTCATCTCTGAAAGAAAAGATTAATGTGTCAGCACTACTTATGTACATGCAAGGAAGACTGGGCCAGTATTACCTCTTTTTTTATTTATACCATAACAGAGGATTGTGATGTCTTCAGTATGTTTGAACCTGTGTGTATTCCTAATTAATGCTTGCAATCAAATGTCTTCTCTGTGAAGAAAAGGCAGTAAAGATTCAAGCATGATTTTTCAATCACTGGATTATTCTGTTTGCACAAATGCTGAAAATCAAATCTTTACAGTGTGCTGTAAGTGCAAAATGCTGATAGCCTTGTGGTAGCTGGTGCACTCATGCCCTTTTAATTGTGCCTCTGTCACACAGTGCAGGTTGACTGGAGCATGGGACCAGCTTGGTCAACCAAGCATCTGGCACATTATAGTTCACAGTGTACTGGATGTCTACCTTTCATGTTTTATTTCCCCTCCAAAGCATAAGGAGACCGTGCAGCAGAACCACTTAGATACGTCAATGTAGTGTAGCGCAGCATCCTACAATAATATTCTGGATGAACTCACTGGGTGTCTGGAAGCTGCAGCCTCGCGTTAGTGTGGTGCCCTGCCTTGGTGTGCTGTGCCTGCCCCTGGGAGCAGCTCGTTAGCCCCCACAAACCTCAGCTAATGCAGCCAGCCTGCTGCCAGCTTCCTGTTAGCATTCTTAGAGCGAAAGAGAGTAACCTTGCCTGGCACTGCAATTTGTAACAAAGACATATGCCAACTGAGAAACCATCATGCACTTGTGATCTAGCTCTCCATTAGAAAGCGAAATATCTTGTTCTGCATAGTACCATTTTAGAATTGTCTGAGACACAATTGTATCTGTGATTGCCTGGTTTTGCATGTATTAATTTTCAGAAAATCTCAGGAGTCCCATTTAGCCAAGACTCTGCAACCTATTGTAAATTACAAACCCACGTAAAGTGGAGACAAAACACTGTGCAGAGCCAAACCCACTCTGTAGTTCACATGTGAGTATTTATGACTATTGAAGTTTTATGCCACAGAATATGACTGTGCTTTTTAAAATCAAAAGATTTCACCTTCTGGTTATGTTGCTCGCATGACGTATGGCTTATTCAAAAAAAAAAAAAAAACCACCAAAGCCAAAACTGAAGATATAGCTGCTGACTCTGTTAGAAAAATGCTGTGCTATTGTGTCCTCTCAAAAACTGTCCTTTCTGACTCAGATTGTGACAAGACCAGGGCAGGTGAGACGAGGGTATGGGCAAAGGGAAAAACAGGGGAAAAGGAGGTATTTGAGTTTATAGGGTTGCAATTTTCTAAAGAATCTCTGTTTATTATACACACAGAACTTGTATTGTGGTTAAGGACACAGATAAAAATGTCTAGCAGACCACCTGACATTGATTGTATTAGGAACAGAACCAAAATATCCTTGGCCCACGAGGAGAAAGAACAGCAAGCATGAATGCACGCTCGGGACCTGTACCCTGTCTATTTCTTTGAGTGGCAGGAGGAGATTCAGAAGTTAAGAAGTGAGAGAGGAGTCAATTAAAGAAAAATTATTTGTGACAAACCCACAGAAAGACAAAAGAAATAATCTTATACATGTGGATCTGCTGTGAATGTTTAAATGTAATACTGAAATATGAGGAAAATTGTTAATAACTTTACACAGGTGAAGAGCTCATTGGAGAGTGGGGCAGAGAAGGTGAGGAGCTGTGGATGGCTAAGCTGCAACCAGAGCTGCACCTGAGGCAAGGAACAGGAGAATGTGGATACTTATCACTGAAAGCATAACCTTATTCATCTTTCCTTGTGGAAATGCTCCCACAGCAAAGGTACGTGCAGACTTTTGTAAATCTGAAGAGTTTATGGAGTGTAAATCCACCACCCTATAATGATAAAATATTTAGACTATTCTGTGAAGAATATGGATCACAGATGTGGTCTTTCCCTCACTCTCTAAGTACCCTGATGGTGAGAGCTGCAAATGTAAAATGTAGCAAAATGATAGAAATGTAAGGATTGAAACTGCAGTTTTCCCAATCAGTGAATCAATCTAACTTTTGTTCTTAGAGGACATTACAGCAGCTGTTATCTGAAAGAGTGGTGGCTATTCACCTAGATTCTTTGGTTTTTTTTTTTTCCTAGGGATTCCAAATAAAGTCTTGCAAACTGAAAAAAAGAGGGTATTCAATCTACAGCCAACTTTCTATTTTTGAAGGCAATAATATATCTCGTTGGCTAAAACTGCCTCAAAACAAAAACAACCCCCAGCAAGAAGGAAATGGACTATTTTGGTTTTACATGGACTACACATTACTGTATCTGGTTTGAGATCCACAATGAGATCTTTTGGCTAGCTGACTGAATAGTATCTGCATACTGTACCTTCAAAAATACATCAGTAACAACACGTCTCCTTTTTCTTGTATGTTGGATTACAAAAGGCTCGAGTCTGCCAATGCCACCTTCATATTTTGCACAACTTTGCCATTACTGTTCAGAAGCAAATACATGGCCGTTTATCTTCTTACAAATTCTGTTTTTATTGGTTGGCATACAGTAGATTCATATGATGCTGATCTGGCAATGAAGGCAACAATCTCTGAGCACTGCAGCTGGCAGTCCACAAAGTTGACAGGGAGAGATGCCAAGAATATTTTACTGTTTAAGGTCAGCCTCTTCATTTCAGAGCTGCAGGAAGAATAGTGTTTTGTTTTTTTAAAGTTTTGTTAGATTTAGGAAGTTGATTTGTCCATGTTTGGCAACTAAACTGGTCAAGGGGCTGGAAAATAAAACTTATGGGGAGCGGCTGAGGGAGTTGGGGCTGTTTAGCCTGGAGAAGAGGAGGCTGAGGGGAGACCTGATTACGGCCTACAAATACTTGAGAAGGGATGGTGGGGAGGTAGGGGAAGGGCTCTTTACATTAGTGATGGGTGATAGAACAAGAGGAAATGGGTACAAGCTTAGTCAGGGGAAAGGGTTGTCAGCCACTGGAATAGGCTGCCCAGGGAGGTGGTTGAGTCCCCATCCCTGAATGTGTTTAAGAAAAGGGTGGATGAACTACTTAGGGATATGGTTTAATGGGGGATTAGGGACTGTTGGACTGGATGATCCCTAAGGTCTTTTCCAACCTAGAAATCTATGAATCTATGAATCTATGTCTATTTTGTTGACATTATCAGGAAACTATTGACAGCACAAAGAATGATTAACATGACTTTTGGCAAAGGCAGAGCTGGAAAGTGGTAAGGAAACACAGGCAGCAGAGCTTGCCCTGTGGGTGTTGGTTTACCAAAATCTCGAATGTTATGTGAAATTAGTATACTTGCATTTAAAATGGCCACTGCACGTCATCTTGTAGCTAGCCCTGTAGCTAAGCCTTTCATTCTTTGGCACTTCATTACTTTTACCGTGCCAGGATTCCTACTAATGGTTTTTGTGGGCATCACTGTTTCCAGACTCCTCATTCTCTTTGTTTGATTTATTCCTACCCATGGCTCTGGCTGACATCAGTTAAGTAGGAATGGAGTCACTCTGATGGGTGTGCTCGGTGGACAACTTTTCAGGCATGTCAGTGCCTCGCTGTCAGCTGCTGTTTCTCCAAGTACAAAATACAGTATCACGAGATGATCTATGATGTTCTTTCTGAGAAAAAGGACTGCATATGCTTGTGGAAAGGAAGGCAGAAGGAGGAGAGTAAGCTGAAGAACACTTAAATTACAGGTTTAATTTTTAATTTCATTTTATTTAACATCTTCAATGTCTAGAAATATTACTTTTAGAGTACTTGTACTTTAAAAGATACCTAAAGATGGAGATCATCGCTGTTGGCCTCATGACAAAACTTCTTCCATATAATACAAGAAGGTACTCAGTCATCATAAAAAGGACAAAAGGAAATAACATTTGGATTTTTTAATTCATTATCAAAAACTTGTGTGTTTCCTTCTAACTTGGAAATTGATTTTGTCATGAAGCAATAGGATGTTTGTACTATTTTTTTTTGTGAAAAATCAAGCAGATGTACCATTCAGCTTCAAATAAGACAGAACCTTGCTAATAAAGGACCTATGTAAATGTCCTTAAAGAAAGCTTTTCCTGTATTTCCCATTTAAGACAGGTGGAGAGGAGTGAAAACAGGTCATCCAATCTGAAAGTTATTTATTTTAAAATATAATGTGTTCTGATCTGATGTACTGAAAAGACCTTAAAACTGAGTTCATATATGGCATCTTTTAATGTGAAAAGTCTAGACATAAAATAAAGTTGGATTATAGTAAAAATATACATAAAACTAGCTGTGGATTTATGAAATGGTGAAGTACAAAGACTCATGACAGACATACAGTTTACTTTAGCAGCACTGGATTTGCACTTAATCTACTTTCCACATATGTTTAAATAATCTTCAATTATCTGCAAAAATCTGCTTTTATAAACCTCATAATTTATCAAGGATTAAAAGAGTAATGTTTTGACAACATAGTTGTTTTAAGTGCAACTCATTATTTGTACATCATTAATCCAAATTGATTAGCACCCAAGTTTTCTGACCCTGGTAAATGTATTCCAGCTGTTTACATTTTGGGCAAATAATATTTCTTTTACTACGCATGTTGAAGTTCAGGGCTGTTTTATGTCAAGTATGTATGTTTTGGAAACTGCTTTTGTCTGTATCTTGTGAGATTCAAGGCTTCATAGCTTTTTAGAACAATTACATTTGAGTGCAAATCAATCAGCGTGCTGTGGCTGATTTCTGAAACCAAAAAGAAAACTCCTGCAAAATGAAGTGGCTGCTTATCCTAGAATTACAGGTCCCTAGGAGAAAAGGGGGTGATATGACATTATTTACTCAATAGGCTTGCTAAATAGCATGATAAAGTATTTATAAAAAGTTAGGAGGAAAAAAATTCCTTCTAGATAATTATTATTTTCTTTGATGCCAGAATTTGAGAGGAGATTGTGAACTTCTCAAGAGTTCTCATTTTCATTTGTTACAGGAATTTGAAACTAAAAGTAGAAAATGACTTTTCCAACTGCAAACTCTGTCTAGTTACCATTCTCAAATATTCCTTAGCAAAGAAACTTTCTTCAAATGGATTAACAACATGAAAATTTAAAGGATTGGTTATGATTTCAGCATTTCAAATTTTCAAGTTTCAGCTTAAGAGTCCTGAAAAACTTGTCAAAGTTAAATTTTCAATAATCATGGAATGTTATGTTGAAATAAAGAAACTGACGATCTAAAACTCAATAGTTACTTTTGCCCTTACAACTCACTTCTAATTTATATTTGTGTGGTTTTTATCCCCTCTTACTTTTATTCTGTAAGGAAATAAGTGTAAGAGACGCATTGTTTTATCACGTGAGATGTAAGTGCAAAATACCTTAGGAAAATTGTGTCAATTAATCCTCAGCCTCAGCTGACAAATGGTTTGTGCACTGTTTCACCTTTCAACAATTTTATTGTGAATCGAAATAGATAATGCAGTTTGAGACAGCAATTTTACTGGATACTAGAAAGATAGAGTTATTTCTATTATACTTGAAAGTGTTGTAGTTTCCAATGCAAAAATAGAGGCTTAAGCAATATTCCATATAACTTCTGGTTACCAAACCCCCTGAAAACTACTGTTTTCCAAATTGGCAATATCATCCACAAAGGTTGATACAGCAGGGATCCAATTTTATAGTATCTATTTTCCCTGGGTGTTCATTTAGTTGCCCTGTTCTTTCTTAATGTTTCCTACAGAGCTCTCTGTGGTTTTCAGTATCCTGCTGGCACTATTTCTTCATATATGGCATACAAAATTTTAGGTAATAAACTATTTCCAAAAGATCAAATCAACTTGTCTAACATATCATACCTTCTCACATTTTTAGTACGAGTGATGTGTCTGTGTTTTGTGATTTTAGAAACACTTGTAAGTATACTCTTTGGCTCTGAGCAACCCAAAGACTGTATTCAGGCAGCAATACGAGGACTAGATGGAAGAAAATGAAAAGCGCTGCCCTATCTGTTATCATCTTTACAGTTTCTGGTGCGATATGGAGAAATGAAAGCATATTCCCACTTATGATGAGTTATAATGCAGTACAAGCAAGGCTCAAGGCTCTCTTTTTTTTCCCGTTAGTGAAGTCTATCACTGCCTGAAACGTGCTGTATGCAGGGTACCCTCTCTCGATGGATATCCTTGGTAACCAGGCAATTAGCATATCTCAAGCAAGTTGAACTAACAGGAGGCAAGAGCAGAGGTAGCTGGAGAATGATATTCTGTCACTAGCTGGCATAGAAGAGGAAGCTGCAGAGTGCAGGTTCAGTTGCTAGCACATCTGAATTTTGTTTGCTTCCTCCATCTCCATTGCATGGATTTTAGTTTTGCGTTTTAAAATACTTTCTAGATTGAACATTAGTGACACTGGCGTTCTAACAGAGTAAAGGGCAATGTATTAAATTTTATGAATTTACTCCTTGTTCTCAAAAATCCTGATGTTTCACTGACATAGACATAACATTTATCTAGAACATTTTAAATTGTGGTAGCATTTATGTAAAAAAAAGACAAAAAAATCTAAGTATCTAAATCAAATTCCAAATAGACACAGATATTTTCGTATAGCTTTTTGTGAGGTATTATAAAAAAGCATAGACTATTTTTGTAATTGTATTGTGTCTGTAAGACTGAGGGAGAAAGAGCTTGTCAATATTCAATTAAGCAAAATGAAACATTAAATTAATTGAAGGATAGCTCCCACTCAGTTGTGTTATCTCTTCTATTGGTCACACTAGCGCAACTTTATTAAAAATAACTGTCCAGCTCAAAAGCTTTATACAAGAAAGGAAAATATCAAACATTAAAACAGAAAAAGATGCAAATTAAAGATTCAAAGGGAGTGAAAGAAAAATTGGTGAATTGAACAAGTGATGAAGAAAAGGCTAAATAAAATTGTCTTAATCTTTGAAATAAAAAAGATGGAGAGGAAGCTAAAAAGCAGAGAGGCAAAAAATAAATAGTAAGCCAAAAGCAGCTTGATAGTTACAGTGATGCACAACGCAATTAAAAAAAATAGCTCTCCCCTCCGCCATAGTCTAATCCTTAAGCTCTTGCTCACCAGGATCGATTCACTGAAAAGTTGCAGTATCATGGAAGCGACTACTGAATGAAGCTCATAGAAATAATACTGTGGAGGCTTGTGGAACAAAGAATGTGCTGAACGATTTCTACTTTATGTTTATGGTAAGCAGAAACACAAAAATTGTCAAATTAATCATCCATTCTTTCTCATGACTTGGTTCTGATAGCAGCCAGTGCCATGCTATAGAGTAAGGTATGAAATAAATGGAAACTTCTGCTGAGGGTAGACTATTTGACCTTCACTCTGACCATCTCAAACTACATTTCAATATAAAAAACTTAGGTCCCACTCTTTTGGCGAAGGAGGTTATGACCGTCACTGAGAAAAAGAATGAAAATAGCAAATCTGTTCCTTAAGACAGGCTTACTGAAACTGGGCTGGACAATTGTTTTTCCCAAACGATGCTTGACGTTTGGGAAAGTGTGGAATTTCCTGTCATCTAATACTAAACCCTGAATGACAGATCCTTCTGGTTAAGGCAAAGTAGGGGCCCTTTTACAAGGTCCCCCCTTTGACAAGCCACCTTAAGGTGGCTGAGAAAAGCATCGCTCTTGGCATACTTGAAAGCATCAGGCTGGCCACTGAGTCCTCCATTGCACTCCCTCCAGTCCCTGTAGTACTATGCAGGAATCTTTATAATGTCCTCTTTACTGTTTCGGATGAAGTAGTTGGGTTTTCAGCATCTGCCACACAATCCAGTCTACAGGAATATATAATCTGAATGTTTTTTCAAATGCAAACATGTAATATAAAACAAGATTTGTCAGTTACAACTGTAGGAGATCATCAACAATTTTCCACTAATAATGAAAATTCTTCAGGAGAATGATGATGGAAATAGTCACTTTATCAGAAGTATAAGGCCAGTCTGAGAGGGTGTTATGGTTTGAAGTGGGGGGGGAGGTCCGGGTGGCAGAAGCTGCCCATCAGACCGGACTCCTGTCCCCCTCGGGGCTTGAGCCAATCGGCGCCTCTGCGAATTGCCCTATTTACGTCGGACAAAGGAACCGGAAAGGTGTGCCGGTGCCCAGGAGCAAGGAGACGGGAGCGGGGCACGGCCCCTGCTCCCGGCCGGGCCGGCAGGCCTGTGCCGGGCCGGGCCGGGCCTGTGCCCGCTCCCTGCCGGTGCCCACCCCGTCGAGGATGGCGGCGGCGGAGCTGCTTGGGGAACTCGGGGAGAGCCCCGCTGCCGGGGCGCCCACCGGGCTCTGTTCACCCAGAAAGGACTGAAATCTCAGAGAAACGGCCACACAGATAAGAGGTCAGTGAAGATGGAACGGGACACGTGTGCCGCGGCTGAGTCCCCCTTGCCAGCAGCCCCTTTGCAAACAAGTCCTCGGTGGAGCAAGCAGAGACCCACTCGCAGCCCGTGGAGGACCCACGTCAAGAAGAGATGCCAGAGCCTGAGTACGGTACGCATCTGGAGTCCGTGGGATGACCCCCGCCGATGGGGAGGTGCTTTGTTGAAGGAGATGCCTGAGCCTGAGGCTGTTGTGAATCCTGGGCACAGGTCGAGGCGCATTTACGCATTTTGCATTTACGCATCTAAGTCTGTACGGAGGCATATGACGACCCACGCCGGAGCGCATTTAAAGTTTGTTGATGACCCAAGCCAGAGTGAGTGGCTACAGCTCCTTAAAAGTCCAGGACTGGTAAAGCCCGCACTTGGGGCAAATCCGATGGGGTAAGGATTCACGCTTTTGCCGTGAGTAGGAGATCCACTGGATCAAGGGACAATGGTGTAAGGACTCCTTTTCCTTTAAGAGAAGCGGCAGTAACAACATGGAATGAACTGACCTGCACTCCCCCATTCCCTGCCCCCCTGCGCCGCTGGGGGGAGGAGGAGGTAGAGCCGGGAAGAAGAAGCAAAGGGGGGGGGAGTGGTGTTGTTTTTAAGACCTGGCCTTGTTTTCTTGTTATTCTCTCAAGTAACCGTTTTTGTGTGCTTTTCTCTTTTGTAGGTAGCTGTTAATAAATAGTTTTGCATTAAGAAAAAGCCTCTTTTGCCCGGGACTGTGGTTGGTGGGTGCTCCTCTGTTCCTGTCTCGATCCTCAGCTCTTTTATTACATTTTTCTCTCCTCTCCATTTTACTGGACTGGGAGAGCTGCGTGGGTTTAGTTGCCGGATCGGCCTAACCCACGACAGAGGGCAACAGGATCAGCAGTGGAAGAGAAATTGAACACATCTTAAAAAAAGCACAAAAATTCTGCTAGCTTTATTACCATATCTTTTGACACTCATATGAGTGATTGCAACCAGTGAGGTTGTCACATCTATTCTTAAAACATTAAAACATATTTTCAAAAAGGTTTCTAGTATCTGTTTCTTGGTACTCTCCCGAGTCTGCTTCATGGTATCAACTTATCCTCTTCTTTAAGCTGTTTGGGATAGGGACTCTGGTTTGCTCTGTGTGTATGCAGAGAAGACTAAAATTACTCATTCATTGCTAGAATTATATCTACTCAAGCAAGAATCGTATATAATTCTATGTAATTTTATTTTTCATGGTTTATGTTAGTTTGATGTAGAAATCCTACACCTCAGGTTTAGGATGCTATGGATTTCCTTTGCTTAGCTCTACTGTCTGAAAAACAAAAGAAAATAAAAGCTTGCCACAGAGAACTTAGGACAACTGGTGAATCTGTATTTGGGTTATGTGAATGTGAGAAGTACCATCACTGCCCCGTCATTTCCCCAAGTCTGTAAAACCTGGAGACAAGACATATATGTGGCTGTTATCCACACAGGGCAAACCTGAAATCTCCAATCTTTGTACCTGTCTAGTATTACTGGCACTTGATAAAATATTAAAATAAGTTAAAACTTTTTGATCCCTTGGAGTTTGTTGCAGTTTCTCAAGACAGCTAAATACATCTCCATGTCCTCACTGGTAGGAATTTAAAAAAAAAAAACTCGATATAGCAGAGAACCCAAAATGAGACATTATTCCAGGAAACACTTTGATGAACAAGAATAATATACCTGTATTTAAGTAAAATAGTGACACAACCTGTATCCGTGCGTCATCTTTGTTGGTGATGTGGACAGTGGCATGGAGTGCACCCTCAGCAAGTTCGCTGATGACACCAAGCTGTGTGGTGCTGTCGACACGCTGGAAGGGAGGGATGCCATCCAGAGGGACCTCGACAGGCTGGAGAGGTGGGCCTGTGTCAACCTCATGAAGTTCAACCAGGCCAAATGCAAGGTCCTACATCTGGGTCGTGGCAATCCCAGGCACAAATACAGACTGGGTGGTGAATGGATCGAGAGCAGCCCTGAGGAGAAGGACTTGGGAGTACTGGTGGACGAGAAGCTCAATATGAGTCGGCAATGTGCTCTTGCGGCCCAGAAGGCCAACCGCATCCTGGGCTGCATCAAGAGGAGCGTGGCCAGCAGGTCGAGAGAGGTGATTCTTCCCCTCTACTCTGCCCTTGTGAGACCTCACCTGGAGTACTGCGTCCAGTTCTGGAGCCACCAACATAAGAAGGACATGGACCAGTTGGAGAGGGTCCAGAGGAGGGCCACGAAGATGATAAGAGGGCTGGAGCACCTTTCTTATGAGGACAGGCTGAAAGAGTTGGGGCTGTTCAGCCTGGAGAAGAGGAGGCTCCGGGGTGACCTTATAGCGGTCTTCCAGTACCTCAAGGGGGCCTACAGGAAAGATGGGGAGAGGCTGTTCAGGAGGGCCTGTTGTGATAGGACAAGGGGTAATGGTTTTAAAATAGAGGGAGGTAGATTCAGGTTGGATATTAGGAAAAAATTTTTTACCATGAGAGTTGTAGAACACTGGAACGGGTTGCCCAGAGAGGTGGTGGATGCTCCATCCCTGGAGATGTTCAAGGCCAGGTTGGACGAGGCCCTGAGCAACCTGATCTAGTTGGAGATATCCCTGTTCCTTGCAGGGGGGTTGGACTAGATGACCTTTGAAGGTCCCTTCCAGCCCTAACCATTCTATGATTCTATGATTCTATGATTCTATGATTCTATGATCTAATGATTCATTTTCATTTTGATAAGAGAAGTAATTTTATCACAGATACTACAGTAGTAAAATAATAAGTTAGACTTCTTTCATATCTGTATTATGAAAATTACTATTTGGTGAGGCCCAACAGTGGCATCATTTTCCCAAATTAGGAAAGACAGATTTGTTCAAATTTTTTTCTTAATGATGAAACTAATGAATTAAGAGCTGCAGGAGTTCACTGTGGCTGAAAGCATGGATTTTTATAAAGGCTGGAAAGGTGCATATACTTTCTGCAACTTAGCTAAACCTGCTCCTTCATAGGTAGATGCACAGGAATTCTGCTGTTCTTTTTCATGGGACTGAATTCGACCTCAATTGGTGTTACAGTGAGTTGCCTTACTGACCCTACTGCTTTCCCAGCAGAGTTTTTTTTTTTCCCAGAAGGTTATCTCAAGAGTGTTTCAAAATTCAGTCATTAATGTTCCTCAGAACCAATGAGAGAGGTGCTGCACTTTCTCCTATAATGTAATAGGGCCCAGGTATATATTTAAGAAGGGGAAAAAAATCTTATTATTTCTGCTACTCATAGCAGTGAATGCATAATTAAAACTGCACAAAATTACCTTTGTAATGTTCCCAAGTGTATTTTATTAGTAAGCCCTTAAGGATTTGATGAACAAAGCATTTTAATGTATTCCTTACCCCTTAAAATGGGCTAATATCTACCAGATATATTTCAGCCTAGACCTCCTCTTTTTTTGTGAAATCCCTTGTCTGAAACCAAAAGCAGGAGCAGCAGCTTCTCCTGATTCTCATGTACTACATTATCACTGTGATGGTGATGATGATTTCCTGGTGTCTCACTGAATGTGATGCAAATGAGTCTATACCCAAGATCACTCTGTCCTAATGTCTTAATCCATACCTTTTATTCAGCCCAAGCAGTGAATATCATGAGTTTCTTGAGTAAGAAGGGCATCCACTGCATGGTTAAGCGATTGATAGATGACCAGTGCATGCCAGAACACTGAACTATGACTCTTAGCTGTACAGCAAACCAGATGTGCAAAGATGGCACATGCATCCTTACCCACACATGTAACAAAACAGCAGAGATTTTTTTTTTTTTTTTGCTATTTCACAAAAGTCTTTTGGGGATTAATCTCACAGCAAGTAAATACGGGAACTGCAAAACTATTTAAAGTTCACTAGCCCTTCCTCAAGAAGGGATTTTCTCAATACAGTGTTTTTATTTGAAATTATTGATCCATATTCATATTCTATGTTATCACTTAAACACAATATTTATTTTTTTATTAGTGTAGTGAGACCGTCTGCACTCTGAGGACTAGCTAAGTTGTGTGTACCTTCAATCTGCACAATTAGTCTGTGATGGGTCAGGAGAAGCCTCTATACCTTGGAATGTTTAGCTGGCAAAGCAGTGACAGCAGAACATTTCTTTTCTGATCTTCCTCACCTCAGTGCTTTGGGGGTAACCATTTAGCTATCTTTTTTATTGTTGGGTTTCTGAAATATCTTTCACTCTCTATCTGCAAATCTCAGGCACCCTATCAACAGACATATTTATTTTACTTCTTAAGACTTAACCAGAGGTGAACTCTATGGTAAGTAGATTTCCAAAGTCCTTTCCACTCTCATAGTAACAGCAATCTCATTTTGGTTGCTTATATGTTGATCATTTGGAAAATGTGGAGAAATATACTAAAATTTTCTTTATGTGATTTAACAGCTTAGAGATTTTATTTGATCTTTATTGACTTGCAAAAGAATTTATACTGAACCCATTAAAATATTTATAGCAAGTTGACTTTCAACTTTTTTTTTCTTGTATGAGATTTAATTGTACTAGGTAGCAGTGTACTACTCATCAGTTTACAGGTTGACCCTCTGAGTTTTGGGAGCTCTAATCTTTGATTTCATTTGCACAAACCCAAGCTGTATGAACCAGAGCTGCATACTTTATATTGGCTTCTTTTTTTAAAAAACTATATAGAAATTACTGCATTTTGGGTCGTTTTCATTTACTAACTGGATTAATCCATGCTGTTCACTTCTGTGTAGCGTATTTGAATGATGTTCATATTGCCTCTAAATAAGTATGTTGTGTAAAAAGCTCTAGTAATCTAATGTTTTGGAATATATTTTATACATGGATAAATGTTTCTGTGCTCCCTCATATGTCCTAAAATACATACATGATTGATTAGAATTTTCTTGGATTAAAACAGACACTGAAAAACAGTCCCTTATAGATTCAGGGCTATACAATGTATTTCATATAATACTAAGCTATTGAATTTACTTTAGTGTAGGGTGGAGGTTTTTTTATAGTTCTTCATTGGAGACAATGCATCTTCTCCCAACTAGCAGTAGATCTTAGATGTTTGGGACTGCACTGGGAAAAGACAGTGATAACGAAAGGGTGGAGGAGTTTTGTAGGTAGCAATTCAATAACCATGGAATCCAATGTAAATTCTGGTTCATGAAATAGGAAAAATGAAAATCAGTTACCAAGAGCTTAGTTACTATGATGTCGAAGTTCAGATTTGTTAGTGATTCTATGAAGAGATCAGCCATTCATTGCTTAATAAGGATTTTACATCGTATCTTTGAATTTCACAGATTTTTCTCTGATGTTTTATACATATCAGAAATCAAAGGAAAAGTGAACCTGTTCTTTCCTTTTATGTATTATTGCTTGACATTGTTTTATTGTTTGATGAATATACATCTTTCCTATCTTAGAAAGTGTTACTGTGTACATTAATGCCATTTCAGAAGTGGTGACCTAAGTCTTGCATTAAAAGTTTCTCTATTTTTTCACACTTATGAGTGATTTGCTCATGTAAGTGAGGAAATTGATAGAATTGATTTAACTTAGGTATGACCTATGGCAGACACTAGGCCATGTTACATGGTCCACTGTAAGGCACACTGAGAATACTTAGAAATTTCTTGCCTATTTGATATGTGGTCTTTTATTGAAAAAAGACTGTCAAAGAGACAAAAGTGAATGTCAGTATATTAATGTGGTAAAAACAGCTTTTCCACTTTGATTTCAATACTTTTGTAGAACAGCATGCATGACTAGTAGGATTGTGACACTAGAGTTCACTCAGACAACCTGAAATACAATTTACTGCAGTTCTTATAATATTACTGTATACTGTAATCTGTGTGGTTTCAGAAAAAAATCTGTATTTGTATTGATATGACTTTATAACTTATTATATCAGTATTGATGTAACACTGTAGCAGTGGTCTGTAGCATTTTCCAACTACTGACATGCAGCCTGATTAGATTTGTGTATTGTCTGAAGCTTGGTAGATACAGATCTGTACTATATAGAAAGACAATTACATATCTGTCTGAACTAATGTGTGAGAGTAAGTAAGTGCGTTCTATGCTCTTTATAAGCCGTCAAAGTAAATACCAAAACAAAACAAGTGGCTTTTACCAAGCTGTTATATGCCAGCATGTTCTCTGTAGCTATGTAAAAGAAAAATCTCATTTTTTCTGCTCCTAATGAATATTGTTTTTGATAAAACATTCTAGCAAAATATAGTAAAATATCCTTCAAATAACTCAAATGCAACTCTTTTTCTGAGCTGATGGAAAAAGAATTATGACTGTGTACATGGAGTCCAATATTAATTGACCTTAGTGAGAGTCTGGTAGCTGGAAAACGTCTTTGGAGTACAAGATTTTTTTAAAGCTTTGCTTTAAATGGGGATGAAAGTGAATGTAAGTGACCATGTGTCGTGGTTTAGCCCGGCTGGCAAATAAACACCACACAGCCACTTGCTCACCATCCACCACCCCCAGGGGACTGGGAAGAGAATTAGAAGAGAAAGGAGAAGGAGATCTGTGGACTGAGATAAGAACAATATAATAACAATAACAATAACAATAATAACAACAACAACAACAACAACAACAACAATAACAACAACAACAACAATAATAATAATAAAAAATGAATATATATATGTATAATGATAATAATACATACAAACAAGTAATATACAGTGTAATTGCTCACCACCTGGTAACCAAAGCCCATCCCATCCTGGACTAATGATCCCGAAACTGATAAGTCCTGACACTGCAATCTCAGGTGAGCAAGAGGCCCGTAAAGAGAGGTAGTACTCCAAGAGTCTGAGAGTGAGAGCCCCTGGCAGGGCAAAAGCACTTCTTCCCGGTCAGCCCTCCTTTATATTCTGCACTTGATATTGCATGATATGGAATACTTCATTGGTCAATTTAGCCCTAAATCTTAAGTGTGAGTTCAAATCATAAGGGGAGTTGTGGACCCTTTGTCCTGGCCATGCTCCCCCTCTTGCACACTGGCAAGAACATGCCAAGCTGAAAAGTTCTTGAGGTCTCAGTGCCAACTATAAACACCAGTGCATTATCAGCATTCTTCTCATAACGATTCTCAGACTAAAACCAAAACAGAGAGTTCTTTTAGCAGCTAAAAAGAACTAATGCTGTTCCGGCTGAAACCAAGACATCATGAAAGCTCACATTTGCCATGAATTAAGACAAAGGAAGGATTAGGAATAAATTTTGGCAGTTGGCAAGCATCTCCAGTTTAATTTCTACTGTTCTGAATGCTCATGATTCTTGTAAGTCTGTACATTATTCTGAATAATACAATGAAAAAGGTGAGACAAAGAGTGAAAGCAGGCATAAAGAATAGAAGAAGAGGAAAGGTGTAAAAAGGCTGTGTTATATGAAAAATATTTAAAGATTCGTTCTTTTTCGAAGAATGAATGTGGTTTGAAGGGCCCATATCTTTGTATTCCTTGTGTATCTAAGGTACTGCAAAGCAGTCAGATGTTCTATGTTCTCACACTAGTCAAAGCATACTCAGGTTTGTTCCATGATTCTTCACATCTATAATGTAGGCTGAGGAGTGATTTCGCCCGTGCGATTTTATGGGGAAAGGCAAAAAATTTATGTGAAGCCATAAAACCACCTGTTGCATCTGAAGCACTGTTCTGGCATGGTCACAGCTGGGTTACTGAGGTGTAGTGAAACATTTCCTTTGTCTTGTTCTGTCGGGCAAGGTCCTGTTTCGCATCTTTCCTTTGTTACTGTGCCTTCCTCCTGTGTGCCAGTTAAACCTATCTCCCATTACATCCCTTTGTCTAAAAAGGTAATCAAGGATCAGCAGTGAGGTCAGAGGAAACATGAAACTTTCTCTGGATCTCTGCACCATTTCCTCTGCTTGACTGATGCTCTGCTCCCTATATGTAGCCTTTGACCTACAAACTTGAAAGAGTTTCTTATCCCTTGAAATATACGAAAGAATTCTGTAAGAGTTTTGGTTTTCTTTTTTTTTTTTTTCATCCTTGTTGATGGCTATTTTGATAGACTCTTCTCTGTGAACTTTGCTGGGGAAATTTCATTTTCTAACAGGTTGTCACAAATGTTTTATGTCAACAACCAACAAAGTGTTTCTTCATAAAACAGCACAAATGAATGCATATGCTTAATTTTCCTTCTGTATGAGTCATTCATAAAAGCCTGGGCAATAATTATAATGGGAATGGATGGATAGTGGTAGACATAAAATGTGAAGAACAAGTTTAGGAGGAACACTTTTTGTTGAACTGCCAGGTAAACTGAAATAAAAAGAACCCTACCTGTGTTACTGGGAAACGAAATAAGAAACTAGATTCTCTTTCAAAAGCCTGTGATGGTAACGCATTTATTGTTAATAAAATATTTCAGCCTTGACGTCAAAGGATCTGCACTCATGAAACTGGAACAGACATGTGTCATTATTTCTGCCTGTTAAGAAGACAGCTTTGTTAAGTTTGGATTCACACAATTCACAATGGGAACTCAGGGTGTCTAGGAAACACAAGACTAGTGAGCCAGAACTTGATTTCTAAATTGATTAGTATATCTTTATTATTAGGTCCTACGTATGGTGTTTGATGAGATCATAACTCCCTGCATGTTTAAATCATGTGTGGACTTGTCAGGATTTACAGGCTTTGGAGCCTTATGAATAACATAGCCCTATATACTTAATGTGGGCCAAGTCTGAGAAGATTCAGAGTCTTGATTTGATTTAGAATTCACATCTTGAAACTCATTTAGGGTGATATTAAACTGGGAGGTTGTCACACAGCTGAGCAAATAATTATGTATGATTAAATTGATTGACAAAGCCTCTTTTGTTTGCTGATTGCCCCTATGTAGTTTATATTTTTCACATTTATTCAAAGAGTAAAATATTAGAATATATTCTCTTGGAAAAGATGTCCAAAGATCATCTACTTCAACCTCCTGCTCAAAACAGGGCCCACTATACCTAGCTGCCCTGGACTTTGCCAAGTCAAGTTTGAATACTTCCTAGGACTAAGATTTCACAGCCTCTTTGGACCCTGCTTCAGTGTTTGATTAGCCTTACTATGATTAGTGTTATTGGCCTCACCTTTAATACCTAATCAGAACTTCCTTTTTTGCAGCTTGTGACTGTTGCCTCCCATCATTCCAATGTACATCTTCAAGAGGTGCCTGGCTATTCTTTGTCTCCTCTCATTGGATAGTCCCAGGAACCAATAAGGTCCCTTTCAACCTTCTCCTCTCCAAGCTAAAAACTCCAGTTGTCTCAGTTTCTCTTCCTACAGCAGGCAATCCAACTCCATAAACATGTTTGTGGCCCTTCACTGGATTCGCTTTAGTAAATCAGCGTACTTCTTATGCTAGAGAAAGCAGAACCGGCAGAGCACTCCAGATGTGGCCTCATCCATGCCAACTAGAGCGAAAAGATCATGTCCTTGCACCTGCTGGTTACGCTATTACTAATGCAACACAGCATGTAGCCCATATTGTTGTTGTCTGTAGAATAATTTGCATAACCAATATTAGGTTATTCTCCTTAGTCAAGGCTGCTTCCCCTATCCTTGTGTCACAAAGGAGTTAAAATAAAAATGCAGACTGGTGTTTACATAAAAATTTCTACTATGTAGTGGAGAAAGTGGCTGAAGTGGCTTTCACCTCATCCATTGTGCTGTAGACACAAGGGACACACATCCATCCATTACAAGTATTTTGGCCTCCACTCTTTCTGACAGAAGGACTGCTGTTGCGGTGTCTTTCTGGATAGGCACTCAGGCTTCATTTTCTTGTCACAGCAGAATAAATGAAATTTCTCTTACAAACACCTTTTCTTAATCACAACTGGCCAATGTACATTTTTGTTGTTTTGTGCAGACTGTGGCTGCCCACATTGGGAATGAGAGGAAATAGGAATAAAATTGTTAACATTTTAATAGCTGAAGAAGGCAGTTCAGTCACATCAGGACTTTTACTTCAGTACTTCTTCATCCTATATTTCTGTCTTGAAGAGTTGAAAAAAATAATCAAAGACCTATATAAAGAGCTATTTCCAATTAGAGCATTCAATGTCTGTTTTTGCATAAAGACTCAGATTACCTTAGGAAGCTTCCTATCTACTTTCATTCTATTTAGTTTGTCTTCTCATTTGTTTCCTTTTCTTTCCTTAACTCACTGCCTTAAATGGCTTTTACTGCATTGACTGCAAGTTATTTGCAAAGTCCTTTACAAACTTGGACTAAAACCGAAATTGTCCTATTCTAGCACAACTCTTGACATTGGACCAAAAATGTTTGTTGATTAAAATCTTGCTTAAGAGTCACAAAATCCTGAATTGTTTTGTTTTAAAGGAGACGTGCATCTTCACACCAGAAAAATATGAAGAAAAAAACCCTCACCAAATTGAAAATGAATTAGAGTTGGCAGGCTTCTGTGTCTAGTGCTAACTTATGGCACTCAGTGCTAAAATGTAGCCCCTTGTGTCGTGGGTTAGGCTGAGTCCGGCAACCAAACCCACACAGCTCTCCCAGTCCAGTAAAATGGAGAGGAGAGAAAAATGTAATAAAAGAGCTGAGGATCGAGACAGGAACAGAGGAGCACCCACCAACCACGGTCCCGGGCAAAAGAGGCTTTTTCTTAATGCAAAACTATTTATTAACAGCTACCTACAAAAGAGAAAAGCACACAAAAACGGTTACTTAAGAGAATAACAAGAAAACAAGGCCAGGTCTTAAAAACAACACCACTCCCCCCTCTTTGCCTCTTCTTCCCGGCTCTACCTCCTCCCCCCAGCGGCGCAGGGGGGCAGGGAATGGGGGAGTGCAGGTCAGTTCATTCCATGTTGTTACTGCCGCTTCTCTTAAAGGAAAAGGAGTCCTTACACCATTGTCCCTTGATCCAGTGGATCTCCTACTCACGGCGAAAGCGTGAATCCTACTCGCTGGGGAGCAAATCCTTACCCCATCAGATTTGCCCCAAGTGCGGGCTTTACCAGTCCTGGGCTTTTAAGGAGCTGTAGCCACTCACTCTGGCGTGGGTCATCAACAAACTTCAAATGTGCTCCGGCGTGGGTCGTCATACCGACCTTAAATGCGTCTCCGTACAGACTTTAAATGCATAAATGCGTAAATGTGAAATGCATAAATGTGTCTCTACCTGTGCCCATGATTCACAATAGTCTCCGGCTCAGGTATCTATTCCCGACGTGGGTCATCCACTGGTTGCGAGTGGGCCTCTGCTTGCTCCACCGAGGACTGGTACGAAGGGGCCGCTCGCAAGGGGGACTCAGCCGCGGCACACGTTGTTCCGTTCCATCTTCACTGACCTCTTATCTGTGTGGCCGTTTCTCTGAGATTTCAGTCCTTTCTGGGTGAACTCGGCCCGGTGGGCGCCCCGGCAGCGGGGCTCTCCCCGAGTTCCCCAAGCAGCTCCGCCGCCGCCATCCTCGACGGGGCGGGCCCGGCCCGGCCCGGCACAGGCCGCCGGCCCGGCCGGGAGCCGGGAGCGGGGGCTGTGCCCCCCTCCCGTCTCCTTGCTCCTGGGCAAAGGCACACCTTTCCGGTTCCTTTGTCCGACGTAAATAGGGCAATTCGCAGAGGCGCCGATTGGCTCAAGCCCCGAGGGGGACGGGAGTCCGGTCTGATGGGCAGCTTCTGCCACCCGGACCTCCCCCCCCACTTCAAACCATAACACCTTGGAATTGTTATAATAAATTAAAGCCACTGTCAGAGGCTGAAGACATCAAACTAGAGCGAAAAATATATTGTCAACTCTTAAATTTTGTGTTGTAAAAAGATTTTCATTCTTCAGCAAGTTGACAGTAAAAATAGACAAAACCAATATTTTAAGATGTTATGTCAAAGATCATGTGTGAAAACCTGTGAGTGTCTTGCTTAAAGCTGTAAGTTATAGCTGCTCAGTCTTGAGGAGTGAGAAATGGCATATTTCTTGAGGCCCTTAGGACATGCTAGCCATACAGTGCTCTTTTTTTGAATGACAATGTGGTCAAACTCTGCAGCTAACAACATGTTTGTGTAGTTTTTATTTTTTCAGTTGTCTTTTATGTATGATACAAAGTTGCTATTAATTTAAAAACTGTCACTCACAGGATGTGGGAAAGGAAGACCAACTGAGACAAGCACTCTACAACAGCTGAAATTGGTATCCTGAGACAGGTGATAATTTGGTACAGCTAATTATCATTTTTCCCATATGAAATAATGTCAGAAACATAATAAATTGTTTTTGCTTTGATAAGGCATATTTTAAAACCTGCAGTCAATGATGACTTTGTCATATAACCCTGCTGCTTGTTTAAAAGAACGAAAAGGACCGAACAAAAAACAGCAAAGACAGTGACTCTGCATTTTCTTAGTCATGATTCATTCTTGACCTAGCCCTGACCTTGTCACGGATATTTGGAATTAGTCTCTTGTATTAATGGTAAAGATCTGAGTTTGCTAAGCTGTCCGAAGGATATAAATTGAACAGCTTGTTCCAGAGTTTGAAGGGAAGAGTAGACACATACATCTTTTTTTGAATGCTTTTCCATGTATATTGGGTCTAACAGTATCTGGTTTTGTATGAGTTTGTGTTTAATTTGTTTCTAAGTGTTATCGCTGCTCACCTCCCACCCATATTCCTGAGGGATATCTGCTGTCATAGGAGTATGTTTTCTGGACAACTAGGCTTCAGGGACAGAGAATGGCTCAATCTCCATCACTTTATTCCCAGAGACTGGAATATGAGTCCCTGACTCTTCTCAGGCAAGATTCTCAGTTCCATATGACTTCAGCACTTCCATTATCTTTCCACTTTTTACTACTCTGATAAGTTGGGAAGAGTTTACTCTCCAAAGTTAGTGGGTGGCAGACAGATACTATGCCTATAAACACCTAAAAAAATGGTGTTGAAAAAGTTGTAACTTTGTGACTGTGTGTTACAAACCTGACTTCTTGGTCCGTCCTTTCTTCTCTAGTATGTCCACAGTCCATAGAATCTTGCTCCTAACATCTTAGATTACCTGTTCAACTCTTCTTCTTCTTGTAGGTCAATTGACTGGTTTTCCTTCATTTACATCTCTACCAGCCTTGCTATAAATAATTTTGGACCTTTTTGTCTTCGAACTGTGCTATTTCAGGATGCTATATTATTTGGAATTACTATAACTAAATAATAAATGTTCATATCATTCTCTATGAGTAAACAATTCTGTAACTTACCACTGTCAATAAAAAATAACCAAAAAGAGTTTTATGTTTCTGACTTAACATCAGCTAGGTGTCTAGGGTTATGTGGTATTATGAATAGTGGCAGACAAATTTTTTTAATTGATGTTTGTCACAATTATCATAAGCTTTATACAGTTCTTTTACTCTAAGATTGTTTCTAATTTTTTCTCTGGTAACATTCCAGCAATAAAGAGTGATGAGGAGTATCTGTAACAGGTATTACATAGTAAGGTAATACAAGAATTATATCAAACCCATTGTTTTCTTCTCTAAAGTAATCTTCTTACAAATACACATCTTTGACACCCTTTATGCTTGATATTGCATAGTTGCACACTTTCTATAGTTTGCAGGCTAGTGCTGATTTCTGTATCTTTTTCCCCTCTTGACATTTACTAACTTGTGATTTTATGCTGTCTTGGAAACTGACCTATTTTTATACATAGCTTTTTAGACACTCAAGAAATCACACACATTTAACTACCTCACAGGCTTAATGCTGAATTCATTATTTCCACTTTGTGTTACAGAATACTTCTTGCCTTATTCATTTTTGGTCTCCTGGGAATAAGAACAAGAATGCTTTGAGTGGTAGATGTCCAGGCCAAAAAGCCATGACTTCATGACACAGGCAATATAGCACATTTTTACAAGAGTAAGATGGTACTCTGGAGCCTGGTATTTTTAACCCAGTTTCTAAAGACTTTCTTCTTTTTGAAAGATCAATGTTTTTGTGAGATAGCTATGGTGTAAAGAACAACAATAGTCTTATAAAGCTAGAAAGATGTCAGTCTAAACCTGTGCTCTATTTTGAGGTATATCTCCCAGTTACAAATGTGCCAGCTTTTCTGCCTTTCCAACAACCATACAAACAACATAAAACATGAAAAGGTTAGGTTTTACAATATTTACTGTGTAACAGTAAACAACAACCTTTTGTTTTGTTTTGTTTTGGTTTGGTTTATTTTTTTTTTATTTGATTTGAGTTCTCGAAATGCAAAAGAAAATTAGAAATTCAATCTCTCTGGTTTAAGCTGAAGTCGTAATGACTTTGTCTATGCCTTTGTTGTTCACATGAGATACATTCAGAAAGAAGCTTAGCATCATGGTAGCAACTGAATTTGCGCTAATTGTCAAAATGAGAAGCGATGTTTACCTTGACTCCAGTAAACAGATCCAGGACCACCTATCCTGTGTCTCTCTTTTCTGTGCTTTCGAAACATCGTGTACATTTCCTACATACTACAATTGCCAAGTAATCTATGCTGCTGAGCTGTTTCTGTCCTAGTCTCTCATTTTTCCTTCTTTCCACCTCCTTTTCCCTTCCTGAAGGTTTTTCCATTTAAAACAGGAGTTGAAACCACACGTCATGTGTTGTGGAAAAAGATTTGACATGTAAACTGCAAAATTCCATTGGAATGTTCTAACTTCAGTTCCAAATTTCGTCAATACTGTTTATGAAATTTGGAGCAAGTCCTGCTTGGATCTCCTTCACAGACAACAGGGAATCAGACCGTGTAACTACCAATAAGCTGAGGCAATTAGGGAATGCTAAAGAATGAATGCCAAATAAATCACTGATGTTCATTTATTATTTTGACATTTGGAAACTTTAGCATATACCTAGCTTTTCTCTTCTACTTCATTTTTGAGGATGATGATGATCATTCCCACATAAATTGAGTAGCCAAACTACTTTTCAGTTTTGTATGTAGGTTCAGTTGCCAGTGGCTAACAGTAGTCATGCTAGTAGTCAATGCATAAGCTGAAAAGAAAATTATCTGAATAAGCACTGAGGAAATTATTATTTTTTTAATGCTTTTATTGCTTCTTCCACACTGCTTAACCTTTAATTAACCGTTAATTGATGCATTGTATCTCTTACATACTTAAAGTACACTTCATGTAAAAGTCTGAGCTGTTCCTTTTCAGAAATAGATTATTTCTTGCCAGGAATCTAAACTGAAATTCAGCTTTTCAAAATTCTCTCTGTCTTTGAGTAAAAGCATCCTTATTAATTCCTCACATAAAAATCGAGAACAGTAGTGTGAGGCTTACAATTTATAGACTTTATTCTGTCTTTATCAGAAAAGTATGTGACAGAAGAAACGTATCAGGCAATTGCAGAAGATACATGAGGCAGGTTGAAGAATGGAAAACTGATTTCTGCTTTCTCTGAACTGTGCCTGTTGTGTTTTGCTTGGTGAATGTTGGTAATGGCAATACAGCTGTACAGCTGTGAGTTTATGCTCGTCCTTCTGCCATGGGCAGCCCTTCCACATATGTGCACATACACCCACACACCAAACCATGCACCTCGCCCTCACTTGTTTTGCAATCCCACTTCACCTATTTCACTGTTTTTCTACTTCTTTCTTTTCTTAGAAAGAAGGTGTGAGAACACTGATACCTGCAAACTCTTCCCAAACTGAGCAAGTGACTACATTTCATTTGGTATTTTCCCATCCCATCCTGGAACCACATCCCTGTAAGAAGTAAATTTTCCCTGTTAGCACTCTGATGGCAGCTCCTTTTTTCATCATTCTTTCTTCTCATGACAACTCTCCTTCATGCTTCCTCTCTGTCATCAGGACAGATTTCAGGCTGTTAGGCTCTCATTTTGCATTGTCATTGTGAGTTCATACAGCTGGCCATTGTGGCTCCTGTTTCAAAACATGAACTTATGAAATAGGTATGGGGACTATGTTGTCTTCATATCAGGTCCAGATATGAAACTGATGTGTTGTTAATTTGTTTCTTTTCAAGTACTAAAGGAAGAAAACACAGACCATCACAGCTTTTTGAATACGATAGTTAAAGAAATGCTTAATAGAAAAAGGACAAAAAGCTACTTCTGTTGGATTTCTTCTTTATAAAGACACAGGTGAAAATCTTACTTATGCAGATGTGCTAATCTATATTGAGTTGCACGGCTGAATTTTGGTAAATCAGCCCCTACGTGTATAAAGACCATTTGTTGTTTAAGTGCATTACATTTTGATTTTCTTTTTAAGCTGTAACTGTCAATAATGTCATTTTAAATACTCTCTTTTTGTAGTCTGGCATAATTTAATGGCTGTGCTGCAGAACTTTAGGTTTTACTTTAATAGTTATTCCTGATTTCCTGCTGTGGTTATATACTGAACATTAGAAATTATCTGCAGAGAGAATTAGAGGGTGTAAGTGTGATTGTCTGAGTCATGTAAATGCCAAAAGCTTTTTGTGACATTTTTCAGACTTTAAAAATGGAAATATGTTATTTGCACATTGACTCCTGATGGAATATGACACACTGCAGGCACGCTATAAGTTTAAGTTTGGGCTTTAGGCCGTTAGGGGCTGTGTATATGGGGACCACATGCTTCTAGAAATAATGGCAAAGAACTGCTTTCTGCATGGACATCCCTTGTTGATGAGCCAAAGAAACTCCATCAAGTCAATACAAGCTAATAAGATTTATGGACT
This sequence comes from Tauraco erythrolophus, assembly GCF_009769465.1. Lineage (NCBI taxonomy): Eukaryota > Metazoa > Chordata > Aves > Musophagiformes > Musophagidae > Tauraco > Tauraco erythrolophus. Next base: position 67,631,277 of record NC_141496.1, read on the forward strand.
TGCTGGAGCCTGTTATCCAGAGTCAAACCTTATGGAGCGTAGTTTAGACTTGATATAACTTTTGTCTTTTCTCCCCGATGAGTTTCAACATCCTTGTATTTGCCTATGAAATATTAACGTTGTCCAGTACAGTCAGTGTTTAAATATAGAAAATGGAGCTGAATTATATTTCATGTTCATAAAACGGAGCACTATGCTCTTAAATGTATGATCAGTAAGCACTCCACATCCTCCAATGTACAAATAGCTTCCCTTAAATTAGTCTCAAAAGACCTGTTTTTACTTATTGTGTCACCTATTTTGCTGGAAAGCATGCATATAAGAGAGATTTTTTCCAGCTCTGTTTCTCTGCCTCATCCAGGCCTTCCTCAAAATCCTGATGGAAACCATAGAGGATGATGCTTAAGCATCTATCCCTGGAAATTCTCAGGCAGAGTCAGCCAGGTGGGACTCTGTAACACTCACAGTTAAACATTGGACCCAGTCCACTGAAAATTTTACCAACTGTATTCTCACAGGACCCCAAATTGCTTGTCTCTAGATGTACCACTGGTGAGGTTGGCCTAAAATTTTATTACTGTTTGCCTTTACAATTTTGCATCTTAAGAATTATGATGTGATAGGGGCATGAAGATAAGTGATGCATTTGTTGTTCTCTAGCCATATTCAGTTTCTGAACGCTAGAAATAAGGAACATTGTCTACTCAAATGCACTGTCAGCGCTGTTGGGTGTGGGTTGTTGATGAGTCATACATATAATGAGCCCAGTGCATGTCAGCAACTAATATTAAATGTTCTCAACACACCTCAGGATTAGGATGTGAAGATGAGTTTTGCCTGGCAAATACAGTTGTGATTTAGAAACAAACATCCTTTGAGGTCTCTTATGCATATTAGTAAACTTTTTTGGGGTCTGTTTTTATGTGGTAAAAGGAGCTGGGCTGGTGTAATCCCTCAATATGTAGTATTCCATTTTTAGTTGGTGTGATGGGTTGACTTTGACAGGTTACCAGCTGCCCACTAAGCCACTTTATCCCTACCCCTCCTCAGCTAGACAGGGAAGAGAATATATAACAAAAGGCTCATAAATTGAGGTAGGACAGGGAGATGACTTGCCAGTTACTGTCATGGGCAAAACAGACTCAACTCAGGAATATTAATCTAATTTAATTTTTTGCCAATGAAATCAAGAGTATGGTAATAAGAAATAAAACTAAATCTTAAAACACCTTCCCCCCATCCCTCCCTTCTTCCTGGGCACAATTTCACTCCCTATATTCTCTGACTGCTCCCCCTGAGTGGTGCAGGGGTATGGGGAATGGGAGTTGTGGTAAGTTCAGTACACGTTGTTTCTACTGCCCCTTCCTGCTCACTCTCTTCCCCAGCTCCAGCATAGAGTCTCTTCCATGGGAGACAGTCCTCCATGAACTTCTCCAATGTGAGTCCTTCCCACAGGCTGCAGTTCTTCACAAGCTGCTCCAGCATGGGTCCCTTCCACAGGGAAGGAACTGAAGCCTGTTACTGAAGTCTGTCTCTCAGGAACAGACTGCTCTAGCGTGAGTTCCCCCAGGGATCAAAGGACCTGCCAGCAGCCTGCTCCAGCACAGACCTCTCACACGGTCGCAGTCTCCTCCACACACATCCACCTGCTCCAGCATGAGGTTTCCCATGGACTGCAGGAGGAAGTCTGCTCCATCATTAACCTCCAGGGGGACTGCTGCCCTCACCATGGTCTTTACCATAGGCTGCAGGGGTATCTCTGGTGTGGTGCCTGAAGCACCTCCTCCCCCTCCTTCTTCAGTGACCTTGGTGTCTGCAGAGTTGTTTCTTTCACATATCCTCATTCCCTTCTTCTGGCTGCTGTTGTACAGCAGTTTTTTTCCCCTTCTTTGACATATTATCACAGAGGCTTCTAGGAGCTTCTCACAGGAGCCACACCTGTAGCCCCCTCACTGCCAAAACCTTGCTGTGCAAATCCAGTACAGGTGGTAAATATTTTCCTTTTGCTCAGACATATATTTTTATTTTTACTTAATAGATGAAAACAAACTAACCATGCATACATATATAAAGTGTGGATGAGGAAAGGATACAGACACAGAAATCAGGTTATCTACATCTACTAACTGACCTCATTTCCTGATGCAGAACTTGCTCTTTAACTATCAGTGGAGAATGGCTTTAACAAGCAATCGAGAAAGCAACCACGACTTCCAACATGTTCTGTTGCTTTGCCTTCTAAAACTTGTTACGGACTCTCTAGAGAGAACATGCAGTTCACAGTTACTGATTTCTGCTCAATCTGTAGCAAACACAGGGAAACAAACCACTTTCAGAAAACAATTCTTACCTGAAAACTCGATATTAAACAGAAGCACACTAACAGAAAAGTGGCTTTCTATCACTCCCCCTTCAAGCACATGTAGCAATGAAAGTGAAGAGGGCTGCAAACTAGCGGTTTCATACGTTCCTTCTGCAGAAAGGGGCATTGGCAGAAAGTAATGATGACAAGGATTTAATGAGCTTTGTGAAGAAGAGTAAGTTGGCTTCAGAGCATGAGCGTACTTTGTATTCTTGCCAGATAATCTGCGGTCCTTCCATCATTGGTTCTCAATATTATTTCAGCCTCTCACTTGGATTCTATTATCGTACTTCACTATAATTCTAATTATCATTCATCTCAGTAGCCGGTAGCTTTTCTATTATTAACTAATAATCTGTTGGCCCTGTGGGGGTCCCATAGCTTCCAGGCCTTTTTAGTGAGGTTGAATTAGATTATCTGCCCTTATTAAAACTTAGATTTAACCCAAAGTAGGAATGGGAAAATGTCCTCCTAATATTCGTATACATAACATTACATATGTTTAGGTTGCCTGAGTGGCATGGCAAACTGCATCAGTCCAACTTAGGGCAACTAAAGCATGCTAGCATTATGGATGACGTGAACATCATGGGAAGAATTGATGTTGCACTCATTCTTTAAAGTAAGTGACATAATCCTTTTTGTATGTTGAATGTTAATAGCAGCATTCATGTTTTGAACATGTTAACACTGACTGCAGGTTAATAACACTTTGATTAACAAAACATGCTGTATGGGATCTAGCACAAGGTACTATAGTCAGCATTTTCCAGCAATGTGCCAAGATGTCATTTTGTAATACTAATATGGGATGTCACAAGACAGTTATTTTAGACTCCTTAATGGAGTCCTGATTTAAAATCATAATCTACTCTGAATTTGTCATTGGTGCCATGCTACTTATTTAAAAAATACATTCGATAATTTTGTATTACTTTGTATTTTATAGTAAGCATGTATATTAAAGAAAATATAAGTGCAAAATATGTCTTTTTCATTACATTATCTTCAAGGTATAATTCTATCGTCAAGGAACGACACAGAACTGTCTGAAACTGCATAAAAGAACACAAAGGAGTATGGGACCTAGCATTTGTTGTAAGGTTTCTTGATTTTCTCTGAATGGAGTAAATTTTATGGACAATAGGAGGTTTTGTGCTCTGTTCTTTACTTTTCTGCGTTTCTTCTCTATTTTGTCGCCTGCATCTTAGTCCTTTATGAGCTGTTCTGTGATCCTCTCCAAACAGTTAGGATACAGCTAAGTATTCTTGCAGGTCACTTCTGTCTTTGTGGAGGATAGGAGAATGCAATATTAAAGTTATGGATATTAAAGCTATGAAAGACTTTTACCAAAATTATGGAAATATGACAGTCATTGTCCTGTTTTTTCAGCTAACAGTGTCAATCATAGATTAAAGTGAAGGTGCTAAGTGCTTGCAATGGATAGTGAGCACAGCTCTACTTAGGTGATATGGCAAAAATGAAACAGTACCTTGCTCTAGCTCTGAGTAAATTCTGATTTCAGTCTGATGCTGTACTATTCAGAGAACTAACAGCCTGCAGTTCTCATTAAAACAGGTGAAAACTGTGTTATTATACCTGATCACTGCATTTGTATTTCCTTATGATGCTGGCATCATTAGCTCTAAAGTGTGTCAATTTACTTACAGTGGAGATCTACAGCTCAGGCACACCTGAGTTACAGAGGATTAACACATTTCTGTGCATCAGCGGAGTCATGGTAACTGTTATTAACTGCCTGTGCAGATGTTTTGATCTCACTCCAGTTGTAAGGCAATGTGATTTATCTGCAATTCAAAAGAAGTTTTTACTAAGCTGCATTACTTCTTCAATTGGTAAGAGCCTGTGGAGCAGTGCGGGTCTCAAATTTCCCAAATACAGAGATAAGTGTGAAAATGACCCTCAAAGAATGTGAGAGGAAGGGCAGCCCAGGGGAAAGATCAGTGTCGCAGTGAAAACCCAGGAGGAGAGGGTTGCCTATGGTGGGTGTGAGACCTGTGGTGGGTGTGAAACTCATGGCACCAACCTCAGCTGAGTGGCTCTACTGAGGGCGCCCGGAGCGAGCAGTAGGCTGGCCAGGCTACCCTGCCTACCTGCTCCGCAGGCTCCTGAATGGGGCCGTCGCAGTCCAAAACATCTGAGTGAATTTTGTTGTTAAAGTTTCATGAATATTTGACAAATGAAGATGCTATAGCAATCCAAAGACAAATATGTTCCCATATTCATGTCTTGCGCAGTTATAACATTAAAATTCTGCTGAGAAGAGTTAATGGTAGGAGTTCAAAGGATTTCAAGCATTAAAATGTCCAAATCAGAACTCTACTTGTAAGACTATCTCAAAAACTATTTTACTACTGCTAAAATAATAAAGAATCTTTGGAAATGTTATATTTGTACATCAGCTTCCAGGTCTTGGATGTACCTCACTAACATTTTCCAGGAAATTTCTGCTGCAAAGTCTTCAAAATAGAAGTTGATACTATCTCTCAGATGTCTCCAGGAGTTTGAATTTTTTAAATAAAAGAGAAAAACAAATCCAAAGAATAAAAGGCTGTTAATTTTGAATGTAACCTTAAGGATAAAGGTAACTGCAAATTTTGTACTTGTTATAATTATCACCAGATTAAAACAATGTTGAGATTTTATACTAAAAGAGAGTTCCCTCCCCTCTTTGTCTCCACTGTCCTTTTCAGCAGGACCCTTTTTTAGTTGATAAAGGTCACATTGTTGATATAATAGACTCCCGTGTGATTTGGTACAGCATGTTTTAATTGAAAAATAAGAATGGTACAAAACAATATGTTACATATAGCATGGATGAAAAAAACAGTTAGCTTACATGTTTCCAAAGGAAATGTGGATTAATTTCTAATGTGATTTAGAGACCTATTGCTAACACAAAGCTATTAAATGTCCCAGTCAATGACCGAAAAGATTACTGAAACTTTGCTAATCTACTCTGAAGAAGACATTAATATTCTGGTACCTGCAAACAAGTAAAAGGAATGTAAGGATCCAGAAAATATCCTTTAAGAAATCATCACTGGCAGGTTTTCAGGGGTGACAATCTGACTGGTCATCTTCTCAGAAAACGAAGTGAACATCTTGGAGAAATGACTGAACCTGGCTTGCCAGATAGAGAAGGACCTGCTATTGAAAAACAGTTCTGTCAGTAATGACAATATGTTTAGGGAGATGTAACACCTTCTTACTTTGGTGAGTTTTCCTGGCAAATGGCCCTCCTCTTACTCACCAGCTCATGACAAAAAATGATGGGCTGAAGTGTTTTAGTCAAACAAATGGAATTCTCAATTTTAGCTTGAATTTCCTTTCTAATCCATCATTTCTTCAGTTACATTTAAGGAAGCATAGTTTGAAATTGCAATTTGGACAACAAAATTTTTTCATTTATTTTAAATATTTAAAATAGTTCGTAATTTCTTAATTATTCAACTAATTTCAGGAAAATTCACAAATAAGTTTCTCTTGATAGCATTTGAACTTTTCCACAAGTCAGCTGTTCTTTCAAATGATTTCCGTCTTTAAGTACAATACTTGCCTATTGGCTACTAATGCTGTCAGTTTATTCCAATTTTCTCAGTCCAGAAATAGCTCTTACAATCAATTAGGCTACACTACTAAGGGCTAAAGGACTGGAAAAGACATCTTTTGAATAAACACCTGAAGGGCTAAAAATCACCATTTTTTCACTTTAATAGAAGAAAGTTGACTCGGTCAATTTGTAAGTACCTGCTGGAGAATGGAAACTTGATCACAGCACTTACTTAACATATTAGAAAAAATCCAGATTAATATCGTCTGGAAATGAGGAACCATACTTTATAGTAAAGAGCAATAAACAAGGTATAAAGATTTCTATTTAATTCTTTATTATTAGAATTGTTAATATTAATATTGTATGTTTTGCTGAGATGAGCTTTCATTACATTTGGAATTAGTGCTGTAGTTCCTTCTATTTTAGAAATCTTGGATCTAATCCAGAGATTTGGTAATCTGTCATTTCTGTGGTTAAATCAGCCACCTAATTGGAGTGTCATTTTATATTCAGAGCAGTGTCTGTAACACCCTCTGTGAGCTATTTCTACAGCTTATTGATTCTTTCTGCCTAATGGTATCAAGAAACATTTCCTTAGCTACCCATAAATCTGAAAGTCTCATCCAAGCTACCATCTCTGCACAATGCTTTTCTCTAGATTCGAGAAGCACAACACTCTCCTACTTTTATTCACCCTGAAGGCTTATGAAAGGATCATTTTTGTGAGATCACCTCAGTCTATCATTTTGACCGTAATACTCCCTGTATATGCAAAGTACCTTGCATACCATCTGGCTTCTTGTTATCTACTGTATCCAACCTGAGCTGCCTCTCTTAATGTTCAAACTTTCTTGACTTACTCCTACTACACACCAATTAATTGTCAAAATATTGACTCTAGATTCCAACCTGGCTGGGATGCCAGCTTCCATTTATTTCTTCATTCCAGACGGTCCTGGGGTCTAAGGCTTTTTTTTTTTTTTTTGGAGGGGGAGAGAGGTAGGGAATGTTTCTAATCATATCACACTCTTCAGCATGAAAAACCTTGAAATAGATACACTTGCAGTGCAACATAATATTTCCTACCTATGAATGTGAGCTGCCTCACGTTCACGAGCCCTGGTCCTCATGGGGGACTTCAACCACCCTGATATCTGTTGGAAGGACAACACAGCAAGGCACAGGCAATACAGAAGGTTCCTGGAATGCATGGATGATAACTTCCTTCTCCAAGTGGTAGAGGAACCAACGAGGAGAGGTGCTACGCTGGACCTTGTTCTCACTAACAATGAAGGGCTGGTGGGGAACGTTACGCTCAAGGACAGCCTTGGCTGCAGCGATCATGAAATGGCAGAATTCAAGATACTTAGAGAAGCAAGGAGGGTGCATATCAGGCTCACTACCCTGGATTTCAGGACAGCAGACTTTGGCCTCTTCAAGGATCTCCTTGCTAGAGTACAATGGGATGAGGCCCTGGAGGGAAGAGGGGCACAAGAAAGCTGGTTAATATTCAAGGATCACCTCCTCCAAGCTCAGGAGTGGTGCATGCCAACAAAGAGAAAGTCAGGTAGGAACACCAGGAGGCCTAAGGATGGATGAATAAGGAGCTCCTGGACCAACTCGGGCACAAAAAGAAAGCGTATAGGGGGTGGAAGCAAGGACAGGTAGCCTGGGAAGAATACAGAGAAATTGTCTGAGTAACCAGAGATCAGGTTAGGAAAGCCAAAGCCCTGATAGAGTTAAATCTGGCCAGGGACATCAAGGGCAACAAGAAAGGCTTCTACAGATACGTCAGTGATAAAAAGAGATCTAGGGGAAATGTAGGCCCTCTCCGGAAGGAAACGGGGACCTGGCCACCCAGGATATGGAGAAGGCTGAGTTTCTCAATGACTTCTTTGCCTCAGTCTTCACTGGCAAGATCTCTAGCGGCATGGCCCAAGTCATGGAAGGCAAAGGCAGGGACTGGGAAAATGAAGAATCGCCCACTGTAGGAGAAGATCCAGTTCGAGACAATCTAAAGAACCTGAAGGTGGACAAGTCCATGGGACCGGATGAGGTGCATCCACGGGTCCTGAGGGAACTGGCAGATGAAGTTGCTAAGCCACTATCCATCATATTTCAGAAGTCGTGGCAATCTGGTGAAGTTCCCAATGACTGGAAAAGGGGAAACATAGCCCCCATCTTTAAAAAGGGGAAAAAAGAAGACCCAGGGAACTACAGGCCAGTCAGTCTCACCTCTGTGCCTGGCAAGATCATGGAGCAGATCCTCCTGGCGACTATGCTAAGGCACATAGAAAACAGGGAGGTGATTGGTGACAGCCAACATGGCTTCACTAAGGGCAAATCCTGCCTGACTAATTTGGTGGCCTTCTATGATGAGGTTACAGCATTGATGGATAGGGGAAGAGCAGCTGACATCATCTACCTGGACTTATCCAAAGCATTTGATACTGTCCCACACCACATCCTTGTCTCTAAACTGGAAAGACATGCTTTTGATGGATGGACCACTCAGTGGATAAGGAATTGGCTCAATGGTCGCTCTCAAAGAGTTGTGGTCAATGGTTCAATGTCCACGTGGAGGCCAGTGACGACTGGTGTTCCTCAGGGGTCGGTACTGGGACCAGTGCTATTTAACATCTTTGTTGGAGACCTGGACAGTGGGATTGAGTGCACCCTCAGCAAGTTTGCAGATGACACCAAGTTGTGTGGTGTTGTGGACATGCTGGAGAGAAGGGATGCCAATCAGAGGGACCTTGACAGGCTAGAGAGGTGGGCCAGTGACAACCTCATGAAGTTCAACAAGGCCAAGTGCAAGGTCCTGCATGTAGGTCGGGGCAATCCCATGCACAAGTACAGGCTGGGCGGGGAATGGATTGAGAGCAGCCCTGAGGAAAAGGACTTGGGAGTGCTGGTGGACGAGAAGCTCAACATGAGCCGGCAATGTGCGCTGGCAGCCCAGAAAGCCAACTGTATCCTGGGCTGTATCAAAAGGAGCGTGGCCAGCAGGTTGAGGGAAGTGATTCTGCCCCTCTACTCAGCTCTCGTGAGACCCCACCTGGAATACTGCCTTCAGCTCTGGAGTCCCCAACACAAGAAGGACATGGAGCTACTGGAACGAGTCCAGAGGAGAGCCATGAAGATGATCCGAGGGCTGGAGCACCTCTGCTATGAAGACAGGCTGAGAGAGTTGGGGCTGTTCAGCCTGGAGAAGAGAAGGCTCCGGGTGATCTTATAGCAGCTTTCCAGTACCTAAAGGGGGCCTACAGGAAAGCTGGAGAGGGACTTTTTACAAGGGTGTGTAGTGATAGGACAAGGGGCAACGGATTTAAACTGAAAGAGGGCAGATTTAGGTTAGATATAAGAAAGAAATTCTTTACATTGAGGGTGGTGAGGTACTGGAACAGGTTTCCCAGAGAAGTTGTGGATGCCCCATCCCTGGAGGTGTTCAAGGCCAGGCTGGATGAGGCTTTGGGCAACCTGGTGTAGTGGAGGATTTCCCTGCCCATGGCAGGGGGGTTGGAACCAGATGATCTTTGAGGTCCCTTCAAACCCTAACCATTCTATGATTCTATGATTCTATGAGCTGTAAGTATTCCTCACGCAGTATTCACAATATCTGATAACAGAGGAACTAAAGTATTGGAGTAAACGTCTTAGTTCTCTTCTGTGCCAGCAGCACTAAGTGGCTGTTTTTTCAGGCCAGCTTGGAAATCCCACAGCTTTGGGCTGGTGTCTCTCCTAGTATTCCTGGTCAGAGCAATTTCTTCAGAGATGCGTGGTGACAGGGCTATGCTCCAGGGCAGTGACTGGGGCTGAGACTGGGGCTGGGGCAAGGTCCAGCCAGGCTGCCCCAGCTGTGTCCAAAGCTCTGTTCAAGGTGACATCAGAGATGCTGGAGATCTCAGACCTCAAGGCTCCTGCTCTAAGACCATCTAGCTAAATCAAAAGATCATCGTTGTTAATTTTAACTTAATCCTGATTTCCTTTAAATGACTTTATAAAGATTCATGTCCTCAAACCAACACCTACTCAATGTGATTTGAATGTAAGTCCATTTTTCTTTGCTGTGAAAGTTAATCTAAATCCCAACAGTTGAAGGGTAGGACAGGTTAGTAAACAACTCCCAGAGTCCCACTGCTCTAAGTTACTTTCTTACTCTTCCCAGGTAGGAGAATAAATAAAACAAATTATTTATATATGCATTGTTTTTTTCAAACCAACATTCACTTTTTACAGGAGCTTAACAAAACAAATAAACTACTGGTTGGATTTACAAAATGGATGAATAATTTTATGGCCACTAATAATAGATACAGCTGTGTAACTTAATGAGAAAGGTAATCAGCTTTTACACTTCTGGGGCAAATCTGATAACTTCATTTGAAGTCTTCTGCTTTCCACTTAGTTCTTGAATGTGGTCACTGCTGAAGGAGAGGTGCGAGGCTTGAAAGAATAATGAGCAAGTCTGGCATACATTTCAAACTTTTAATTTTGACATTTTAATTCATTACTTCTTGTCTAGAATATCTCTGAAGTAAACTCCAGGAAGTGATGGGCAGGCTGTGAGTTAAAATAAGAGGTACAGTGAAAGCAGAATAAACGATTTGTTCTGATCCGTATTCAAGCATATATGCATGCTATAATGTGCACACTGACATGTATAATATGCTTAGAGTTCTATGTCTGGTTAGCTTGTAGTCAAGATACAGATTTATCTAATGTCTGGAGTATATGGCCTTGCCTATGGGAGAAGTAAGGAACAAATCCATGCATAATATTTTAGTTCTCTCCTCAATGAAACATTTCAAAATTCGGTTCAAACTAGTTTTGAATGCCTTTCCATTGCAGCTGAGAAAAAACCTTTATTTTTAGCTCTGGAAGCTAAAAATAGTTGCAGATTTAAAAGAACCTGACTTTGCCAGTGATGTCCAAAGCTGAGATTTGAAATGATCCATTCAGAGGTGGTCTAGTCCATATTTGTCTCCACAAATAAGTGTTCTAAGGGATTTAAAAAAACAACAAAGAAAACCTACTCAAAGATCTTGTAAATATGGTTCAAAGAAACTGCCATCTCAAAAGTACTAAGAGTGGGCAAAAAGCCACTATAATTAGTTTGGGATGAAAATTGAGTGAGCGGCAGGCCCGTAGTTCGTTAATGTAATTTTGACCAAGACCTGTGTTTCTGGAAGATTTTTATGTGTCTCTAGGAAGCTCTCTACATCTTTTCCGGATTAAGAATTTTTTACAATTTCAATTTAATCGTCCCACTAACGAGACTGGCATGAAAAAGTCTTTGAAATCTTTGAATAATTTAGCAGTGTTTACAGCAGATGGCTTCCTCTTTGAAGATTTGACATATTATTAGTAGGTTAGTATCGAGTTCTGACAAAACTTCAGTAAGGATATTTTGGTTCTAAATCTAAATTAAAGTCCTTTGATAGCAAACCTGATTTGATCTTCTTGGATCAATTGCTTCAAATTGGATTATTGTACTGAGCAAGTGATCGTAATGCAGCATATCAGAATTGATTTGCTCTACAAGAGTTTATCTCACTTTAATTAGATAAAGAGAAATATGTTATCACTTCAGACTTTTACTAGTTTTGATATATAATGCTTTTTGATCTATAATGATATGTTATGCAAAACTGCATCTGGTGGTTTACTGAAATGAATTACTATTACCTACTGCATTATAACACATGGCACATAGATTCTGAGTCTATGAGATTCAAACAAAATTTATGTAGTAAAAAAAAAATCTTATTTATGCTTTATGTGTACATTGGTGAGAAACAAATTATTCCTGCACACCTGCTGTGTGCATAATTTTGAAAACTCTGAAGATTGCATTAATGAAAGATGTCATAAATAGTCTTTAAACACCTTTGTTCATGGAATAGTTTGCTTAGAATAAACATTCTGTCTAATTTTCTGTGTTTTTTTTTTTTTTTTCTTGAGGATGGATGGTAGAAGAAGTAAGAAAAATCGAGACATCAAAAAGGTTAAATTTATGAATGAAACTCTTTCTTCCCCACAAATGCCAAGTGAACAACTTGAAGATGCTTCTAGGCAGCTGTACAATCCTAACTGCTGCTTATACAACAGATTGCAGAGACTGCCTTTGGCAACATTTCCTGCTTCAGATTTTCACAAGGGTGAACTGCTCTTGAAGAGTTTTTGACTGTTTTCTTCACTATTTTTTTTGGGTTTTACTTCTCAAGGAAGGACCAGGGCTTCATGGAGACTCAGTTTTCAGTGAGTTTCTGTCACTCACTACTTTGCTACTTGTTAGAGGTTTAATTGTTCTTCAGAGCCACTGCCTGCTCATAGATCTTCTCAATAGCTAAAAAACATGATGAATGGAGCAACAGGGAAACTGCCCAGAGAAATTCTTTGGATTGCTGTGATAAAATTCTCTGAACTAGACTCTGCTTGTTAAAGCAGGGAATTGATACAGTTAAAGAAGAAAAGAAAATATCCTTAATGAGAAGAATTCTGAAATAAACTGATTCTTCTTATGAAGGTCCTATGGGAAATGAGCACCTGAGGCATACCATCTTTTTAGTTTAGACTGGAAATAGACTGAGGTTACCTAGTGTCATGGTTTGAAGTGGGGGGGAGGTCCGGGTGGCAGAAGCTGCCCATCAGACCGGACTCCCATCCCCCTCGGGGAAGTGGCTTAAGCCAATCGTCGCCTCTGCGAATTGCCCTACTTACGTCGGACAAAGGAACCGGAAAGGTGTGCCGGTGCCCAGGAGCAAGGAGACGGGAGCGGGGCACAGCCCCCGCTGCCGGCGCCCGGCCGGGCCGGTGCCCGCCCCGTCGAGGATGGCCCCGACGGAGCCGCTTGGGGAACTCGGGGAGAGCTCTGCTCCCGGAGTGCCCACCGGGCCGAGTTCACCCAGAAAGGACTGAAATCTAAGACAAATGGCCACACAGATAAGAGGTCAGTGAAGATGGCACGGAACAACGTGTGCCGCGGCTGAGTGCCCCTTGTGAGCAGCCCCTTTGCAAACAGTCCTCGGTGGAGCAAGCAGAGACCCACTCGTAGCCCGTGGAGGATCCACATCGAGAAGAGATGCCAGAGCCTGAGTACGGTACGCATCTGGAGTCCGTGGGATGACCCCCGCCGATGGGGAGGTGCTTTGTTAAAGGAGATGCCTGAGCCTGAGGCTGTTGTGAATCCTGGGCACAGGTCGAGGCGCATTTACGCATTTTGCATTTACGCATTTAAAGTCTGTACGGAGGCGCATTTAAGGTCGGTATGACGACCCACGCCGGAGCGCGTTTAAAGTCTGTATGATGACCCACGCCAGAGCGAGTGGCTGCGGCTCCTTAAAAGTCCAGGACTGGTAAAGCCCACACTTGGGCAAATCCGATGGGGTAAGGATTTGCCTTCTAGTGGGCAGGATTCACGCTTTCGCCGTGAATAGGGGATCCACTGGATCAAGGGACAATGGTGTAAGGACTCCTTCTCCTTTAAGAGACGCGGCAGTAACAACATGGAATGAACTGACCTGCACTCCCCCATTCCCTGCCCCCCTGCGCCGCTGAGGGGAGGAGGTAGAGCCGGGAAGAGAAGGCAAAAGGTGGGGAGTGGTGTTGTTTTTAAGACCTGGCCTTGTTTTCTTGTTATCCTCTCAAGTAACCGTTTTTGTTTGCTTTTATCTTTGTAGGTAGCTGTTAATAAATAGTTTTGCTTTAAGAAAACTGAGCCTCTTTTGCCCGGGACCGTGGTTGGTGGGTGCTCCTCTGTTCCTGTCTCGACCCTCAGCTCTTTTATTACATTTTTCTCCTCTCCATTTTACTGGAGTGGGAGAGCTGCGTGGGGTTTAGTTGCCAGATCAGCCTAACCCATGACACCTAGACTTTCACACCTGTAAAACAATTCAGCTGATGTAATCTTTGTTTTCCAAGAGCAATGTGTTTTTTTTTTTTTCTTTTTCTCTTTTCCTGCTAGATTGTTTGAATTCTAAATTTATATGATTGTGGAATATTTTCCTGTTTATTATTCTTTACTTTGCTTTTAAGATTGTGCAAACCAGAAAATATTCACATTATTTTCTCTGGACCAGACAAATACGAAATAAATGAATAAGTGCATAGAAATGTGTTTAACAGAATGTTACAAACTAGACTCCAGTACTGTAAACACAACTTTTGTAAACGTAAAAATTTTAAAAATGTTTTTTAAAGAGATGAGAAAAGCATTTCTAAGCTTGTGGCCTGCAGCAAGGCAGCACCACTGTAGCCAGCACAAGCGTGTTGTACTCATCTTCAGTCTTACTTTCCAGCAGCAGAAGTGCCACTCTTTCTTTAAAAATTACTCATTGATGTTAATAAACGGTGTTGTCTTCTTTTGAGGAATATTCGGTAGTCTTGAGCACATAAGCAACATCTCTGAAATGTGGTCCAATGTTGTGCAACAGGTCTAATTGTCCAGTCTTACCTGTGTCCTATTGCTTACCATCATCCACCTCCCTACCTATGAAGATGCTGCCGCTGTTGTTTGTTTTGCTGTTAATCTTGTAGCTATGATTTATCTTTCCTACAATATCATTGATTTCCTGAAAGAAAAACACTGAGTCTTTTGATTTTCATAAAGTTGAAAACTGTTCCACCCATACCTCTTGCCAGTTGATTAATGTATTAACATTTGGCATTAAGATTAGTTCTTCAATTTGAACACAGTTGCTTTTGATATAATACACTGATACAAACAAAATTTAAAGTCAAATTCGATGAAGAACTTGAAAAGCGACCAATTTATTTTTTTCAAACAATTTTCATATGAATTTTTAGCACACACCCAAAGATATGGTTATGTTGCAGGGGCTATGCAGCTGAGAATGTCTTTTTTTATATGTATAAATGATTCGTAAACACGTGCTCACTTGCTTGAGAAGGATGACACATGTACTCAGCAGATTACTACAAGACCATAGAACTCCTTTCAGTAAAATCTCTCTGAAATACAAACAGTAGTGTACTTATTCAAGAGAAAAGGCTGATTTTGTGGTTTGTGTAACATTGTCTTTGTAGTGCTTTAACTTGTGCAGTGCTGGGTGTCTATTAAAAGAATTGGAGAGGCATAAATGCAATTGACATATATAAAAGTGCTGAAAAAACCCTATAAGAGCTTATAAAGGTTTGGAAGATTAATTAGTTCATGTGTTAAAAATGACAGTTTACCACAAGGTTGCTATCTTAAAGGTGTAAAAAATCTGTATTTAATGTAGGACAGCATAATACAGTCTGGCTTTTAGCTCAGGAATTAGTGAAGCGACACAATAATCCTGTACATCTCATGTTTTCTGTACACCACCAGGAAAACATGTACTTTCAGTTTAGATTACTTTTATTTTAAATGAAAGAAAAGAGTAAGCAGATGGAGAACTATTATAAAAACTCCCCCAAAAATGAAATATCAATTGTCAACCTCAAATATTCTGCATCTTGAAATCTCTTAAATTCTTGCTGCTGATATATTCCTCTTCTTCGAAGCCGTAAGAAGAGGATGAGAGCCGTTTTCTGACAAAATGTTTCCATCAGTCATTGGGAGACTTCCCCCTGCCCCAAGAACTGCACTCTTTTCTTCTCCCAGAAACCGTGCGTTTTTCAGTTTGCAGTAATGACAGAGTTAATGTTGTGTATTTGTCACTCTGCATGCTGGGCAATAACATAGAATTTAACCAACTCTTTGAGGTTAGCATTCAGGTTATGTGCTTGCAGATATTGGGGACATTTACAGAGCACCACCCAGCCTCAAGTGCTGCTGAGGTTAAAACCATGAGCAATCAATAGCTGTCTGGTCTGCCAACACAAGAGCTTCTGGAGATATCCCTAGTTTTCAAGTAGCCATGAATAGCGGTTTCAGATAAGATTTTGTTTCTGGAGTCCCATAGATTTAAGAGATGACATTAGAAAAAATAACAAGTTGCAGAAAATGTATTATCTTTTCTTGCCTTCTGTTTCTATACTTTCAGTGAAAATAATACTAGGAACATTATTTTTGGTTTATTTGCATTTGTCTGAATAACTTAATCTATAAGGTAATGATCAGATGTTTAGGAAACAGAAATTATACATGAATAGTAAAATTTTTTCAGCTTGTACATAGATATATGTCTTTCCTACAGTAGCTAGTACCATTGTGTTTCCTGTTTGCAGGTAGGAAAGAATGCTGATATTTTCCTGCAGACTCTTTCTGAGTTACAAAATACTTTTACCACCTGTTTTAATATTATACTTTAAGGCTCTTTCTTATTGTATTCTCATAATAGTTTCGCATAGAGTTATTAAAATCTGTGTCTTACCTTCTGGATTCTTTCTCCATTGTCAGACTTACAGACAAAATTGGTTTCTACTCCCATTCTGTCTGTACTCTTATGATAATTTTAACCTGCAAAAACAGTCTGCAGGTAGTACAAATCTACTTGCATACCCTATTTCCTTCTTTTTAGGTGTAGTTTGATCTTATTCTCAATCAAGTTTAGTTCACAAACAAGGTGGTCACTAAATCCCTGCCATTATGTTCATGGTTTTTTCCTTTTGGTGCTGTGAAGGAATTTTGTGTTTGCTAATTCAGATGGGCTCTTGAACAATAAAGAGGTTACAGAAATATCCAACCACTGTAGCAGTTGGTCAATTTATTTGAATGCAGTTGTGCTACCTCTTTACTTGCAGTCTTTCTGCTTCCCAACCGATGTGCTAGTTAGTATGCATTTGTCTCCGAAACAAAATAATTTAATGAATTTAACCTTGGCTCTTGGAAACCTGACTTTCCTGGGCTGAAGGAAGGATGTGCAGCTCCTGACTGCCCACTGCCTCCCTCGAAGGCTGCTGTCAGGTCCACCTGCTTATCTGGGTGTGGGGGAGGATGCCAGAGCAGGGAGACCAGGATGAGTGTGGGGCATGTGCCCAGATGCAGCCACGTCTGGCTGCTCACCCACACACCAAAGCAGAGCAGCCTGAGGATCGCTGCTCTGCATCTGCCAGATAAATCAAGCATCTGGTGTAAATCCAGGCATGTGAGGCAATATCTGGCACTTCCTGTGCTACCTGGGTTTCCTGGAAAAGCAAATGGATTAAAATGGTACAGAACTGACTACTGTTACTATTTTTCTGTCAGTGTTTATAGAGTACCACAGAATATATAGTATATATATATATATAATTTTTAAAAAAATCAAGATATTGACAGATGTTTGGAAAAATTAATCTGTCATAATACTTTTTAAAAAATAGTCTCCTTGAATAAAGAGAAAGGGTAATTTTCTTATTGTAACACTGTACTTCTAACTGCATTTGAAGTAAATCAGCAGCGTGAGGAAACTGAAGTAAAAGAGAGCTTTAAGTTTCTTTCATGTCATGCTGTTTATAGTCTGTTGGGATATCTCACTTACGCCTACTCTCTAAGAACCAAGCTGGCAATGAGGATTAGTGCGAGTAATTCAGTTTTATTTGCTGTTCTTTCCAGCCATATCTTCATATATTTGCAATGTTGGGGAAATGGGCTGGAAGTAGCTTCTAATTCTCAGACCTGTGCAATGCCTGAATCTGCTGTCTTCCATGCAAGATGTCACAAATTTTTTTCTGATAATAATATACAATTATATATAATACAAATATATATATAATTATATATAATGTTATTCTATAATGTTCTTACAATGAGGAAGGAAATAATTAACCAAAGTTGGTTATAATAGTATTTTTAAT
Source organism: Tauraco erythrolophus (assembly GCF_009769465.1). Lineage (NCBI taxonomy): Eukaryota > Metazoa > Chordata > Aves > Musophagiformes > Musophagidae > Tauraco > Tauraco erythrolophus. The sequence continues at coordinate 67,648,943 of NC_141496.1, forward strand.
ATGGAAATATTTTAACATATTCATTTTTTCAGTTCTGGAAATCAGTAACTTCCTAAAATGTTTCCAGCTAAATAATGATATTGTCTGCTTTGAACAAAATTTCTTTTTCCTGTCCTAAAGAATAGTATTCTTACATCATTTAAAAACAATGCCTGTCACTACAGGAATCCAATTCACAGATAAAGAACAAGGATTTTTTCTTCAATTGTGGTGATTAAAATTACAATTTTTTAAACTATGTCAAGGAATGCTATTTTTTCCCATTCTCTGTAGTCACTATATTGACTATTTATTAGAAGAAATTTCTGTATTTTGGTTTTTTATTATGATTTTCTACATTAATCTGCATTATAATCACTTCCTTATACCTGTTTTATGTTTTCTGCTTGAGCCTAGCCTGGAAATTGCTGTATTGCTGTGTTAAATTAAGAATTTCCTTTCACTTGTTTCCATTCTTGGAATACCATAAATATCCTAGTCCTATTCTATCCATCTTGATCCCTGAGCAATAAAAAACAGCTTAGTTAGACATTCCTAACCTTATCCAAATATTTTCTTAACAGACTCTCCCACTTTATCACTTACTGTTTTCAATGAGTGCTATAACTCTTTCCTCACATGATCTAGGCCATATTTTTCAAGCCTGTGAGTCTTACACAAGGCATATTGGTCTGTGTGCCCAGAGCACTTGTTTAAATATTGAGCCTCAGCCCAAATGTCTAAACATAGGCAGCTGCGTTTTAATGTTAAGTTCAGAAACAACACTGCTGGGGACTTGTCCTTGTGGGTCGTTCAGAAGTCAGTATTAATTAAGAGGGCTGTGCTAGCATTATGTATGCACCATATTTATCTTAGCAATGGACATGGATTGGAGTTTCAGCATTTCACCTGCAAATTTGTTTTTGTGTGGTTTAATCTGTGTTTAATGAATCTAATTGACTATATAATGGTTGGAAATTATCTGCATCTCTGGAAAACACACTTCGGTCTTTTAAATCATCTTGCAGTGAAGCTTTCAATATTTGAATGATTTATGATTATTCTGTAACATGTGCACTCTGTTTTTTAAATGCAAACCACCAAGAAAGGAACAAGAAAATTAAAGAAACAGAAATGTATTCCTATGAAGAATAGTCAAGCTTCTTGCAATTGGATTCATGTAAGCAACTTTTAAGAGAGATCTTAATTATCAGTGTGTCTGCCACCTCTTACTGTTTTATTCACTGCAGAGTTGCCTTTTTTTTTATCCTTATGAGAGTTAACATCTTCATTTTCCAAATGATAAAAACAACAACATTATTTGTACATTTTATGACACTGCAGACCTTCCGTCTGTCCTGGGTGTCACTGCCTGCATTCGTGCATCATCACATAATGAGGCATGTTTTAGGAGTTAAAATCTCTCTTTCCTCTTCATTATGCATGTGGCATGCAATGCAATTTACTACATAACAGATGTCATAGCTAAGTACCCAGGCTCATGTCATGATTCATTCATTTGAAGACAATCTGTTGCAGTAGAGTAGAGCTTTTCAAAAACTAGGTAAAATTTTGTGTTTGCCTGAGCACTCCAGATTTTGTGCTATACTGTGCTAAGTTGAATAAGCTGAAACATCAGATATAAGAAGACTTGTGCTGGTGCCTAGAATCCAGACTGGAAATTTGACATTTGAGTATGCATCTACTTCTTTGGGTTTTTACCTTACTTACCTAAAAAAAAAATCCTATTTCTAAGTTACAGTGCTTTTTTCCTTTAAAATTTTATCTTGATTCAACTCTTACTTCTCCAGACTCCTATAAAAATAAATTACACAGTTCAAAATTCACTGGTGCAGTTACTGGTAGAACTTTGGGGATCTTAAAAAATGAGAGTTTGATGTCTAGACAAATTTGGTGGAACATTATTATACCGCCCTTCTAAAGCTAGAAGAATTCATGGCAGGCAGTATTTTACATAAGATTGCCATTAAACATGGACTATCTTTAGGGGAAAAGGCAGAGAGTAATAAGTTATACAGGAATGAAGAATCAGCTGAATCTGAAGAGATACAGTTGCAAATGAGATAACTCAAATCATTATTAGGGTTAGAAATACAATAGTTCTATGAAAAGAGGAAATTTTAAAGGTCCTTACTAGGCACTGCATATTTAACCATTTAACCACTGGATCCAGTACTTCAGGCAGATGTTCAGAATTTATACTTGTTGGAACTTTGCAAATTTATGCAACAACAATAAAACAGTTCTGAAACTCTACAGATTATGTCACTTTTTTTTTGTTTTGTTTATAGTAAAACCAAAACCATTTCTATATAGAGGCTTAGTAGACAAAAGAGATGTGACTCACACAGACATTCCAAAAGGGATCACTTACCAGACTCTGACGTTGTTGCTGAATGTTGGAAAACTACAGCTGTTTCACTTGAGTGGATGAGAAAGCTTCTTTGGAAAAAGTGAAAATATGAGTCAGGTTTTTTTTAATTACTTTTAGCTTGATGATTAAGAAGCTTCATCCAGTAGCTGAAGCAAAGTGAGGTCCATGAAGTTATCTACTTACTTCCCCTGGTTCTTGAAAGGTACAACGTAAAACCCCAGCAGAAGAGTTTCTCACTGGGACCCCTTTGGAATCCTCTCCTGAGAATATAGAAATTGATTTCCCATCTGCATTTGAGGAAGCCTGATGGGAGATATCTTTCTTATGACTGTGCTGTCAACTGCCTTCTGCAAACATCCCTGATGATAGGATTTGGTGCCCACCAATACATAGTTTCAGCAAGAATGGGTCCAAATTAAAAAAAAGAATCTTATATATCAGATGGAGTTCTGGTTGTACAGACTTAATTAATATAAATAAAGATTTTTAACAGTCTTCTTCGGAAAACGGAATGTTATTCAGTGTTGAATTGTCAGACTGCGTATATAGCATTATCAAGAAAGACCTTTTTTATCAGTATTACTGATCTGCTGAACCTTCAAATTCCTTTGTGAAAAATTGTTATCCTGTTTCATTAGAATAGTTTTGATGCTGTGTTCAAGACAGATTAGGATGATACCTTAAGGGCCTGTTTTTTTCACCATTTGTATTATATTGCTTCAAAATAGATTTCTGACGAGCTCATTCCATGGTTTTCTATTTTACCTTATCTGCTCTTAGGGTAAAAGATGTCCAGGGAATGTGAAAATAATGAAAGTCTGCTGATAACACAGCAGGAAAAAAATCATCCCTTCTCACCTTTCCCACTAAAGCTGTAGTGAAGATTTTAAGCACAGTTGATAACGAAGAGAATTTCAGTTTTGTGGGAAGCTCTGGCCTGTCAGTGTTGCACTTCACTCTGCCTCAGAAAGAAACGTGAAGATGGAGAATTCCCCAATGGGACAGGACAATTGCTTTTGGAGGAAACCTGTGGGTGATGGGTGTATAGGGCCGGCAAGTGAGCAGCAGCAGGGTGGCCAGCAGGCACGTGGCCAGCGGCCAGGGAGTTGAGGAGCCCTGTGCCTGAGGATCAAGCTGCTCCATGCTGCCAGCCAGGTCATCCAGGTAGTGGGAGCAGATGTTTCAATTTCACTGACTCAGCGTTTTCAGACAAACAATGCTGTCAGAAGCCTTTCTCCCAGAGTATTTGACCAACTCTGATTTTTAAACAAGTCAGATGCACAAGATGTTTTTTGTTGCTGTCTCAAGCTGCTGCTAGAAACAGAAGAACTTAGCTATTTCTTCTGCTACTTTACAGCTAGGGGAGGATAGCCTCAGAAATCCCCTCTGAATTCTCACACCTGTGGCCTTGGGAAATGCTTGTCTACAGCTGGAGTAGGCTCAGGCTGGAAGCTGAGACACTGACACTAATGGTGATATGCCTTTTGCAGTATGGTTCCCTCTTCAATTCAGTTAAAAGAAGTCAAAGTTTGCTTTGTTTGTATACATCCTAAAGTGCCAGCATTGTAATGGTACGTACCCTGCTTACCTATAGAAGAATTACAAAATTCTTTGTATTTAGAGGTTGAAATAGTTTGGTTTTTTTTTTTTTTTTTGTTATTTTTTTTTTTCCCCCCTGGTTAATTCTTATGCAGAACTCACTGCTCTAAGTATTAATTTATTTTCCTACCCACCTTAAAATTTCCAGCTAAGAGAATTCTTGAAATAGATCAGTTTCCTCAGTGCTAAAGTATTTGGAAAGAAGGGTTTCTTCTCTGCCTGTTGACTTTTTGTGTTTATGACCTGGTGTGTTTCAGTGCAAATATAAACTACAATTCCTTAAGTTTCATTATTATCTGCATTCCTGATTTTAACAACAACCTTTACTAGTCATATAGATAGTTTCTTTAAGTGATATGTAATGTTAATACAGAAAGAATACTTCCTTTTAAAATAGTTATAAACAGTTTTGTTAAATGATATGATAGATATAACTTCTTCTTCTTCTTCTTCTTCTTCTTCTTCTTCTTCTTCTTCTTCTTCTTCTTCTTCTTCTTCTTCTTCTTCTTCTTCTTTTCTTCTTCTTCTTCTTCTTTTCTTCTTCTTCTTCTTCTTCTTCTTCTTCTTCTTCTTCTTCTTCTTCTTCTTCTTCTTCTTCTTCTTCTTCTTCTTCTTCTTCTTCTTCTTCTTCTTCTTCTTCTTCTTCTTCTTCTTCTTCTTCTTCTTCCTCTTCTTCTTCTTCCTCTTCTTCTTCTTCTCCTTCTTCTTCTTATTATTATTATTTTAGGTAATGCAAAGATTTATCTCTCTTGGGCTGTACTCCAACTTATTCTGTGTATATCAGGAAAGGAATATTGCTCCAGATGGAGACATATGTCCACATATGTCTATATGTGACACTGTCAAAAGAAGCTGGATGGCTGAAATATGTATAAGATTTCATTTAGTTTGGCAAACAGCATGAACAAAATTTGGAAGACTTTTGTTACTGGGATTCAGTTGTATGCCCTTATGAACTAACTTTGACTGTAGCATAAATAGCATAGTTTAAGAAAGTGGTTCATAGTTTGGGGTTAGTTTCTTCATGAATGTGAATTTCACCCTTTTGGTAAAAGAAAATATTCTTCTTTTCCTTGAAGGGAAATCTGTGTGAGAAGATAATCTAGCCTAGAAACAAGGGGAAAAAATTATCAGAATGTTCTAAAAGCAATCTGTAGTTACCTTATTTTAGGCTTCATTTCTTTTGTTAATGGAAAATTATTTTTTTGGGTGTAAAATCTTAGTGGCACATGAAGACATTTGACTCTAGCTCCAGGATTTTTATAAGAAACAGCCATAGATGAGAGGAATAAAAATGGTGAAGAAGAATAATATACTGAGATTATTATTTTTCAGTCCCTTTTAAAGCACTACTGCAAAGCTGTACTGAGCATTGTTGTTAGTAGACAATGGAGTGTAGGTAGAATGCAATTTCTCACTTCAGACACCCACTATGTGCCTTTGGCAGTAGAAATTAAACATCAGAATCTCAGAACTAGCATACTTAAAAAATATTTTTTTGTCTTTCACGTTACTTGCTACTCTCAGCTACCCATTGCTTCAGGCTATCTCACACTGTTGGTATATCTTCTTTTTAACCAGGGGAATTGCAAAAGCAGTATATGAGTCTACACCCAGCTGTATGATAAAGTACAGTAGTGATTTTTGATTGGATATTATTTGAAGGCATATGCAGTGTTGCTGTGTTAAAAGGAGGATGTATGGAGAGATAATTGATTCTTGTTTATACATACTGATTTTTTTCTTGCTGCATTTTGTATTTTGGACACACTGGCAGTGCCTCTGATTTTGGACCCTGTATTACCTTTAATTTTTCCAGTGATTGCTGCCATATCATTAACTCTGGAACAATTTCTTAATTTGCTGCTCTACTAAGGTGCACAGACTGCAGCATGATGACTTGCAAACTCAAGGGTAAATACAGCAAGAGATGTACAGCGTAGCAGCACTGAGCTATCTTCTTTGGACAATTTGACAGTGTGGAAAAAGTTCTTTGAAGATGTGATGATTGTAGTCGTCTGACAGTCTCCTTAGGGCTATACTACACACCTCCAAGAAACAAACATGCCCGCCCATCTAGCAAGAGCAGTTTGAAAGGGGAATTGTCGCCATCGTCCTATGAAAACTGTGAGGCTGTGGCATAGCAAGGGTGTGAGTGTATGAGGGTGAAGAGGGTGCAGAAGAGAGGACGGGTGAGGGAATTACGGAGTCATGAATTTTATGGCTAGATAATCCTTGCTCTGTGTGGATTTATTAGCCTCACCAGAGAGTTGCCTACCTATAAATCCTATTCCTCATTTCTCCCTCCTCTTTCTACAGGAGCCAGGGAGCTATAGTCTGTGTTAGACATGGAAATGCAGGCTGTCTGAGGGAAGGCAGCACATTGCAAATACAACCTTACATGTTGGTGAAATAAAAGCTCATAGTTTTTTTTTGTGTATGATAGATGAACAGTTGAAATCAATGAAGTGGAATAATTCCTAATCAAGACATTAGCACTTTTCCATATTAGATACAGTGTTGGCAGTATATCTTAAAATTTATAACTTATCTACATGAAATTTTTCAGAAAAAAAAGGGCATATTTTTATATTGACTGTTTTTAAAGCTTACTGTATTTTAGCACATTTTTTTCAGATTACCATTTTGATTAAGTTCCAACTGTTTTGGAATTGCCCTGTCTATGTTAGTGGAGAGTACAAGATCTTGTATGCCAATACAAGAGCTATTTGCACTACAAGGTGAAAAATTACAAAAAGGTTATTTCTAGAGGAAGCCTCTCTTCTAAAAAAATAGGAATTTAGTGGGTTAGTAATAACCTGGAATATATAGGAATTACGATGTCTGAATGTGTTTGTGGGATTTTTTTGTTTGTGTGTTTGTTTTTTTAATGTGAACTCATACTACTGCAGAAAAAAGTATTGTACCCAGTACCAGATATTTTCAATACAGTGTAAAGACAATTATTCTGAACAATCTGCATCACATAAATACGTCCAGAGTGTTGCTTTCAGGAAAAAATACAGAGGTGTGCCTCTGTAAAATGCATAACTTTATATCTGTGAGGGAAAAAGAAATCTCTGCAAAGTCCTCATGCTTCCCTGGAGAGCAGACTTATTCTGCAATACATAAATCAGAGAAACACTGTATAGTTACTGCAATAGCACGGTGGTTTTCAAAGTAATGAGGAGTTGCTACTACCTTTCTTAATAATGGCACATCGCTTTTCAACTCATCATTTTTTTTGTGTGTGTGTGTGTTTATATAAAAATACAGAAACATATAGAAAACATATATACATATATTGCAAAATATTTCACACTTCAGTATAATAAACAATTAATTACTATGTGGCATGTAATATAGGAATGTGTAGTTTGTGAAGTCATAAATTTATATCCCATTGTTCCTGCACCATCAAAGAAAATGATATGACAATATTGGACAATATCTCAGATCTGCAATCCACTTGTTCCCAGTGAAAAAACAAAACCAAAACCAATCTAAAGCTCACTTGAGAAAGCTAACAAACAAACCCTCAGACTAATGTAAATTTCTTGTCCTTAGTATTGTAATTGTCTAGCTCATGCAGACATCATGCTTCTTACACTGTCCCTGTTGGGTAGATATGGGCCCCTTCTCTCTGTATCACAGGTTCCATAAACTGTAGTTTAGATGTAAACTGGAGGTTACATCAGTGAGATTTCAGTTGCTCAACCAGGCGTCATTGAACATTTTCATGCTGTGTTAAGTTAATGGTGAATATTTATCTGTCCATGTGTTTGGATTTCTCTCAGTACCGATACCTTTGTATACCTCTGTGGTTTTGAGTTTATGTGTGCATGTGTATATACACATACATATAAATAATTGTCTCCATACATTACATATTTATGTAAGTGCAGGCTATTTTCTATAGTAATAAGGAAATGTATATATTGGAACAATGAAAAGGATATCCATTTACGTGGATAAAAAACCTGGGAAGCTATCAAATTGTCTGGAGCACATGTATGAGGAAATGTCTGTGTAACAACAAATGAGAAAACCTCCTTTTGAAAAGTGAGAATAATGTTTACTTTCATTAAAGAAATAGAGTATGAAATGTATATGTTCTGCCTTAACTTAGTCTGTCTAATCTTTTTGTTGAGATGCTCCTACTTAACGAGCTTGATAGAATGAGTACATCAAATATTTAAACCTATCTATTCACTTGATTGTCATAAACACTTGGTAAAAACACAGTACTTTCTTAGCCTTGTACTAACAGAGAAGGGCATCTCTGTCTCCTTCTCATTCTTCTGCCCTTTTGCTTTTGCTTTTGCTTTTGCTTTTGCTTTCTCTCTGTCTTTCTTTGTCTTCCTGTAAATGTGCTTTCCAGCACAGCTGCTGACAGTATGTCTTTTTTTTGTGTGTGCTTCTGGGCAGCAGTCTGTTGTCTGCTGATGATTTTATTCCTTGAAGGGATACAGACAGAAACTTAAGGTATGAAAATAATAAAAAATCTCCCCAAATGTTAAACCTCTCAAGTATTTTTCTTCTCTTCAGTTCCACTATGTTTTCAGCTAAAAAAACCCCACCCCAAACAAAAAAAATCTCACAACTCCCAAACCTCCAAAACCTAAGTGTATTTTTATACTCTATATCCAACTTGGAAAACACCAAATTCAACTCTAACCATTATCTGACTTATTCCTACAGTTATCTGACTGACAATATCTGCTCCGTATAACACATGTTTAGCAGTTGGCACATTCAACTGATTAAATGCACATTAAATGGACAATCATCTTGAATAATAATTTGAGAAACCAGGAAATGGCTTGAATACAGTAGGTTGAAAAAAGAGGGAAAATGAAGAGCTAAAATAACTAATTTTTTCTCTTCAGGTATGAAAAGGGAACATACCTTGATTATCACGGTCATTTTCACCTTTTTTCTCTCCTTCATTTTGGAATTCCCTCCACTCATTCACTTTTCCCCTATTAAAAAGTAGATGGGGAAATGGTAACTAAAAGCATGAAGAAAAGAGGGGACAAAAGGAAAAATGACTTAAAAAATGGGGAAAATGAAGGCATGTTCTGTTACATATTTTCACATTTAGTGGAAAATCTACTTGGAAAGCTTCAGAAAGAACTTTTCTCTGAAAAGAGAGTTTCATTCAAAAAGTTGCAGCTAGCCATCCGTTGGCAGAGCGCAACAGACAGGTCTGTGATGCTGTGCTGTGATAAGGCAATCTTAGCTGACTACCATCTGTCCGTCTTGTGAACTTTTTTGAACCACTAATCCATCTGATTGAATATCAGAGTGCGCCATGCGGAGCAGGGTTTGTTAATGTGGGCTCCCCTCTGTTGCACGGTTAGGAAGGTATTTATTATTGTTAAGTCCCACATAAGCAATTGGCTGCTAGTTGTTAACAAAATCTTGTTTGCAAAATGATGGATTGGGAAAATGTGACAGTATCCTCTGTCTGAAATGCAATAGGTTCAGTTGCAAATGTAGCACTGTTCATTAAAGTTTTCTGGGCTATGAAATTCATGTGATCTAATGTGAAAACATGTGCTATTGTTAGCTTGAGTGTTATAGGTAGACATACTTATTTTCAAGTGTGCCAAAGCACTTTTTAGTCATACAAATAGGTGTTCTGTAGGATTCAGCAATACTTTCAAATGAAATTAAGTTTACTTTAATTGTCTTGCAGCCAAAACTCTAAACTTATTCTTCTACATTGAGCTGGTATTAGATCATCTCACAAAAGCCTTGACAGTAGTAGTCGCTAGGCTGTCTCTCAGCTCTGCATGACCTGCATCTTTAATTGGTTTGGGAAATGAAAAGTGGCTGCAGCCCCCGCTAAGTGAGGAAATTCACAGAGAGCATAAAATACCTGTGCTGTGGGGCCTACACTGATCCAAGATGGCTGGGAGGGCCTGTGTGTAAATTACCTTTCTTGCAACATTTGCCACAATCAGACAGAGTGATGCTGAATCTCCACTAGTGTAAGTTACAAGGAGTGACAGGCGGGCAGCTCTGTAAGTGCTGCAGGACTTCCTAATGGTCTCCTTCCCTGCTCTGAAACAGCTTGGGTTTAATATCAGGGCATATAGATGGGTGGACGCCTTCACATATATTTGGAAAACAGGAAAGTAAGATGAAAAATTGCTGATTGTCTAGTTTTTGCTTTTAAAAGGGTTTCTTGGAGGAAAAAGGATGAAGTTACTGAAATTTCCATTCCGTTTTGTAATTCTAGTTAAATGACAGATATTCAGAGATATTTTTTTCTTTTTTTCTGAACTCAGAAAATGAACAAAACCAATAAAATCAAGTTGAAGATCAGGTTGGGTGCTTACATTTTTGTCACATTTAGTTTTATGGATATGTAGTGGTGATGGATTGACCTTGGCTGGTTTCCCAATGCCCCCACCCACCTGCTATCTCAGTCCCCCTCCTTATGAGGACAGGTGGAGGAAATAAGATGAAAAAGGCCCATGGGTCAAGACAAGTGCGTGGAGATCACTCACCAGTTATTGCCATGGGCAACATAGACTTGACTTGGAGAAAATTGATTACATTTATTGCTGATTAAAAGAGATTTGGATGGTGAGAAACGAAGGCAAATATTGAAACACCTCTCTCCCTCTACCCTTCCTTCTTCCAAGGCTCTACTTCACTCATTCTTTCGTTCCTGACTCCTTCACCTTTCCCCACCACCCCCAGTAGCACACGGGGATGAGCAATGGGGGCAGGGGACAGTCCATAACAGTTCCTTTCTGCTGCTCCTTCCTCTTCACACTGTTCCTCCACCCCAGTGTGGATCTTCTCCAGGGACTGCAGGGGAACCTCCACCTGGAGCACCTCATCTCCTCCTTCTTCTCTAACATTGATGTCTGCAAGTCTATTTCTCAGACTTATTTCCATCACCCCTCTAACATGCTGCCAGGCAGCACTTTTACCCCTTTCCTAAAGACACCCGCTGGTAGCACTGCCTAGGCTCAGCAGTGCCCTGAGGTGGGTCTGTTGGAGCCAGCTGGAGGTATTGAAGGATGTGAAGTATCTTAAAGAAAAATCTCATTTTCAAGGGATGATGCACTTTGCAGCGCAAGGACAAAGGATTTGGTTTCTGTTCTAATTTTGGGAGAGAAAATGCACTTTTTGAAAAACAGTATTTATGGTGAAAAGTGATCAAAAGGTTGGAATTGCATGCTTATTTGCAATGCTTATGTACCATTACTGCTAAGGTGAAAAACGGAAATTAAGACTCTGAGCATATTCAGCAGTGGATCAGGAAGATATCAGTCATGTTGTATGTTAATGCTTGCTAGCAAATCAGAGATTTTTTTTAATCAACAATTTAAGACTAAATATTTTAGTAACAAAGCAGGAAGTTTAAAAGTAAAATCAGCGTTTTGTTAAAGATTTTTGGTTTTATCTTGATCCTGTGCATATGTAAAAAGAGAAATGGTTGCCATGTTTCCAATGATGTGCACGAAAGAGTATAGTTTGCAAATTGAGATGATAGTCATACGCTTTTTGTGTTCCTTCCACCCACAGTTTTATCCTTTTTGGACACAGTAGTGTTTTCACAAGAAGATAGAGTAGACTGCATGCCAGATTAACATTTTGCAGTCTTTGACTCTTACCCTGCTTCAGCTCCTGCCATTGGCAAAAGGTTTGTTGAATGAAATGAGACTAGTATCTGATTTTTTTTTTGATTGATTTGTGAACATTATGCCCTTACAGATTGCTTTTCTTTAAAGTCTCTGCTAGAATGAGTTAAGGGGAGGAAATTGTAGGGAGAACGGTATTGTTTCTCCCTCTTAGAAAGAGCAGTAGGCCAGCTTCCAGCTCCACTAGACTACACAGGTAAACTAAACCATTCATATATTGTGGTTCCTGTTTTCATCAGCTCATGGTTCCTTGCGAGTTCATGTATTTTGACTGTAGAGTTTACATGAAAAACATTCCAGTGCAGTCGAGCCTTTGGACCATTTCCCTGCTGCCATGTGAGAGATAGCACAGTTTAAAAACGGAGCCATAGAAAACAAAGTGTGGGAGTGTTTAAATTTTATAAAGATATCTAAGAAAGAGATATGCTTATCATTTCAATAATCCTTTATTGGAGAGGCAAATACTTCATTCTCTGTCAGATACATCACCTATCAACATTTTAAAAAAATCCAACCCCAGCATTAAAGTGATATTTCTAAAATAAAGAATGAAGCATGAATAGAAATGTATGGTTTGTATAAATTAAAATGCACCTTTATATGTTCCACTTCACGGAGGATTTGTAGGACCTGGCATACATCAGGTCTTGGTCGAATGACATGCAAATATCAAAGTATTAAAACAAACATTGTCTTGTCTTGTCTTGTAGCTTGAGACAGTGTTTTTGTCTTTTTTCTTGGGAGAAGAATTATCCTGTTGCTCCTGCTGGGAATTATAATGTACTGATGCTGCAGACCTGGCATGCTGTTTTCTTTTCTAGCAGAATTACTACTGTAATCTCTATTACCTTGTATTTGCTCATATTGCTCACAGTGTATCAGATACTGTGCAACATAAAACCACTGCTTCTACACACTGAAAAAGAAATATGAAGAGTGGAGGAGGAGGGAGCACATAATTAAAGGGATGATCTCCCAGTAATGACACCATTATTTTACATCTTGACAGTTTGTATATATATTTTCATGTAGCTTTAACTTTGTATTTATGCAGAAGGACAGGTAGGAAGATCAATACATGTTACAAAGATATTGTTGTAGGTGTCTTAGCTCTTTTAGAGCTTTGAGAGAGGAATGGCTTAGAGAGGTCACTCCACAAATGTTCAAAACAACGTAGTTCATCTATTGAACCAGAAATTTAGTATACCACCCCTGAAAGATGGGAAAAAAGAGGAGTGGATTTTCAGACTTTCCCTTTAACTCTTCAGCAGAACTGCTTACAGATGGTACACAAAACATTTGGCTATTGTTACTGATAGGCCTTAATTGCTAGGAAATACATATTTAAATAGCTCATATTTTAGAACACTTGAGAGATCACAGGACTTTAAACAGCTTCCACTTCAGATTAAGATGTCAGCAGTAGCAAAGCTAGCAAAGTGTGATGTGAAATATTCCATATGCTAGACTGAAATAATCACAATTGAAAGCCATTACATAATCAGAGCTGCTTTGGCTGGAGTTGACTGACAGTGCTTACTATTCAATTAAGAAGCATGTTATTGGGCTCAGATGCTGATGCAAATCTAAAAGAAAGCTTAATTTGTTTGACCCTTGTAACCCACTAGCTTTGATTTTATTTGAGACTGTGCCTAATGCATTTTATATATGCAAGGAACACATTATTTCATCATAAGAAGGAGATTTTCAGTTGCTAGTCTAAAACCCTACTTAAGTTTCGTTAGCATAATGATTTATTTAAAAAAGAAAGAAAGAAAGAAAGAAACGAAACAGGCTTAGAGAACCTTTAACCTTCATTTAATCTTTTTTTATTTGCTAACCTAAACAGGAACTAATCATTGGTGCAAAGGATTAACAGACACGGGAGACCAGATTATACGTTTTTAAGTTTTGCTTTTGAGTCTTGAGGGAATCCTGTAGTGTGGAATTGGATTAACCTTTCTGGTACTTTTTGTAATAACCCAAAAGCTACAGTATAAGGCTTATTCTCCTGACAATCAGCATAGTTGCTTTTATTACTATGTAGATTCTATACTTATATACGTGAAGATATATGTTATCAAACACAACGTGAACAATGAGGAATATTCAGAGTTTGCAGTGAATATTCATCTTTTGTCTATAAATTAGTCACAGTATTTATGAATGATGTCCAGATACCAAAATATGTCAGTACTAGCAACACTGATAGGATTTGAGTGATCATTCATACTTCGTCAATGAACTTTGCTTAATCAGGTTTGTGTATGATCTATCTGAGTGAATATGATTGCTTATAAATTTCATTCTTTCTCTTATTAGTCTGGGTTTCCTTACTTTATCTCAAAGCAGCTGGCACTAACTTAGCTGGAACTCATGTTTTTAAAAAAATATATTCTCGTTCAATTTTAAAAGTGTAAGAAAATTCAGAGCAGTTACACTTGGGATGAATCTGAAGTCTGAGACATGAGTTTACATAGTCTGTGTGAAAAGTTGTGCCCTTATTCTGATACCAGCAACCTTCATCCATTGAATTGATAGAACAGAGAGGGACAAAAGTAACATTGAAGATTGCATTCCCCAGCACAACCAAATTTTGCTGATGTAATTAAAACTGGTGAATATCCAGATTTACCCTAGGCATGCCCCCTCCTTTTCCTTCTGGAAATTTTATTTGGATAAAAAACCACAACAATAAAAAAAAGGAATTTTATTGTTCTTAAAACCTGGACAAATCCAGCAGTCTGTAGCTTACATGGCTGTCACCATAGGACTTTGGGCATAATCCATCTTGTCCCGTGTGGAAGATATCAGAGAGACTTGCATGTAAGCTGCTTATACTTGGATGGGCTAAGACCATCATTTTTCAGCCCTTGCTGCACAGTGATGCAGCTACACAGTGTGAAGAGTTTAGAGCATAGTCCTATTCTCCTTGAGTATTCACCTTCAAATTAAAACAATATGGATATTACGAGTTTATTTTACCTTGTCATTGTGTAGCATCATGTTGCGTTTTTGTTACTACTCAGTTAAGACATTTTCTAGCTTTTTCATGTGCTTTCTAAATTTTTTCAACTTTTTCATGCATGACGTTCTTTCTCACATTTTTAAAAACTGTACTCCTTAAAAATAGGTGTAAAAATGATATAGAAAAACCAACAGACTGTCATAACAGTGAAAATCATATTTCAAACTATTTGCAGAAATCTCCTATACTGTACTTAAAGGGAAGAGTTACAAAGGAATCAATGTCAATTAACTAGGTAATGCCTAGCATTTTTTTCATTTGCTAACTCTCTCAAGATAAAGCATAACCAAACCCCAAGTGTATGTTCTAATAAATGGATTTGAGGGAGCTTTATGCTTTCCTGTGATATTTTAAAAATCCACAATTTATACACAAATTTGAAAAATCCCTTTACCTCTAATTAGCGTTTGGCTGTCTGTGACATGAAAAATTGCATTCAAATGACACAAGCTTATTTATCAGATTATTTTTGTGTGCCATAAATTGCACAATGGCTGGTGGAAAGCTGCAATATTAGCCCTGGGAAGGAATATAGTAAGTCTCATTCTCAGACAGACATTTCAAATGACATTTAACAGAATCTCCCAGTGCATTTACTAAACTCAGCTAAATAGTAGGCTTAGTGTATTATGTTTTTGTGCATGGAAACAAGGAGAATTGTTTCATTTTAATAAACTTTGAAAGAAAGACTACTTTCTTCTGTCAGAAACAAAGTAAAAATGTACTTAGCTTGACATTTTAACACATAGGTTTCTCTTACATTTAGCAGCTGTTTCTAGTCTACGATACCTTCCATATAGTGACATTGTCAAGATAAACCACGGCATTTGCTTCCCAAAGGAGATTCTATCTTCAGATTGCTCTTGAAGTGACACGGAGATATGTAGAAGAAAGCTCCGCTAAGGCCAGCAAGATCCTTACAAAAGTGTTGCATAATGTTATATGTACAAGTTCTATGTTCAGTGAGTTTTGTTTATAAAATATTTATGAAGAAATGAAAGAAGAAAAAATACTAGCAGCTTCCAGGGGGAGTTTATGCAGGCAGAACTCCCACTGTTTCCAGTGGGGATTTTCCCTGCTTGTGGTCTTATCTAATAGCCATTGATATTAACGGGAGTCATTCCTTAGATTTTAATGGGCTTTGGATCATGGATTTTGGTCCTAATAGGGCCTGGGCTGTATTTAAACATAGTCATACATGTTTTATATAGGAAAAAATGACCAGCCAAGTTTGTTTCCTGACTTATTTTCAAGTATCAGTCTTTGTAATAGCTGTCTATGCTCGAGCATATTGTTCAGGTAAATGAAGGGGCATTTTTCCTCTATCTCTTCTCAATTCTGGCAAAATAAGGACACAAGATGCATTAGCATTTGGTAGGTATGTCTTTCTGGAAACTTTTTGCTAATTTTCTTTGATTCACTAGAGTTTACATAGAGCGAACTGTAGCAGAGTTCAGTGGGAATTTACTGTAGCTTGAATGAGTTAGAAATGGATCAAAAAGCCTTCTCTGATCTGTTAGATAGTCTAGTGACTACTGATTTATAAAGATTTTCATTACCTTCTCAGCTAATCCGCTAAGTTGACTATCTATTTCAAGCAGAATCCAGGTGGATTTTGTCCATAACAAAGCTATTCTGAACACACCATATCATTCAAATACTGTATTAGTTAGTGCCTGAATAGAAATTAAATCTATAGTGAGTCCTCCTAGCCTAACATCAAAGATGATTGAATAAGTGAAAATCCTGCACCGATACTGTGTAAAAATGAAAGCTTTCAGGGGTTTTGTTTCGGCTGGGGGGTTTAGAAGAGTTTAACAATTTCATACTAATTTGAAGTATTTGACTGCATCACTAGCTCATCTGAGTTATCCATGAGTAGTGTTTCATGAATATATGAATATCTGATATATTGCAGATTCCTGGAAAACAAAATAACTTTGACATATGCAAAACCCTTCTTCAGAGTCCATGTGACTAGTCAGTGTATGCTGCAAGATGATAATGGAAGAGCAAGGGGTTAGTAATTCCAGTGAAAAACAACAACTCTCTTCTCCATGAGGTTCTTAGAAGACTGTTAACTGTCAATTAGCATTAAGATGAAATGCCAAAGGCACCTGTTGTGATATGTTGGAATCCACTTTGTGCAGAAATAAAAATGCGAGCCAGATCCTTGGTCCATTCTGCTGTAGAACTGAGAGCAGTTGGATGCTTGGCATATAAGCCGAAGAAATTTTAACAGCACGTAGCCATAAAACTGTTCAGCATTTGGTCTCAGGTGTCTCCAAGGCAATTTCATTTGCCTTGTGGCATTTAGCCATCCATTGAAAAAAAAAAAAAGAACTAAAAGAAGCTAATGTTACCATATTCTGAGGATTCGATGGCTAAGTCAGGTTTCTAGTTGTTTGAGAATGATCTTCTCCAAGGGGAAATAAAAGCATTTAAGAAAAGATTCATTTTAAGGAGGAATCTTCTGCTGCTTGTTATAGCTTGTGAATTTCATTATTTGCAATATTTGCTAGTGCTGGATCATCTGTGTGCTTAGAAACATTTAATATCTCTTCGTATATTTTTGCATTTGTATCAAGATAGTAAATCATCAGTCTCACAATACAACATACATAATAACATGAGACAAAGTTTGTTTTTCTGAGATGGAGTGAGTAGGAGTTAGTGTGTAGTAATAGCATCTTATAGAATAAATTGTTCTGGTGACTTGTTCAAGGCTTTGCTTTTGGCATGTAATCAAAGCCTGTGAGCTTGATTAGTGCTATTAACAGTTCTGGCCTACTATTCTACCTGCCATAAAGCACAAGCACATCTGGAAATGAACGGCACTTTTTCCTGTTGAAGTTTGTGCATTGACAAGCTTCTTTGCTCACGTACATGCAAGATTTACTGTACTTCTGGACCAGCGTATTTTAAAGTTTCAATAATGAAAGAAAACAAAAGTGTGATGACAGAGGCTTGAGGTTCTCTCCCCCAAGATATTTCTCTCAAAAGAGGGAACTTTTATACCTCTTTAGCACATTGAAAACTGTGCCAAAAATATGCTACACTATAGGAAGGACTAGGCAAGGTGACCATGTCAGCTACTCTCTTGCAAAGGTCTGCTGAGATACAGAGCAGAAATGGAAAAACAAGCCAGCTAGGACTGTAAGAAAATACTGTGTGTCCCAGCCTTCATAGTTTGACTGGTAAAGTGGACAAATCAAAGAAACTTAGACATCGATATTTTCTACTTAGTGCTCAGCAGAAATCTCTATTTGAAATGAAAATCCCGTTTATTTTGAGCAATGCTAGAACTGGACTTAGTTTATATTGGCAGACGGAGCGTGGAGGAGAAAAGATTATGTGGGTTTGACTCAAATGAGAGTTGACTACTGCATATGCAGTTCTGGGTGTCAAAAGAGGACATTCTCATGCAGGTTCATTATGATAAAAAAAAAGAAATGGTAAAATTAGAGCGTCTTCCTATTCCCTTAACTTCATTGGCCTGCAAAGAAAGCATCATGGGTGATCCAGGAAGAATCTTACTTTAGCTGGAATATTCTTGCTTCTCTGAGATGGTTCAGGCTTCCACATGGCACAGAAACTAGACCTTAGCCTGGCTGTATTTTAATTTCATCCTGTATAAAATGTAAATAATATCTGTTTAAAGTGTTCTCAGATGAAAAGTGCTGTATAAAGGAAAACACAGGAAAAATATTATAGCTATGGTTTAAATTGAAAAGAAACTTGTATAATGAAATGGGAAACTCAATATTCCTTGTAAAAATAATGAATTGAGTATGTCCTAGCAGAAACCGAAAAAATCTCTGAGTTTTCTTTCATCATTCAGGTCTTGCTGGTTACCATCTCCTGTTCATAGCTGTACTAAATACCTATTCAACAGCTACAGTAATGGACTAAAATCACTTTGCCAGCTGAAAACCTCTTTTGAATTTGTGAATCTGACTTTCTTCTCTCCCTCAAAATTGTTGAAGTGAAGGAAAGAAATTGATGCTCTTTTTGAATCTTGCCCAGTATCTTCTCAGTCTCCTTGATGAATCCCATTATCTGGAAAGCGACCTTTACAGTTCATATCTCTTTCGTGCCTAATGCAGTTATTCTCCATTCTGTTATAATGAAAGTATTACATGGATAACTGTAGAGCATTATCTTCCAGAAGGAGAACTAATTTGGGAAAGAAATGAAGTACTTCAACATAAAACCTGATTTCTTTTTTTTAACCTTGTGGGTACCTGAGAGTGAGGGTTGAGCAAGATCATAGACATGGTAAATACACCGAACTACCTACTTATTGTAAAAGGTGATTTCCATTTCAGAATTTATGGACAGCTGAATCAATTCCTCTCTTCAATTACAATACTTGGATGAATAGATTGTGCTGCTGGACATACTGAAAATAGACCAGTTTGATTTTTTTAAGTATATAACTATGCAGGTTATACCGTATACACATTTTCCTCAGCTGTATGTTTCTTGACATGATATTTTTGCTTTTGTGAACAGCGTTAAAGAAACTAGTACCTGCTGTAATTATTAATTTTATAGCTTTTTTAGTTTCAGATTGCTTTGAAGTAGCTATGCAGTACAGTGTAATTTGTTCCATAAAAAGCTGTGAATGAGGTAAAACTTGGGCTGTGCAGGTTTGTGCTAGCAGAGCTGGTAAGTTTTAGCTTGACTTTAGCTGCTGGCTTAGGACAGATGAGATTGTGTCCTGCTTCTCATGTGATTTATTCCTCTCTGAAGGTAATTATTAATGTCCAGTAATTTCTAGGGAGGGATGGGTCATTACCAATTAACATAAGTATGCAGGAAAGCATGAGTGTTGCACAGAATACGCAATTATGTCAAGTCAAATCATATGAGATCCTCTCATGCTGTGAATGATGTGGCTCATACTTTGCTGAATAATCATTTTCTTCCTCTTTTTGCCTTAGAATGGGGCTTGGCTAAAGGTAAAGTAAAACTGTCAGATTTTAACATTTGAAAAAAATCTAGTTGATCCATGCTCTTGTTTTGACTTTACCATCTTAGGCACAAGATACTCACTGTTAATTGCTAAAATGGTAGCATTAACTGCCCAGAAGTTTGGGTTTCTCAGAAGCTAATAAAAGAAGTCAGGGAAGAGATTTCAACAGGCACAGAGAAGTTGAGGTAATCAAAGATTGATGCTCTGGCATGTATCAAAAACGGCTGTGGCATTTCTCAAACCCACATTAGCACCAACAAGCCAATGTGGACTCTGTTTTTTTCTGATAACATGGTAAAAGAGATCAAGAAATGAAAATAACAATGATTCAGATTTAACAGAAATAAACTAAAAGAAACAGTGCAGACAGCCACTCAATAGGAGACAAGGCTGTGCAAGACACTATTTTTTTTGAAAATCACTATTTCACTGTAGTTTGTGAAAGGCCGCAGAATAAAAAAAATGGATACACTGACATGTCTGCATGGAAAAATCTTTTGAAACCTGTCAGGTTTCTGCTTATAATGTTCTGTAGAGAATCATTTGTTTATTGGTAGAGCATATTGAATCTTGCAATCTGCTGCTATGGCTAATTTCAACAGCTAGAAAAAAGGGCTCACAAGCTCTCTGTGAGACTGTCATGCTGTTGCTTGCAGCAACAACACTGTACATTTGAAAAGAAGGAAGCATCAAGTTGATATTGTAAAATGCCTATAAATGGTATTTTATGCATTGTAGGACTGTGTAAATAATTAATGTTTTTGTTTTTTTTGGCAACCAAAGCAAGAATTAAAACAAAATAATTTGTGTTTGTCTCATCAAAATGTTCCATTCAATAGGAAAGTAAAAATTTTATTTGCAGACATTTGGAAAGAAAAGGAGATGAAAGGGTAGTTTTAAAACAGTGCCTGAAAATGCAGCATCCTTTCTGCTGAGACCCCTGTCTTTAGGGCTCTTAGCCAGGTTGCTGGAGAGCCAAGTTCCCTCTGCCTGAGCAGACTTGAACTCCCCAAAGAGCACCCTAGCAGCCAGGCCGTTGCATAGTCTGCACCAATGGTAGTCTCCATCTTTTCTGCTGGTGATTTTCTCCTTGGCATAAATAATAAACCCATGGGATAGCTGCAATCCTCTCTGAAGTGATATGCTCCCCGGTGAAAAAGCAAGAGGAGAAGAGAGACTGAAAGAGATGTTTTCTCAGCAGTAAATTGTGTTCTGGGAAGGACTCGCTCTTCCACAAGTGGAGAGGAGGGCAGAGCGTTACCCTAGCAGTTCAGGCACTATTCAGCACAGCATGAAGCTGTTGTGGTTTAGCCTGGATGGCAACACCACACAGCCACTTGCTCACCCTTGAGGGATGGGGAAGAGAATTAAAGGCAAAAGGGAAAGAGACCTGTGCGTTGAGATAAGAACAATATAATAATAACAATAAAAAACCCCAATGAATATATATGAGTGTATAATGGTAATATTATATACAAACAAGCGATGAATAGTGTAAATGCTCATCACTCAGTGACCAATGCCTGTTCTGTCCCAACAAACGATTCTGAAACAGGTGAGAGGCTCGAAAAGAGAGTCAGAGAGAGAGAGCAC
This sequence comes from Tauraco erythrolophus, assembly GCF_009769465.1. Lineage (NCBI taxonomy): Eukaryota > Metazoa > Chordata > Aves > Musophagiformes > Musophagidae > Tauraco > Tauraco erythrolophus. The sequence continues at coordinate 67,670,179 of NC_141496.1, forward strand.
TCTGAGAATATGAGAGAGCGAGCCCCTAGAAGAGCAAAACCCCTTCTTTCTGGTCAACCCTCATCTGTATTCTGGGCATGATGTTGCGTGATAAGGAATACTCCATTGACTAATCTAGCCCTCTGTTGTGGGTTAGGCCAATCCGGCAACTTAACCCCATGCGGCTCTCCCACTCCAGTAAAATGGAGAGGAGAAAAATGTAATAAAAGAGCTGAGGGTCGAGACAGGAACGGAGGAGCACCCACCAACCACAGTCCCGGGCAAAAGAGGCTCAGTTTTCTTAAAGCAAAACTATTTATTAAACAGCTACCTAGAAAGATAAAAGCAAACAAAAACGGTTACTTGAGAGGATAACAAGAAAACAAGGCCAGATCTTAAAATCAACACCACTCCCCCCCTTTGCCTTTTCTTCCCGGCTCTACCTCCATCCCCCAGCGGCGCAGGGGGCAGGGAATGGGTGAGTGCAGGTCGGTTCTTTCCATGTTGTTACTGCTGCTTCTCTTAAAGGAGAAGGAGTCCTTACACCATTGTCTCTTGCTCCAGTGGATCTCCTACTCATGGCGAAAGCATGAATCCTACCCAATGGGAGGCAATCCTTCCCCAACAGATTGCCCCGAGTGTGGGCTTTACCACAGTCTCGGGTTCTGAGGAAGCTGTTGCCACTCGCTCTGGCGTGGGTCGTCATAGAGACTTTAAATGCGTCTCCGTACAGACTTTAGATGCGTAAATGCATAAATGCGTAAATGTGCCTCGACTTGTGCCCAGGATTCACAATAGTCTCAGGCTCAGGCATCTCCTTTCACAAAGCACCTCCCCATCGGCAGGGATTGTCCCACGAACTCTAGATGCGTACCGTACTCAGGCTCTGGCATCTCTTCTCGACGTGGATCCTCCACGGGCTGCGAGTGGGTCTCTGCTTGCTCCACCGAGGACTGGTTGCAAAGGGGCCACTTGCAAGGGGGACTCAACCGCGGCACACGTTTTTCCGTTCCATCTTCACTGACCTGGGTGATCTGTGTGGCCATTTCTCAGATCTCAGTCTTTTCTGGGTGAACTTGGCCCAGTGGCCACCCCGGGAGCAGAGCTCTCCCCGAATTCCCCAAGCGTCTCTGTCGGGGCCATCCTCGATGAGGGGGGCACCTCCTGGCCGGGCACTGGGGAGCGGCGGCCACGCCCCCCTCCCTTCTCCTCGCTCCTGGGCACCGGCACACCTTTCCGGTTCCTTTGTCCGACGTAAATAGGGCAATTCGCAGAGGCGCCGATTGGCTCAAGCCCCGAGGGGGATGGGAGTCCGGTCTGATGGGCAGCTTCTGCCACCCGGACCTCCCTCCCCACTTCAAACCATGACACCCTCCATTCCAAGTCTAAGTTAAGGTCGTAAGGGGAGCTGTGGACCTTTTGTTCCAGCTATGCTTCCTTCCAGCCTTTTGTGCTACTGCACACTGGCAAGAACATGGCAAGCTGTCCTTGAGGTCTCAGTGTCAACTGTAAACATCAGTGCATTATCAACATTCTTCTCATAATAAATCCCAGACTAAAACCAAAACACAGAGCTCTTCTAGTTGCTAAAAAGAAAAACTAACTCTGTCCCAGCTGAAACCAGGACAGAAGCTTGGATCAGGTCACCACAAGTCAAAGAGGAAAATGAATTTTGGTAGTGCCTCACAGGCAAAGGTCTATACTACTGAGTTTCTTTGTCAATGCAGCAGTGAAGCTTCTTCTTCAGGATGCTGGTTCCACCATTCACTTCTGTTTCTCAATTAGAACAGGTTGATGAATTTACAAATATATTGTTATATCCAAAATATTTTTTTAGTTCCTAACTGACTCAGTAGAAAAATAAGCAATTACCTTGCATCCTTTTGTTTAGGACAAGAGGAAATGGCCTCAAGTTGCATCAGGGAACGTTTAGATTGGACATGAGGAAAAGTTTCTTGACCAAAAGGGTTGTCATGCACTGGACAGGGAAGTGGCTATCCAGGGAAGTGGCTGAGTCATCATCCTTGGACATATTTAAAAGACATGTAAACGTGGTGCCTAGGGACATGGTTTAGTGGTGGACTTGGCAGCATTAGGTTACCAGTTGAACTGATGATCTTTAAGATCTCTTCCAACCTAAATGATTCTATGATTCTACCATACCAAGTAAGGACTTATTAGCTGCCAGAGGAGACCACACATTGTTTTGGAGTGCTTGTGTCTTCTGCTTTCACACAGGAATTTTGCAGATTCTCCGCATTGTCTCATAGTCACTCTGAGATACCATCTTAACTCTGTAACAAGAAGTGTGTGACAAAGCAGAGTTGGGAACTGCTAGTGCTGCCATCTCTGCAGCATTCTACTTCATGTTACCCTGTCATGCAATGTGACTTTTTCCCTCCCATAATGTCATGGTTTGATGTGGAGGGGGGGGTGGTTCTGGTGGCAGGAGAGGGATTTTGCTCCCTGCGACCTCCCCGGTTTTGGATCCGGGTTAGGCTTAGTTCTGGCCACCGGATCAGACTGCCATCCCCCTCGGGGTTGAGCCAATAGGGCGCCTCTGCGAATTGCCCTATTTAAGTCAGGACAAGGGAACCGGAAAAGGTGCTTCACCCAGGATCGACCAGAGAAGGGAGGAGGGCACTGCCCCCGCTCCCTGGCTCCCGGCCGGGCGGCTGCCTGCGTCGGGCCGGCGCCGCCCACGGAGGATGGCGGCGGCGGAGCCAGCTGGGGAACTCGGGGGCACCCCACTCCCAGGGTGCCCACTGGGCTGAGTTCACCTGGAGAGGACTGAGATCTGAGAGAAACAGCTGCATCGACAGCAGGTCAGTGAGGATGGAGCGGGAGGAGGTGTGCCGGAGCCGAGTTTCCCCTGCGGCTGATGGTGAGATAGCAGGCTGCCCCCCTGCAACCAGGACGGCCTCGGTGGAGCAGAGACCCACTCACAGCCCGTGGGGAGAAGATGCCTGAGCCCGAGGATGGTCGTGTTGGGGGCACGGCAAGGCAGAAAGGCATCTGGAGTCTTCGTGACGACCCACGCCGGAGCGAGTGGCTACAGCTCCCTAAGTACCCGAGACTGTGGTATAGCCCACACCGGAGCAATCTGTGGGGAAGGATTGTTTCCAGTGGGCTGGACTCACGTTGGAGAAATTTGTGGATTTTTCCTCGTGGGTAGGGGATCCATTGGAGCAGGGGAAAAGGGTGTAAGGACTCCTTCTCCTTTAAGAAAGAAGCAGCAGTAACAGCACGGAATGAACTGACCTGCACTCCCCCAGTCCCTGCCCCCTGTGCTGCTGGGGGGAGGAGGTAGAGCCGGGAGGAAAAGGAAGGTGGAGGGGGGAAGGTGTCGGTTTTAAGATCTGGTTTTGTTTCTTTCTGTCCTCTCAAGTAATCGGTTTTTATTTCCCTTTGTCCTTCTAAGTAATCATTAATAAACTGTTTTGCTTTGAGAAAAGCGCTGCCTGTTTTGCCCAGGACCATGGTTGGTGGGTGCTCCCTCTGTTCTTGCCTCAACCCTCAGTCCTTTTGTTTTTTTTTTTTTTTTTCTCTCCTCTCTACTAAAACTGGGACACATTATTAAGGTGTAAGATGGGAAGAGGATGACAGTAGTTACCTCCCTTCCATTCCTATCAGACATGCATCTTCCCTCTGGTGTGATGTTACATTTCCAGATTTTTACAGTAACAGAGAGCAGGAAATATGCCAGAACTCTGGACAGCACAAGAAATGGGAAAGATGCTGGTTTACCTATTGGTACAACATTTTTCAGACACTTCAGGACGTGCTTTCGTTGAAGGTAAATTGACCCTTAAGTGTAACTCAGTTACATGATAAAAGAATAAAATTAGCTTTAATTCTCCTCTTAATTCTGGGTAAATTTTGTTTTGCTCTGGCATATATTTTGCCTTTTATGATACTTCATATATATATTGAGGGAAATGATACAAAGGCAAATATTGGACTGACTGGAAGGACATCCTTGAAATTTCTTTTGAAACTTGTTCTCCTTTCACAAGCAAGAAATGAAGATTTTCTCTGATGGATCCTTTTAGTGGATAGCTACTAGTAGAAGTAATGTGGCTACTTTTTTTTTTCTATGTTGAACTGACTTCCACAGCTTCACCAACTCTGAATAATTTAATGATCCTAAGAGTATTTTGAAAAGGATCTCTTTATTTCTGTCATAACCTTTTGTTCCTTTCTGTTTTCCTTCACTTTTTCAGTCATTTTTCCTTTCCCTTTTATTCTTCAGGAAGAAAACTCTATTTCTGCAATCTGCAGGGTGAAATTATCTTTCAATCAGTACATATGGTCCATTCACAGTCTCCTGCATTTAGTTAGCAGTCAGCTGTTAAGTGCACCTAAGTGCCTACAGGTGGGCTTGATAGAACTGTTATTCCTCCCACTTGCTTTCTCTAAAGCAATTTAATCCACTAGGAAGTAATGTGTTTGAAAAATATATAAAATGGAGATTGTCCCTTCTCTTTATTTTTATTAAAATGAGTAATACTTATCTACAGCATTGACCCACAACAACTGCATAAAAGACTGCAGAAAACTAGTTAATTTTCCCATATTAGTGTATAATAGGGACCAGTGACCTTCTCAATTATTTCTCATGTATTCTCTTGATTCTGCATATTTCCCTCTCTTCAAAACTTTCTTGTACATATCTTTCTTGCATATCTCTCTTCAAAACTTTCTTGTACATAGATCTTGCTTGTACATATCTTTTGTCTTTCTGCTTGTAGGATTCTTTCTGCTTCAGGAAAGCAAGCAAGGTCAGTTTCACAATCTGTTTCTTACTCGATTCAAATGTAGACTCTAATGTGTTTCAGATTGTGATTTTTATCAATTTTTTTCTATTCAAAAAGTGAGAATTTTAAAAAGTAGAGTGGTAACTATCTGGGAAGAAGATGAGTTACTGATGTATTATTTTGATGAAGTCCAGAGAAATTGTACAAAGTTAATACAAATAGGAAAACGGCTTTGTGATAGGAATTAGGTCTGCTACCATGTGCAACAGGATGTCTGAAATTCTAGCAGTGGCAATTTCTTTTTTTTTTCTGGGGCACTGAACTTTTAAAAAATTATTTTTAAAAAGCAGGTAGTGAGCTTTCTCACATATACCCGTATTAAGCTACTGCAGATATAAACCTGGAGACTGTGATATGAAATTGAAATCTAGCTGAAATGTGGTTTAATGCAGATACCAACCTGGTACTTTGGGACAGAAATTGATCTGATGCTGTTCTTGATCTTGCTCAGAGAGCAAGAGATATAGCTTAATACTTCCTAGAAAACCTTTTTCTACTTTTTCTGTGGTGAATCTAATGATAAATTTTCCCATTTACAAGAACATAGGGAAGTTCCTTAGCTGGAGAGTAATGTTTTAACTCTTTTGTACTCAGTGTAATTGACAGCTTGTAGAAACTGAGAAGCTGGGCCAGTCAGGTTTTCAGAAGAAAGAAATAACACACAGTTTGGTCTAAACATTGACTTTTAAAGGATCTTTATGGTAATAAAATTTTCTATTTAAATTCATCTAGGGAGAAATTAAGACAATCTCTTGCTTGTAAACATGTCAGGAAACCTGTCCAAAATTTGATGCTGCCAGTTGGGCTGTAGAAACTTCTGTTGCTGGTTGCAAAAGAGCAGGTAGAGTGCCTGGGCCAAGGGCAACCTGGAAAAATTGAACAGAAAAGGTGAGAACAGATCACATTAGGATAGGAACCTCAGCAATTTAGAAGTCAGAACCAGTGAGGACAGTACACAAGAAAGACAAAACCAGGAATTCCTCTTCTCTCCCTAAATCTCTTCTGGGAAGACTCAGAGTAACTAATTTTGAAATGAGAGATAAATCATTCAGAATGAAAAAGGGGACAAGATGACCTGAAAGAGTTATGAAGCCATCAATTGCATCTGAAATAGACCCTGGAAAAGCAGATGGTTGAAATGAAATGAGCTGATAGGTGAGCTATCTAAATGATCTCTAAATGATTTTTAAAAGAGGCCTAGGGCTTCTAGCTTAGAAATAGAATGAAAGATCTGACTTGTGGATTGGGTTACAAGTAATAAAGTAGAAGGTGCTTATGCTGGAGAATCACGGTTGTTTATGGCCAGTGAGGTTTTGTAGATTTTTATAACAAAAACTCTTTTGAACCCAGAGTGCCAAACTTGACTCACACCAGTGTTGTAACCACCAAACCCATGATTCTACTGCATTTCAAATCTAGTATATACAAAGAAAGTTGATGCTGCCCAAGGATACCTGAGGTATATGCCAAAAGAAAAAAAGAAAAGAGTTTTTGTGTGGAAGAACCTACAAGGTAAAGTAGACAAGATGTAACTGGTAGTGTAATACACAGGTAACATCTATGTTACCCATGGTGAGGTTTGTGGTATAAGATGAGAAAGCTTTTTCTTGTGGTATTTTTCAAACTCTAGATCAAATAGATACTCTAGTTGCCCATCTTTTTTTCTAAAATTCTAGCAGGAATCAGCCTGAAAATGAAATTAGACCAGTTTAGGAAGGCAACTCCTTGAATATATTTAAATTTATTGAATTGAAGGAAAGTACAAAGTCTCCTCACTGCTTCTGCTGCAACAGGGAGAAAAAAGGCTAGAAGCTAGGGTGGAGGGAAGCCAGCAAGATATGAGTACAAGACACAAAGTTAATTTAGAAAAGTAGAAAGGTGTATTGAAACTGAATAGACAAATTCCTCCTCTCCAGGTACTTGAAAAATGACGTTTTCCGAAGTTTGAAGTTCTGTGGTGACATAGTATGGTTGCAAAATTCAGTATCTGAATTGTCTCAGGGATTGCATGATAAGATTAGTCCTGAGCTCTGCATTTTCTGACAAAAGATCAGAAAAGTCATTCTTAGGTAGAATGAAGTTTGATACTAAGTAAAACTTGTTGCAGATTTAGTCCACCTCACCAGCAGAAGATATCTGAAAATGAGTTCACCAGCTGGAAGAGGCAATACTGAGGAACAAGGGACTTAGCTATTGACTGTCAGATAGATAAGACTCAGGAATGATGCCTAATATTTGGTGCTATTTAGTGTCTGCAATAAGAAAGTGAATACTATGGAATAGGTCTAATATGGAGTAGCAAGACAGACCGACCATGCCATTCAGGAGACAGACTGACAGGCCTGATCAATTTTTTTATATTCCCCACTTCCAACTTGTCCTTCCTTCTTTCATTGAATTGAAGTGGTCAATTCAGACACTGAAGAGGAGAAGTGGAGAATGATGAGGAGACAAGAGCATAGTGCAAGGCTATGTTGATGAAGACAGTAAGGAGGGCTCTTTTCTAAGTAAAACTTGACTGGAGAACAGAACTGTTACAAGTATGAGCTTGTGCGTGGCCTCTTTTCCTTGGGCCTAACTCATTCTCGCTTTGAAAATCTAGTTCTTAAATTAGTAATTTTTAATGTTCTTAGACTATGCAGTTTTTTTTTTTTTTTAATTTTCTTGACAAATAACTTTAAATGACTTTAGAAAGAGTGAAAATATCAAAATAATGTGGTTTTAATTTCTTTTTTTTTAAACTACTGCAGCTTGAATTTGATATGTTTATAAAATATTTCAGAGAGTGCAAACTGTTTTTGAGCAAAAAGGCATAAGAAATCATTGATACAGAACTTGATACCACTGTAGAATACAAAAAAAAAAATTAATGCCCTTTCCATTCAAAAGGTTTGGACTTCTCTTGGCTGGAAGATCAAAGTCATTGCAGCATGACGGGTAGGTTAAAGGTTAGGAGAACACATGTGAATGAAGGCAAACTCTGGAAGTACTAGTGGGATGTATTCTTGTTAATATAATGACTAAGACACTTGTACACTTGCAGTTGGACCACATATTTGTGAAAATGCTTAAATGTGATAGTTTTAAACATTCTCAAATTTTTTCTTATTCTATTGCAGTAATTTTGAGTGCAGTATTTCTGAACTATCAGCAAGAAGCAGTATTAGTTGTAGCCTTATAATGAGAGGACATGGCTGGAACCCAGAAGTCCCAAATTCCTTTGCCCTATATAGTCATTAAGTCTCTGTACAGAACTTTGCATCTTAGTGATTCCCTAGGGCTAACATTTTAGAATATGAACTGTCACTATGGCAGACACAATCAAGAAGGACCCAGGAAAAAGCAACCTGATTTTTGTTTTGTTTTGTTTTGTTAAAACTAGCTGTTTAAATACCTAGATTCTAAATATTTTTGAAAAATCTAAGTATCAGGACTGCAACCCTTTCTGACTTCTCTTTTGCTTGACAGTTATATAGAGAAATGGCTAATGCAAATGTTACAAGTTTTCTAGCCTAATATTTGGGTAATACTTTTGCTCTGCTCACAGCTGTAGCTATATGATGAGAAACAAAGATTCAAAGAAACTTTGGCAAAAATAGTATATTAAATCTATTAGAACTGGAAAGAACAAAGAGGGGTGGGGGGGGACCCACAAATTTTTATAACTTGGTACATCTTTCTACCTGAGAACTTGTATTTGTCACTGCATAATTCACTTAAAAACAGGAGAAGTAGTAGTGAACTACTATTTCCTGCACTTAGTAGACTAATAACTAATAATAGTTTAGACTAATAACATCCTGTTTGTTTTAATGTAAAAATTCAGCTCGTTTGATTGTTATGCCACATGGTAATAGTACAGACATACAAAGGTCCAGCTGTACAGAAAGAAACTACTATAAAAATGCTTGACAAATAACTGGGTCTTATTACTCAGTGAAAGTTATGGAGGAATACAAAAGTACGAGATGCTAACTTGAAAAGCTACCTTAAAAAACACTATAAAGGTTTCAACGCTCCAGAAGGCTTAACCCAAGACTGCTTTCCATTTGGAAAATATACAAGGTTTATTCCTTGTGTGAAGAAGGTCTTTCAATCATTTTTCAAGTGTACTCTTGACAAGGTCCTCCTTGAAGTGTTTCCTGGATATGAAACTTTATCACAATTAATTCTACTTTTGTGATAGGTCTGAAGCAGACAGCTGAGCTGGACTAGAGAATAATATAATTGATAAGTTTAAAACCACCAAAAGTTCTTGTTATGAGTACTGGTTTGCAATCAATAGTTGGAGCAGTACTTGCATGAAACGTTTCTAAACTTGTATATCTATCAACTTACTAGGCTGGTGATCTGGCAGGGAAGGATTCCTTTATCTGTGTAAAGCAGGTTTCTGTCCTTTGAAAGGGTGAAACATTTTGTGGGGTTTTTTTGTGTATGTGTGGAAGTGGTAAAATGAATTAAATACTAGAACAGCCCTGAAACCAGTTTTCACTCTCTGTCAGGTACTTTGGCAGTTGGCCATAAAATGTTTTTGCCAATTTTATTGAGGTAGGTCAGACGTGGCCTCCTCTTTGAAGACAAGGTTGATGCTGGTGGAAGAGTCCATAAAAGCCACCATGAAAGTAGGTGTTCACTGGCAAGGGCCAAGGACAGCAAAGAAAGAAGTGAAGCAGCACCTAATGGGGGAACATTCTGCTCCCCAGGTGTGAGTTTTTAGCAAACTCCAGGAGATCTTGAGAGATGAGGCCCAGGTTGAGAGAGACGAAGGACAAAGCTATGAGAAATCTCTATGTAGTGCCAAGCTTTTAGAAGTTTTGAATCTTTGGCCCAGATCTCCACCTGGTGTTAATTCTACTGAAATAAAAGGAATTATGCAAGGATCTGGGACTGCATGTGAGACAGGTTTATAATTGTATTCTTGAAAACAAGCATGAGTTCACAGAAATAAGAGCATGTCTAGACAAATAGATAACTATAAGCAGCTAGTTATTGTATTATACTGTAATGTTTGCTGTTGCTTGATGTTGTCAGGGTAACTGCTTTAATTAAGCACCTCTGAATTCCCTCTAACCTTTATATTATTCTCAGCTGGATGGAGATAAACCTTCTATTATTGCATGTGTGTCAATCCTTGGAGGCATACAAGAGAAGAAACTGCTAGCTAGAGCATCTGTGAGCGTATCAGTACTTTGTTAGAGCTATGCTAGATCTTTGCATATGGCTGTTCATTTATCCAAGGGAACATGTGGAAAATGCACTGATATATTAAATTGATGACTTATATATACATAAAAATATGCAGATGAGCTTTCCTGAATTTGTGCTATTTGCTGTATATTTTTAGGTTTTTATTGTCTCTTTTCGCTGCTGTGAGTTCTTTCTTACTACACATAACAAAGAGAACACACTGTCTCTTTGTTACCTTTATAACAAGAATTTGTGTTGGCGTTATCATATTCTAGAAACAACTTAAGGTATTGGGTTATTTGTTTTGTTTTGGTGTGGTTTTGTGGTTTTTGTTTGTTTGCTTTTCTTTTTGGGGTGTGTTTGTTGTTTTTGTTGTTGTTGTTGTTGCTGTTGTTTACCCCACTAGTGACATTAAATTTTGGTTACTACATTCTGTGGATGCCTTCTGGAGCATGTTTTAGATTCTGACTTTGTCTTCTCTTTTACAAGGTCCTTATATATACTCTCTTTCTCCTCACTGTATAAAACATTCAAGTGTTTTATAGATTAACATTATACAAGTAAAAATATTTACATACGTGAATACTTCACCTTCCAGTGTAGATGAGATTTGTTCACTAACAATAACGAGAATTTGCCACTATGTTCCACTAAATTACTTTGATTTTCGATAGTAAGAAAGTTGTAAATAAATGCACTATCATTAAATTTTTGTAAAGGCATGCTTTCTCAAGGCTAGAATGCTCTCAGGAAAGAAATTATGCTATATTTCAAGGATCATTCTCAACCTTAATCATTCCATTATCCTATTTCTAATAGATCACTAATGTTTCCATTCTTCTCATCTTGTATTGCATAGAAAGAAAGCAGTCAGGTCTGTGCTACGGTCAGAAAATTGTGAATTTGACTTACTGAAAATGGGCTCAAATACTAGACTCTTTGATAAAGTTGGGAAATACAATATGTGATGCGAAATTCCCAAGCCTGACATGGTATTAAAATGTTTATTTGCTTTAGGCATTTCTAGTGTTTGTGGTGAAATTACCTGGTATTTACTTACTGCTGAACAAGCAAGCACTCACTACATTTATTTTATCTACATTTTTTACCTTTTGCAGAGTGAATAATTCAAGTGTCAAGTTTAGGTGTTGCTTGTGATGGTTAAGAACAGCAAAAACTCCTATGATATTCGTTTACGTCTGTAAGAAACAGAAGTTGAGTGGTTGTACAAAGAATGCTGAGTCCTTCAACAGAGCAGAGGCTGTGACCGGTACATGGATCTCCTAAGGGACCTAAGGGACTACCAGCGGAACAGATGGACTTGACTGAAAACCTGTGTCAAAAAAGCATACCTGGCATTCTTGTGATTGTGCATGGGCTGCATTTTTGAGGTGGTGGGAAGACAGGTGCTGTGTGAGCAGCAGAGCAGGTTACATGCGCTTAAGGATCTGTGGGTTCTTGTTGCAGAACTTTTAAGCAGCTCTAAAGACAGCAGACAACATGTCTATACCTTTTACGCTCTACTATGCATTATTTTTGTTGCTTCTTGGAATGCCGGTTCACGAGATTCAGAATGCAGATAATCAGTCTGGTCTGTCATTCTTTGAACAGAAAATAGTCTGGGTTTGATTTTTAGGGCATAAACACCAGACAATTTCACCTTGGGCAGCACTCTGGAGTCAAAGGAGAAACATTTCAACTACACGTGTAACACTGTCCCTAGCTCTTCTATCTGCTGATGTCTTCCATTCTAGCACCGCAGTTTGATAAATGCACAAATTTTGTAACAGGAACTGAAGAAAAGTACAATACAGAATGAACTGGGTGTACAGTTTAAAAGAACAACAGAGTAGATTTAAAATCGCAGGAAGAAAATCTTGATCCATCTTTCTGTGTTCCGTCCTTTTCTGGATTTTGTGTAAATAAAAATGTGATCCTAAAAATCAAATGGGAAAGTAATGGAGGTCTTATCATTTGAAGGTCTTACATTACCAAAATGTAAAAAGATATCTGAAGACTCAATTAAGTGATATTGACATTTTGCTTTAAAATAGGAAATTAAAATGGCATATGCAAATTGTCAAGGAGCTGTGAGTGCTTAAAACCAACGAATTTAGTGCTGTGCTGGATATTTTAAATACGTAAAACTCGCATATACATTTCAAGGTTTGTGTTTATTTTGGTGCTTTACGTCAGTCTTCTCAAGTATCCTGAGGTTCAGAGCATGCAAAAAGAATAATTTTCTCCAGCACTGCACAACAAAGAAATAAATTGATGGCTTTTCTATTACGAGTTATAATATCTGACAATATCTTTTAATGTAATTTACTTTATTAATGTAACAAAACCCATGAGTGTTATCAGTCACAGCAGACTTACGAGACCTGAAACAATGAGAGTGGAGACTTTCTTAAGTCACAGCTTTCCTAGACATTACTAAACCACTAAAATGATAAAAATTTATGTAACTTTCTCCAAAAGAAGAGTCATCCTAAAAGAAACACTGTCAATGGGTAAATCCCGAAAGGTCATGCAGAAATGTATAGTACTACCTGTTTAGAGGAGGTCATTATCATAAACTAAAAGCTCTGTAAAAAGCTGCAAGTCTCAGCAAAAATAATGCGAAACTCACAATAATTTGTTTTTCACTGACCCTTTCCTTTCCATCAACTAATATTTACAAAGCATGCACTCTAGAATTACTCTTGCTGTTCAGTTTTGAACCCACTAGGGAATCAGTAATGCTACGAAAACAAAGGAAATGATTGTGTAGTTTTTTTGTAGGTAGAATTTAGCCAGATTTCATTAGGCCAAACACAGTTATCCTGATGATGGCAGTACCACTAAGAATATGAAAGCACGTGTTTATGAATATGATCTTCCACAAGTATTTTCTCTGATAAGCCATTGCTCAGGCTGGAGTAGTTCTTTGATATTTTCACATATACTGGAGAACTATCTTTGGAAATGAGATATTTCAATCGAGACTAGTGTGGGTATAGATGCAGGGAAATGCTGATGCTGGGGGCACTGATACTGTTCTGACTTTCATTGCTAACTCTTTGCAACCTGTGGATGTTATTTTCCCAACACCCATTCTCTTCAGCTCAGTCTACTGATACAAATTTGCAGCTCCTTCTCCCTGGATAGTAGAAGGGCATGTTTGCAACCGCTGAGTAATTCTCGCTTTCCATTATTTAAAAGTCTATCTGAAAAGTCTACCTCACAAGAACAAATCAGAAAAATTATGATTTTCAGGTGTAGTGACAGTGTGCATATTAGTGAAAGAAGAGTTGGAAAGGGGAGGGGACAAAGAAAGGGTAGAAAGAGAAGATGGGAAAGGAACTGTGATGGATGCAACACGGGATGTGCTATTAGGTGGTATTGACACAGAAAGGGGAACATTGGCCCTGTGTAAGTTTAGGCTGGAAATGGATAGAAAGGATCCATACTTTAGAGAATTAAGATCCTTGAATGGCCTTCTGATAAAAATAGCAGAGGCAATGAGTAACTTCTAAGATGAGGTTCAGTAAGCCTATGAAAGGGATTAGGTGATAATAAGGGAGTGGAGTTGATGACCCAAGAGATTAATTCATTCCCATTTTCTCTCACACTTTTTTCAAGGGATAGTTTGACATAAAATTGAGTGCATCACTGAGTCTCGTTTTGTTTTGAAAAGTAAATGTCATATTCAGCCGTTATCACCGTAGACTTTCTTAAAATACTCTTGGAAAGTAGGAGTTCTTTAGATGCCTTAAAATGCTCTCCCTATAGTGCAGGTTAATCTGATCTTGATTAATCAGAACTTTTGCACTCCCTAGAGACTTAGCATAAGCAAATTAAGGAAGCAAGCATAAGTAAATTAAAAGAACAGCTTTCAACACTAATTTCCTACATATATTGAGGAATTAGGTGTATGTATGGACCTCAGTAAAGAAGTCAGAGTAAAGCAATCCTATTGGTTATAAAACAATAGAAAATATTTTTTTTTCTTTTAATTGTGGCATCATTTTGAACAATTATAGACCATTTCATGCCAGCAAGTGTGAGAGCAGCATTCCTTTGATGTAATGTTACTTCATCTCTGAAGTGGGACATCACATTCATTGTAAAATGTAGGAGTCTGATCATATATCTTTTCAAGGAGCAAAGCTCCTTGTGTTTCAAGTTGTTTTGTCTACTTAGGAAATACAGAAATGTCTCTCTATACAATATTTCATCAGAATAAAAGATGTTTAAATAGCTTGACATTGTATTGATACTTGCAACTATCAGTAATAATGAGGAAACTTAGACCTGTCCATTTTTTTATTCCTCGCATCTTACAAAGATTACATCACTCTGTTATCCCACCTTCTTCCTTATGACTTCTTACATACATCTGCAGGATCTTGGTCAATTACAGTTCATTTAGTAAACCCAAATATAAGCCTTTTATGCAACTGAACTTCAGAGGAGAGTCTGCGCAACCCCCTTTTTTTTTTTTTTTTCTTTCAGTTTGATGCCCAGAAGAAGGAGGTTTCTATAGCAAGTACCAAAATATATAGTAACAAAATCTCAGGTTGTTCTAACACCTTAGACTTTGTGGCTGGAGCAGTGACACACTTATGCTTGACTATGCACCTGTCATGTGAACACCAGCTGAGAGAGTTGGAGTTGTTCAGTTGGGAGAGGAGAAGGCTCCAGGGAGACCTTCTATAGCAGCCTTGCGGTAACTAAAGGGGACCGACAAGAAAGCTGGAGAGGGACTTTTCACAAGGGCATGTAGTGATAAGACAAGAGGCAATGGCTTTACACTGAAAAAGCGGAGATTTTGGGGAGATCTAAGGAAGAAATTATTCACTGTGAGGGTGGTGAGACACTGGACCAGCTTGCCCAGAGAAGTTGTGGATGTCCCATCCCTGGAAGTGCTTAAGGCCAAGTTGGTTGGGGCTTTAAGCAACCTGATCCAGTAGAAGATGTCCCTGCCCATGTCAGGGGATTTGGAACTAGATGGTCTTTAAGGTCACTTCAGTCTATAACTCTATGATTCTATGGCTCTATGACTAGAAGGTGAAGAGGTGTGTAACTCAGTCTGCATTATACAAACACACAGTCTACATTATACAAACCGATAATTTTCCTGATTTAGTAGGATACTTAGTTTAATATTAAGGACATGAGCAGACAAAAGATCAAAAGACTCATTATGTAAAAGCATTCTTATCTTCTGCCTACATCTTTTTATTCTATGACTACCTACTTTTTGAGCAGTATGTGAATTAAGATAGGAATTCTGTGTGGAACAGTTTTATGTTTTCATTGTATGGCAATCTACTTCTCAGTGATTTCCAGTCAACTGAAAAACAACCATTTGGAGTTAGGTGCACATACAGAAAGTTTGGAGTGAAATATGGAATTTTTTCTTAGTCCATACATTTTCACTTTGATTGTTAGACTGGGGAGCTAGTACGCAGGGTTGGACTAACAGACTACTTTTAAAATTGCTCACAATCCACACAATGAATACATTGTAACTAAATTGGTGTGGTTTTGTCTTCTTTTTTTTTTTTTTTCCCAAATGAGTATGTTCCTATATACACACACACAGATGGAGGGGGCGGGAATTAATGGAGTTAAAACTACCTTCAATTTGTTAGAAATTACTAACTTGATTTACATTAATGAAAAAAAAATCTGGAAGTATCTGCTTGACTAAGACTTTGTATAATTCTGATTTTCTTGTTGTCATTTTGAAGAACTGACTTCGTAAGGCAACCTTTTTGAGAACTTCAGTGTCATTCAGTCCTTGTCGTGGCTCAGTTTATGCCATAAAGATAATTTATTCTCTTTTTAATTTTAAAACACATACACACATACTGTCTTGCACATTTCTACCTTAGATACAGCAAAGAATGTCTCTGTATAACATTGCTATGAAACTTGTTGGATAGTTGAGTTCCTGACAATTTAACAAAAAAATCTTCAGAATTTAGAGTCTTCCTTGATGTTCTGCTGATTTCTTCAAGTGTTTTTTGAGGTCTCATTTGTAAAACTTTTTTTACTACCATATTGTGTATGTCAGTGTGTGCAATTATATTTGTGTTTGTCGTAGTTTAGCCCAGCCGGCGGCTCAGCCACCACTCAGCTGCTCCCTCACTCCTCCCGTCAGTGAGGTGGAGAGGAGAAAAATGTGACAAAAAGACTGAGGGTCGAGACAAGAACAGGGAGCTCAATTCAAGCTTGTGACTGGCTTGATATGAGCCAGCAGTGTGCCCAGGTGGACAAGAAGGCCAGTGGGATACTGGCATGTATCAAGAATAGTGTAACCAGCAGGAACAGGGAAGTGATCCTGCCCCTGTACTTGGCACTGGTGAGGCCGCACCTGGAATATTGTGTCCAGTTTTGGGCCCCTCGCTTTAAGAGAGATATTGAGCTCCTAGAGCGGGTCCACAGAAGGGCGACTGGAAAATGAAACTTATGGGGAGCAGCTAAGGGAGTTGGGGCTGTTTAGCCTGGAGAAGAGGAGGCTTGAGGGGAGACCTGATTACGTCCTACAAATACTTGAGAAGGGATGGTGGGGAGGTAGGGGAAGGGCTCTTTACATTAGTGATGGATGATAGAACAAGAGGAAATGGGTATAAGCTTAGTCTGGGCAGATTCAGGTTGGATGTTAGAAAGTATTTCTTCTCTGAAAGGGTTGTCAGCCACTGGAATAGGCTGCCCAGGGAGGTGGTTGAGTCTCCATCCCTGGATGTGTTTAAGAATAGGGTGAATGAACTACTTAGGGATATGGTTTAATGGGGATTAGGGACGGTTGGACTGGATGATCTCTAAGGTCTTTTCCAACCTAGAAATCTATGAAATCTACAAAATCTATGAAATTTTGCTGCATTGATTACACCCACTACAGCATCTCTGTGTGCTTCAGTGAAGAGTTATCATAGTTTCTTTTTATTATAACATAAAACAGTGATATCTAGAAGCTGTCGAACAGTTATAGAGGGATTCTAAACCCTTTTGACTAGTTTGCCTTCTCTGCTTCTCTATTGGTTGTGGATAACAAGCTCAGAAAGTCCTGTGGGAAGTACGAGCATTTCTCTGTATTAATGTTTGTGCCCCTGCAAGCCTTGCCCTTCTCATGTGGCATGCATTGTGGATGGCGCTGAGGAATGGGATCAGTCATGATCTTCCCTGCACCTGGAGACAGCCAGATAGGACTGGCCATCCAGATAGTGAAACGAGCCTGGCTGAGTTAGTGCAGTTCTCTACAAGACATGCTAACACAGCCTGCTTGCAACATCTATGAAATTAAATTGTTCTCATTTTCTGTTATCTCAAACTCTACTTTAACAGAGAAATGGATGGTTTCTTATTCTGAGTTTGGCTAGTGGTGCAATGGTAGGCCTTATTTAGCACTTTGTGGTACAGAGAAGCATTCCTACTTATCTATATTAGATGAAATTAAATTGTACCCTAACACCCCAAATGAGGCAAGACTGATACAGTAACATGTCCCCAGGCCCAACCAGCAGCAAGCCTGAAAATATCTTCCCACTAGGTGCGTGCACACAGACCAGATGTATACACCACACATGTACAGGTACATCTGTCTGGTCACACACATCACAGACATACACCCACATGAACTCAAACAGCACCAATGGCCACATCCCGCTCCCCTCTCCGGCTGACCAGGTTGGAGGTGTCTTGGTAAAAAAGCATACGGATATTGTGTGGATCCTTCCACTAGCTGCCCCTGGATCCCAGTCTACCCAGTTGCTGACACTTAGGCATGTGAGCTCTTGAAGCCACAGGCTGACTCCTGTTGCTGGTACAGACCATATTACTCCCCACCGCCTTGCTCCAAGCTGGCCAGAACTCCTCTCCCCCTTAACCCCAACTGGCAACTCAACCCCACACAGCCAGTTGCTCACTCCCCCCACAGTGGGATGGGGGAGACAATTGGAAGGGTAAAAGTGAGAAAACTCGTGGGTTGAGATAAAGACTGTCTAATAAGGAAAGCAAAAGCCGTGCATGCAAGCAAAGCAAAAGAAGAATTCATTCACTCCTTCCCATTGGCAAGCAGATGTTCAGCCCTCTTCAGAAAAGTAGGGCTCCATCAAGCATATCGGTTACTTGGGAAGATAAACGTCATCACTCCAAATGTCTAACTCTTCCTTCATCTTCCTCCAGCTTTATATGCTGAGCATGATGTCATATGGTGTGGAATATCCCTTTGGTCAGTGTGGGTCAGCTGTCCCAGCTGTGTTCTCTCTCAGCTTCTTGTGCATCCCCAGCCTGTTCTCTGGTGGAGTGATGTGAGAAGCAGAAAATACCCTGACTCTGTGTAAGCAGTGCTCAGCAATAACTAAAATATCCCTGTTATTATCTACACTGTTTTCAGCACAGAATCAAAACATAGCCCCGTACTAGCTACTATGAAGAAAATTAACCCTACCCCAGCCAAAACCAGTCCATCCCATCAGAGAGTTCCTCTCCTGGAACAACCCTGGGAGGGGCCAGAACAAGGTGTCCTTCCTTCTGCCAACCTGGTGTTCCCATCTGCCTTAACGTCTCTGCACTCCTCTGGGCTTTTGCAGATGAGCCTTTGAGGGACTGCTTCTGCACAGATGGGTCTGGGATTAATTTGGCAGGATATTACTTGAGCTCCCCCTCCTGCCATTGTTTTCGTGCTCTTTCATGGGCATGCGGACCAGCTTTTATCCTATAATTTAGCAGTCCATCTCATTCATTTCCACACAGTTTGCCATCCCTAACCAGTCCCTAAGTAGTACAGTTTGCAAAACTTTGTGGTTACAGTCAGAAACAGAACCTAGGTTAGTTAAATATACCAAAGCCAGAGAGCAACAGCTCGAGATACAGTCTGGTTCCTCCTGCTCTGGGGGAAGGGAGTTCTTGGGTGGAAAGTGACAGACACCATGGCTGAATGTGGCCATTGCAGTTGCATGTGTGTGTGAGTCAATTAGTTACCCATAAGGAAATACTGATAACAGACCAGAACAAAACCCCTTTTTTTCTAGCCAAGGACGGATTACTCTCACAAGGGATGTAAAGTCTACTTCACCCTCTGTCCAGCTGGGGAGTTTTATCTGCACTGGAGCAGTTTTAAAAACAATCAGAAACACTGCAGCAGTTTTGCCCACTTGAGTGCCAGTGAGGAGGTCTGACTGGTGAAAAAACTTCCCCATGACAATGCAAAGGTGCAAGGCATGGAAAACCTTTCTGGTGTGACCTCTGGATGTTAGCCGAACTAGGCTCAGGAATGAATGAAGCTAACTGGAAAATGTGTTGTTGGTGCATTTACTGTCTGTGATCGCTTAGTCTACCACACCCGCTCTCATTCTCCACTTTCGTGCTTTATATTTAAATCCTCCCCTGCAGGGTATGGCAATCACTGTGTTTACTAATGTCTGCTCAGATTAAATTGATTCACAAAATTAATGCCAACTAAACTATTTGACTGTGGCCACATTTTAATACTCTTTTTTTTTTTTTCCTTTTTTTTTTTTGACTAAAACTGTGTCTTTAGGCAAAAAGAATCCCAACAGCTACTGTCACCGTTAAGGTCCTTCTCCACCATCTGTGGCTTTTAGCTTATGCAATCCTACATTTACCTTGCCTGTCCTGCCTCTTATTTTTGCCAGAAACTTGCCCCTTCTTTTCTCCAAAGGCAGAACAGTGTCTGTAACTGTGTCAAACTCATGTCTGGGTAGCTGAAGCAGGAGGAACTCTGGCAAGGTTTGACCGCAGATGAAAGTCCCTCTCCCTGATCCTTCATGCAGCATATCACGCTACATGAGCTCTCTTGAGAAACAC
Source organism: Tauraco erythrolophus (assembly GCF_009769465.1). NCBI lineage: Eukaryota > Metazoa > Chordata > Aves > Musophagiformes > Musophagidae > Tauraco > Tauraco erythrolophus. The sequence goes on from NC_141496.1 coordinate 67,689,981, forward strand.
ATATTCACTTCCTGCAGCATATTTATGTGGGTTTTTTTTATAACTTTGCTCTCTTTATGGTTACTGGTCATATATATTGTAGAACCTGAAAAATAACTGTGTCTGACTAATATGTTTTCCAGAGGGAATAATATATGTTGCTTTTTCATTTGAATTCTTGTGCATTGCCTTTAAATTGGATAATGACACCAAACATGTTAGCACAAGTAGACGTATACAATTTGTGTCCTATCTATAACAGCAAATAACAGATATTAGAGGAACTCTTAAAAAAAATAATCAAATTAATCTCTAACACCTGTCTGTAGTCCTAGGAAAGATTGTCTTTTTTGTGATTGTGTTTTAGAGCTCTGTTTAACTTTTCGTATTGTGCCTGAAGATAAAATGTAACATAGTACTCTCTTTTAATGGGATGTGTTGATGGAATTCCAGTGTAGAAGTCTCCCTCCATCACCAGTTTTATAGCTGTACAAAAGTATTACATTTCACAGTGATGGACTTATCCCTAATTGATAAAGGCCAAAAGAGATCCATAGCCAAAGCTGTCATTCCATGAGCAGGAAAGCGCTCATGTGGGATCAGTTACAAAGAGGATTTGTACTGGAAAGTCAGATCAAATCATTACAGCTTTTCAAATAATAAGACAAAAAGACTTCAAACTTCATGATGATTCCTAATACCACAGACACTTTTTAGAGATAAATCTGATTTCCTTAGTTGTGAATAAACTCAGAGAAAGTGAGGAAGTCTTGCAAGAGAAGCAGACTTCAACTCATAATCTTGTTCTGTTGCTTCTATTCAGAAAATAAGTTGATTGACTTGCTGCAGGCTGAATAGGTGGAAGGAGCCCAAGTATACAAATACAGCAAAAAATGCAAACAAAACCAGCCTGGTTTCCCTTTGACAGCAGCAAGCAAGATTTTACTGGTTTTATTTTTGTTTTTCACTAGGAAAGTGGTCCTTATGACTAGATACAAAGGAAATCGGGAATTGCATTTTTGAATATATACCAATAAAGATGTTATTCCTGAACAAAAGCTGCTTTTGCTCTGAAGAGTGACATTTACTAAAGAAAATATTGCTATTTCAAATATTTTTGTCTATTTCCATGGAAAGATATATGACTAAGGTTGATTATGAAGATAAAATTATAATTTTTTCGTCAGAAGCTCATATCCAATATACAGACTTTTTCATTTCTTCCCTTGTGGTTGAAGATGATTTTCTTAACATCCTCACATGACACAGATCAACATGGGATTCAGCTCTATTAAAGGAGATCTTTAGAATGAAATCAGCTGTGGAATGTTTTACAAATGTGGTTCAATAAACGCCATATAATTTCAAAAAGAAAATTGTGCATACAGGAGTATCTGGGGAATTAGCATAAATACAGTGTTTCACTTGGATTCATTCAAGAAGGACCTCTGGGAGACTAAGACACTTTTCAAATAGCCTATGAAAAAAACATATCTCTTTCTAGGGCCCTAAAGAACAAAATTTGCATATTAATAGAAGATTAAAGTGCCCATCAAGTATTCTTTCGCCATTGCTTTCTCTTGTCTATTTTGCTCTTCACATAAACATCCTTCATAATAAAAAGAGACTCCTGCATCTCCAGTTATTACATTGAATCACTAAAGTTTCATATTACAATAGCACACAAGATTTTCGTATTTGAACCCTTTTGAAAAGCGGATTCTTTATTAACTGATTTCCCCCTCTCTTTGCACTTCTTTACTCTTCAGTTTTATCTGATCTTTTTATACAGGATCTGAGCACTTTTCTAAGGCTAATTTCTAAGTGGTTTTGCATCCCATCACAGTCATGCTTTTAGATATGAGTCTTATAAGTCTATTCAATTTTAAAATTTATATGGAACAATTAAAAAGCACCTGAAATGAAAATCTATGGTTTTTCTGGGTCCGAAAGAAGTGTTCTTTGCTGAAGTGTCCAACCAACGGTAAAACCCACAATGTTTAAGCAAGCTAAAGTAAGGAAGTACGGAGTAGATTAGTGGAAACTTGGGCATGAAAAAGTGCAGAAGGTAATATTTTCAAAGCTAAGTATTCTGAATTTTAGAGAGCTGTTGACATTGCTGTGCACATCACTGTGCATATGACAGTTATATATAAAGGGACTTAAAAGTAGTTGCAATAATTTCTGCAGGTTTAGGCACTGCTGCAATTAAAACTTCAACTTAAAGAAACACGTCAGTGAGACAGAGGTCATATAGTGTTTTTCTTCATGGATCTCTGTACACAGGATGAAACAGCTGTTCAGATAGACCTACCTTTCCTTAAGACAGATATTGACTTTAAAAAACACTCTCGATTTATCAGTAAACAATATTGCTCAAGTGAGAATAGAAATTATTGTAACTTTGAATTCTAAGTGACATGATTGCTAAATTCTTTAAATCTGCTTACTTACTGAATTCAGGCAATTTGTAAAGTGCATATTTCTTGTTAGCAAGATAGACTAAAACTGAGTATCTTTAAGCAAGAATGTCTTTGTAAACACTTAATTTTTTTTGTTGTTCCAAATGACACATCAGTCTGTTTTGTAAGTATCTATCTTACACTGTACAGTGTTAAAATGAGCTTTGGGGTGTCAGAAAGTTCTTCAGCTTCTGTAAACACAGCATACAGTGTAGCTCTCAAAGCTTGAGCTCATTACAGGGTCGAAGTGTTCTCAGTTTTGCCCAGATGTGCAAGTCAGAACAGTGTCTTGTCACCCACTGATAATGGTTTTCTGTAGTAGCATCATTTTCATTCCCATGACCAGTGTGTTTTTCTCTAGTCCTTGTACTTACCTTGCTCAAATCTCCTTCCTGCAGCTGTTCCTAGGGACTCCGTAAGGCTTTTCTTGCTCTCCCTCTGACTTTGCATTGACTCTTCCTACCTTTAGGTGAGAAGGGCACAATTTTTTTTTCTGATTATTTTTGAGCTCACTTGCTTAGCTTTCCTACCAAAGGAGTCACAGTAGACATGGTGTACAGGCAGAAATTGTTTCCAGTAAGTCTCATAGTCCCATGAGTGCAGTTGCAGGCATGATGGATGAATGGAAGTGCAAAGTCAGTATTTTTACAGCAAGACTAGGATGACTTGTTCTCCAGGGGCTGTGGTTGCGGCGAAAGGCATTATGCAACTCTAGCTATTTTGTGGGTTTTTGGAAGTCATCAGTGTCATTTCTGTCACACTGATGCCAGTTCAGCAAATTAGGCATAAAAGAACAACACACTTAGGAAAGTGAACATCAGTTGTTTTCTTGCTAGTTGTACTTCATTGTCTGAATTAAATTGAGATCAAGACCTGAGAGACAGAATGTGGAAAAAAGTGTGCAGAAAATTTCCGGTAACAATATCTTGAATTTAATGCCAACTGAAATTCTTGAAATAAATTACTATAAAGCCAAGTCCCAGCCCTTCACTTTTCAGATGTACTTTCAGGGGAAGTTGAGTACCCCAAAAGGTGTTTGGTGGAGTACTTTTTACTTTGAAGTAGATAGAAGCTTTATGAGAGGCAAATATACACTTAACTGGCTTATGTATGCCAACAATATGTGCTAGAGGGGAGACTCTGTGTTCTGCCAAGACAGCTGTTTATGCCATAGGGTTGGCTTTATGTGAAAATGGATGATCAGCCATCAAATCTGTGAGTACTGGATGGATTCATTAATATTTCTTGCTTTCTTTTTCAGAATGGATTTGCAAGCTGGGTTCTGAGGCAAGGTTGCAGTTCTGGAAACTGGTCTTTGTCTTCTTCCCAGCTGTTGAAATTGTGTTCTCCCAGTGAATGCAGTGTGGTTAATTAGGTGGCATTGCTTAAAGAGGTAAGCTGCTACTAACTTCTATGATAATGAAAGGCCCTTTGTTCCTCACAGGATTATTTAAGGTTTTATTGCTTTAATGAAAATAAAATTCTTTTGGTACAAGTTAATGAGAGGGCCTCAGTCGTATTTTTAGCAAAATGTGCATATGGCTATCAAATTACACTGAAGCGAGTCCATGAGAAACATCAGCTGTAAGAAAAATCCCCAAAGTGCTTTATTGGAAGAGTCGTATGTGATTGCTGTGTGGGCATATGATAAAGAATCAGAGCCAGCTTTCTAAAAATAATTTTGTTTCACTTTGTAGTGTTTTAAGATTCCAAAGAGGAGTGATGAAAACTCCTTATAGAAAAATATTTCCAAATTTTGTTCCACCCATTCAGGCCAAGACAGACTGTCTGACACAGTAGCACATCCTGTCTCAATGGGTAACTGTGCTTTCCGTTTGTGCTGCTTATAAACTGCAGGGCATTTAGGCAGACTGAATTCTTAGTCTCACTAATATGTACCTTTCCTGTTTGTTCTCTTGTATTTATATGATAACATTATTTTTAATAAAACATCAAAGGTTTTGTTCAAAACTGTTTCACTAACCAGACCACAAAAGAATCTCTGCCCCATGGAGCTGCCAGTCTGACTGTTCTCTTGTGTAAAGTTGGTGTTATTAATGTTCTAGAAAAGTCAACATGAATGAAGATTTATTATCAGACTTTTAATTAGGGAATTAATAGATGTGTAAAGAAAAGGTAAGAATCATAGAATCATAGAATGGCATAGGCTAGAAGAGACCTCAGAGATCATCTAATCCAACCTCTCTGTCATGGGCAGGGACGCCTCTCAACTAGATCAGGCTACTCAAGGCTCCGTCTAACCTGGCCTTGAACACCTCCAGAGAGGGTGCATCCACAACTTCTCTGGGCAAACCATTCCAAAGTCTTGCCACCCTCGTACTGAAGAATTTCTTCCTAAGATCTAATCTAAATCTTTTCTCCTTCGACTTAAACCCGTTTCCCCTTGTCCTATCAGTGGACACTCTTGTAAGAAGTCCCTCCCCAACCTTCCTGTAAGTTCCCTTCAGGTATTGGAAGGCAGCTATTAGGTCACCCCGAAGTCTTCTCTTTTCAAGGCTAAACAATCCCAGCTCCCGCAACCTGTCCTCGTAGCAGAGGTGCTCCAGCCCCTGGATCATCTTTGTGGCCCTCCTCTGAACACGTTCCAACAGATCTATGTCTCTCTTATGGTGGGGACACCAGAACTGGACACAGTGTTTGAGGTGGGGTCTCACAAGAGCAGAGTAGAGGGGGAGAATCACCTCTCTCGACCTGCTGACCACGCTTCTCTTGATATATCCCAGGATGCAGTTGGCCTTCTGGGCCGTATGGGTGCACTGCCAGCTCATGTTGAGCTTCTCATCTGTAAACACCCCCAAATCCTTCTCTTCAGGGCTACTCTCAACCCACTCTGTGCCCAGTTTGTATTTGTGCCTGGGATTGGCCTGACCCAGGTGAAGGACCTTGCATTTTGACTTGTTGAAGCTCATGCAGTTGGCACTGGCCCATTTCTCAAGCTTATCAAGGTCCCTCTGGATGGCATCTCTTCCCTCAAGTGAGTCCACGGCACCACACAGCTTGGTGTCATCGGCAAACTTACTGAGGCAAACTTACTCAATGCTGTCATCCATGTTGCTGACAAAGATGTTGAACAGCACTGGACCCAGAACAGACCCCTGAGGGACACTGCTTGACACTGGTCTCCATGTAGACATCACACCGTTGACCACAACTCTTTGAGTGCGATCATCCAGCCAGTTCTTTATCCATCGAGTGGTCTATCTGTCAAATCTGTGTCTCACCATTTTAGAGACAAGGATGTCATGTGGGACAGTGTCAAACGCCTTGCACAAGTCCAGGAAAACGACATCCGTTGCTTTACCCATGTCAACCAGCACTGTAGCTTTGTCATAGAAGGCCACTAAATTAGTCAGGCATGACTTGCCCCTAGTGAAGCCATGTTGGCTGTCACCAACCACTTGGTTATTTTTTATGTGCCTTAGTACAGCTACCAGGAGAATCTGTTCCATGATTTTACCTGGCACAGAGGTAAGGCTGACTGGTCTGTAGTTTCCCGGCTTGTCCTTGCTCCCTTTTTTAAAGATGGGGGTTACGTTTGCCCTTTTCCAATCTGTAGGAACCTCACCAGACTGCCAGGACCTCTCAAATATGATGGCTAGTGGCCTTGCAACTTCAGCCACCAGTTCCTTCAGGACCCGTGGATGTATCTCATCAGGTCCCATGGACTTGTGCATCTTCAGGTTCTCTAGGTGTTCCTGGACCTGATCTACTCCTACCCTGGGTGGTTCTTCACTCTCCCAGACCCAGCCAGCATCCTCTGTGATTTGAGTGGTGTGGTTGGAGTGGTTGCCAGTGAAGACTGAGGCAAAAAAGTTGTTGAAAATTTCAGCCTTCTCCATGTCCTCAGCAACGAGGTCACCCGTATATTTCCAGAGGGGCCTCACATTCTCTCTCGTTTTTCTTTTTTCTCTGGCATACCTATAAAACCCTTTTCTGTTATTTCTAATATTGCTGGCCAGATTTGACTCTGTCAGGGCCTTAGCTTTTCTAACCTGGTATCTGACTACATGAGCAACTTCCTTGTACTCATCCCAGGTTACCAGTTCCTGCTGCCATGCTTTGTGTAATCCCCTTTTGTATTCGATTTTAGCCAGGAGTTCTTTGTTTATCCATATAGGTCTCCTGGTGATTTTGCCTGATTTCTTCCTTTTAGGGATGCAGTGCCTTTGAACTTGGAGGAGATGATTTTGAAAGTCAACCAGCAATCTTGGGCTCCCAGTCCTTCCAGGTCTTTATCCCATGGCACACTACCAAGGAGGTTCCTGAAGCGGCGAAAGTCAGCTCTTCTGAAATCGAGGGTTTCAAGCTTGCTGAGCTTCCCACTCTTAGCCGCCCTTAGGATCTCAAACTCCACCATCTCATGGTCACTGCAGCCAAGGCTACCCACAAGTTCAACATTACCTACCAGCCCTTCCCTATTGACAAAAACGAGGCCTAACATGGCACCTCTCCTCGTTGGTTCCTCTATCACTTGGATAAGGAAGTTATCATTAATGCATTCCAGGAATGCCCTGGATTGCTTGTTCCCCGCTGTGTTGTTTTTCCAACTGATGTCAGTGTGGTTAAAATCCTCCATGAGGACCAGGGCTTGTGAACGAGCAGCAACTCCTATCTGCCTATGTAGGGCCTCATCCACTTGGTCCTCCTGATTGGGTGGTCTGTAGCACACTCCCACTGTAAAGTCTCCTACCCTTCCTTTCACCCTGGCCCACAGGCACTCGGTTCTATCGTCATCACTTGCCAGGTGGAGCTCCATGCGTTCTAGCCGTTCATTGACATAGAGGGCAACAGCTCCTCCTCGTCTCCCCTGCCTGTCCTTCCTGAACAGTTTATATGCCTCTAGTCCAACACACCAATTGCAGGAGTCATTCCACCATGTCTCTGTGATGCCGATCGGGTCATAGTGCTGCAGGCTCACAAGCATCTCCAGCTCCTCTTGTTTATTGCCCAATCTGCAGGCATTCATATAGAGACATTTGAGTTGGGTCCCTGATGAGGTACCTGGAGCCCCCTGATGATGCTCAGATGTTTCCACAGTAACCAACCCCTCAACAACCCCTGTGATCCGTCCGCAACCTGGCATGACACCTTGATCCCTTGCTGATTCACAAGACTGCGCGATCTTGCTAGTGCATTCCTCCCACACAAGCACTGGCATACTGCATTCCGGCTCCCTTCCAGTGATCCTGATTTCACCCCCACCTCCTTTCATACCTAGTTTAAAGCTCTGTCTATGAGCCCTGCCAATTCCCTTCTCAAAACTCTTCTCCCTCTGTGGGACAGGCTATTACCATGCCTTTCTAACAGACCTGGCCTCTTGCAGATCCAGCTGCTGTCAAAAAACCCAAACCCCTGCTGGACACACCAGGCTCGGAGCCAGGTATTAATCTGTTGGTACTTCCTGCCTAATCCTTCATCATTGCCCACAGCTGGAAGGATAAAGGAGAACGCAACCTGTGCTCCTGATCCCTTGACCAGGCACCCCAAGGCTCTGAAGTCCTTCTTCATTGTCCTTGGAGTGGTTCTTACTAATTCCTCACTTCCTACCTGAAACAACAAAAGGGGATAATAGTCTGAGGGCCGTGCTAGGGAAGGAAGCTTCTTCCCGACATCTTTAACTCTGACCCCTGGGAGGCAACAGACCTCCCTGTGCAGTGGGTCCGGTCTGCATATCGGGCCTTCTGTTCCCTTAAGCAGTGAATCACCAATGACAATGACCTGAAAGTAGAAAGAAATCAGGCAAAAAAGAAGAAAGGCAGTATGAGATAACTGAAGCTAAAATATTCAGATTGTGCAGATGTTTTGTTTCCGGGTTTGTTTGGTCTTCTACAGCCACAATAGTTTTTATAGGTAATGACCATGATTTTTATATATCTATGTATCTCTCTCTATATATAATTATTGCAATCTTCTCTAAATAGTATGGCTGTGATCAATACAGAAAGAAAGTACACAAATTCATAATAGTAATCAACAAACTTCCTTGACATGAAGACAGTCTCTATTTTTATGAGATCTTGGTAAATATTTGATAAGGGCAACAATAGTTTCTAGTAGATGTTCACAATGTGAAAGAGGTTCCTCTTGTCAGCTCTCACTTCTGACCTGGGCATAATCTCAGCATTTGCATCCCTTGAAAGCTGCCCTATCCTGCCCATCAGAAAGATAATCCCCTAGTTAAGCTGGAGTATTTGGCTGGTGATGAGATGCATCCTTCATTTTCAGTTGTTTATTTCTTTACTAGAGGAGGTGTTCTAGCTTCACCAGTTGAGTATGGCACAAGAAAGGTTGTGAGAAAGCATCATTTTGGGCAGGGTAGCTTTTTATTTCTTGTAAGCAGACTGGTTTTTAGCAGGTTTAGACCCTGATTTCAGGAAACATCTTATTCCATATGTAGGCACTTGCTGACAGAGTCTGTTGCTATGAGATATTCTGATGTCTCTAAGCACAGGCTTCAGCAGAAAGGTAGATGAAGCCCTGAACTGACTGAGGGGCCCCTTAGGCAGGAATGCTGCTTTTTTCACACTGCTTGATGCAGAAGCATGAGCCATCACAGCTGGTGGTAATGGGTGAGGAGGTGGCTAGAGATCACCCACTGCCCTCAGGAAATCCATTTTTGCAATTTTGTGAAGACTGAGAGTTTTCATTTCCACATATTCAGTGAAAAAAGTGATAGTGATAGATCCTTATCAGTATAAAATATATTCAGTGAACTCCCCTGTTACCTACATCACATGAGGTACAGTCGTTTAGTCATGTAGTCTAAATTTCTTACTTAATGTTTTCACGTGACAGAAACATATTATAATGTTTTTGTTCATTCTCAACAGCAACTACTGAAAAAAAACAAAATCAAAAGTAAAGTTTATTGTATTTCAGAACTTGTGTGAGTCAGGCAGTTTTTTTGAGAAAATTACTACAGTATTCTATTCAAGGATAAAATCTGATAGGTTTAGCTCTGAGGTTCAGACACCTGTACAAGTACAAGTCAGAGCAGAAGTCAGGCTCCTATCTACTATTACCCATATAGTGCTAAATATAACTAGATGATCACTGTCTTCAATGTTAAAAATAGAATAGAATCTTGTATATATTCAACTCACGACTTGAGAGGCTCAAAGTGCTTTGTAAATCTTATTTAATTAAGCTTTACAATACCTTTAAGATAAAGGATAAGAAGAACTTTTATCTCCTGTACAACCACCTCAAACTGTATAGAATAACCTTGATTTTTTTTTTTTTGTGTTAAACAGCTTCTAACAACATGAATAATTGCTGAAGGTGTAATCCATTTGTACAGTTGCTTTAGCATTGGCTTTTTATGTAGTGTCTAAACACAAACATATAGAAATATACTGCAAAAAAAGTTTATTTTAGTTAAAATGTAAAGATTTTCTATAAATTCCTTCTTTAGAACCATTTATGTAACCAAGCTCTTGACTCTCAAGAACAAACCTAGCAGCTACTCTAATTAACCAAAGTTCAGCATGTATTGGACAGCAATAGACCAATTGGAAGTCTTTAACTTTTATTTGGAAGTAGAAAAGATTAATGGTTCATCGTGTATCTTAAGACGCACAATGCAGTTTGTACTTCTGAAGCCTTCACTTATCAACAGGATACAGGCAGAATAAAAGAGGAGAATAGCACTATTGCTGGCTGGTCTAAGGCACTACAAGAGAAAGATCCCATTAATTCCTCAGTAAATTTTTCCAGAAGGTTTTCCAGGTGATATTTTTATAATTATTTAAGTATTTGCTACATTGAAGATCTACCAGAAATATCTAAATTTAACCGTGAAACCTTAGGGAACAAAGACATTGTCTTCAGATGCTGAATGCTTTCCTATAGAAGCTGTTATTTTTGATTTATACAGCCTCTGATGATAGCTCTGTTAAAGCTTCTGAGTAATCCAATAAAGATTATACAGTACTCTGCTCTTTACATTTCCTTCAGTAGCTGTACATGGAGGTCTTTGTTTATAATTCAGGAAACGGGCTAAAAGGTTCTTCTGTGTTCACAAAATTTATTTTGTGATATTAATAGCCTCCTGCACTTTAATAATGTAAGTAGTAATCTAAAGCAGTACTATAATGCTTTCTGTGGGCCCAGAAGACTTTCTCCCCAGAGTGCTCTGTCAAGCCATCTTCATTCCTAGATTCTCCTTTAGATCCCATACTGTTGCGTAAGTTTGTTTTTGACTAAGCTGCCACAGTAAGGAATATTAGTGTGTGAGGTAATTCAGGCTTTCTCTATCATATTTAAAATAAAATCTTAAAAGTCCTATGGTACAAAACACATAGAAAGATTTCAGTTTTGGTGAACATTTGCTGAAATATACTGTATGTTACATATTTAGTTTCACAGATCATCATGGATTTGTTCGAATTTATCTCTGTACAATATTTTTACTTACTAGTTCTGCCTAACAGGTATTAACTGAAAGGATTTCTAATATATTAATTTTGGAAAACGCTGCACTTTACTCTTAGTAGATAATAAGGACTCTGTGTATAAATGTGCACCTTTCACATTGTGAACTCAGAAATGAGAAAAGTAAAATTTCATGCCACACGAAACAGCAAAATCAGAGAATCTTGCTCCAACTGTACTTTTCCCTCTCCTGCTAACAACCTAATCACTAATATAGCACATATTGCAGTCACACTACATTGATGAATATCGCAGAGGGATGCCATCTATTTTTGCACATATGAAATCCATTTGATATTGATGTAACAAGATGTAACAAGATGTAACAAGAGGGCAAGACTGAGTCATAAAAGAGACCTTCACCACAGAGATATAAATTTGAATTTAGCAGAAACATTCACTTGACAAACTCTGGGAAATTTATTTTTTCTGACCATGTTCTGTCTTCCCTGGAAGAACAAAGTTCCTAAGTTTTAAAGTTTCTGACTGATGCAATGACAAAGGCTGATTCCAAAACGTAAATATAGTTTAGCTGTTGTCTGATACTTAGTCAGCTCCCCTGTACATGAACCTTCTCATCTAGGATATATGTCTGTTTCTCTGTTCCAAACTTAAATTTCTGCATGCTAAAAGAAATCAAGCAAAATCATTCTGCCTCTAGAATTAACTCTGTTTATGAAATAGATGAATATGATACAAAGCCTCATATTTCTGCAATAGTTCTGTATCAGTTCTGCAGGCGTATCTGATGTGTTAAGAGAGATATTGTTTTCTAGTGGAATTTTAATTTATTAAGCAGATATAAATTACAACTCCCAGGCTTTGTGACTTTTCATTTTTTTTAAAAATTAGTAATACACTGACAGTATATGAAAGACAGATAACTATCTCCAAATAATGGTGAATCCTACTTTGTTGTGACCAGAAAATCGATGTCTTAGGAAAAAACTCAGTTCAGTGCATCAGGATTCCTTCAATAACAAAGAGAATAAGAGAAATCTGATAGGGAAGTTTTTGAATGATTCTTTGTGACTGAATTGCTCTCACAAACTGTTATTAAAAACCATTTATAACAATACACAAGCTAAAAAATTCAAGATAGATATCTGAGAAGAAGATCCAGAATAAACTTCATGATTAATTCCTCTCATCAGAAGATTTGAGGAGATCTATTTAGTGATATAGCCTGTGAGATGAATGTATAGGCCATCTCATGGCTCTTGTCAAAGGTCGTGGGTAAACTGATCCTGGTCAAATCTCCCACCAAACGTAACTATTCTATTTCTTGAGACTAGGTGGATTGACAAAGAATTTGAGGGGAAGTAGCTTCTATGAAAGTTTTTAATGAAGTATGGGATTTACAGAGTTAAGATAAACTATTAGGTGTTAGGATACATCGAACTATAAAATAAATCACAAATTATGTGTAAAAGAACAAAGATCTCCTTCTTTACTTCATGTGCATACTTGAAGGAACCTTGTCACGTCTAGCACTTCACAGATTTTTATTTAATGAACATTTAAAAAATGTACTATGATGCCTTAAGCTGTAGGTCACAGGAGATCAATGGCTTTTGGAATACTAATCCAAGGTAGTTTAGAGATTCTGAAGGATCAAAAAAAAGAAAGCATAGAGAAGTGTATCTCTTTTTATGTATCTCAGTGCCGTTGAGAGATATTTTGGGCATTGGCAAATCAAGACATTCTGTTTTCCCTAGTTTGTCTTGTTCCCAGCTGTGAGTAATGATTAACATAGAAATCCTAGGGAAGTGACTGGATGTGTCCAAAGAGGATATAGGAAATTGAGTGCCTGGGAATAGCAGTTAGTGGTGGAAAGATCCCCCAGACTATCTAATGACATCAAGCTCCATAGAAATGTTTTCATCCTTCTTTCCTCCCTGCTTTTGTCTTATGCTGTTCCCAGCATAGACCAGATAATACTGCATAAAATTGTCTGGCTGGATATAGAGACACTTTAAAGTTACTGTTTTGTTTGTTGAGTATCATGATACTACATGATTTGTCTGTGATAAGGATTTTTTCCAAATTTAAAGGTTATAAAGACTTATTGAACACTCTGAATCAGCAAAACTGTGCCATTTGAACAGAAAAGTGGTAAAAGAGTTAGATGAAGAAAGTTGAATATTCAGACTTGTGGCAATGGGGTTATAGGTAATCTAGGCAACACTGAGAAAGTTCCAGGGAATTGGATAAAGATGTTAATATTTCGAAAAGTAGATAAGGATAGAATTGCTTGACAACAGATGTTTTCTCAAAAAAAAAAAAAAAAAAAAAATTACTACAGCTAAATGTGAATTCAAAGATCTAGGGTTCTTTGTCCTGAGAAAAAAAGACTTGTGTTACAAAGTGAGCAACACTGTCCTGGACTGCTGTGACCATGGAATGGAGGTAGGATTAAAGATAGATTCACTAACTGAATTCCTATTACCAAGCTCAGAGAACAAACTGTAAAAAGAAAAGACTAGCCTACAGACATCTAGTAAACACATATCTGATAATAGAAAAATATTTAACCTTGCCAAAAAATGCAGGAGGGGCATTCAACTAGTGGAACAACCTATCTGAAAATATAGTAGTCCCTAACAGTTAATGTCACTCTAGAAAATATGTTCAACCACAACAAGAAGTTAAGATTTGATGGCAAGATTAGGCAAAATTCTGTATCTTATGCTGTCAAGGACATCAGGTAGTTTGATCTTAAGATTTCCTGTATCATAAAAATCTATTGACCTAGATAAAGACAAGTAATTTCTACTCATAAAACAATGTTTTTAGTAAACCAACAGATTCTGCCATTTATATTTTCAATTAAAGTTTCTGGAAGAATCAGGAAGCATTAAAAATTCTCCAAAGGCAGATCTCATTTTGCCCTTTCTCCCTCCCAAAATAAGACACTTTCTGTTAAGAACTAAAAGAAGGATTAAAAAAATGCACTTAACTGGTATCGAAACCTTTTCATTCCCTCTGTAACAATGCATTGTTGAAATACATAGCAACTTAAGTGCTACTTTAATTACTTTAATTACTAGCAACCTAGATTTCCGTTACTCTTTTTCTATGTAAGTGTTCTCAAGGGTGTATGAAAAAAATTCCCTCCTGCTAACGTTCCTTCCACGCTGTTGTTCAAGAAAGAGGTACACTGTTTTTAGTAAAAGATCTCCAGTGTATTGATGGAGAAGATATTACAAACAGGATATGGGAAAGGGAAATGAGAGAACAAGTGTGATAGCAATGGTTAAAATAGGATGAACCTGACAAGAATGTTGGATCTAAGGGATATTATCGAATATATATATAGACATGGATGAGTAGGCTGACATTTCTAACTTCAGAGCACATAAACCTTAATGTTAGGTTCTGGTTTGAAATTTACAGATGCTGAATATCTATGCAACGACTAACTAAAGATTGCCTAGCAAATGTAGAGAACTTTGAAGAATCTCATCACTTTTATTTAGCAGCCGGCAGATGCGAGGCCTTAGGAGCCCAGCTGTCACACCACAGTGGCCAAACATCTAGCTTGATCCCAGTAACTAAGGTTTCAAATACGAGCTCATGCAGGTGAACAGAGTTTAAAAAAGAAAAAGATGTCGAACTCTGAACGTTCTAAGATAATATCCCTTTTTTTTGGGGGGGGGTACAAATATCCATTTTTGTGCAAATAATTTAGTGACCAAGAAAGCAGACTTTTCTGAATTTGTCTGACTGAGCTAGCGTATACTTTAGTAGTGCAATAATTGGGGCCCAAATTAACCAAATGATCTTTCACATAAGAAATCATTTCTACAGTAACTGGAGAGATAAATGTAAAGGGTATGGAGTGAACAATATTATCAGCTGTATAAGGAAAGAAATAACCAGCGATCTAGGTTTCCATATCACTAAAGTTAAATGTAGTCTTTCAATTGCATTGGGGGGAGTTAGCTCAGGCTTTTAATTTTGCACTGCACAGATTTTGCGCACAATCTGAAAAAATGCTCAAAATTCATTAGGAAATTTTAACTTGTGAGATCTTCAGGACTTAGTGGCAAATCAGAAATCATTTACCTTGGTAGGGAAGTTAATATTCTCTTACGTCTGTTTTTAAAACAGTTTATGAGCTTTTTAAACAGGAGTAGTGTATCTAAATCCACAAATCCAAACTGAAAAAAAGAAGCAGAACCATAGGAAGGTATCTTATTCATTGTATGAGGAAATATTAAATAATCAATTCAGTCAGTTGAATTTATAATGAATTAAGAACAAATTGGTGAAATTAAAAGCTTGACTGGCAGAGGAAAATTATAGTTAGTTAGTCTTGCTATGTACAGGATGATGGGTCTGACTTCAGAACGTAGTGCCAAGGGATATCCTGGAAGGCTGAAATAAGAAGGGGCAAGACACAATTATATATCAAGGGAAATTTAGAGGTTAAGGAATTGAAACTGTCAATGACTAAGAAATATAGTGAATCATTCTTCACTGAGCCAGAGGCTAGAAGACCTAATGAGCTAATAATAGTGCACGTTTCACACCCACAGGACAAGGGAGACATCAGAATGACATAGCAAGATAAAGAGGATTGGAAGAGTAACGTGATTGGGATCATGTGTGATTAAAATTTCTCAGCATTAATTGTGGGAAATGATAGAAATATTTTCCATGATGGAAACAATAGCAAAATGTGACAGTATTTCAAAATGCTGTATCTCCAGGTATGGATCATAAAAAAGACTTTTTTTTTTGTTTTGGTGCCCTTTTCTTCATTTTTCTCCACAGAAAGAGAAAATTACAGGAAAAAATGCTTCTTGAATAGAAATAAGCAACAGAGTATCACCCTCCTATGTAGAATACTCATGTGTGATCAGCTTTAAATTGAAATGTTAACACAAAACATAGTAGTAAAGCATCAGGTAAGAAAACTGAAGAGAATTTGGGGTCATCCAAGGACATCTGTTTTATATTTAACCAAAAAATTTGTTACGTTTTTTGTTAGTTGTATTCAAGCCAGACTCAGCAAGTGTCAACTGGGTTTTGGTTTTATTGAGAACTATGCCAATTATACACAGCCAGGTCTGGTGTATGCTTCGGTGGTATCTGTTTTGAGTATTCTTCTGGGACATGAAGCTTTCTGGGAAACCTTGAGTGATATGAGAACAGTTGCAATGACATTATGTATTTTCTGTTTGACAGTCCACCCGCCAGCTGAAAGATATGGTCAATTCTTGCCTCGTATAAGGTCACTCAAAGGAATCCATGCTCTCATCTGTGCTGTGGACAGAGGAGCGGTCAGAATATATAAAATCTGCCTGCTTCTGGGGGATGGACGGAGAAAACAGAGGACAAATGTTTTTTGTATGTTTTTCATTCAATGAAGTGAGAAAAGTAGGACTCTGAAGGCATGTGAGAAGTATGTTTGGTATGAAAATACTCATTTTTCAAAGCAGAAGCAGTTAATAATCTCTGACTACTTGAGTATCCAAGGTGAGGTGAAATGTCAGCATAGCTATGTTGATCAGGTTCCAACATGGCTTTTTTTATTTGTTTTCCCTGCACACCTGCTGCTCTATGAGCCTTATCAGCCTCTGTTAGATTCCCTAAAACGAGCAGATATGGTATTCTCATCAGAAGAATGATTGAACTGGTTGTCAAATGTAAGGCCTGTAAAGTGTTGTAACAAGTAGTATCATTAGGCATGTGAAGGTGTTAAGTATTTTAATCACAAGCCACTATAAGATCTGTGCTTTATATGTTGAAAAATATTTACAAGAAAATAATTTAAAACCATTTCACATAAGAAACATCTTCACTATCTGTGTCAATTCCTCACTTTAAAGCCAATAAACCACCAGCTATCATAAAGTTGGTCAACAGTTTACTAAGTTCAAGCAGGCAAAAAGTTCAGAATGTTTTATCCCCATTCTCTGCCATGCATCTGCTTTACAAACTGACATCAGACAGATTTAAAGTATGAAAACAATCTTATCTGGCTGCTTTGCTTAGTGACATTTTGTTACCAAATCTCTGACTTGTAATTTTGCTCATCTCGCAGGTATTCTTATACCAGAGACCTCAATGGGATTTATTTTTTTCATTTTAATTTTCAGCAAACTAATATTTCTGTCAGTAAAAAATAAAGAATACAATTGTTTCTTTAGTGGCAATGAAATGCAGGAAAGCTAGGTATTCCCAGTCAGGGCAACTGTGAAACTGAAAAGCTTTCAGAAACCCTTAGTGACTACTTGAACATCTCTTTCTGAAGATCTGTTCTATCAGGTAACTTTGCAGCTGCATCTTTTGAGAAATGTTTATATTGAGATGATGACACCAGGACTCCCCTGGGTAGTTTAGCCAATTGCCTATTTCCTGATCCAGTTTTTAAATGCATGCTGTTGTTCTGTTTATATCCTGTCATTTATCCTATTCCCAGTATGTATTCTTTTGTTATATGTCCTTGTTGTTTGTTTGAAAATAAATGAAATTCCTATGTTCAATTTTTGCAAGTACTTATTTTAGAAAGTTCTATGTTTGTTTTTTTTTTTTTTTTTCATCCTCCCCAGTTGAGTGTTATCTATTCTCTTTTTTTTTTTTCCCCTCTAGGGAAAACATGTAGAACCTAATCTCCTTTCCCTCTTTCCCTTCTTTCCCTTCTTTTCTTTCCTTCTGCTCAGCTTTTTGTAAGCTAAACCCACTTACTTTTCATCCAACATAAGAAATTCTATTTAGTCTGATAGTGAGTGTTGTTAGTTCATATAATTGTAGCCTAAAGTAGGCAAAACAAATGATGATATGGTCCTGTATGACATAGTTCAGCACTCACCAAAGATCTCAGAAATCTGTGTTTAATTGTTTTCCTTTCTTGAGAGGGTTTTTGAACTTGCATTTCCACCTCAGAAACATTTCCTTACCCACTAGGCAATAGTCTGTTGGAGGAGAGAAAATACCCTGCTGGCATTGATCTACTTTGTATAAACAAGTCAACAGCCTGCAGAGCCACAAACTCATGAGCACTCCATTTTACAGGAGAAACAGTCTCAGGCTGGGAATTCATCTTCCCTTACTTTTGCCAGCTGCTTTGGCAAAAACACTTCAACAAATGAAAACCTCTTATCTCTGAGTATTCTCTTCTCCTGTGGCTGAATATACCCTTAGAGGTGACAACCAAGGTTAGTTAAGATTGGGTTCATATAACCAAGCTGATTGATAGGCAGTAGTAGACGAGGATTCATACATTTGAAGTACTCACCCTACATGTGCATCTATACTCTATGTAGAAAAACAGGCACTTCCAGACTGTGCTAATCTTTTTAACTGTCTGCACTTGACTAATACTATCTGCAGCTGAAGAATGCACTCTCACTTTCTATACCTCTTGAGGGCAGAGATACAGACTACAATGTCCCACAGAATGAGATATCCCATACCCCTAGACAGTGTTGAAGGGAATACTCTCTCTGCTTTTTTATTTTTTTTTTGTGTGTGTGTGTGTGTAGATCTAGTTCTGATATATATTTCTTTTGCTGACAAACTATCCCATCTCTTAGAATATCTTACAATTTATTTCAATGTGGTTTTGTTGTGCACCCATTTTTGAGATACTCTTCATAGTTTGCTGAAAATTGTTGACAAAATCTATCCATGTTTATTTTTAGAAGGAAAAATCATTGATGCATGTTCTTAGAAGGGACTTGAAGTTACATAGTAACTTGACGAGGAAGGAAGACGACTGAGGGGAAGTCTGAAGCACTTCCGTTGACTGACTTCAGGGAATTTTGGATTTGGATCTTGGTTAATAATGATTCCAATTAAACCCAAACTTTAGTACTTGCATTTAACATTCATGAATGAAGCAAAGTGAGCTTCTGAATTAAAAATTAGGTCATGAGAGTAATCCATCAGCACAAAAAGCTCCAGTGTATCAAAAAAAGGCAGACAACTAACAGGTTGCCTCGAACAAATGCTGAACGTAGAGAAAAAAAATTTGAGGAGAATTCACTGGCTGGAGTGCAGTACCTTCTGATATTACTGTTTAATGAATAATGCATATTCCTCCTTGTTGAAGAAAATGTGATGATATGATAGATGAGAATCTGTCAGGATCATCTAGGTGTAGTGCCTGAGAGCAAAAACGTGGAACAAGTGACCTCAAAGATCCGTCTGCTTACATAGTGTGTTGACCTTTTTCAAACACAATGATTGCATCGCTAGGTACAACCTTTGGCCTTGGTTTCCTAGTTGAACGTGTGTACATATTCTGCTGACTATGTAGACAACACAGCTCATATTCATTGTTTTAAAAATATTTGTACAGATCCTGTGTTTGTACGTCTTTAACCAGTTTTCTTAATAACATTTTTCTTTGGTGAAAACAGCAGTATTGAATCTTTTACTCTTGATTTCAAATACTCTATACTTCTACCTTTTTATAAGAAGTAATAAACAAAAACCAGGATGAGATTTAGCTGCCTCAGAAACCCTCTCTGTAAACAAGCCAGCCTCACCTCTTGTGATGAAGAATTCCACTGACACTTCGCTTGAGCAAGGTGTGAAGCATTGAGTCCAATGCCAAAGTTGTGCATTTGTAACTGGGGACAGAACAGGACCAAAAGGTCCATGTCTGCTGAAATAGTTACTTGAGGAAACAAGCTCTATGCAGTTTCTAAAGAAATTTTAATATAAATAAAAAAAATCATAGTACAATTTTGTTTAGTGATCAAAAGCTTTGGGCCTCATTCTGGTGTCAGATTTTGTCTGGTTTAGCTTCAATGAAGCTGATGGAATAAAGCTGGTCTCCTGCTCAATGAGAATATAGAGAATTTGCCCTATAATTTTTTCTTTGTAATTCTCTATAGGTCTTGATTAACTAAATTAATGCAAAAATAAATTGCTTGCTATTTAATTGTGTAGTGTTTGATTGGTCAGGGAATTTAGAGAGCTCACAGGAGAACAACTTGTATTGCCAGTCCTGTTTATAGCTAGTTCATTCTTTGGACAGTTGTTATAATTTTTCATGATAGAACATTTTTAGAGATAATATTTTCTTTTTAATAGGCAAGTAATGTATTTCATTTGATCATGTAAG
Source organism: Tauraco erythrolophus (assembly GCF_009769465.1). NCBI lineage: Eukaryota > Metazoa > Chordata > Aves > Musophagiformes > Musophagidae > Tauraco > Tauraco erythrolophus. Next base: position 67,709,958 of record NC_141496.1, read on the forward strand.
TAAGTTTCAGGCCAGTTTTTGTTATGCGCTTGGAAAGACATAACACAATCAGATTTTAGATTTACAGTGGAGGTTGTTTGGCTGCTAAATAACAGCAGTAGTGAAAACACATGAAACTCCCTCCTTCCATAGATGGCAACGGGATTTAGATCCTGTCATAATAACCAGTAACAGTTCTTAGGTGGAAGCAGATTCAAACTGTAGTCAAAACAATATTTATCTGATTTTAACATGATTAATTTTGAGTAACTTTGGAAGGCAAGCTACTAGACCTAGGCCAAACCTTGAACTGTGACAGCACTATAGAGAAAAAATGCAATTATAAACATAATCCACTGCAGTAATCTTCCATAAAGAAAGTTGGAAACTTGCACAAATATTTTGTAAGAGTAAAGCATATAAGGAAAAGAAGAAGCTTTACATGTAAGAATTTGGATATTCCATATATACTTATGCATATCTGTTTTTGGTAAAGAAAAATGTATGTCTGTTTTATGTTTACAACTGTCACTGCTTGCCAAACGTCTTTGTTGCTACATTTGAGATACAAATGATTTTAATGCAAAATTGAACAACTTAATGGGCTGAATATGTTTAATGAAATCACTTTAATTGCAACTTTCACTATGTCTTCCTTAGACACTGAAGACTGTATGACAACAGGAGCATTTTACAGAAATTAATGACATATGTGCTTACTTCTAGACTGTTTACAAGACATTTGGAAAAAAATTATTCCTGCATCTTTTGGAATCAGACAATAAAGCAATTAATTTTGTTGATGGAGGCAGGAGAAAGGGGCAGTGAAAGCTTTAAGAACTGATAGAAGTCTTCCCATATATATGTAATACTACCTGTACCTTCACATCCTGGGGAAAAATCCATTGACTTCCTTGATTTTTCTTCCAAAGAATTGCTTTTCCACCTTTTGCTATTGCAAGAAATACTGAAGAGCATGGAGATACTCCATTGCTTTAGCAGCAGTAGGATATTGTTAGCAAGATAATAATCCATGAGCTGGTGGTTACTTCTACAGAAGAGTACAGATTGTATTTACCATTCAAAAAAGAACAGATTGTGTAATGGGGTATTTTTTACTTAGATATTTTATGTCCAGATTCTTATTTCTTTCTGACACTGGGACATTACACTCAGCCCAGTTAGTTATCTAAGAGTCCAGAGGCAGATAAATAGAAACAATATCTATTGAGGACTGTGATGTGAGTGATAGTTAATCTTTTAGGGTAGGCAACCTAGATAATTTGAAAGTGTCCATTCCAAAAGAAGTAAGTTGAAAATCCAGGGGGAAAAAAGAAAGATTGCTAGAGAAGGAAAATCACACTTAAATTTATGCAAAATTGTTTAAAACCTAGTTATATTATTTTCATTGTATGTAAGGTGAATTTTACATGGCTAAATGATTGCGTGATTCTTTGAAAAACTAGAAGGTTTTTTTTTTCTCATATAATTCTAACATCTGTATCATTAAGAAAGAATGTGAAGAGGGTTCAATGACAGTCTCAGAAATGCTTTCTTTTTACATTTAAATTCTTTTATAACTGAATATGAATGATTGGAAGAGATTTGATTCATCTTTTAAGCATTGAAAATGGCTCTAGCTTATTTGATTTTTTAATGAAACTTTTGAGATATAGAATGTAATTGTAAATTATTTGAAAATGGTCACTAACAAATGGCAAAGAAGTAAAGACAGACAGACATGGCTGGAAAGATGCAGCTGATGGTATGGCATATGCTGTTATTGCACAACCTATAGATCTATTGAAAGTCATAAAGGCTTAAGATGTAGGCAAGAGGTCAGAAAAAATAAAATTCTCAATCTCCACTGAGGTTTTAAAACGTCAAAAGCTTTACCTCATATCTGTTTTCTGTGATTAGCAGTTTTTTCCTGCTTCACCTTAATATCTTTGTATTTTTCTGAGCCAAAAGATTTTTTTGTTTGTTTAAGGACTATAATGTGGAAATGTAGTCAAATGAGGATTATTGTACTATTTGTAAACCTACTTGCAAGCCAGAAAACACTACAAGAGTTCTTCCTCGTCAGCTAACTGTGCCTGCTTTGTGAATTCAGGTGTTTGGATGTTTTTAGTTCCAATCACTTTGGATGCACACCTTTGCTTTACTTTTTCTACTTAATATTTTAATCAGAGCCCCTCTAAAATGATTCATCTTCTAAACAGTACAGCTCTGGATCTATGTTTATGGTTCTGTTATGGCATGGACATTAAGAACAGGAGAAAGGAACCAACACTGGAAACTGGTTCATTTTTGTCAAAAAATATGCATAATATGACAAATATGATTTAGTAGGTGCTCTCACGCAGTCATCAATGTTAGGATAATATTTTAGTTTGTCTTGCCGAAGTAGCAAACACTAGATGGTAGATGATCTTTATACAGAACTCCTTAAGATAAGGGTATAAACATGTGAGTTTACAACTCACAATAGTGTGGAAAGTGAGGTAGGAAACTTTCTACGGTATCGCTGATCATGATGACTATCTTTTTACATGATTCAATAATCATATTTGTACAACTAATGACCACGACACGGTGGAGTTCAAGATCCATGGGGCAGCAAGGAAACCACTCAGCAAGCTCTGTATCCTAGACTTCAGGAAGGCAGACTTCGGCCTCTTCAAGGACCTGATGGGCAAAGTGCCGTGGGAGGTGGCCCTGGAGGGACGAGGGGCCCAGGAAAGTTGGTCCACATTCAAGGAGCACCTCCTCCAAGCTCAGCAGAGGTGCATCCCGATGAAGAACAAGTTGGGCAAAAAGACCAGGAGGCCTGTGTGGATGAGCAAGGAGCTCCTGGACCAACTGAAAATGAAGAGGTTAGCCTATAGAGGGTGGAAGCGGAGACAGATAGCCTGGGAGGAATACAGAGAAACTGTACGAGTGACCAGGGATCAAGTGAGGAGGGCTAAAGCCCTGAAGGAATTGAATTTGGCAAGGGATATAAAAAGCAATAAGAAATGCTTCTATAGGTATGTAGGGGACAAAAGGAAGTCCAAGGAGAATGTAGGCCCCCTCCGGAAGGATACTGGTGCTCTGGCTACCCGGGACATAGAGAAGGCTGAGGTACTCAATGACTTTTGTGCCTCAGTCTTCACTGATAAAGCCTCTTGTCTTACCACCCAAGCTGTGGAAAGAACTAGCAGGGACTGTGAGGATGAACCACTGCCCACTGTACTTGAAGAGCAGATTCGGGAACATCTGAGGAACTTGAAGGTGCACAAGTCCATGGGACCTGATGAGATCCATCCGCGGGTCCTGAAGGAACTGGCAGATGAAGTTGCCAAGCCACTGGCCATTGTATTTGAGAAGTCGTGGTGGTCTGGCGAGGTCCCCGATGACTGGAAGAGAGGGAACATAACCCCCATTTTTAAAAAGGGGAACAAGGAGGACCCAGGCAACTACAGGCCGGTCAGCCTCACCTCTGTGCCTGGCAAGGTCATGGAGCAGATTCTCCTGGGAACCATGCTAAGGCATATGGAGAGCAAGGAGGTGGTGGGTGACAGCCAACATGGCTTCACCAAAGGCAGATCGTGCCTGACCAACTTGGTGGCCTTTTACGATGGGGTGACAGCATCGGTGGACAAGGGTCGACCAACGGATGTCATCTACCTGGACTTGTGCAAAGCTTTTGACACTGTCCCGCACGACATTCTTCTCTCTAAACTAGAGAGGCATGGGTTTGATGGATGGACCACTCGGTGGATAAGGAATTGGCTCAATGGCCGCACTCAGAGACTAGTGGTCAACGTCTCGATGTCCAAGTGGAGACCGGTCACGAGTGGCGTCCCTCAGGGGTCCGTGTTGGGCCCGGCCCTCTTCAACATCTTTGTCGGTGACGTGGACAGTGGCATGGAGTGCACCCTCAGCAAGTTCGCCGATGACACCAAGCTGTGTGGTGCCGTCGACACGCTGGAAGGGAGGGATGCCATCCAGAGGGACCTCGACAGGCTGGAGAGGTGGGCCCGTACCAACCTCATGAAGTTTAACCCGGCCAAGTGCAAGGTCCTACATCTGGGTCGTGGCAATCCCAGGCACAAATACAGACTGGGCGGAGAATGGATCGAGAGCAGCCCTGAGGAGAAGGACTTGGGAGTACTGGTGGACGAGAAGCTCAATATGAGCCGGCAATGTGCTCTTGCGGCCCAGAAGGCCAACCACGTCCTGGGCTGCATCAAGAGGAGCATGGCCAGCAGGTCGAGGGAGGTGATTCTCCCCCTCTACTCTGCCCTCGTGAGACCTCACTTGGAGTATTGCGTCCAGTTCTGGAGTCCCCAACATAAGAAGGACATGGACCAGTTGGAGAGGGTCCAGAGGAGGGCCACGAAGATGATAAGAGGGCTGGAGCACCTTTCCTATGAGGACAGGCTGAAAGAGTTGGGGCTGTTCAGCCTGGAGAAGAGGAGGCTCCGGGGTGACCTTATAGCGGTCTTCCAGTACCTCAAGGGGGCCTACAAGAAAGATGGGGAGAGGCTGTTCAGGAGGGCCAGTTGTGATAGGACAAGGGGTAATGGTTTTAAAATAGAGGGAGGTAGATTCAGGTTGGATATTAGGAAAAAATTTTTTACCATGAGAGTTGTAGAACACTGGAACAGGTTGCCCAGAGAGGTGGTGGATGCTCCATCCCTGGAGACGTTCAAGGCCAGGTTGGATGAGGCCCTGAGCAACCTGATCTAGTTGGAGATATCCCTGTTCCTTGCAGGGGGGTTGGACTAGATGGCCTTTGAAGGCCCCTTCCAGCCCTAACGATTCTATGATTCTATGATTCTAACTATGTCTAAAATACTCCATTGATTTTTGTATGTGTCAGCCCTGAAAGGAAGTTAAAGACCTTTCAGCATGATGTTAATGTCTGCCTCTAAGGTCTGACTCTGTTGAAGGCATTGACTTCCGTCAGACACAAAAAAGTCCCTCTGTCCAAAACCCTATATGACTACAAATAAATTTCTTTTTAAAATTTAACATTGAGTACTACATAAAGAAACAGACAGACGTGTCTGATAGCTCCATCTTGTGACATCAACTTCATTCTCTAAATTGTATAACTGGACAATTGTCTCTGGGATTTTGTCTGAATGATCTGCTATAAACCCTAAAGCTGATCATTGTTCATCTTTGTACAGAAAAGATGTTTGGGATTAGGGTGTCTGTTCAGCCTATGAACTTGGAGTTTCAGCACCAAAGAAATTCCCTTTTCTGCTGAGGTTCTTTTGTAAGAGAAGCAATGGGAGTTGTTGACTGAATTTTTATACTTACCATTTATATGTCAACCAAATGTGCAAAAATTTTTCACTCTAGCTCTAGGAAGGTGTTTTTGGAAGAAGTTAGGCCAAATGTAAGAAAGGACGATATAGTTATGAACCATTAAAGTAACCAGGAAGTGATCCTGGCTGCTTGCTGGGGACCATATTTTAGAGTATTCTGTTTAATAGTCTCTTTTTTAACTTGGCCTGAGCTTAAGTTTCTGAACTTTAATAAATGAGCTAAAGATTTTCTAGTTTTTTTCAGGTTAATATGAGTTTATGCTACCTAAAGAGTAAGAGTCTGGTGGAGTATTTATTAGTAAGACTAGGAAGTCACATGCAGTTTAGACCTAAAGATTCTAAATAACTCTCTAACACTGAGCAGCAGTGGTGATCGATATGGGAAGAATACATTGACGATTTAAACATTTCTCATTTATTTTATTGATATCAAATGATAGAAAATGGTAAGTTTTTCTTTATCAGTACATCTAGACTATATTGTTTTGCTAAATGAAAAACTTTCTTAAATCTAATCACATCTGAAAAAAAATAAAAAAAAGAAAAAACTAGCTTTATGACTACTTTGTCCTGTAATGAAATAATTCAGTACCTGAATTTCCACCTGAATAACTCTTAGAAATGATAGATTGCTTCACAGTCTTGCATGGCTTCATAAATTACTCTAACAAAATGAGCTGATGAGCTGTAATGATACAATAGGATAAATGTGATTGCAAAAGCAGCATTTTATTTTATTAAAACTATAGAGTACATCCTGAGCTTGAGATATTCTCTTTTATTTCTCTGCCATTAACTGTACATTTGCTGAAGACAGAGGTGTTGAAAAAAGCTGAAAATGTTCATTATACAGGTCTGCTTGTGAAGTCTTTCAAGTATAAGCATTCTTTTACTTGGAGCAAAGAGATGAACAACTGGGATTTTTTTGTATCCTGGGGACATGCTGAGATACTGGTACTAAGAACATGTCAAATTCTTAGGATGAAAAAGACTATTTAACATCATATGTTCATTGATCTAAATCTGCATTGAGGAATTAATGCAACTTTGCTGTCTAGAATACAATCAGGAAGACTTCTCTGCATCTGAGGTTAAGCAAAGGTTGTGATAGTACAAATTAGAACTAAATAGGAGACTGATATTGAGAAACTGGAACCTTGTTAGCTATACTAATAATGAATCAAGTCTCTGAGACAAAGGGTCCCTAAAGGTGAGATAGCTGGAGTTTGAATACAAATGACTGCATTATTATTAACACATCCATTCATGAAAGCAGGTTTGTAATACATATTTGAAACTGAGCTCTCAGAGAGATTAGGCAAAGTCTATGTAGATAAAGCATATAGGAAGGCTGAGATGTATTTCTTTGGCTGTAGCTACAGTAATTAAATTGACATAAGTACATTTCTCCATGAGAAAATCACATTAAAAGAACACTGTTATGGTTGCGAAGTCAAATGCTGAAAAACGAGGAAAGGCGTGAAAATATTGTTGCTCTGTAGCATATTTGCACAATGGAGCAGTTTCTTGTTATGTTAAATACTGCTGTCTGATCCTAGATTTGTTCTGTGCAAACAGTGAGTGATAACACTTAATGACCAGCTGTTCAACTTTTTATCTACATGTGTTACGCAAAACTGTGATTTGCCTACTACATGTTCTCCAAATTCTGCTTTGAAGACAAAGATTTTACTTCCCTCATTTCTACTCTGCTCATGACTATAGTAGCTGAAGAGTTCACAGGTATGTTTGTGAACTTAGCTGATATTTCTTCTGAAAGTTATTTCCACTTATGTAAAGGGACCAGAGGGACAGAGACATAAAGAAGAATATTATCTGCTAATATTCGAGAAATTTAAAACAGTGAGGTTTTTTTTTCTCAGTATTGTCATGTTCAGTATTATCCAGCTCTTCAGATATTTAAAGCACTATTTCAATTGACTTCACTTGCAGTCCTCAAAATTTGAGGAGGACAGTTTTATTTGTGCTACTTGTTCTGGATTCCAGTGGAAGGTAGTCACAGAAGAAGGGAACACATATGTCCCTGGACTGCTTGTTTTGTTTTTCTTAGTCTCAGTATTTATTTTTCAAAGAACTTTCTCCCACTCTGTCCATGCTGTTTCCTTTCCAGACTGCTTCCAAAGCTGATTAATGGGTCTAAGTTTGTCTCTTGAGAACTTTTCAGCTCTTCTTTTAATCTTTTTCTCATCCTCAGTTCAGTGTGGCTTCTTATGAAGCATCTTTCCTGAGTCTTGTGAGTTCCACTTTTAGTTCACATGGTCTATAGCAGCTTGTATCTGAATCAATACAGTAAGTATCAGTTTTCAAAGGAGTAAGATGAGATAGTTGACTCAAGTGGAAAAGTTCACCTCAAGCATTTTAGTTCCAACATTTAACTTCACTTCAAGTTAACATTTGTGACTATTCTCATTGTTGCTGGCACTGCCACTAAATCCTACTCCACAAAAAAATAATCTTCTGGAATTCCATCATGACTTCTGTCCCTGCTTTTCTCAGGCTCTACCTGTCGGTTTAACTGCATACTAAGAGTAAAGAAAGAGCCTTGGGCACAAGAAAACATGTAAGTGTAGAGTTGGATCCACCTGACCAGTACCTTAGCAGGTACTTACCTACTCACAGCTCACAAACAACCATTGCTGATTACAAGGAGACACTTGAAATCCCTTTCAGGTTCCTTATTTCAGCCATGTGAAAATATGACTCTAAAGAAAGGAGGTGAGAGAGAGGACAGAGGGAATTTGAAGTTGTAGGATCAGATTGCATCTCTCCTGAGTGAGCTAGTCTTATCCTCTTAGCTCTTGCACAGGGCAGAATTACCACCATCTTTTGCTGTCTCCTTTAAAATCATCTGTCAACCTTTTGCTCAAATTTGTGTGAAGCTTTTGTGGACTGCTAAGAATTTCTACTGTAAGTACACCTATAAGTACAACAGACTTAATTTTCAGTCTATCTGTGGTAAACAAGATGGAGCAATATGACATGATGTCAATGTTTTATGATGGAGATTAGTGTCTGACTGTGATAAGAAGAGACTGAATTCAGTGACTGCAAATTCCCTCTTGTGGTTTAACCCTATCTGGCTACTGAGCACTGAACAGCCCCTCACTCACTCCCTCTCTTGGGGAATGAGAATTGGAAGGGTAAAAGTGAGAAAACCCGTGGGCTGAGATAAAATCAGTTTAATAAATGAAATATAATAATAATATAGTAATAATAATAGTAGTAGTAGTAGTAGTAGTAAGTTGTAATGAAAAGAAAAATGACAAAGAAAGAGAAGCAAAACTCAGGAAAGACAAGCAATGCAAATGAAAGCGATTGCTCACCAGCAACCGATTCATGCCCAGCCATTTCTCAAGCAGCTGCCCCTCCACCAACCTCCACTCTGGTTTAATTGCTGAACATGATGTCATATGGTGTGGAGTAACAGTTTGGTTAGTTGGGGTCAGCTGTCCTGGCTGTATCCCCACTTTCTTGTGAACCCCGGCCTACTTGCTGGTAGGGCAGTATGAGGAGCAGAAAATGGCTTGACTCTGTGTAAGCACTGCTCAGCAATAACAAAAACATTTCTGTATTATCTACACCGTTTTCAGCACAAACCCAAAACATACTAGCTACGAGAAAGAAAATTAACTCTATCCCAGCCAAAACTAACACACCTCCTAATCTGTGTCCTTTTGTCCATCATCCTTTGTGAATGTTTCCTAGAAGAAGCTCTTCAAAGAAAAGGGGCTGGTAGCACCTTCTTTCTATGTCCTGAATTGACAAAACTGACAAAATAGAACACAGGAAAAAATTAAACTGAGCTGGGTATGGCATGTAGCTGATCCTAGTGCTAAGCAGTTTGTGTAGAAGCTGTAGAAGATTTATTTTTTCAATTTTTTAGCTTTAATGTTTGTACTGGATCTGTCTGGGATGAAGTTATGAAATTAGCTTTCTTCCTGGCAGCTCGTACGGTGCTGTACTTCACATTTGTGGCTAAAACAGTGTGGATGACATGCCACTGCTTTCGCTACTGCGGAACAATGGCTAGTGTCAAGGCTTTCTCTCTTTTCACTGCTCAACCCGAATAGGAATACGCTGGGTGTGTGCAAGAGACTGGGAGAGGACACAGCCAGGAGAGCTGACACAAGCTGACCAAAGGGATATTCCATACAATATGGTGTCAAGAACAAGGAATGAAAGGTCAGTAAAAATGAAAGGAAAGGGGATATTGGTGGTTATGGCATTTGTCTTCCCAGGCAGCTGCTTTGTGTACTGAGGCCCTGCTTTCCTGGAAGTGGCTGGACATAATTCTGGCAATGGGATGTAATGAATTAATTCCTCTTTTTCACTCTACTTACAAGCGTGGCTTTTAACTTCCTTATGAAACTGTCATTATTTTCATCCATGGATCTTTTTGTTTTCCATCTATTTTTCTCACCATCCTCTGGGAGAGAGGAGTGAGCAAAATGAAGGGTATGTGTTTGGCCGCTGGCTGGTGTCAGTCCACCGCAATGTTTAAGACAGATCTTTGGCAAAATTTAGGCATGATAGTAATTTCTGGTCTTGTTTTGGAGATGAAGTCTTTAATTATAGTGTCACTTTCTCACTTTTCTGCACTTAGGCAGAAGATCTAATCAGTGTCATTTAGGCCTCTGTTTCCATTCAATCTTAGATCTGTAAATTGATATTATATACACAAACAATTTAAGTAATGCATGGCTTCCTCCAGAAGCTATAGCAATGCTTGAAGTAACACTTTTTTTGAACTTCACATTGCCTGAAATGAATCTTGTCATAGCCACAAGTAGAACACTATTGATTCTCCCCATACTTATGAATCTTTTGTCAGATGAAGAGAGTGAAAGTGATAACACGAGTGAAACTAAGAACACAAGAGAAGATTATATGATGGCATGAATATAAGATTGCAACAAGTGTAAGGAGGAAATGTTTCACCAGAGAGAACAATAATTTATACATGCTCTAAGCAAAAGGTGATATAGGTATGTGAGCATGTATATTTTAACAAAGGCTCCCTTTTTACAGACTGTATGGGCAATCTCTCTTCAAATCCTTGTGGAACTGTTTAATCACAAAACTAACCTTCTTACCATATGTTCTCAACTTTCTTGACCTAAATATTCTGAGTAAATTCTTTATGCTTTTATAGATTTAAAAATAGTTTTCATCTTATATTGTGGTCTTAAAATAACCAAGAGTACTTATACCTTAAGAGGTCAAGTCTTGCTGTTAATGGCATTGTCAAAATATCTCTCTATATACCGCATATTATTGAAATATGAATTTCAGTACACAGTATTGGATTCATTTAATGATCTAATACTGTCACTGCTGTGATTCAAATAAACTGACTAATTCAAATTCACAATGTTCTGCTTTACTGAACACTCTTTTAAATCTGTATCCAATAAGATTTTCCTGCAAGCATTTATTGAATACTTTATTATGCATGCTTTATCAGAAGATCTGTGACACTTGCATGAAGGTTAATTTTACTATTTTCATTGTTTTTACTCAGGAAATGTTACAAATCCTCACAATATGTGGGTTAGTAATTATGAGTGTGGGTTGCTCAGATTCTGTGTGATATATGCAGTAGTTATGTATTGTGGCGGGCATTATGCAGTCTGCATGCATAGCTGAACAGAAAGTTGCGTCGTCACTCTGCTCATTAGGACTACCAGGAAAAATTTTTGCATGCAAGTTGTACAGTGTCTGCAAGACCTTCTCAGAATAGATAGGTTTTTCATTCATAGGATGGTATATCTTTTTTCTTTGGCATTTTGCTCTAGTGTGGTGTGAGAGTGAGGAGACCTGCAAGGGTAATAAATATTCTATGTTGGGTTTTTGTTTTTGTTCTGATTTTTTTTTTTTTTTTAAAAGGAATTTTTTTTTTTTAAAACAAGGAATTAACTTACCTTTTCACAGTTTGCCAGTGTCGTTGATATGCAGCTGGAGTATGCTAGTGAATATGGATCATCTTACATGTTTCAAACTCTCAGTAGCCCGTGAATCTGCTACCACAGACAAGACACATAAAACTCCAAAGTTTGCTATGCATGTGTGTGGTAGGATTACGTATCTTAGAGCAATTCACCTTGCATTTTATATATCCTTTTATTGATTTATTTTGTTAGGGTGGAGGGAATTCTTATCATTTATCTTCAAATACTTGATTGCTGCATGTATTGTGTTCTATAGTTTATGTTTTAGTATTTTATCTGGTGTCAACATGCGTAAGTTCGTCAGCAAATCACTACTACAGATACTAAATTATTTATCAAAAGAATTTGCGTCTTGCATATTTTTACTCTAAAGATAGTTGTGAAAAAACTGAAAACAGATTCCGATAAGTATTTCTTTCTCTGTAAAAAACAGCTTCACATACATCAGTTGGTTTACTTTAAATATGTTGGGTATATAACCGTGTATGTGTGAGAGAAGTGTAAACTCAGACAAAATTTGTATAGCATATACTTAAGAATCAGATATAGGAAGATCATTTTAGCTAAATATTAAGTTTCTACATGCAATCTATTATCAAATAAACGTAAGAAAACCATATGCAAAAATTTTGAGATCCATTCCTACACATATTCTAAGATGTTCTAGCAACTTATGCTCCAAGTGTAGTTGAAAACAGTCCAGTCATACATTTACATTGGGAAAGTACAGTGACATGAAGGTTATAGGTTGATTTAAAATTGCATAGCCTGAAATTCTTCCTTTTTCAAATGAAGTATGAGTCAGCTTTCAAGTCTAGTAATTTATTGCAAGTTCTTATCTGGCTGAGATCACAGGTCAGATCTAAAAGGTGATAGGCTAAAGTGGGCGCAAGAAAGCTAGGTCTGCATTTTCTCTGAAAATGTCGCCAGGATGAGCTCAGAATCAACGATTCTAATTGTTGCCAGACTTAACACAGTCACTTTGCTATGACTGTCAAAAGTGCAGAAAATCTGGTGTATTTGTTAAAAATGAAGGCTTTTGGACTAGGGACAAGCATACATGAGTCTTGATTTGTTTGCGTAGCAGCTGTGGAAGAGGAATGCCTTAAGAGTGGACCTCGGTCCAAATAGATTATGGAAATTAGTATTATTTTTTTTCTTTTTAGCTACATAAGATACATAATATATGTTAAATGTACAACTAAATGACTTCTGTCTCTGTTCTATGCAGTTTTCTGTTGTAATTTCTTATGGTCTTTGACTTAATCCCAGTGCTCCTTGGAAGCTGTGGACCTATTCCAGGATAAAGTCGTGGATAATGTACTTGTATTCATTGGGTGAGGCTTGTGAACGTAGATAAGATCTCACTACAGAATTCAGTTAAAGAGATTTACAGAAGTCCTTACTTCACCCTTTGTATACTGGAAAACTTTTTGATCTTGCACATTGTTTTTGAAATTATTGTGTTCACATTCTCTTGATTATTATGAAGAATTCAGTGATTAAAAGCTCATACAATTTTAAAGACAATCATTTTGATTGGGCAAAGCCACCAATACCTGCGTGTTCCTGAATCAGGAAATGCAATTTACAATCTGGAGTCGAGTATTCTATACAATGCTTTAAAATAATAAACAAAAACGTACAAAATGTTTTGCATCTGTTAAGTCATTTGAGCTGGTTTTGTGGCTGGCATCCATTAGAATATAATTTGTGCCCATTTTTAGTTTTGAGGATGTTAGAATTTAATTGTAGTGGGGAGCATATCATTAGTCTTGAGCATCTGCCAGACATTGAGTTCTCTAGTGGCCAACATTCTCACAAAGCTTTGAAACACAGTCTTTGGGTTCACTAATGATATGGTATCATTTGACTGCAGAAGCCTGCAAATAAAAATATTTGTAAACATTAAAGATTGTTTTATGTTAACAAAGCATTCTGAGTGAAATGTGGACAAAATATGCATGAAAGCACATAGTTCTCCCTCTTAGTTCTTTTTTTGCTTTCATAAATTGCAAACAAAATGATTTCTGTAGGTTATATATAAATCTGGTACAATATTTGCATGAAAATCAATTCTATTGGTGGAGACACCACATGGAAAATTGTTTGATGCATTTTTGCCTTTAAATTATACCAACATTATACTTTTCATGGTGTCGTAGAAGGCATGACATCCCCTATGGAACCACACAAAATTTGTATTGAAAACTCAGCTGCTGCAACTTTTAGAAGAACAGCATGGATCAAATCTCTGTCTGATGGAGATCTCTCTTCACTGAAGGTACTTTTAAACAGCACAAATCTGCAATGTAATGTATGTAGAAGTGTCCCTATGGACTGATTTTGGACTATATGCAGAAGCATGCTCTGTAACATCTTCCTGTAAACAACTGTCAAAAAGAGAGAAAAATAAATGTGAAATGACTCAGATAATAGGACAAAAGCAACTATTACTCCTTGCACTAGATTTCATTTTGGGCTATGAAATATTACCCGAAAGGTCAGGGAATATATCTAGTATTTTCAGAAAAATGGAAATGAAGCTTTCCAAAACAATTTTAATGCTGTATGATGTCATTAAATCATAGCAACTTAAATAAGGTAATTCTTTGCTTACTGACAGTGCAAAATATATATTAACATTAAGTATTCATTATCTGCACAAATTAAAGACACATCTTTGCTTGGACTTTTAATTTAAATATTCCCAAATAATTTAAAGCAAGTACTTTTAAAAATAAGTTTGAAAATAATGTCACGTTTTTACCTCAAAAGGAGTTCACCATGAAGTTGCCTTGCATAACCCCTCTCTTTTACTGTGGTTCATAAAGCTTACATTTTTTGTGGAAGTCAGAAAATTACCCACAGAAGCACATTATGAATAAAAGAAAAATTTCTCAAGGAGGTGGCTAGCTAGAAGTTTCTGCTTCTTTGCTCTAATAATATGAAGTATTGTAAGCGACAAAGTAAGAAAAAAACTGAAGCATTAATATTACACAGATAAAAAATCTACCACCATGCTATTGCAATGCCATAATTAACATCAGCTCTTGCTATGTCGTGTATCATATACAAGATAAGAAATTGTATCTGGCATTAAAGTGGTGACAGGATGATCCACTTTGATCTAAGGAAAAGGACATAGAACATTCTTATCCAACTAAAGATTTAGGAGGGGAAATGCTGAATTCCATTTTTTTTTTTTTTTCAAATTGGAAGTCTTTTAACTATTGCAGCAAACTTGTTCAGTTAGAGGTTTTTCACCTATTCTAAAAGTCTAAAGTACTCTTCTTGAAGAATGCTTCATATATTTAGAGCTATAAGAACAACAGAGAGCAGAAACCAAAACAGAGCTGGCTGTGAATTGCTGAGACTGCTTCAATCTTAACATAGAAAACACAAGTGGAGGAATGCCAAGTCATCTTTCAGCCTTCTCTTTCTCTACTGTTTCCTATGATGTCCTGGCATCCCTCTGCTCAACTTACTTTGTGGGTAATTTGCCCATTGGTGGTGTTTGCACTTCTCATTCTTACTAAACTTCTGTCTGGTTTACATTTAGTCTGAAGTGTAATGTCAAAATCAGGATGTACATATCAAATAAGCCCTTACTACACACAGAATCCAAACATCACTTCACGTGTTTCATGTATGTTTTTACTGTTTCATATTGCAATATCAAGTTAGTGTTTTTTTGTGGTTTTTGTTTGATTTTTTTTTGTTGTTGTTGGTTTTTTCCCCTTAAACTGTAGGATGGCTTTGATTGTTTTTTTCCCCTTAAACTGTAGGATGGGCTTTGATTGATGTTCAGTCTATGATGCCCTCTAACTCCCAGAGCAGTTTTTGTAGAACTGTGTCCAAATCATGCTAGCTGGTTGCTGTTCAATTAAGTCAATTATTCTGATATGTTACAGACCTGTAGTGGTTTTGGACCATTTCTTCCGATTTTTCAAGGTAATTTTAAATTAGTTCATTCTTCAAGTAGCTGCATCCAGCAGTATGTTTGCAGTATGTTTGCAATTAATATGGGAATATCATCGTTATAACCCATTTTATAACAACAAATTCAATAGACCTGGACTGGGAGCAGATATATTTATCCTTCTAGTTCATAAAAAAAAAGAAAGAAAAAAAAGTTTTTAACCTACTTTTGCACTTATTTTACCCTACAGTGTATATTTTGTATTGTAGTTATTAATGAAACTCTTGAACACACCTAGAATTTACATTGACTGCTGCAGAAAGTTTCTTAGTCCTTCCTTGTTGATATTGAAATTTTAGTTGCAATTACACAAACAAACTCTTACTCAGTTTTGTACCCTTTTGTACCCTGGTTTTGGCTGGGATGGAGTGAGTTTCTTCATTTCAGCAGCTGAAGAGCTCTGTGTTTTGGTTTTAGTTCTGAGACTTGCTCTGAGAAGAATGCTGACAGCGCAATGATTTTTGTGTTGGCACTGAGGCCTCAAGGACTTTTCAGGCTGCCGTGTTCTTGCCAGTGTGCAGGAACACAAAAGGCCGTGGAGGAGCATACTATCCACGATAAAGGGTCCACAATTTTCCTTGTGAGTTGAACTTAGACTCAGGATTGAGGACACTAAACTGACCAATGAAGTATTCCATACATGCAACATCGTATCCAGTTCATAGATGAGGGTTTGACTTGAAAGTAGAGCTCTTGCTCTTCAGAGGCTCCCGTTTTTGGACTCTCGGAGTGCTGTCTGTTTCTCCTTCTCTTTTCAAGCCTCTTGCTCATGTGGGATTGTAGTGTTGGAAACTTTTCTCTTTCAGGATCATTTTGCCAGGACAGGACAGGCATTGGTCACCGAGTAGGGAGCAATTATGCTGTGCATCACTTGTTTGTATATCTTCTTATCATTATACACATATATATAAAATTATTTAATTTTTCTTATCTCAGCCCATAAGCCTCCTTCCCTTTTCCCCCTTTATTCTCTTCCATTCCCTGAGGGTGGTGGAACGTGAACGAGCAGCTGTGTGGTCTTTAGTTGCCAGCTGGGCTAAACCATGACAGTATAGTACATGTTTTCTCAAATTCCAAAAAATCATGTGGAGACCATAAAAAACCTTATTAATGAAGAATATATTATATCAACTACTTCCCCTTAATCTAAAAGGCTTAATACAGAAAAATATTAGGTGGTTTGCTATGATTTTCTCTCGTCTAGATCATGCTTGCTGCCAGTCATATTCTTACCATCTTCCAGATATTTGTTCCAGAGTTCTCAGAAATAGAATTAAGGTGAATGGTCTACAATCCATGATCCATTTTAGGCTTTTTTTTTTTTTTTTAAGACATGTACTGTTCATTTCATCTGCTTTATAAGTTAAGTATGTTTAGACAGAACTACCTCCCTTGTCTTATTAGTGGAGAGGGACACTATATCCTGCAGAAGCCTTGGACAACCTAAATTAGGTAACTGAAGCTAATTTATGAGTAAATGTTCTTTTTTCCCTTATCTTCTTCCACCTTATTACACTTGATTGCCTTTTCCTAGATCCCAGGTTCTTAGCCAACCTCCAAGAGTTCTCGAAGGTAATTAGAAGTTGCCCCAGGCAGTACTCCACATAATTTGGGGTGAGTTTTGTCAGGCACAGGTAGGCGGAGAGCAAAGGAACTCTTTCTGAATCTGCTTTCCTTCCTACTGCCTTCTGTCATCGATATTTAATTGTCTGATTAAAGTTAACCTTTCCAGTGAAACTGAAACAAAACAGGACATTAAACACGTCAGACTTCTTGATGTCATTTGTCATTAGCCTCCAGTTCCTATAGTGGCATGGACTGATACTTTGCTTGCATTTCCTCCTAATCTAATTGTAGAATGGCTTGTTCTTGCCCTTTATGTTCCCTGCTAGTTGTATCTCATTTTGAGGCTTGACCTTTCTAATTTTGGGCCCACGTGCTTCTGATTTATTTTTTCCTTCTTCTTGTCCTTAAACATTTGCCTTTTTATTTACTGTCTCGGTGTTTCCTTCTTGAGTTTCAAAACTTTGAAGAGTTTACGAGGAACATTTGCTACACTGTCTTCTTTTGCCTTAGGAAAATTTGCATTTAATACTTTTATATAAATCTATGTAAGAGCATATAAGCCTTTTTTTTTGAAGACTTGCCAATCTCTTTTAAGGAATTACTGTCCTTTTTTTCCCCTTAGATTCATTTCTCCTGAGATTCTTCCTACAAGTTCTCCTGTTTTAAAGTATACTTTTGATGAGTTAGTCTAGTCTCACTTCTTGCTTTTGAGTTAATAACTGCTGGAAAGAATCACACTTAGAGGAAGTCTCCCGTCATCTTTTCTCTATCTTTCTTTTTTTTCAGAGCATAAAACCAAAAATCTTGCTGGTCTATCCACACTTGTGTACCCCAAAAATGTGTAAATAAGATTAATTTTTTAATTCCAGTCGTTACACTTTTGTATTGGGTTTGCATGGCAAGGTTTCAGTAATGAGGGGTCTATAGGGATGGCTTCTGTGACAAACTGCTAGAAGCTTCTCCCGTGTTTTATAGAGCCAATGACAGCTGGCTCCAAGATGGACCCGCTGCTGGCCAAGGCCAAGCCCATCAGCGATGATGGTAGTGCCTTGGTAATAACATATTTAAGAAGGGGGAAAAAAGAACTCTGCAGCAATTGCAGCTGTGGAGGGAAGTGAGAATATGTGAGAAAAACAACTCTGCAGACACCAAGGTCAGTGAAGAAGGAGGGAGAGGAGGTGCTCCATGCTGGAGCAATTTGTTCCTGAAGGACTGCACCCCATGAAATGGACTCATGCTAGGGCAGTTTGTGAAGAACTGCTGCCCATGGGAAAGACTCATGTTGGAGAATTTTGTGGAGAACTGCCTATTGTGGTCAGGAACTCACTCTGGAGTGGGGGAAGACTGTGAGGAGTCCTGCTCCTCAGGAGGAAGAGACAATGTGTGATGAACTGACCACAACTCCCATTTCCCGTCCCTCTGTGCCCCTGAGGGGGAGGAAAGTAGAGAAAATGGGAATAAATGTAAGTCTGGGAAGAAGGAAGGGTTGAGGGGAAGGTGTTTTTAAGATTGTTTTATTTCTTATTATCCCACTCAGAGTTGATTGATAACAAATAAAACTAATCTCCTCAAGTGGAATCTGTTTTACCCATAACAGTAATTAGTGAGTGATATCTTCCTGTCCTTATCTCAACCTACAAACCTCTCATGATGTTTTCTTTCCAGTTGAGAAGGGGGAGTGATAGAGTGGCTTTGATGTGCACCTGATGTTTTTCATAGTTATCAGGCTTTTAATTTTTAAACGGAATTAATAATTAACTTTTCCTCATTTGTTGGCCTGCAGCAGACATCATTCTGAAATTCCCTTCTTCTTTCCTTTTATCATCACATACAGACTATTAACTTTTATTTTCTTCTACAGTTTGGACTTAGAAGTGCCCTGCCCGTCCCTCCTGAACATTTAGTTCTTCATCCCCCACTTGCACTCCTCTAAGGAGACAGCTGTTAAACAAGGGCAAATTAAAAGTCATTACACACTTAATGGCCATATGTGTACAGGTGGAACATATCAGATCCCGGTGCTTTTCATTCGTATTACTGTTTATCTTATAATGATACTGTATCTCAAAAATGGGAATAGATGTAAATTGTCAACCCAGTGGATGATGACTACAGCTCAACGCATGCTTTGCCATCTTCTTTTTCTTTACCTAAATTGTAAAGAGTGCCTCACTCTTCTCTAATTACCTTCACTATCTATAAGAATTCATTCAGTTGCCCATGACAGTATAGTTACTTAATTCTCTATCTTATCATTTAACTTTTTGATAATTCTTGCTTTTTCTTCAAGTAATAATTCCTTTTGAAACAAAAATATAATTCTGAACTAATTATCTGATGTTTAAGATTTCTGAGAACACTTCACTGAAACATCTGAAACTTCAATCTGCTTGTTTGGGACATATGAAGAACAATAATTGTCACAGCACAAGAACTATATAGAAATATGTCATTAATGGTTAGTAATTTATGGTGGTTGACTAGGTGAATCTTTCAGGGACTTAACTTGAGAAAGTCAGCAGTTATCAGCTGGACACTGCAGCACCACTGGGTCCTGATTAGCTGATATAATTAATTTTACATTTTAGAACAGGTGATTAGTGGTGTAGTCTCATAACTCTATGGTAAACTTCTCTGAACTTTTCTCATGCATGGAAAAGTTAAGTAAAACTCCATAGCTCAGGAGTTAACCATGCAGTTCCCTTCCTTCCCTTCCCTTCCTTCCCTTCCCTTCCCTCCTTCCCTTCCCTTCCCTTCCCTTCCCTTCCCTTCCCTTCCCTTCCCTTCCCTCTTCCCTTCCTTCCCTTCCCTTCCCTCCCTTCCCTTCCCTTCCCTTCCCTCCCTTGTCCCTTCCTTCCCTTCCCTTCCCTTCCCTTTCCCCTTCCTTCCCTTCCCTTCCCTTCCCTTCCCTTCTTCCTTTCCTTTTTAATCTCAGAAAGATTCTTGGGATGAAACTTCCTTATATTCTATTGATATGAAGATAACAGAAGACTAGTCTTCATTTCTTATTAGGCCTTACCATAAACCATTAAACCTGACTCGTGAACTCCATTGCCCCTTGCAGTAGAAATCCCATAAATCTGCATTTATTTAACATGTCAGATTTCAGAGCTGGATATTTTGCTCTTCTATTTTTCATTGAAATCCATAAAATGTGGATATGTTGGCTACCAGGAAGTGATGATGTACAATATATGCTTCTGTGAACAGAAAACAACACTTCCCTGCGAAGTGAACGGTCACAGCCAGGCCACTTACACTGCATTGTCATTTCTAGGTTTCACAGAACTGGGAAGCTATCAACCTGGGAAAGCTTAACTGGCAGAACTGCAGTTCAGAAATGAACCATAATTTAGAAATTAGATCCGCCATAGTTTAGAAACATTCTATCCAGGAAAAGATTGGCGTTTTAGTATAGAATGTCAAGATTAAAAACATCAGGACCTCTTTAAGTGAAAAAGCAACTTTTTTTTTTTTTTTTTTCAAATGCATGTTCCCAATTTAGAAGAAGCCTCCAATATCTGAAAACATTTTCTCATATGCTTTTTTACATCTCATCACATTTTATTGATTTCTTTGAACACTGCAATGAGATGCAACAGGAGCTTAAGAAAGATTCTTATAGAAGAAAAAATTAAAACATTTCTTTGCAGTACTGCAGTCTTATTAGTTAACACATTTGTTTGATCTCAAAATGTACATTCTAAATCATTTTGGAGAACTGAAAACACAAGGAAGTGTTACTTGCTATAAAAATGTGTATTGTTGTACACTGAAGCCCTTTTAAACACTGCAGGAGGCATTCGCGTCTCGCAATCATTACAATGATACTGAAAGTCTAAGGCAGCTATTAGGGAGAGAAACTGCTGAGTCCATAATAAAATGAAATTATGATATTATTATAGTCTGCTGCCAATGAAGGAAAGAATGCACCAAAACAGAAAAGGGTTTTTTTAGTTCCTGTTTGACTGGAAAAGCAAAATAAATTGTTCTACAATGACTTTCTATTTCTCCAAATGAATAAATGCGTTCCGTCATCCTAGAAAATTGAGTGAATTTTAGGTTCTGCACCATCATCTGAATAGCAAATGCAGAAAAGCTGCATTTATTGCTAGGTACCTGTTACAAACATCTAAAATTACATTATGAACTCAGAATCCATTGCTAATTTTCAAAACCGTTTAACTTCTATGCAGTTAAGGCACCAGAGGAATAATTGGACAAATACTGATTTTTTTTATTTATTTCATATCTGTTGCTAAACTATTTTAGTTAACTTTCTACTTATTTCCCACCACTGAGTAAATTTCTTTAATGGTTCAGAAAGGATAAGTAAAGGTAGCACGATTCTTATATATCATGTACAAATATACGGATCAGTATGTCAGATTATATTGGATCAAATAATTTGCACATATAGTCAAACATTTTGACTTAAATAAGTACTAGTAACTTCAGAGCAGAAATGAGTTTATTATAATAGATATCCACAGAACAAAGTAAACTTTTTTCCAGTGGCTCATGATTGGCTTAAACTCTGAGGTTTATCCGCCCTCACCTATTTTTTTTTTAAATGTACCTATGTAAATGTAGATTTTTTTACATTAATAAATGTACAGCTGTGTAATCTTCTAAATCCTACTGAGCTCCTTGCCTAAGTGATATACTGTGTTGGGAGTGGTATACCTGTAAAATAGTGCATTCTGGACTATTACAACCATACTGATACACTTTCCCAACTCATAAGGTTTACCTATGTCACAGGAAGCAATATTTTGGATACTTTTACAAAGCTAAAAAAAAAATAAAAGAGAAAAGAAAATTATTCTATGAAGTTGCATTTGTAATAAGGGAATGCCTTTAGGAACTGTTTGCATGTGAAAATATGCTGTAATCATACTAGTATAATTGTCCATAGTAGTTGTCCGGAAACAGTTTCTCATCAAGGCATTTTTATTTTGAAATAAATATACATTTTCCCGGTTAAGAAAAAGATGGCCTCCCACCCGGACAAAAGTTGTACATTTATGCTGGGAAAAGCTCTTAATCTTTACTAACATTTTAGTTATAAAGGCTAATGGGTCACTATGGATGTTAATGGCAAGACTGTGATCGGTTTATACATGGTTCCATTTTCATAATTTTAAATCTTTTGTGAGTCTTCCAGAGCAGTAAACTTTTCCTACTATATTTTAAGAACCTTAAGTGTGATCTGAAAGGTTGAATGTGGAATTGTATACAGGTGTGAATACAAACACCTAATTGTATCTGACCCAATCCGTCTGTTGTTGTTCAAACAGATGAAACTAATGAATGGTTTTTCCTGAGTATACATAAGTATCACAGGATTTATTACTACATGGTGGGTTTAAACTTGAGTTTTGTATGGTTAATGGATCAGTATGCAAACATAAAGTGCTTTGTAACAGAAGTTATGTTCTTGTCAGGAAGGCTGGGTACTGGCAGATGTCAAATCCTAAATGAGAATTGGAACGAGTTAGAAGATTGATGTGGCAGGAATTTTATGTGTGCTTCAAAATAATGAAAAACACTTATTGGGAAAATGTCACGTTCTTATGGTTTGCTCTACATGCTGCATATAATCTTATCTGTACAAGTATGCAAACAATCTACTACATCACAGATCAACTCTTTTGTTAAGCTATGATATTAATCTCATCAAGTCCAGGTTGATATGGAATCTCAGAATGACTTCTGAGAACTACAATTTCAAAAATAATTGGCAAAATGACCAAAGAAGAATGAAAGTCTCTTTTATTCTTTCCTAATTTTGGTACGGCAGTGGAAGAACAGCAGTAATAAGGGTGAAATATGTAATGGCAAGAGTGCATGTTGTTACAAATCTAAAGTATGAAGTCCTGTTAGAATATTTCAAATTTTCATTAATTGTTCTTTCACTATTTTTTTAAACAAAATATTGTGACTTTCTTTTTTATCTTAAAACCATATCTTAAAACATCTTAAAAATTCTGTAGCAGAAGACTGTTTACACTGTCACTGTTCATTAGAGGAAAGTAAATTGATTTCCCATATCATCTGTTATCAAAGGGATTATTTACACAAGAAAAAGGGGAAAAAAAAAGACCTCAAATGCTTTATTCAGTGTTGGCCCTTTGAAAAAATTAGGAAAAACAAAGAATTAAACAACAGATCTTTTGAATAAGAATGAATCTCTCTTTAACAGAAGAAGAGGCCACTTTATTGTTTCTCAAACAGTTTTTATCATCTTAAATACCAAAGGGTTAAAGAATAATGCACTGCATCTCTGAGTCAACAGTCTCTCTGAAATTTGTCCCTCAGCAAATAACGAAAAAGTTCAGATTATTCTGAGTAAGATGGCCTTGGATATGTTCGAACGTTATGTCATCTGTCAGCAAAAAGTCCTTGGTTGATAGATATAGGACAATGTAATTGAATAGTTCAAAGATTAGTTTATATTTGAATTAACAAGCTTTTTTAAATTTTATTCATCTTTTACTCATTCAGTTCTGTCATGGGTTAGGCCACTCCGGCAACCAAACCCTAAACAGTCGCTCATGACCTCCCCCAGCCCCAGGATGAGGGAGAGAATTAAAAGATAAATGGGAAACCCGTGGGTTGAGATAAGAACAATTAAATACAGATGATTTAATACACAGTGTAGATGCTCACCACCCCCTCGTATGCGAAACCCGTCTCGTCCCGAAGCTGCAATCCCGGACGAACGCGAGGCCCTGAAATAGAGAGGGGGAGAGAGAGATAGTACTCTGAGAGTGGGAGTACTGGGAGAGAGAGAAAAAAAAAAGGCAATAGAGCAAAAGTGCAGAAGCGCAAAAGTGCAGAAGCGGCGAAAGAGCAAAAGCACAAAAGCCCTTCTTTCCGGCTGCCCCTCACTTTTAACTGGGCATGACGCTGCATGATATGGAATACTAATTGGCCAGTTTGGCCCTCAGTCTTAAGTTCCACCACAAATCACAAGGGGAATCGTGGCCCCCTTGTCCCAGCTATGCTCCCCCCTTATCCCACCGTGCCTCTGCACTCCGGCACACTGAAAAGTCCTTGGAGTCTCACTTCCAACCACAAACATCAGCTTGCTATCAACATTCTTCTCAGAGCCAGCCTCTGAGTAAAACTAAAACACAGAGCTCTTCAACTGCTAAAAGAAGAGCTAACCCGGTCCCAGCTAAAACCAGGACAAGTTCTAATGAATATCCTCCAATGAAGGAAATCCCAGACAAAACTGGTATGTTTTACTTCTTAGAAAGACAAGACAAAAGAAGCACAAATGAAACACTGCCTTCTTTCATCAAATTGGTATTAATTATAAAATAAAAAGTAAAATCAGGAGAAACAAAGAGGCAAGTACAACATGTAGAATGTATACAGAGTCAAGGAGGACTTGCACTTTGTAGTTTACTGCACAGAGTAGGATGGTCAGGTTATATACATATGGATTTGTTGAAGGCAGCAAATGGTCTTCAGAAATAAATTACAGTGTGAGATGAAAAAGACTGCTAAGGCAGAAAACTCCATAGTAGTGGAACAATTCAGTTACCACAATTAGACAAATGAACAGAGCTTCGTAAGAAAACATAATGCATATTTTAACATCTTGGAGTAAATAGGCAGAAACATCAAAAGAAGAACTGTTATTGACTTAGTTCATTAGTTGTGAGCAATGTGTATCACTCAGTTCAAAATATTACTGATGAAGAGCTGTTCTAGAACAGCCCCCTCTATATAGTCAAATTCAAGATACATCGCGAAAAAATTATTTCTAAAAATACCCATGGGTGTAATCTTGAGCTGTGAAAAAGAGTGTCCCATGAAAAAAAAGGAGAAACTTGTCAAAGAAATTAAAAGGTACAGCCAAAAGTGTTAATTACTGGCAAGTGCTGAAGACATCATATTAGAGGTTACATAGGGACTCTATAGTCCCTATAGGTATTATATCTATCAAAAAAAAGATTCCTCCTCAAACGAATCATGATTAGGCGATACAGCAAAAATACTATTAGAAATAAAACAAATCTCCAAAACATGGGTAGTAATTTCCAACAGAAAAAGGGCATACAGTTTTGCAAGTTAGACACTGAACTATGATTCGACAAATAATAACTAAAAAGTTGAGGAACAATTTTTTAAACCATGAAGACTAGTGATGAAATCTTTTTGAACACAGTAGAAGTAAGAAGCCTGCCAAAGAGTATGAAAATTGTGTATGGCCATGTAATTTATTACCATAAAGGTGGAGTGAGTTGGAAAGGACTTTGTGCAAAGTGTCAGTAGGAGTTAGAACAAAACATTAGCATGCAGAGCAACAAACTGATATCTTAAGATACCTATGTAAAACTTGAAACACAATCTGATTCCATTAAAATCTATGAAATCAGGATACAGTCTATCAGAGCTATCAGCATGAGAAAAAATGACAGATGTATCTAAAAAAACCCCCAAAACTCCCGAACTCTCTTCCTACAAAATCTAGAAAAAACAAATCGTCAAGTCTGCATGTTGTACCAGAAAAAATAATTAAAAATATGACACAGAATACCATTAATAGACATATGGATTAAAGTAATGGGGAAGAATCAGTATAGATTTTTCACAAGGAAGTCATGCCCAGTTTGGAGGAGTCAGTGCCACATAAAAAAGTGATGTAGCCAATTCAATGAACTTTCTAAAAAGTTTCTCAAATGGTCCCATGACAAAAGAACCTCTAAAAAGAAGTCGAAGGACAATGCTCTTCGAATTTAAATATCTAGCTAAAATTTAGGAAATGTAGTGTATGTTTGTACACAGTGAAGATTGACAATGGGTGACTGGGTTCTGCAAATGTATATGCTTGGACCATTGTGGATAGACGTACCCACATAAAACCTTGAAGTGTATATGTGATTAATGACAAAGTTTATTATTGCTGCAAAATTACAAATGAAAAGCTTATTAATGCTACAAAAATATTAATGAAAATAAATGCTAAGCTAACTGTGGGTGAATTCTTGTGATAATGGGTGAATAGGTAATAAAAAGGTAACTTTTAATTAGTATTTTTAAATGTAAAACAATGTAAATAGTGGAATGGGGAGAGTATGCATAATAATACATACAAATTGTGGGCCCTATCATTCAGTGAAAATGGTTATTACTCCAGAAGCAGATCCTAGAGTCATTTTGGATAAAATGTGAGTGTAATGCTCACTTGGAGTGAAATGTTAGGTAATTGTCTTTCTGATAGATACTTCCATCTTGATTACGATATGCAGTACTGATCCCATTAACTCAGAAAGGACATAGTAGGAGGAGAGAGGACAGCAAGGATAATCAGAGGAATTGAATGGTTTCCACAGGAGACTAAATAAAGTAAAACTTGCAGGAAAGATGTCTGGAGGATATATAACAGAGGTATGTAAAATCCAGACAGGCATGTGAACAGAAATAACTGAATGATGTTTATTTAGTGTTCCACATAAGATAGAAATAAGAAGCTGGTTGCAGCAGTAATAAAATGTAAGTGAACATAACTGTGCAGGTGTAAGTGTGGCCTTTCTCAAAGATCTTAATGTAGGTATGTACAGAGTTATGCCAAATGTTGCTCTGCTCTTGAAGTCAATGTCTCCTGTGATGGCACTTTAAATCTTGAGGACCAAAGGAAGACCTGCTAAAAGGGATGAGTACCACAGCAACAGGACAGTGCCCAGCTGCTCAAGGTGGAATCCACACTGTGTCCTGTATAAGAAGGGAATGAAATTCCTCAGAGCATTTGTTCAGAAACAAACCAACACCCACCTGCCCGTCCCCTCCACTGACAAAGGCACTAAAGCTAGGTGGCAGGAGAATTCATTTCTACTGATGAGACATCTGAGTGAGGGCAAAAGGCCCTGTCTAGTAGCAAGCTAGATGAATGAGATGTCTGCTCAGGGTAGACCATGATGTGGGATTACATGATCCAAAGAGCCCAGTTGTATCTCTGTTTTTGTTATTGGCTAGTGTAAGAATGTTGGTGTGTTCTGTGGGAGCATGCAGATCAGCTCAACGTGTGTGCAGAAAGCTATCCCAACAGGGTTTTTTCCACTCAGGCATGCAGCGATGGTTGTGGTGAATGTGCCCAGTGGTGTTTTACGTATCCCTCTGGGTGTGAAGCTAACCTACTGAAAAGGACAGGCCATGAAATTTGTTCCCTAGTTTCAGATTTGTTTCTTGTTTGTCTTTTTTTCTAATCCATCCGTGATTCCTCACCATACAATTGCATATCCTCTTCTGCTGTCTTTCGAACTCTGTGAATTTTGCTTTGATTTCTGTGCAGCAGCACAAAAACAGCCTGCAGGAAACTGCTCCATATGTTGTGGATCTGACAGAGAGGGCAGGAGGCTGGTGCATATGTTCATGCTCAAGGTCACATTGACCATCCAACTCCTGTTTCCCAGGAAGGTGCTATAACTGCCAGGTTAGCAACTTTTTTCTTTACCTGGTGCTTCAAGATATCTGCTCCATGGCACATGTTAAGTGTGATATGAAACTACTCGATAGAGTGGATTTCTTGGAGGAGGTGGCTGCTTTTCCACCTGACCTTTATACATGGTTGGGCTTCCCCAGGGCTGCCCACAGGGCCTTGCTCCAGGATCACAATATAGCTCTGCAAAGGTACAAATGCCTAGGGAAGTAGGAGGGTAAGCAACAAAGTGCCTCACAGCTTTGATAGGTCTGTAATTGGATGGATATGAGTCCTAAATCCCAAGTCCTTACTCTTAGAAAGTGGTTGCTTAATATCTGTTTAGCTTCCCGAGCACTTCTTGGGATCCAGACCACAGGCTTGTCTTTCTTTTGCGCCTTCAGATTAGAATCATAGAATCATAGAATGGTTAGGGCTGGAAGGGATTCAAAGGTCATCTAGTCCAACCCCCCTGCAAGGAACAGGGATATCTCCAACTAGATCAGGTTGCTCAGGGCCTCATCCAACCGGGCCTTGAACGTCTCCAGGGATGGAGCATCCACCACCTCTCTGGGCAACCTGTTCCAGTGTTCTACAACTCTCATGGTAAAAAATTTTTTCCTAATATCCAACCTGAATCTACCCTCTATTTTAAAACCATTACCCCTTGTCCTATCACAACTGGCCCTCCTGAACAGCCTCTCCCCATCTTTCTTGTAGGCCCCCTTGAGGTACTGGAAGACCGCTATAAGGTCACCCCAGAGCCTCCTCTTCTCCAGGCTGAACAGCCCCAACTCTTTCAGCCTGTCCTCATAGGAAAGGTGCTCCAGCCCTCTTATCATCTTCGGGCCCTCCTCTGGACCCTCTCCAACTGGTCCATGTCCTTCTTATGTTGGGGGCTCCAGAACTGGACACAATACTCCAAGTGAGGTCTCACAAGGGCAGAGTAGAGGGGAGAATCACCTCCCTCGACCTGCTGGCCACGCTCCTCTTGATGCAGCCCAGGATGCGGTTGGCCTTCTGGGCCGCAAGAGCACATTGCCGGCTCATATTGAGCTTCTCGTCCACCAGTACTCCCAAGTCCTTCTCCTCAGGGCTGCTCTCGATCCATTCTCGCCCAGTCTGTATTTGATTAGGGGATGTAAGGAATAGGATTAGCTTTGTTTCAAAAACTTTTATTGTGATGTGATGAAAAGTCAAAAGTGGAATTTTTGAAATACTATTTTCCCTTTTTATCCCTCTAAAAAACTGTTCTGGCATAGTATAAGGTGGCTGGCAGCCTCCCATTCACAGCATAGCTCTTTGAACTGGGATTTTAGCAATATGTTAGACAATGGGCTATGAGACTTTGACATTATTAAAGAAGACTACCACAAACCTATGTCTGTATCTATCCACTTGGTCAGTGTTGCTCATCCCTCAGTATCTGAGAGATAAATTCACGTGGAAACCAAAACCATTTCATGTGTGAAACATATAAATAAACATAAAAGAAAAACTACAAAATAAGGTCTCTCTAACAAAATGACAAAGAAGTTTAGTTTTGCTGTGGGCATGTAGTTAGTTAGAGCTAAAAACCTCAAAAAGGTCCCTTCCAAACATTCTGTGATTCTAGCTTCAATATCGATATGGTAGTAATATTAATACACATGTAGCTGCTAAAATACAGTTTCCGTAAGTGTTATATAGGCAATTCCTCTGACAAAGAATATTTTGTTGCTTGGAATGAGGCAGGTAGAAGACTGTGACATAACAACCACTTCTGGGCAGCAAGTAAAGATTGTCAAAGTCATGAAGGGGATTTCATACGAATTTAAAGAAGATGTGTGGTTAAATACTTCACGCTACAATTAAGGAACTAAACTGACAGCAAAGTGAAATTTACATGGATGTTGTGCAACTGAAGTTTTGGTTGGGTCGTTAGAGGTAAAACAAATTTAACATCATTAGTAAGGAAGGGCCCAGTTTTACTGCTCATAGGAAAACTTAGCATTGCAGTTTCTGTTAAAACTTGTCAGTATGAGTAAAAGGGAACCAGTTCCTGCTGAAGTATTCTGAAATGTGTGAATTTTTTTGCTTAATATCACAGATCTGGCAGATTCTTTGAAATGTCCTGACAGGAGTTATGATTATCATATAATTCAGTCTACACTTACAAGGTTCATTTTATGGGATGTCCTGCTATAGTTACACAGGTTATTTGGTGGACGAGCCCAACGTATTTTAACAAAGTGAGGAGACGAGATTTGTACTTTTTGCTGATAGTGGAAGGAATAATCCATCCAACTTTTTTAAGGGTTTGCCAAATCAACCATGAACAAAAGGAAATGTGCAAATCAGGGTTGCACTGAGGATTCTGCAATGAGGAAGAAAAAGGTCTGACACATATGCTGGGGAAATGGATGGAGCAGGTGAGAAAGCCAGTGAAGGAACCAGAGGGCAAGGCCTGCAGTTTCTGCTGCCATTCGACAGTAAGGATTCAAATTGCTTGGCCTCAAAGAGAAGGGCCAATCCCTCCTTCAGTGATAGTTACTGCTCTAATGTCCTGAGAAATACACGACTGACTCGTGTAAGAAGCTGCGCTCGCCTGTTTGAGTTTCCAGATATTCTCTAGCATGAGAAAGATGGGGCATTTCTTTGTCTGTACTTGGCCATGTCAAATATTTCAAAATCTTTCTGTGATGGTAACACTCTAGGAAAAGACAAAAAATGCTTACTGCTTCAGCAATCTTTGTATCAACCAAGGGGAACCTGTGAAATCGGTCATCTGATAAGAATTATGTAATATTCCATACAATTTTTTGGCAAAATATAAATGATAAAACCCAAACAGTTTCTTTGAAACAAAATATATTTTATTCACCAAAATATATAAACTGGAAGTACTTGTGCAAAAAAATTGTGGTAAAGTGTAATAAACTTCCTTATTAGTAGTATTGGATCAAACGCAAAAAACAATTGTGCTTGAACTAGAGAAGAGATATCAGTATGCACCTGATTCCAGATCATAGAGGTATTTACAATGTATTAATGGACTCTCTTTAGGCATTATGGCTATGCGCACACTGATAAACAGTGCCTGGGAACGCTCTATAAATTGTTGTCCATAACTTATACTGTTGGATGGGCTAAAATAAAACTTTGAGCTGTTGAAATCTGAGACTAAACATGGAGGTAAAGAAAATATAACATTTAAAAGGTGTGGTTTTTTTTTAAAAAATAATAAAATACTTAACATTTTATGCTTTAAGGTGCTTATTGGAGAAGAACATTTAGCTGCTGCAACAACATACACATTGTAAGGAAAGGAATTAAGGCCCAGATGAACAGGGAGTTACCCAGTAGAAAAAATTCCTATTCATCCTATGTAGTGCAATCGCAGTAAAGATTTTCTATCTTACTTTAGTATAGAAAATATGAACATTTAGAGATGAGTAGGCTAGATGATTCTCCATGGCGCTATAGCTTAAAGATTTTAGCTTTACTTATTTTTGAACCGTGTCTCGGCACACAAACATTTATAATTTAAAGAACGGAGGAAAACACTAATTCCAAATCACATAGAATTGCTCTGACTCAAGCAGACATTATTATATTGTAGGCACTCCTATTTTTAAGCCTTTGCTTCATTATCTGTGGTAAAAAAATACTGAAATATTTTTATAGGGAAATATTTTCTATTCAGCCATGCATAATTTATTGAACACATGTATCTATCTCCTGAATTTATGGTTGAATTTTTAAGTTTTGATAATATATTCTGGCAAAGAAGGTCTTTCACATAACTCAAGGTTGATTAGTGTTAATGAGGTTGATGAGAGTAGACTGTGTCTAACAAGTTAAGAATGTGCATATTTAAATGTGCAACAGAAGATAAAAATAATAAATTGTATTACATCAACACATTTGTGTGGCTGTTACTAGTTTGTTTGTCAGCATTACTCCTCATTTACAGTAGTGTGAAATAAGAATCAGACCCTGTGTGCCTTCATTTGAATGGCATTTTTTTCTTCACAAAAATCTATGTTGTGATCTCAAAGACTAAAATCAATCAAATTTTTTTGTTTATCATGTCATATGAGACTGATGTACTTGTTTTTGGAGATGCTTGTAAAAAGGGAAAAAAAGGTAAAAAAGATGAATTAGCTAAAATTAGCATAACTGTGGAAGCTCTGTATTTTATAAACTATAGAGTTTTATGTTCCACTAGAAAACCAGATGAGAAATACAGATTAAAAAAAAAAGCTCTAACTAAAGTGCAAAAGACAATTTTAAAATGTAGTGAACAAGTAGTTACTAGCTTTATGAACTCTAAGTAACTTCAGCAAAAATATATTCAAAAAAGGACAAAAGGCTTTAGAAAAATCTTTAGTTAAATATAAAAGCCTATAGCAAGTCTTATAATTAAGGTGGCACATATCTAATTAATTGTTACCTAGAATCCTTTCTTTTGATATCTCTCATGACAGAGGTCAATATAAATGTGCATTGCGGATTAGAACTGCAGTCAAGGAACAATCTGAATTTTGATTTTAAGAGACCGCACTGCAGTATTCTAGTCAGAAGTCTGTAAATTCTATTATCCCGTGTATCAGTTACTAAGCAGTAGTAGAATGAAATTGAAAAAATATGATGTCTTTATCTAAACTGTGAAGGATTTGTACTGTGGGATACTGTTCACATGTAGGTTCAGTTAAAGGATATGTCCATCTGTGTCAATGAAGAAACTCACAGAACAGTTCCTGCTGTTCTCAGGGCACACATTCTTCACTTGATTCATGTGATATATTAATTAACTACTGCATTTTATAGATAGTAGAGGGAAAATGTTCCACATTATTCAGTGAACCCATTAAATAGGCCTTCTTAAAAGTTCTTGATTCTAAAAGTGAATTTGTTGATTCTCTCTCTTTCCCTCTGGGGCTCTGGACAGGTAAGGTAGCTCTGCATTTCATCCAGACTATAGTTTACTGGCTTTGTCCAATCTGATACCTTAGTGACATGTTTAGTATTTATAGGAGTGCTAGTGCATAACCAGTTGACATGAATATATGGAGATTTAGGGTGAATTCTTGACAAAACAAAGTCACTAACATAATACCTGAGATTGCAGTGGAGGGAGAAGTCATTCATTCATAGTCTCTAGTAGAACAAATGTTCATGTTTTCCAGGCCAATAAATGTTATTAAATCAATATTCAAAATTTCTGAAACAGATGTGAATGCACATTAATTTTCAAACATCCGTTCTCCATCCCAATTTTATTTCACAGAAATGTAAAGTGGATTGTATAAAAAGCCCAAGAAACAATCAATCAAATACTGTAAATACAGCTCTTCTTAAAAACTCCTAAAAAACAGAAGTCAACATAGCATAAAAGGAAATTAAATTCAAACTGAAAGAGGGGAGATTTTGATTAGATATAAGGAAGAAATTTTTTACATTGAGGGTGGTGAGGCAGTGGAAGAGGTTGCCCAGAGAAGTTGTGGATGCCCCATCCCTGGAAGTGTTCAAGGTCAGGTTGGATGAGGCTTTGGGCAACCTGGTGTAGTGGAGGATTTCTCTGCCCATGGCAGGAGGGTTGGAACTAGATGATCTTTAAGGTCCCTTCCGACCCTAACCATTCTGTGATTCTATGATTCTAAATGAAGCACAAATGTGCACACACTCTGTTTCTGCTAAAATCCTGAAAGATCTCTTGGATACTGTCTCCTTTGTGATCTCGTTCTCTTCCATTGATTCTGTATCAAGTAAAATAAATAAATCTGTAAATACAAATAACCTTATTGTCAACTTGCAAGTTCATTTTCACCCAATCTCACGCACACATGAATTAACAGTATATGTGGATATGTACGAGGTCTGCTTATCCAGCCTAGGGGGTCTAATGGTAGCAGTGATTTGAACACAGGATACATAATCAGAGGAAAGCATAATTCAGTAGATTACATGTCTAAATGTTATACTGTTTCATATTTGTAACTGAGGCACTACCTAGCCAAAAACTTTGCTACCCAAAATATTATTTTATTTTTTTGACAAGAGTCCAGAGTATGTTTTTCTTAAATTTCCCTTAAACCTCTAAATACTCTAAATACAGCCACCAATCAACATGACAAATCCTACACAAGGATCTGAAGAGCATAGAATCATAGAGTAGAATCATAGAATGGTTAGGGCTGGAAGGGACCTTCAAGGTCATCTAGTCCAACCCCCCTGCAAGGAACAGGGATATCTCCAACTAGATCAGGTTGCTCAGGGCCTCATCCAACCGGGCCTTGAACGTCTCCAGGGATGGAGCATCCACCACCTCTCTGGGCAACCTGTTCCAGTGTTCTACAACTCTCATGGTAAAAATTTTTTCCTAATATCCAACCTGAATCTACCTCCCTCTATTTTAAAACCATTACCCCTTGTCCTATCACAACTGGCCCTCCTGAACAGCCTCTCCCCACCTTTCTTGTAGGCCCCCTTGAGGTACTGGAAGACCGCTATAAGGTCACCCCGGAGCCTCCTCTTCTCCAGGCTGAACAGCCCCACTCTTTCAGCCTGTCCTCATAGGAAAGGTGCTCCAGCCCTCTATCATCTTCGTGGCCCTCCTCTGGACCCTCTCCAACTGGTTGTCGTGGTTTTAGGCTAATCCAGCAACTAAAACTCACACAGTCTCTCCTTCTCCAATAAAGTAGAGAGGAGAGAAAAAAAAAAAAACCAAAAGGACTGAGGGTTGAGGCAAGAACAGAGGGAGCACCCACCAACCATGGTCCTGGGCAAAACAGGCAGCGCTTTTCTCAAAGCAAAACAGTTTATTAATGATTACTTAGAAGGACAAAGGGAAATAAAAACCGATTACTTGAGAGGACAGAAAGAAACAAAACCAGATCTTAAAACCGACACCTTCCCCCCCCACCTTCCTTTTCCTCCCGGCTCTACCTCCTCCCCCCAGCAGCACAGGGGGCAGGGACTGGGGGAGTGCAGGTCAGTTCATTCCGTGCTGTTACTGCTGCTTTCTTAAAGGAGAAGGAGTCCTTACACCCTTTTCCCCTGCTCCAATGGATCCCCTACCCACGAGGAAAAAATCCACAAATTTCTCCAACGTGAGTCCAGCCCACTGGAAACAATCCTTCCCCACAGATTGCTCCGGGTGGGCTATACCACAGTCTTGGGTACTTAGGGAGCTGTAGCCACTCGCTCCGGCGTGGGTCGTCACGAAGACTCCAGATGCCTTCTGCCTTGCCGTGCCCCCAACACGACCATCCTCGGGCTCAGGCATCTTCTCCCCACGGGCTGCGAGTGGGTCGCTGCTCCACCGAGGCCGTCCTGGTTGCAGGGGGGCAGCCTGCTATCTCACCATCAGCCGCAGGGAAACTCGGCTCCGGCACACCTCCTCCCGCTCCATCCTCACTGACCTGCTGTCGATGCAGCTGTTTCTCTCAGATCTCAGTCCTCTCCAGGTGAACTCAGCCCAGTGGGCACCCTGAGAGTGGGGTCCCCCGAGTTCCCCAGCTGGCTCCGCCGCCGCCATTCTCCGTGGGCGGCGCCGGCCCGACGCAGGCAGCTGCCCGGCCGGGAGCCAGGGAGCGGGGGCAGTGCCCTCCTCCCTTCTCTGGTCGATCCTGGGCGAAGCACCTTTTCCGGTTCCCTTGTCCTGACTTAAATAGGGCAATTCGCAGAGGCGCCCTATTGGCTCAACCCCGAGGGGATGGCAGTCTGATCCGGTGGCCAGAACTAAGCCTAACCCGGATCCAAAACCGGGGAGGTCGCAGGGAACAAAATCCCTCTCCTGCCACCAGAACCACCCCCCCCCCCCCCCCACATCAAACCATGACACTGGTCCATGTCCTTCTTATGTTGGGGGCTCCAGAACTGGACGCAGTACTCCAGGTGAGGTCTCACGAGGGCAGAGTAGAGGGGGAGAATCACCTCTCTCGACCTGCTGGCCATGCTCCTCTTGACGCAGCCCAGGATGCGGTTGGCCTTCTGGGCCGCAAGAGCACATTGCCGGCTCATATTGAGCTTCTCGTCCACCAGTACTCGCAAGTCCTTCTCCTCAGGGCTGCTCTCGATCCATTCACCACCCAGTCTGTATTTGTGCCTGGGATTGCCACGACCCAGATGTAGGACCTTGCATTTGGCCTGGTTGAACTTCATGAGGTTGAACTTCACGGGCCCACCTCTCCAGCCTGTCGAGGTCCCTCTGGATGGCATCCCTCCCTTCCAGCGTGTCGACGGCACCACACAGCTTGGTGTCATCGGCGAACTTGCTGAGGGTGCACTCCATGCCACTGTCCACGTCACCGACAAAGATGTTGAAGAGGGCCGGGCCCAACACGGACCCTGAGGGACGCCACTCGTGACCGGTCTCCACTGAAACTTCTGCTCAGTTGTGGGCAGGGATGAACAGAGCACATAAATTTAGATGCATTTCAGTTGATCATGAAACCACAAGTTTAGATAATGAGTTTACCATTTATTAATCTCCTCCTAGAGACTTGTGTGCTAGGATATATTCTTTAATTTTCAAACAATTACATTCTTGCTTATTTTTGAAGGTGGAAGAGAGGAATAGAAATAATCCGTTTTCAAAATATGAACTGTTACATCATGTCTGTAGAAATCAACATGTATATTAAGAACCTATGACTTCACTGATGCCTTGGAATGTTAAGATTTTACTCTGAATCTGTTTTTGAAAAGAAATCAGAACAGTTATTTTTTTGATTACAGGGCTGTGCGTCCTTACAGGAAACATCTGCTTTCAAGGATTTTTCCAGGAAGTATAACCTTAGATTACAGAAAATAATTACCTGGAACAATTCTATCTAAGCACTCTTGCCACAGCATACTCATCCAGTAATCTTTTCTGGGCTGTTAGAGTTCAAGAATAAACTTATTTGTCAAAATACAGCAAACAAACAGTTGAAAGTACGTTTTTCAATGAGCTAGGTCCTAATCCTGAGTAATGATATGTTAACAAATCTTTTCTGATTGGTTGTACTTCTAGGTTCTCAAGGCTCTGATCTTTAGTTAGTCAATTCATTTCTGAAAAAAAAGGTTAGGTTTTGCTTCATTTTGATTTCTTGTATTGAGTAAACAGGCTTATTAAAAAATCTTTAGATATTATAAGGGCTATTTGTCTGTTCATGCTTTGACTTTTGTTGTGACATGTCGTATCTGTTTTAGTCTGCCAGTCATATCTTGGGATTGATCATAATAAAATATGACACTGATGTAACTGACATAGCCCATCCTGTTGTTTCTTGCAATGCATAACTTACAGTAAAATTTGACTTTTAAGAAGTAAGATAGCTGGTTTGACACTGTTTATTTCACTGATACTCACTGGGTAAAACTGCTCTGTCTTTGTGGACAGTTATCTCTCTGGAGTAATCTAAATGGGATTAGGACTATTCCATTTCTATGAGTAGCAAAACATATGAGTAAGCATCCATGTTAAGCAGTGTGGTGCTAAAATATTTCTTTCTTTTAATATGAATAATGAATTTCCTTTCTTTTCAAAGGTGGCATCATGTAGCATTTTCCTTGTTTTATTTAAAAACTGTAAGAATTGTTTTTGATTGCACTGTTTGTACATTTCCTTGGGATATTAGTGTCAATCATACTGTATTAGAGAATATCACTGTGCATTTAATATTCCTAAATAATTTTAAAATTAAGACACATAGCATATTATGCATTGTATATTAATGCTGTATGTAAAACAGAGCTAAGATGAATCAGTGAATCTAGGATGACTAATTCTTTGCTAATTATGTTCTGTTCTTCCTGACTGAACAGAATGGAATTACTTTGAGTGTATATGCCTGCCGCATTCATCATAGAGATTGAATCTATACTGTAGAGACAACAGATCAGATTCTCCTTCTGTTAAATAAACATTTATATACTGTGTTGAATTCTGCAATCAGTTGAGGCA
Organism: Tauraco erythrolophus; assembly: GCF_009769465.1. Lineage (NCBI taxonomy): Eukaryota > Metazoa > Chordata > Aves > Musophagiformes > Musophagidae > Tauraco > Tauraco erythrolophus. Next base: position 67,747,141 of record NC_141496.1, read on the forward strand.
CTTTTTTTTTTTTTTATGTTTAACTCAAACTTCAGTGTGTTGGATACACCTTCAACTGAAAGTATAACTAAGAAAAATTTATCTGTACTTTTAAAAAAATTTAAGTAAGGACCACATCCTGCAAATTTTAAGCAGCCTAAAGAGCAGTCTAATGCTATCATGCTCATTCAGGAGTACTTTTTCCACTGGCTGGATGCGAGACAAATTCCATCCCAACTTTTGCACAAGTAGGGCTTGATCCTGCAAGCTGGTGAGTCACTCAGACCTGACATTCATATGTTGGTGAGATGGCTCAGCTACTTACAGGTGATGCTTAACTCAATCCACAGCTTTTCAGTATTTTCTCTGCCACTGTGTAGCCATTTGGTTCTATTATGTCCCATAGTGGTAGCAGCAGCAGCAAAATCATGTGAATCATTTGCAACATCTGGAACATTGACAGTCTAACTTGTTCAACACCTGTAATGGTTGTACAATATCTACATTAGTGCCACTTCAATTCCTCTCTATTCTGCCAAAGAATTCACATAGCCTGGCTACTTTACTCTCTCTCTTTTTTTTTTTCTTTCGTGGTGTCCAGTTTCTCCTTTAACTACAGTGGGACTCAGTTTGTCACGTGTTGCTTTCCACAGGATGCTGTTTCTTTGATTTTTTAAACATTACAGTTTAAAGATCCGTTTAATCTTGCAAATTTTGAATTGCCATAGGGAGCTCAGGGATATCACTCTGTTGCTGTTAGATACAAGCTCTCTCAAAATGTATTGAAATTTGGAGGGATCCTCCATTCAATAATTCTCAAAATCTATGCCAAAATGTGTGGTTTATGGTCCTTTGTAGGTATAAACCTAGAAAACTTTTCCTAATGAAGAGTCATTGAGATGAGTTTTGGCAGAGTTTTGCTCTCTTTGATACTCTATGTGCAGAACTTCCCTGTAAAGAAAGTATTATTGTACCCATTTTTGAAGATTACCTAGGAATGAGATTATTTTCCTGGTATTGGCAGCTCTTGGAGAGAGACGTTGGGAGTCTTGAGTTTTGAATGACTGTTTTCATCATATGACAGCTACTTAAGAAATGTCTTAAAAACTCCTTTTATCATATTATTTACTTTTTTTATTTTAGAATGGATAGGAAAAACGAGTAGCTTCACAGTTCCTTTATGAGACTCTTAATTTTCTGCAACAACTAGACATCAAAAATTCAAAAGGCTTTTGGCATCTTCATTTCCTCCCCGTAACGTAGATCTCATTCTTATTGCTTCTGGTTTGGCAGTTGCAGAATCATTTTAAAACAATATAACTTGTTATAAATGCCTGAATCCAAGCATTGCTCCTGTCTTCTCTGTGCCTTTATTTCACTGTTAAAATAACACTGTTACAAGACGGCCTTGGTTCTCTGGCCTATTGTACTGAAAAATGAATGAGTGAAAGTCTTGATTACCTTACAGATAAATCTGTTTAACTGTATATTAATTAAAATGCTTGGTTTGAGGCTATTCTGAACTATTTATACGTGATTTAATTCATATCAGCAGCTAATTTGTATTTAATGCAAACTAATGGGTTTTATGTAAATGAAGCATGTGGCAGTCTATTTAAAAAACAAATTATCTGTACTTTCATTTCAGTTATTTTAATTAAATTTAGACCGTGTGTGCAGTGAGGAGGGATAAAGAATATTATATATGAAGTGTTGATGATTAAAACCAATTTAAACATATAGAATAAGAAACAAGTGATTCTCTTAGCAGAAACACCAATTCATTTTCTGACATTTGCATTTGCTGAAAGGGTAGACACAACAACAGGCAAGGGCATGTGCCTGATGGTTTTTGAACTGAAGAATACATATAAATCTATGAGTTATTTATAATAATACTGTGAAGATTAACTAGTTCATGTTGATAAAAGTTTTGAAAATTATAACCAAATTACATTTTAAACGTACCTGAATATTGAAGTAAAGAAATTGACAGCTATTTACATATGAATTGATTTTGTTCCAAAACCACTATGCAAGTCTCGAGTATTACCTTATAACCAATGGAGTGTACTATGCAAGATGATGACTGTACTGGTTGTTTTAACATCTGGTAAGATATTTTGAGATTTTAGGGTAAGTGTAAATATTATTTAGCGGTTTTGAAACCTAATGTATGATATCACTATCTCATGCTCTATTTGCTTGGATTGCCTGAGCCTGGCTGAATAAACAGTTCATTATTTTTTACTATGCTGAGGAAATTTTGCTCACAGCATCAGCTCAACTTCTTCATGATTTTGTGTCTCACCTGCTTGTGACCATTCTGACAGATTTTGCAGGAGAAATGTTGCAGTAGATGAAAACCGTTTCCAAACATTTCGCATCTTCACTGTTCCAAGGTTTTGGCAGGACATATACCCTCAATTATTATGGTTTGTATTAACTCTCCTCGTTGGAGAAAAGCTGCAAAGGTTAGAATATCTTTTCAGGAGCTTAACCTGGATATTCCTCAACAATTGTGATATAGCCCCAACAGCTTGTATACAATATGTCAGTCAGCTGCTAAACTTAATTAATGTTTAAGTGTCATCAGGAATGGAAACGCCAACTAAAACCAGTTATTTCCTAATATTAATCCTAGTTCCACTGGTTGTCTGACAGTGTCTAATTTCAAAAGCCACAACAGAAGCTTTCACTTTTTTTTCTTACTCCCATTGCAAATACTGTGACTTTTGTATATTCCTCAACATTGGTTTGGTCAGCTGAAGTGGAAATCCATGCTTGGAAGTTTAAGTACTCTGACTTTGTTAGGAGTTAGAGAATCAAATAAAAACTCTTCAGGTATGTTTTATTCCCAAAAGAATTTATGCTTGAAATAATTTATTCTAATAAAATGGTACTTAATCCAGAAATAATAAAGCACATCAGCACGTTTCTTGCCTATGTTGTCAGCTATGGTTATATATCTATATTTGCGCACACAGACTTGTCCAACATGCTGTGTACACTATTTGCATGTCTTCAGTTCAACAGATAGCATAAAATCTTTCTTAATTCTGTGTTTAATGAAACAAGACATAAACACATGATTTGATAAATAATGAATGTTTAAATCCATTATGAAAATTCAGAAATTGCCTCTGTGAGCTACTGAATCAGTACTGAGTTATTGGCATGTTAAACACTGGCTAAATCAAAAGGCTACAGATGCTATGAAATAAAAATAACCTGCCTGTTAGAAGAATCATTTACAAAAATCAATGTGCATTTTCTGTCTTTCATATGTCAGCATCAACCTTGCTTTGCCCATCAAGGGTGAGGTTATTTAAACATGATAGAGTAATTGCACAGGTGACCTGGCTGATAAGTATGACAAAACTATATGGTTCTTATCACTAAGATCTTGGACAAAATGTTGTAAATGTCAAAGAAATAAAAGCAACCCTATTAAGCAACAAAAAATTATATTTCTCAAAGAAAGTTGCCTGAAACACTGACCTTTGAGATCTCCCACCTTTCTATCCTCTCTAGACTTTCCACTATAAAATATAATTCACCAGGTTGGTCTTGTACAGGACTCTCAGATTTTACTTTTATTAAAAAAAAGTCATAAAGCAATGTGTATTACTGGAGTTTGAAATGCAAGAAACAATTTTAGAAATTGAGAAGAATTCTCTACCTAACAATATATCTGTGACTCATGGTGTTTTACTGTAAGTCTGCCTTCTGAGTTAAGAGATATTTTCCTTGATTGATTCTTGTCTTATCTCACTGACCATTTCTCACTCACTTTTGCTGCTCTTGTATTTTTATTTTTTTGATACGTTGGAAGATTGGATTGGATGTATTGCGAAAAGAGGATCTGTTGGTCCCAAATAGATGCCATACCCAAACATTTATTTTAGATGATGAGATTTGCTGAAATAATGCATTATTTCATAGATTTGCCAGCCATACCAAGTTGGACTCCGTCTGCAGTTATATTTTTGAATTACTTTTTTGCTGTCTCTGCTGTCTTGGCTCCAGATTGATATTTAGTCATGGATGAGCAATAATTTACTTTTTTTTGGATTATATGTGCTATGATGTTATCAGAGTTTGTGAACATGTAGGACAAATTCTTACTTGCTATAACAACACTGAGGTCACTGTTTTTACAGCTGGTATACCCCTGTATACCTGCAGTGCCTCTTAACCCCTAGGCATTTTTTTATCTGTGTTAAACTAGTGTCCTCAGAAAGCTGTGTCTAAGAATTAGATTTTTACTTGGACAGTTTGTGTATGTTGGCTCTAGCAAAACCATATGGCCAATCCATCTGTATGTTTTGTTCATATATTTAAAATATCTAAATATATGCTTCAAATGTATCAAACATATGCTTTTAGTTTTTCCAATTCTTTTTTTTCTTTGTTTGTTTCAAGACATTCACATATGCTTTTATATCTTTACTGGCCCATATAACAAGTAAGAGGTGTCAACCTTGCAAGTATTTTTGCAGGCTTCATACTTTACATATTTCAAATCTCCCATTTTTTATATGGGGAAAGACGACTTTTGTCCTGTGAGAGATGTTTAAGAAACTCAGTAGCTTTCCTTAGTCTCTTATGGTAGACAGTGTAAAAGCACTTTTATTATGCGTAACTGCCATTGTGCTGCATTGGAGTCATGTCAGTTAAAGGAGATCTTAAAATAAGTTGAGTTGTAACCCAGATGATGAAGTATGTTTTATAAAATGTGGTTTAGAATGCTATTTTCAGTAACTAATATATATGAGAATCATAGAACTATTAGATTGGAAAAGACCCTTAAGATCATTGAGTCCAACAGTTAACCTAATACTACCAAGTCCACCACTAAACCATGTTACTAAGTACTACGTCTACATGTCTTTAAATATCTCAAGGGATGGTCTCTCAACCACTTCCCTGGGAAGCCTGTTATTTCTGATACAAACCAGAATGCTATTGGCCTTCTTGTCCTCTTGGACATACTGCTGGCTCATATTCAGCTGGCTGTAGACCAGCACCCCAGGTCCCTTTCTACCAGACAGCTTTCCACCCACTCTTCCCCAAGCCCGTAGTGTTGCATGAGGTTCTTGTGACCAGGTGCAGGACTCAGCATTTAGCTGTGTTTAATCTCATACAGTTGGCCTTGGCCTATTGGTGGAGTCTGTCCAGAGCCCTCTGTAGCACCTTACTACCCTCAAGTAGGTCAACGCTCCTGCCCAACATGGTGTCATCTGCAAACTTACTGAGGGTAAGTATCAGATCCAGATCATTGATAAAGATATTAAATAGAATTGGCTCCAGTGCTGAGCCCTGGGGAACACCACTTGCAACTGGCTTCCAACTGGGTTTAACTCCAATCACCATAACTCTTTGGGCCCGACTAGCCAGGCAGGTTTTTACCCAGCGACTACTACGCCCATCCAAACCATGAGTAGCCATTCATGTAACAAATGAATGAAATAATTGGCTACCGGCAGAGACAATGCTCACTGGTGAAAATGTAACAGGTTACTGGCAACATGCTTATGACTTGCAGGCATGGTTCATAACTTCTATTAGCAGTTCCAGCATTCCCTCTGAGAAAAAATATTAAGTTGTACATCTAGGCTGAAAATTTGTCACTTTGATATCCTAAGAATAAGGTTCTGGTGAAGATAGATAGGGTGGCACACTATTAGGGAGTCAAGAAAAGGTATGTATGTGATTAACTTTGGGGTATTGGAATACATGAAGACTGGCCATGAGACAGATTGATTTAAAGGAACAGGTACAGAGCAAATGGATCCACGAAGTGATAGTAATTCCCAACCCGAAGGCACTGTAAAGATAATTTTAAAACTCGTATTCTAACTGAGTGTTTACAGACTTCGGTCCGAAGTGCAAGTGGAGCAGCAGTAGATGTGCAAATTTTGTGTCTGCAAATTATATATATTTTTTTTTAAATCAAGTCAGACTGAGTTTTTGAAAAATTACCACTTGAGATTCACTGATAGACAGTATAGGCACATTTTACAACTGCTGTCTTAAGAGTTAAACTGTCGCTGTAATTGAATTCTTTCTTCTGCATAATTTTCTTTCCCATGCCTTTGATTTTGCTGTGTAATTAACGATTTCCACTAAATCGATATGCAATCCAAACTGGTAAATATTAAACAAACTTTCATTGTGCTTAGAAGTAAAGGTACTATAGACTGAAATAAGTGGAACAAAATCCAGAGATTTGCTTCTGTAAATTTTATCCACACCATTTACAATGAATAAGATTTCCTTTATATAATAGTTTTTCCTAAGAACTAGGTGGAAAGCGGAGTATAATAATTCTTTGAAAAAAAAATAATTCTTCTTGTCTTTTTCTAATTTATATATACGCACCATTTCTTTTATGATTGTTCTGTGGTAATAAAAGTTACATAACAGCTTTTGTTTTTAATTAAAACTAATTAGATCACAGAGGAATTAATATTTTAAACAAAAGTCTGAGTGATAGCGTAAGCGCATCTTCAGTAGGATTCAGTGTGGACCTGTGCTAGTGTCTATGACACACCTTTCTCAATCATAAAAAGGGAAAAAGTAATAATTCCTACTACTCTATTCCTTTAGTTTGCTTGCTTATTCTCTAGTGTAAACATCTAAAGTCTCTGTCTTCTTTCCAAAGAAATTAATGCTTCCATATACTTTTGAAGATATATATTAAAGCTCTACTAATGTGGGTAAAACTCCCTCTGTTCTGCTGCGGTGTATTTCTCAAGGCTTTTCTCAGCACTAAAATAGTTATCATTTGCAAAAAGAAGGGCAGGATGTCATTGTTTTCCTTGATGCATAATGAGGATTTCTCCACAAAGTAGAACCACTGTCTTGTCTCACAAATGGAGTAGTACATCTGTGAATGCCTTTGCATAGCCTTTGAAATAATTCTTGCCTGAAGGCCTTGCATGTCGATATCAAACAAGATACAAGAGACTGGATCTAATGTTACTTCCACAAATAAAGACAGTGATAATAATGTATTCCATTTTGGTATAAAAGAAATATCTCATATCTCTATTTCAATCTGATTAACTTTCTTCATTTAATCATTAGCTTTTATTGACAAAGAACCATGTATGTTCATTAGGTGTGGTGAGACAGAGTAGAATCACTTTATGTGCTAAATTAAAGGGTGGAGCCTCTAGATATTTAAACAAAGATGAAGTAGTAACCTGTTAAATGCAAAGCCTTATTGACAGAGAATGGTAATTCCCTCTAGCAGATACATTCTTCTAAAAGATTTTCATTTAGGATGGTATCATTGCCTCATGGAGCAATGTTTAGCTTAGCTAGAATATTGGCTTTTCTCAGAGTTGGCCAAGATTGGTATGAAGAATATTTACGAGTAGTGTATAGATTTTAAAAGAAACTCACTATTTCTTAGTCAAGTCTTGGCCAAATTTGCTCTGTTATGTGCATAAGTCTTAAGACAGAAGCGTAACTAGACTGGCAGTTAGTTATAATGGGACATGAACTACAGTGGGAACTGGGAGACTGGTAGAGAGAAGTTTGAAGATGGTGGGAAATATGAACCTAAGAGCCAAACGGTAATGTTAGGGGGTGTTTTGCATTTGGAGTCACATTTGCTTTTGCATTTGAGTCTCCATTTACTTGTGACACTTAAACAATTTAGGTGACTTGAAAGCTGTGTAAAAACAGTAAGAACTTGGAAGGGGGCAGATATTGGTTTGTGTTAAAATTCTTGAAGCATTTCGCTTCTGTTTATATGTGGCATATTTTGTTGATGCTGAGCTGAATATTGCTTGATGATATGTTACCACAATGTGTATCTATGCTGTATGTATGCAGCCAGTGCATTATATTTTTTTTCACCTGACGTGGTTCTCTCATGTTATGCTCTCCATGACTCTTCTGTGTTACTTTTCTTCAGAACTGGACAGAAGCAGATGCAAATCTAAAAGTCCTGGGGCAAACAAATCTGTAGTCTATATCTTATCAGTTAGACCACCATTTTCAAGGTCATTGCCATGATGATGGTCATTTCAAATGAGCTGCAGCTTGTGGAATCACATTTGACGTTTTGCTGACAATTGGCTTCAGTTTTGTGAGCCAATAACAGAGCACCAAACAGCTTTTGCAGAGGTTTTGGCAACACCACCAGTAAATAAATGCTTACAGCTGCAGTGTGTGAACAATGAGGAGGACAAGAAGGACATTGACCAGCTGCTTAGATCAGTATCTTGGATTGGTTCTCTTAGTGCAGCAACGTTTATAGGCTCACAAACCAAGTATTGAACAGGGCAAAAGGCTATAAACCAGTATATGTACAAGGTTTCAGGACAGTTAACGGAACTTTTTCTTTGATGATTTTGCATTGATTTTTCCATCGCGTTCTGGTGCATCTGAACACATTAGCGTGAAAGCCTTAAACTTGAAAGTGTTGTCTTGTGAAATCTGTCATCTTCCATTGCAGCCACTCAATAGATAGCTCATTTGTTGGGGCAGATAAACTATTGGGGTGGTTGCGATGGACGCTATTACATAGTTTATTAAAGAAGAGTTGTTACTGTGTGTTTCAAAGCCTGCTTGATTTTGGAGACTATTAATGACACTACCTGAATGGGAGAATTGATAAATCCATATTCTTCTTTGCTCTGTGCCAAGATTCTGGTTTCAAAATCAGAAAGAGATATTTCTCTGTTGGGCTTCAGATGCTGTGATTGGATTATTAATATCAGTGGAGGTTCATGTAAAAGGCATCATGAGAGCTTGGTTATGTGTATATATACATATTTAAGAAACAAAACATAATGCATAACAAAAGTTTTACTTCACTACCACAGCAAGAGAATTAATGGCAACAGCTTCTCCCATGGACATCCTAGGACATGGATTATAAGATATTAGCCTGGCTAACAAGTCGTGGGCTGCAGAAAGGTCTTATTGTACTTTGCTTAGCAAGCAAGGTGGCTTGGGGACTTAGGAGTCAAAAGAAAAGATGTTCCATGATTAGACTGTAGCCTGGACAATATTTTCCTTGAATAAAAGCTGTGGGCTGCCTGCTATGTAGCTTAAGTAAGAGAAAGGGGTATTCTCATCAAAGGTTAGGAGCTGTGAAATTAGGAGATGTCAGGATCCATACACCAGAACCTCATACTCTGTGTATTGTAGAGGTATCCTGCCCAGCTGAGGTAAATTCATCAAAATGACAGTGTTGGAGTAAGCATGAAGTAGGAATTTTTGAGTTCTTGTGATGAAGATAGAACTATTTTTTTTTTTTTTTAATTTCACTGTCAAAATTCAGTGGATATTAATTTCCTTGTACTGTATATAATATTTTTATAGACGTCTTGGAAATATAACAAATAAACCCATGAAATGGTGTAAATACTAACAGTGGAATTCCTCTGTATACAATAAGATTAGTTACACTTTCCATAACTTTTTTTTTGTTTAAAATGCTATTTCTAAGGACTAAATTTTCATACTTACACCACACCAATATGATTATGTTATTGCTGGTGTTAATCATGAAAACTGTAAACTATGAGTACTGTTCATCAGAGTTGATGGAATAAATCTTTTCATTAAAATGCAAATAAAATGACCCAAAAAGTCTTCATGTTTGAAGTAAAAGTATCCCTGAATATCAGTGATGGTAATGAGAGTTTTAAAAGCATTGAAACCAACAATTTGAAATGCAACATTCAAAATTAGCTTTGAACATCTCAATATGAGTTGTTAATGATATTGAGAGCAAGAAAAGCATTGACAAAGGAGTATTAGCTCTTCAGAAAAGGTATCTCAAAAGTCTTTTTCTGTGGGAAAGATCTATTATCAGATTTCTCGAAGGAGGTGCAGCTGAGATGGTGATGGAGGTAGATTTTGTCATGGCAAAGCAATTCGCCCTGCAATGATAGGAGCTAGTGTGTGCTACACTGATCCTAGTTCCACCTTCTAAAATATTTTTTTTCCCTGCAAGTCCTTATTAAAACATCTGTCCTTCATAGATAGATTATTGAAGTTTGTAGTCAGAGATGTTTGACGATGTAGTCCTAAGTGAGAAAACAAAGTGTCTTAGAGCAGATATTCTGGGAAATTTTAGGATGTCTGTAAACTGCTCTTTGGGATTTCTGATGATCTTGATCCTCACAGATTTGAGAGTTCCATGGCTGTGAAGAAAACTTTTTACCTTCAAGACTTATTCCTGTCTGTATTTCTACCCTGAGAAATTTCATTCATCACTGAGAATGAAGCCGGTCATGAGCCTCGACTTTAGAGACTACTCATGTGTCTAAATAGGGCTATGCAATACTGCATGTGGCTTATACATATAGTTCATGGAATGTGTGAAATAGGCTCAAGACATTAACCCAGGTAGTGTTCTGTGCCTATGAATCTGAACTGTTTCCAATACCTGAGCTAGTATCTCTCCAGCTGGCTCCGAGTGAGGGCAGATATGACTAATGCAGCTTGCATTGAATGGCATAGACACCTTCATCTAATATTATACCTTTTATTTCTTTGTTTTTTTTCCTGCCTTTCTCCTCCAAGTTACCTAACACTGATAAGATCAGATAGCCTGCATATTTAGAAAGGGTAAAGGGAATCCTGCAAGATGTTCATTGATATTACTCAGCTGAATGGTCCCAGCTGACTTTCTGTATGCCTGACAGAGCATCATCACTGATCTTGGAACGAACAGCAGACCGCTTCCTCCTTCCAGTGTCTGAGCCATAAAAATTCATGGTCTCCACAGTTTAGATATGCTTAAAGTGTGTGGCAAAGTAAGTGGAATTTTCTGAGCATTGTTTGAGCCATCTGGGGTTAACTGTATCTTGCACCTCTTTGACATTAATGGTTGCCCAGAATCTCTGCATATTTCTTAAGTTGAATCAATTTGAAAAGTGCCCTAGAAATCACTGCAATTGAAATGCCTCTGTTTGTCCCTTTAAGATGTCTGGAATATGCACAGTGATACCTGCTTTGAAACGTATTTTATAAAAAATTAAAAGAACTAAACTTTCAGCAAAGATGGGAAAAAATATCAAACAAGTATGGATGATACTGAGAGGGATATAGGAATTAATACAATATCTTCTGTGCCTTACACTCAGTGATTACATATGAAATGAAAGATCTGTTTTTTATTTGTCGAGTCCAAACTCTCCATCTGAATGGGAGAGTTTCTCTGCTGTGCATGTTAAGGAATGAAGGGTGTTGCTGTGGTAGGATAGGAAAGGTAGCCCGAAAAGAGAAATTGTGAAGACAGATGAGAGAGTTACTATCTGGCTAAAACTTCTAAATGTATATGGCAACACTGTGACTGCAAACAAATTCCCACCCACTCACTGCTGAAAACAACTCCGCTATGAAAAGCTCCCTACCAGTCTTTCCTCACAATAGTAAGTCCTATTCAGCTGTTGCTGGACAAGCAGGGATGGTCCAGTTTAGGATGTCTTCTATTACAAATAGCAGGAAAAAGATGGGTTAAGACAAAGCTAGAGAGAACTCTGGTGATTTTTGCTTATTGGTGCAGTGTGGCAGGGATCACGGGTGTTGAGATGAAGATTTGTGATAGCTCGTTTCCCCAACAATTCATCTCAAACAGTACAAGCAAGAGAAGTATGAAGTATGAAGATAGTATCAAAAAGCAGAAAGTAGTACTGAAAAGCAGTACAGTTTAAGCAGTAGACATTTCTTGGTTTGTGGTTGGTGTGGTTCTTTGTTTTGTTTGTGGGTTTTTTTATGTTTTTTTGTTTGTTTGTTTGTTTGCTTTTCCTCACTAGTATAATGGTCAACTGCACAGAAAGAGAGTATAGAATGCAGTGCTATATGGTCACATCAGCTGAAACACTTTACAGTAGTATTCAGAAATGTCTATCTTCAAAGAAACTAATCCAGACCAACTCATTGTTGTAACAGGCTGGCTGTATATCCCAATAGTGAAAAGAACACAGAGATAAGTAGAAGAGTCTATCCTGATCAGATGCTAAGCAGTAGTGCCTACTAAGTTGAGGACTGTCAAAAATACACACAATACAGGTATGTTCATGTGAATATTGTTAGTAAATGCTCACTTCAAACACAGTGAACTTGCTTTTTTTTTTTTTGCAAATGGAAGATTAAAAAAAACCTTTTAAATAAGAGCACTCATTATTCTGCTTATTCTCTTTACTATAAACAATTTACCATGAACATGATTGAAAGCTGGGACACACTACTTAGAGAGACGTAGGATCTCCATTCTTGCAGATTGTAAAAATTTGACTGAACATGGCCCTGAGTGATCTGCTGACTGCGCCTGTTTTGAGCAAGAGTCAAACCAGATAACCTCTGGAGGCCACTTCCGGCTTACATGGTTCTGTAACTCTGCTGAGAAATATACATGAATAGTGACTTGTATGAATGCACAGTATCTGAGATCAGCCAAGTCCTACGAGGAAGGGAAACTCTTAGTACACTAATCGTGTGATTATCTCCTAGGGCTTGATAGAACTATGTACAGGTGTTAAGCTGTAAGCCATAGATGGACTTTGACAAGTCAGTGCACAGTCCCTGCAGGCTTTTGTTACCCTTAACACAGAATTATGCAACGCACAAGGAAAGCTTGGCCCCTGAAAATAATATTTGTAGAGTTCATGAAACTGGAAAAATAGTGTCTAAAGAGGGAGGTACTAACCAAAAAAAGAGCCTTGGTGGTTGAGCTGAGCTCACTGAGTGCATCAGTCAAGACAAGTAGAAAGTATAGTGCCTGGTCTGAGAATCACAACCATGTTCATAGATTTCATAGATTTCTAGGTTGGAAAAGACCTTAGAGATCATCGAGTCCAACCATCCCTAATCCCCATTAAACCATATCCTCAAGTAGCTCATCCACCCTATTCTTAAACACATCCAGGGATGGGGACTCAACCACCTCCCTGGGCAGCTTATTCCAGTGGCTGACAACCCTTTCAGAGAAGAAATACTTCCTAACATCCAACCTGAATCTCCCCTGACTAAGCTTATGCCCATTTCCTCTTGTTCTATCACCCATCACTAATGTAAAGAGCCCTTCCCCTAACTCCCCACCATCTTTTCTCAAGTATTTATAGGCCGTAATCAGGTCTCCCCTCAGCCTCCTCTTCTCCAGGCTAAACAGCCCAACTCCCTCAGCCGCTCCTCATAAGTTTTATTTTCCAGCCCCTTGACCAGTTTAGTTGCCCTTCTTTGGACTCGCTCCAGGAGCTCAATATCTCTCTTAAAGCGAGGGGCCCAAAACTGGACACAATATTCCAGGTGCGGCCTCACCAGTGCCGAGTACAGGGGCAGGATCACTTCCCTTTTCTGCTGGTCACACTATTCTTGATACATGCCAGAATCCCATTGGCCTTTTTGGCCACCTGGGCACACTGCTGGCTCATATCAAGCCGGTAGTCAACCAAACCCCCAGGTCCTTCTCCGCCAGGCAGCTCTCCAGCCACTCCCCGAGCCTATAGCGATGCTTGGGGTTTTTATACCCCAAGTGAAGGACTCTGCACTTGGCCTTATTAAAGCTCATGCCATGTTTAAGCTCAAGACTAACTTGTGATCAGGCTGGCAGCAGCAGGACCTAGTTCATTTGGCAGACAGATGGTCCTAGAATCTAAACAATCAAGAGTTGTTTCATATGGGATGTAACTGAAGCAACAGCTAAGTCCATGTGCAGATTTATCCTTAAACTGAAGGTCTGTAGTAACATATAAGCAATATTTGAGATCTACTTTCCTCGCTGGTTTCATAAAAGATACAGATTATTTAATAGTTGACAAGCTAAAGATGAAAGAGGTTTTCATGGTTGTGTTTTAGGGCTATTATTAGTGATTAGCTAGCAAATTAATCAATAATACAAAAATGATATAACTAGTGTTACAAAGATATAACTCAGAGAACAGTAAAGGATACCATGTTAACTCTATAGTGGTTAAAGAGGAGGATACATTTCCTCATTTATAACTTCTGTTACCTGTTTTTTAAACTCAAAGAATTAATTTTCCTCTCCCCTGTAATGAACTTTCCCATTGCTTTTACCTCTCTGTCTCTCCAGACACAGAACTTATTCACAGGGCTACCTTTTATTGTACTACAATGTGATTTCTTCCCCTATCTGCCCCCTATCCCTCAAACTGTAATCCCTCTGCATTATCCCATGCGTTTCTCTTTCAAAATGATCCACTCTTCAACTTCATTAAAATTCCGTGATATTCCAGAAATAATACAGAAACTTGATTTTAACTGCAAAGATACATGGACTGATGCATATAAGGGAATAATATATTAAGATTGACAGTGTTCACACAAAGGCAACAGTAGAACATTATTTTAAGCATTAAATTACATTCCAGTGTACTTGTACCCCTCCCTGACTGAATGCATTTTGAGTTTGCAAGAGTAAAAGACAAAAACAGATAGCAACAGACAGGAGGCTCCACTCTGACCTCGCATCCCTTCAGTCTTGTTGTGGACACTCATTGACACTTCATGTGGAGCCTCTCAAGTCGTATGGAGTTCACAAAATTGAATTACGTCTCAAATTACCCTTTTATCTATCTTAATGCTTTCCTCTCCCTTCAGAAAACTGTCCTCTAAAGCCATACTACTTGCCTGATCAGGTTTCCTATCATCACGCCTATCTACAAAGAGAAATGCATTAGAGAGGTATCTCTTCATCTGTTTATACAAATTAGTGCGATGAATGCTTTAAGTATATTCTGAATGACAGGCTTTTCACCATGGCCAAGTGATAGGATGTTCATTGGCCAATCAGAAACTGCTTTGCTGTCCAGTAGGATTGGTCAGTATGATGTAATTTGTTTTCTTTAATAAGACGGAATCATCTTCCCATTTCCTTTGAGAATATTAACCTAGAGCAACAGTTCAGCTGTCACTTCGTGCAATTCCCTTTTTTCTTATCCAACCAGACTGCAATATCATGTTATTCTTTATTGAAAAACAAGGTTGTTCTCTAGAATAATCATAGATCGAAGAGTATATGTGGGGCTGTCATCTTTAGCAACTCTGTGCTTAATGGCAGCATTAGCCAAGCAGAGGTACTCTGAAGCACCATACAGATTTATTCTATATTCTCTCTATTTCCAGAAAATGTGTTTTATTATTCCTTCCCTATGAAACACATTCTATATGAGTGGAACAGATACCAAGTTTTGGGATGTTTTTTCCCCTCTTATCTTTATAGACCATAATTTGTGAGAGTTTCACTGTTCAGAATACATGGTTGAAAGTAAAGACATGTAGGGGGTTTTGGGTGGCAGAAAGTTATCTTGTAAATAAAAACAGAGAACGGTTCTCTACATCAACCTTTATTTTTCCATTGCTAGTTGTTTCAGAAGCTTCAAAACATGCTAAGTATACTACTACACAATCAAGAGCTCTGTGCAAACCTTTGCCACTTACTCGGCACACTTATGAATTCTCTTCTTTACAC
This sequence comes from Tauraco erythrolophus, assembly GCF_009769465.1. Lineage (NCBI taxonomy): Eukaryota > Metazoa > Chordata > Aves > Musophagiformes > Musophagidae > Tauraco > Tauraco erythrolophus. The sequence continues at coordinate 67,762,586 of NC_141496.1, forward strand.
TTGAGTCTATGGGGAGTGAGGTTACTGAAGGAATTTGAGTTCACAAAACTGTTGAGATGCTTTTGTAGGGAAAAACCTCAGAGCTGGCCTCATTCACTGAACACAACATAGAAATACCATCTAGCTCACAGTCTTATCTTTCTTACCATTAAGCTTTCCAAGACGATGGCTTTCAGTGTATATGAAAACTCCCTAAAACTGCAGATACAGTGGAAGAAGAGCACAAGACCTTGCCAGTTTGGAATGATGTGAAAAATTTATTATAGCTACATAAACAAACAATCCAACTGTATGAAAACACAGGTCTGACATTGTAGCTATGGGAACTAGATGATCTTTAAGGTCCCTTCCAATCCAAACCATTCTATGATTCTATGAAATGGAAGACAGTGTAGAGGAGTTAATGTCATTTAAATTGTAAGGAAAGGAAATTTAAAAAGCAATGGAAGTAAAAGATAAGGATATTCAGGTGATATAGTTCGCTGAGCTTATAAGCTTATAAGGAAGAAGATGCAGGTAAATGTTTAACACTGTCTTGCTCTCTCATCACTGCCATGCGTTCAAACTCCAGGTCACTCACTGTCTCACTCATTCAGGATTTCTCTCTCCTGTACTTGTCCTTTCCTGTTTGATGCCTTAAACCCTAAAACAGAAAACATCAAACGTTTGTGTTACTTTTACAAGCGTGTAACAAGTGTTATCCTTATGCTTGTGTGCACAGTGTATCTCTTCTGAATGTAATTCAAAAGCTGGAAATGCGGGCAGTCTTTACTTTTTGCTATAATCATAACAAAGGCAGGGATAACAGCATCCAGTGTTCTTTGGTCTGACTGATGCTGGATGAAGGGCCATGTTCTCTTGCCTGGGGGTAAACATCACACTAAAATATCTCTTACTGTTGAGTCTCATTTGATTCTAGTTCTTTCAAGATTTTTTTCTTTGAGGACCAGAATTTAAGTGCTTGCTTCTTTTTTTTTTTTAACCCTCCAGTGGAGATAATTGAACTAGCCTGTATGACTCAGCAGTAGCTTGTGTTACATCGACATTTAGAATGAAATTGATTGATAGGTTTGGATTGATTAATGAGACCTCTGAATCTATGTAGATTAAAATCTATGCAGATAAAAATCTGCCAGTGCTTTAGACGGTTTTTACATTGTGGATGAAATGCTAGCATTCTCTGACAAAAAAAAAACCCAAAATCAATCTCGACTTAATTGTTTGTGGTACCTCAGACATTTATATCTTCCCCTGACATTAATGAAGCTGATGTGAGAATACTCATGTTCATATACATGTAAGGCCTCAGGCTATCAAGCTAAGAAAAGCGGCACTTCTGTTGGATTCAAGAAGCAAAGCCAGGCTGGTTTTGCATTACTTACACTAACTATAATGTTAATCCTTCATTTCAATTCTGACTTTTATTGCTCTGAATTTGTATACTGTATGTAAAACACAACAGTGTATTATTGTGATTTGCGTAAGAAAAGGAGTAAGAAGTATGCAAGATACGCTGTAGGTCTTGGGTCACTGTGACGTCATAAGTAATGGACTGGGTGGATAATGATGCTTAGGTTTAACGAAAGAGGACAGAACAGCTCTATTCTGGATGTGAGAAGAACTATCCCACAGACAGGAAGATTATCCAAAGGGTCTTGGTGCTCTGAAATCTTCATATCTGTTACGTTGGTGGAAGAGGATGTTTAGTAGACTAGAGTGCTGTCATATGCATATAGTGTTGAAATAGTGGCAACAGTAGCAAGTTGAAAGTAGAAAATACAGACTTTTTGTTAGTAAGAATGAGAGCTTAAAATTAATTTACCAATGGCAGTAAATAGGGGGTTAGGAGGCATCTTATAAGTTAGTATTATACTAGAAATGAATTTGAAGAGATTAGTCTACAAGGCAAGATGTAGGAAAATATCGACATAAACTGCATGACAAGAAGAATGAAAAGTAGAAATAGTAGTACACAATAAACAACCAAACAAGCCCATTGTCTGAAAATGCATCAAAAAAACAACATTCTGTCTTGAAGCATATGAGGGTGGAAAAGAACTGTAAAAAGTTAGGGAGCCAAGAACGCTATATAGCTTTGTTTTCATAATTTAGCAACACAGCCTCCCATTCCAAACAAAAATCATAGATTTAGGAAGTAGGCTCTTTTCCTGACTCTTTCATAGCTTTTTGACTGTGAGGAAACAATTTAGCAACAGATTTCAATTTACCCTGTAATAAGAATCTTTTTGTGCCAGTAATTGTTTTCAGGTGTGGTTGTGGTTTAGCCCACTGGCAACTAAGCACCATAAAGCCGCTTGCTTACTCCTTGCCCTGGTAGGATAAAGAGGAGAAAATACAACAAAAGGCTTGAGGTTGACACAAGGACAGGGAGAACCACTCGCAAATTATGGTCATGGGTAAAACAGACTCATCTTGGGGAAAACTCAATTTAAAGGTCGTTACCAATCACATCAGAGACGATACAAGAAACAAAGGCCAGATCTTAAAAAAACGCCTTCCCCTCACCCTCGGCCCTTCTTCCTGACTCTACCTCCTCCCCGCCAGCAGTGGCAAGGGGACTGGGAGTGGGGATTGCAGGTCAGTTCATCACACGTTGTGTCTGGCCACTGTCCTCTTCAGTGGGAGGACTCCTCACACTCTTACTCTGCTTCAGCGTGGGGTCTCTTCCCATGGGGAGACATTTCTCCATGAACTTCTTGGAGGTGAGTCCTTCCCATGGGCTGCAGTTCTTTACGACTGCTTCAGTGTCAGTCCATCCCCAGGAATGCAGTCCTTCAGCATCAGACTGCTCCACCACGAGCTTCCCACAGAGTCACAGCTTCTTTGAGTGCACCACCTGCGCTGGCATGGGGTCCTCCACAGGCTGCGAGTGGATCTCTGCTCCAGCGTTAATCTCCATGGCTGCGATGGGGCAGCCTGCTGTCTCACCATGGGCTGCAGATGAATATCTGCTCCCATGCCTTCCTTCCTCCCTCTCCTTCTTCACTGGTTTGGATGTTTGTGTAGTTGTTTCTCACATCTCACCCCTCTCTCCATTGAAGCTGCACCAGAACCAACTGGCCTGACGAACTCTAGCGGCCCTGGGGATGGGTGATCCGGGAGTGGGGAGCTTCAACATGATCAAAGCTGCAGCTACTTTGTTCTCTAAGTCTTTGTCTCCATAAGGAACTCATGCTACAGGAATTTAGTGCAACTTTCTTATGTTGTCAATAACACACAGACATTTCCTGTGTGAGCAGCTCTTTATAGCACTTTTTACTCTGTTTTGGAAGTGAGATAAACCCTCCTACCTGGACTTCTCTAATTATTATGTGTACATGTGGGGAAGCTAACAGTCCATAACTGATACTCCATATGTTTGCAGTTTTCCTGACAGTATAGTAACTTCCCTATGTAGAGAAACCGTAAAACCATGGAAGAAGACATAAGAAAGATACAGGCTGAAGACTTTCTCTTTGAATTCAATTCCTGTTTTTCTGTATTAATATATAGGCTGCAATCCCTTTAAGTTTTACGTGTTTTACCTCACACAATCTCCATGCTCTTTGTTAGCAAGCAATGTATCTTCTTTTTATTAACTGAATAAATTGCAGGAATTCAATCCAGGAGGATATTTGTCGTCATTGCTATGTTCTACAAAGCTTTTGCAAGTAACTGAGTCTACATTAATAGACTTATGGACTTGCATAAATACATGCAGATGCATAACATATTCTCATGAATACTGCCAGGCAGGGAGAGGGGCGGTGCCAGCTCAGACACCTGCCTGTGCCTCCCCGCTCTCTCTGCTACAGGTCTGGCATTGTGCAGATTTCTTTGTCCCTTCTTAAATACGTTATTCACAGAGGCACTCATTGGATCGGCCTTGGACTGAGGCAGGTCTGACTTGGTCCTGGGGAAGCTTCGAGCATCTTCTCACAGGAGCCATCCCTGTAACCCCTCCCGCACTACCCAAGCCCTGCCACACAAACCTAACACAAGGTATTTAAAAACCCAGTAAGAACTTATGCCTGTAAGTTAAGGATGAAAAAAATCAAGCTGACTTAAGAATGGAAGTTTAGTCACGCAGCCACCAGTACTTTGCTTTCTTAATTTGCCAAATGGAAACAGTACTGCTTATAATTCAGAATAATATTCTCTACACAAGCAAAGCTTGCTGTTTGATGGTATTTGGAATATTTATTTGAAATTTTCAGATGAGAATTGTTGTTTAGTGAGAAATATTTCTGTTGTTTTTACACAGCTATAAAGAATTGATATAAGAGCTTGATGATAAAACACATAGAAGACACTCAACTTTGTAAATCAACTGAACTGTGCAGAGATCGATGCAGCTTAAAATTAAGCATGAGTTTCTCTCTTTGCAGAATCAAGACCTGAAGGTCAAATTAGCCCTAACAAACTTTCTAACTGTACTGCTTCTTTTCAATGTAAGGCCAAATGTGAAGATTTAAATCATTACAAATTGCATATAGGACTCTGGCAGGCCCAAAAGACAAGGCAAAGTTAGCATATGTTAATTATGCATCTAGCATTCACACATTATTGATGGGACCTTCATAGTTGCAAACAAATCTACATTTCTAATGAAGTGGTTTCTCTGCGGGGCTGAGTGACCAGTTACACAAAAAGATCCCATATGTCTGATTATAGCCTGTTGTTGTGGTTACCTGTTTTGATGTAAATCCCTAAATAGAATAGCTTTTAGGATGGGAATCTTTTTGTTGTCATTAAAAACACAATGACTATGGAGAGATTGGGAAGAGTACTTAAGATGGTCAGTGTTTTGCTGATGTTATGGTATATGTAAGTATTTTCTATAATTTTTCATGTTCATAAATATAAGATTATTTATAAGTAATATTTATAAATTTGTTTGAAGAGCTGCCTATGAAAGTAGAGGCTATGCAGTACTGCTTGTTTTCAAAGCACCAGACACAGCATAGTGCAGAATAAGCTATTGCCTTACCATCCTTTTTCCATTTAATGGTAATTTATTACGCCTGTTAAACACAACAGTAACTACAAATTATTTTGCTAGTGCTGACCTGTAGAATCTCCAATTTCTACAATGCATTTCTTTCACCAGCAGTATGATTAGAAAGTTAAGGTTGTACAGATGAATAAAGGATAACACAGCACAGCCTCAAAAGCCAGCAAACGAGCTGAGTGAATGTCAAACTCATTTTTTCAGAAACATTGATCAATTGTCAGGTGATTGGCTTGTCAGAAGAAAGTTGGGTTAGGCCGCTCCGGCAACTAAACCCTACACAGTCCCTCTCTCACCCTCCCCCACCCCCAGGGATGAGGGAGAGGTCAAAGAGGAAAAAGAAAAGAGACCCGTGGGTTGACAGAAGAACAATTTACTACTACCGCTACCAATATATATATATATATACAGATATGTACAAGGATAAACATGTACAAACAAGTGATGTACAGTGTAATTGCTCACCACCCCTTGACCGAGGCCTGTCTCGTTCCAAAGCTGCAATCCCAAAACAGACTAAAACTCGATACCACGATCCCAGATGAATGGGAGGCCCTGAGACAGAGAGCGAGAGACAGAGAAAACACCCCAAAAGCCCGAAAGTGAGAGTCCAGGAAGGGCAAAAGCCCTTCTTTCCGGCTGACCCTCGCTTTTATACTGGGCATGATGCTGCATGATATGGAATACTAATTGGCCAGTTTGGCCCTCTATCTTAAGTTCAAGTACAAATCGTAAGGAGAGTTGTGGGACCCCTTGTCCTGTTGTGCTTCTGCACACTGGCAAGAACACGGCAAGCTGAAAAGTCCTTGAGACCTCAGTGCCAACTATAAACATCGGTGCGTTATCAACATTCTTCTCAGAGCGAGCCTCTGAGTTAAATCAAAACATGGAGCTCTTCTAGCTGCTAAAAAGAAGAGATAACTCTGTCCCAGCTAAAACCAAGACAAAGTTTACAGGAACATTCCTCCATTTTTGCCATCTCTGATAGTGCAATGTTTAGAAAATAGTCCTCCAACTGGTATTCATGGACTTGGCTGTCTCTATTTCATACTATCCCATATATGAAGTAACATCCCAGCTATCCCAACCCACTACGTTATTTCTTGCCCTTTCAAGTGCTCAGGTTTCCTCAAAGCTCTTTACTTTTGTTCCTCCCATGGGCAGAAACTATCACATTCTTTATCCTTCCAGAAGGTGTTTCAGAGTGCAAAAATGACTTCAAAAGAAAATCGTTCAGAAGTTGTTTTGTTCTCTTCATCATTTCACAAGGGGATAGCCAGCACATAGGAACAGGCAATGCCTGTATGTCACATATGCTCAGGACACATCTCCCTATGAGCACTTGAGCTCAATGGTGAATCTATGTAAGTGCACAATCTGTCCTTTAAGTCATGCACATCTTATAATGTTCATTTGGATTGTCTCACTTTGATATCTGTTTGGATATTCCTCTGATTCATTCAATAGGATAACCTATCAATGCTTCCACCATATTAGTCACTTTTTCTTACTGCTTTCTCTTTCAGTGTATCCATACTGCAGTCAGTTGTTAAGTATGGAAGGCAAATTTGTGTATCTCTTATTTTCAAAAATTTGAAAAGTTTCAGGTTTCTTTGCAACTAAATTCTCTTTGACCACTGTAGAAGACTACATTATAGATATTCTCATTTTTCTTACATAATCAACATCCTCAGTAGTTACTGAAATAAGTCCTCTGTGTTTTGCAACAGTTAAGTAGCCAGGAATAAGTCATATTTCATTTGGGCCAGAGAAGTAAACCAATTTCTAATGTGTAGTCCTAATATCTACTGTCAGGGGTCAGGAAACGCAGGTGCATGAGTTGTCATTGTTGAAAGAAAGCTGGGCATATGGTTTGCACATGACTAAAGGAATGGACAGTTTTAAATGAGTTGTATTCAAGAATCATAACTACATCAAGTGTTTCAAAAATAACTATGCTATCGGCTTCAAAAGCATATCATTTGCAAGAAAATTCACACATCTCTTGGGAAAGTCAAGTATTATTTAGAAGATAGATTTATCAATTACTTTCAACCTTCTCTGAAGAGGCAACATTTAGATAAGAAACATATATATTCGTATGCTCCTTTTAAACTAATTGGAATAATTATAACTACTTTAGAAACTGCCCCAAAATATTAGTAAAGGTAGGTAGACAATGTTCATGATCCTTAAATACTTTGGAAATTTGTTTTTTTTTTAATAGAAAGAAAAAAAGGCCCAAAACTCAAAGCACACTAGTATTTGCTGCTAACTTGCTTCTTATTGCCATAAGTGGCAATGAAAAAAATCACAAGAAATCTCATAGTTCCCTGCCATCTTCAGTTAGACTTGGAAATCTCATCCAGTACTCGTCACCTCTTAGTTTTTCTGATAGCTGTGTGAATTTGTGTACTGCTCCTTAAAGCATCAATGGCATGGATAATTGGGACCATCTAAGATTTAAGAATCGATGTCGAGTGTTGACAGGTTGTGAGGTACAAGACTGCACAAATAGAAGTTGTGAATAGAGTGGAGCTATTGTAGTAAAGTGACTTTACGAGTGCATCAGACTAGGTTTCTGTTTTGTAACTCCAGTTGTTTTTCTATTTTAATTAAACAACAAGAGGAAATAATGCTGTATCTTGCAAATCTTCTGCATAGCCTAGAAGCACACTTGTTTTCTGCTCTCAAGAGAATGACCTGTTGCCCCTGATGTCATGTCTCACCAACCAGCCTGTCTGCATGTGCGCTGCTGTCACTGGTGTATAGTCGACACTCTTGCTTCCCGAGTTGCAGTCGCTCAGCATTAAGATCACATGCAGTATTTGGAAAGGTAAAAGGATTCAGCTCTGTGAAAACTTGACGCTTACTCTTGAAAATTGCTTTATAAAGGCTTTAATTTATTGGGTTCTTACTCGTCCACTGCTTCAGAATGTTGGTGCATTTCTAACAGTCTCTGAAAACTTCACATCGTAACACTGATACAACCACTACTTTTGCACCTAGGATGACTGTAAAAGTGCTACTAATGATGAGTTGAAAATAGACATATCAAAGAGTCAGCTAGCAAGAGATCTTAAATTAGGACCTTGTTGCAACAAGAAGATTCATTGCGATTCATGAACTCTCTAGAGAGCTGTGGTGTTGTTCCTTCTGTGTAACCCTCATGACTGTGTAACCCTCAGTCGTGGTATGAATGCATGTAAAGCTGTTTTGACTCCTTTTAGCTCCTGTGGTAATTTTCACAAGATTCATGTTCTTTGGTTAGGTTATATCAGCTGGCATTAATCCAGGAATATTCCTAATCTAGCAAAGTCTGTGTTTAGTAATTATAAGCATTTTTAATACATTTCTGTTTGACAGAGTGCACTTTCTATTGTCCACAGGCACTGACGCCCATTTAATTTCCCATTCATTATGTCGAAAACCAATCCAGCTAATGTGTATTACTTGCATATTTTATGTGAGCAGTAGTTAGAAGTGCAAATTTTTCTTATCTTCACTTTTATATCAGTCAAAATTAAACACCTGGAATGATTACACTTTTCTGCAACTTTTCTTAGTCAAAGTAACTTTGCTTAAATCTTACTTTTTCTCCTTCATATCTGATTTAAACTAATTTCAAATGATAAACAACCAAGCTCTGCAGAAAGATGGAATTAATGCTTTGAGATATCTGTTGGCATCCTATATGTACAATATCAAAAGGAGGTTATATTTTAAAAGACAAAATGTTTAAATAAGATAAAGATTTGGGGAAGCAAACTCATGAAAAGGATAACTGGAAGAAGAAAGTTGCACACACTAATAATATGCACAGTAGGGTGTAAGTTTAAACTTGTGAAACTGGCATGTTTATGAATGTGTTCTGAACTGCAAAAGCTTTTGGTAGAGACACAAGAATAACAGCTTCAAAAATTCCTCTTTGTTTCAGAACTCCAGTCTTAGTAATGCTGCAAGAATCCAAAGATCAAAAGAACCAATGTTGTGTGAATCGAACACTCAGCTGGCATAAATCAGGATTGATCTGTTTAGAACAACAAGACTACTGAGCTACACCAACTACGGATGTGGCCTCGTATTTTAAGGTCATAGGAGAAGTTATTCTGCGCTACATTCTAAACTCCATCCAGTGTATTTATTGATGGCATGTTTGTCCCTAGGGCCAGAGCTCTCCTGCTGGGCAGGCTGTTTTCTGGGCAGAGAATGCAGGCTCCAGGCTGGCAGAAGGCAGGGTACTCTGCCCTCTCCGTCATGAAATGGATTCATTGTGCTTTCATGCTGATATGGAGAAGCAGCAGCGTGTTGCTGTGTTTTTGCCCTCATCCTGTTCCCTGTTTGTGCCTGAGTGTCTGGGAAAAGAGACAGGGGAAAGAGCATTTCCAACCTGACAAAAATTCACAAGGTCCATCATAATCTACTCAGACCATGAGGGAAAAAGGTTGATATACTTGTTGACCGAGCTGCTAGCTTGCCTCAGCCATTCCCCCTTCGTATTACTGCACATGCACACATTATGTAATGGAAGATGTGTTGTGACATTTTTGTGAAAGCAATGCAAATGAGAGTGGACTTGCTCCTAGGGTGACTTTGCAAAAATCTAGGGGGAGAAAGCTAATAAACTATTTTGGAGTTCTGTGTATAGCTCTCCGGCCATCGACTGATCACCCTGTACCAGAGATGATGAAGATAAATAAAAGTAGTCTGTCAGGGTTCTCAGGAGCTGCCTAATCTGTCCTTCCCTCCTGAAGCAAGATGAATATTGCCAGCGAGATATATAAGACATGTTTTCTTTAGCTTTTTGATAAAGAGATCCAAAAGTGAGGACTGCTCCCTTTCAGGCAACATGAGAAAGTACTTTGCAGCTCTTGCTGACAGAAGTTTTTGATAACAGTCAGCTTGAATTTTTGTTGTGAAATTACCACTAGTACCTCCATGAACACCAAGAACGAGCTTGTTCCTTTCTTCTTTGTGTCAGTCTGCTCCTTTTCCATTGGCAACATTTTCTTCTTGAGGATAAACAAATCTTAATTCTCAGTTTTTCATCAGAAGACAAGAAAGCCTGACCATTCTTCTTGGTGTCCACTAGACTGCTGTCTTTCTTTAAAGGCATCCTTTCAGACAAGGCACAGAATTAAGTATGAGAGATTGCTTGTAAATTCTGCAAACTTATATAGAAAGCTTACTTATTTGCCTTTTTGAAAAGAAATGACTTTACTAGAGGTATTGTTCTTGTGATTCACTACTCTCCTAAATTCCTTTTGTTTAAAATAGCTACCTATAAGTTTGTCTTAGTCATTGCAACTATTCCCATTGAATAAAATTCTTTCTGATTTATCAGTTTTCCAGTTTGCTAGGACAGTTTTGAATCCTGATCATGTCTTACAACTTGCTTGAAGTCCCTTCTACCTTCTTGTTTCTGCAAATTTAGTAAGAGTAGAGGAGGTTTTGCTACAGAAGGAGAATTTCAAGGTTTGAAGATGGAGAGAAAACTGTTCTGGATTTGTTTCTAACCTTCAGAGGAAAACTACTTGAGACTGATAGTTCAAGGAGACTTAGGTAAGGGTTCATAACCCGTTGGAAAGAAGTGAGAAGGAGCAGAAAAATAAAAATAGTGAACTTCAAGAATGCAAATATACGTAAGGTCAGAAAATCAGTAGGTAAAATCTACAAGTATAAAAATGTCCTTAGGAAAAACGCAATTAAGGAAAAAGGTTTCTTTCTTATAAGAAGCAATGGTAAGGACAAGAAGTTAAATTGTTCCAGAATGCAGAATTGTGAAAAAGTGTATTTGGAAACTGCTTGACTAAATATGGCTAAATAGAGAAAAATACAAAAAGTAGAGTGTGGGTCAGAATATGGATAAGTACAAAAGGAAAATCAGAAAGGCTAAAGCACAAAATAAAGGTATTTTCCAAGACCTGTTTAGATAGACTGTCCAGCAAACCTCAGGCAAACAGAGAAGTTTAAAATCTGTCATTCACCTGCCTGCCCTGGATGTGATCTGGATGGGATATCTCTCATGGTAGTGTCTCTAGTCTTGTCTTTCATCACTTCTTTCAACAGGCCAGTATCTTCCAGCTAATCCAAAATTCAGAACTTTGCTGTGGTCAGACGAGTTGCACAAAGCCAGGGCTTTTGTGTTTTAGATGAATAAAGCTGACATCAATCAAAAAACTATTATTTAGAAGGGGATGTGGGGCCTATTTCAGATGAAAAATATTTGGTCTTGGATCTTGCAAAAATGAGTCTCTGTTCTGAGAAATAAATATCTTCTATGATACACCCCAAATTTTCACTCAATTATCAAGATTTCATATGGTGATTCTACAGGGATACAAAGAGACATACAGGTCTATTGGCTATTAGTAACTTGGTAGTAGCAAGAGCTTACAGGAAGAGTGAAAAATATACATTTTCTTAGGCAGGTAACAACTCATCTTTCTCCTTTTTTTTTTTTAATTTTATCAATCAAAATTAAACCCAAACATCTGCCTTTTCTTTGTTAAACCCAAAGCTTAATTTGAAATAGAATGTGTTTGTCTTAAAACAGTTGTATTTTTCTTTTGTTGTTTACCAAAACACAGGAAGAAAAATCAGATGCTATTAGGACTGTTAAAATATTCTAAAAGCTTCCTGGGAAGCAGGTGTCAGTTTACAAATGTGACATTTCTCGTACTGCTGAAATAATGGAAAAACAAGTTGTGAAGCTTTTACTTTATGAGCGCTTGTGGCAGTCCACAAACAAGAATTCCTATTAATAAGACTTGCAGTATTTCTCAACATGTGTCTTGATCTGCAACTATTATGTCAATAAACATAGCTAATCAGTTTAATGTGCTTTAGGGTGAGACAAGCAGTGAATACCAATACAGAGATAACAAGAAAGGAATCTCTTTATAATTTTTTCTGTGGCAGTGCAAGCTTGGACATCCATCTGTGGCTTATTCTTTTAATGAATACTAGTTGAAAAATGTTCTGAAAAGACATTTTTCATATAAAGAAGAAAAAAATATAACTTCATATATTTTTGAGAGACATTTTGTATTTTAGAGAAAGAACCTGATGTCTTCTTTATATAACTATAAGATGTTAATATGTCTTTTTATGCTATACCATTTTTACTGAAACTTGGTAACATTTAATAAATAATGATTAGACTGTGACTTTTTCAGAGGAAATTTACTTGTTTGGGATCATATACCAAAATGTAGAAAAGCTTTCATTTCGGTCAGTTTTTACTTTTCACAGAACTGTTCATGCTCTTCCATCTTTTTATTGTAACAAAAATTTGTCCTCAACCTTCTCTTCTACCTGTCTCTTTTTGTTTTTCCCTTCAGTCTGGGATATTTATATCTACGTTCCCAAAACACACAATGTTTACTGTTTACCTTGTCTTGAGAACAGTTATATCATCATTATAATTTTGAAACAACCTGTTACGGGCTGACTGAAGACTGAAGAAACTGACCACAAATAAGTAGGGGTGTTGTTATTGAGAAAGACTAGTATTTTTTTTTTCTTTTTAATTAAATGTCCAGCTTACTTTTTGTCTTATACCTTGGCTGCTCCACATTCAGCTGAGGGAATAAAGTGTACATAAACGTCGTCAGTAGATTCTGACAAACACTGCTGTGATTTCTTTTTCATAGAGGAAAGTGAGGAGATCCTGCAGTGCATTGCATTTCTGGACTTTTGGAACAGATAGATGTAGTCTTAATTTTTAAATCTCAGATAGTAAAAAATACATACTTTCAAGCATATCAAAGAAATATTCTTTTAATAAACAAATGTGGTCTATTGAAAAGTTGTAGAACAAATTTTAATCTTTGTTCGTTTTAAATACATTTCATTAGATTTTGTAGTCTTGCAGAGCTACACTAAAACAGAAAAGAGAAACAGAAAAGACCAATTAGGTCACCTAGTCTGTCCCTCAGGGGGTCAGTAAAGAATTGTTCCTTACAGTGTACAATAATCATTTTATCTAATTATGCAACTCCTAAGAATGACCAATCAATTCAATCTCTCAATTAACGAACCCTTCCTTGAGTCTTTTTCAATAAATAGGAGTGGTTTGATTCCTAAGTAAGTGAGCTATTACAGTTGAGGAAAAAAATTAAACCTATATGCATTAAAATAAGATTTTTAAACAAATAAAATCACAGCCGCTTTGCTGTTCTTTGTAGGTTCCAGCACAGGATTGCATGAAGCACTGCAGTACAGAGAATTCAAGTGCATTAGGGTAAAGGATTGTGAATCAAGTAGACAACTGAGAACCAACATTTTCCTTCCACCTATCAAATGGCCTTTATAAATTATTCTCTGATGACAAGAAGCCTCAGTTCTGGACAGTTTGATTTTTAGCTTCTCCAAGCTGCCACTTATCACAACAAGTTTCGTATTTCTCAGTATGTACTTTCAGTAAATATTTCACAGCAGACTGAAGGACAGTATGAATTAAGTAAGTACACTTTGTGCCAATCACAAATCATTCTTTTTGTCCTTACAGAATCTTATTCAATGTTTTGTTGGGTTATTGGTTTCCAGCTGAGCTATGCTCTGCCTGCCCATATTTCAGCTGGCAGGGTTGTTTTCCTCTAGTTTTACTCCATCTTTCCCAGTTAAATCAGAATAGAAAAGAAGTTAACATAGGAGAACCTGTGTTAATTTTATTGTCTAAAGCTGAAGTATATATGACAGCCTGGACGCATTCTTGCAACTAACTGAGATTCTGGTTGGCTTGCAGATCTGTCACTTTCCCACCTCTTTTTTTTTTTGCCTTTGAACATGAGCACTGCTAAAAGAAAGTTTCCCAGCCATCTGGACTGATAATCTTTATCCTCAGTCCTTAAATAAAACTGTGTATTCTTTCCTTTAACGTAATTGGAAGTTTTGCCTAAGTAAAGATGAAATAAACTTTCATTCAATATTACATTATTTCCACAATCAATCCTCATTGCTGTGCATATATGTAGCCTACTAAAGTTTATAATGTAACTTTACAAGCAGTATCACAAGTTCAGGTAATACTTAACATATGAAATCTCAGGAGATTCTCCACTCTTGGCAACCAATATTGTACCTGCTTCTGAGAGCTTTAATCTGTGTCTTCTCTCTTTATCTGTTTGCTTGCCTATGAAAAGATTAGCTCTTATAATCATTTGCATTTTCTATATCTTGTATGTAGATGGCTGAAGAATTCCTGGAAGTCTGACAAGGACCAGGCATGTCAACTGTTGCTGAATTAAACAGACTAGTGTTTCATTTGGAAGGTCGCCACAACACGGATATTATATTATAATATATTATAATTATAAATTATATTTATAAAACCAGATTTTTTTTTCTGCTTCTTTCTTCGCTGAGAATAGGATTGCAATTGGTTAGGAAAAAAAGAGAATCTTACTAAGAGTACTTAATTATAAGTGAATATTGGATACATTAATCTGGCTGATGTAATTTAGAATAACCTTCAGGCTTATCTATGTTGCGTATCAAACATACAGACATGTTGGAACCCTGGAGATGGGTTAAACTTCATTAAGCCTTGCAGAGTTGCACCATCTGGAGACTAGGAAGCTCTGAGTTTCTGGCTTTCAGTCTTGATGGGATTTCCTCCTTCACCTATACAATAAAGCCAGTACCATCGGTACTGCAAATGCCATAACAACGAGTCTTTTGCTGATTTGGAGTGTCTATTATAATAAAGCAGTGATCAGTATTTGCATAGATGATCTTTTAAGATCTACAGTAAAATTCAAATTTCTTGCTCCCAAAGCACATCCAATTTAGGATTAAAGAAAAAGTGCAGAAATGACGCATCTGCACAGATAGCCATGTGCAAGGAAAGACTACTTGGATTCTACAGTGTTGCTCCGATTTAAACATCTCAACTTGATTAGCTGGTAAAATATTAGTTATGCTAGATTTTAGGAACTGAGAACTGTTTTGCTAATTAAAAGATTCAATTAGGAAGATCTGTTCAACTGTAGCTTACAGGTATGTCTTACTTTCATGGAGACAGTTAAATGTCAGACAACTCTGAACCAATTTTGTTGCGTTTCCAGTAAACATATTCTTCAGCATCTTTGTAAAGCTATAGAATCTCTTTTTGTTATGGTGTTTCCACTTGAATAAGAAGAAAATTGTATTTCTGGTTTTAAGGGCTAGTTGGTACTTTGTTATTTTTTTGTTATATACCTAAAATGGACTATTTATAAAATAAAGCCAATCAACCTATCAACAGACACTCTGCCCTTGCAAATAAAACTGTTTTGTTGAATGAATAGAAATATTTAATAAGGGGAATCATAGATTAAAAATAAAAATATAAAATATTTTCTCAGAAAGTTGGAGTCAACACTTGCCTTCTCTCAAACTCTTTCTGAAATTTAAAAGGCCCACAATTATTTATATTTTTTTTTTTTTATTTTTAACTGTTTACATACTGTCTCAGTTCAGCTGCTGGTGCAGGTGTGAGGAAGTATAGTGTTTCCAGTCCATACATAAACAGGAAGTAGGTAAAGATTTAGGAGACCCTGGGAATTCTATCTTTACTCTGGAAGTTCAAGAAGCATCACTCAGAAAAACATTTTTTGATGCTAAAACAATGCCTATTCTCACAATGTTACAATGAATCTTTATTATCTTGACTGACTGACTGGCTTCTTCTTCAAGGTCCAGAATTTGGAGTCAATTGCAAAAAGGAAAAAGCAAAAAAGAAAAAAAAAAAAGAGTTGTTTCAAAACAAGAGATAAAATTGTTCAGATTTTTTAAAACTAAAACTGAGGCATAACCAAGAAGTTTACAATAGAACAATAATTTCAAAACCTGCTCATTTCTGTATCACATAAGAACAGCTTGAGATAATTTAAAAATCATATTTCACTGGTAAATTTTTGAAATAAATACATCTATTATTTCAAAGAAAACAAATTTAAAGTAAATCAGGAAATTTTTCCACAACACAGTGTCAGTACAAGCTGTACAGTACAAGCAAAGAGAGCTGGTTGGGATGAAGTTCTCTTCTGTAAATGTGACTTTTTAGATTTTTTACATTTCAAGCTAATACTAACTCTCGTTAGGGAGCTACCCTTTGAACCAGGTCTTATAGATGAGAGAAAGGCGATTTTTGCCCTATAAAAATGTTGTGTTAATTAGTCCTGATAGTTAGGTCTAGTATTTCCATAGTGCAGTTAAGTGCATTCCTACACTACATCAAGTTGTGTAGAGATACTGAAATATTGCTTCTGAAATAAAACAAAATCAACATTGTATATAGCGCTAATATTAGCATATTATTTTTCATACTTTTCTTTCCTGATGTCATTCATTTAGACGGTATGATTTATTTTACTTACATCATCTTTTTCCGGTGAACACTCTTGTGGTCAGTATCTATTGATTTGATTTAGTCTGTTGCTTTCAAATTACAGAAAAAATCCCTACAGGAAAACTGGCACCCTAAAGATACATGTCAGAGATACCATAAATACAGCTCAGTGTAGTGATGCCACTACTAAATGAACACATTTTTCCATTAAGATTTTCCACCAAGTGTAACTTGGAAGTCAGGAAAAGAAGGATAAAGAGAAAACACAGAAGTTTAGTGAAACAAGCATTATCTTGGAACAGAATTTACTCTATTTGAAAATATCAGATGAAGGAGACCATGAATTAATATTCTAATAGCAGGACTTTCCCAAAGCAATTAAAGTCAGAAGGAAGAAGATAGAGTAAAGAAAGATTTACTGGGAATAAAGAAACTCTTGAGTAGTCGATGCAGATGAGTAGTGATTGGAAACGGATAGATCTATCAAGCCTGTAAAATCTTTTGTGAGACAGTTGTATGAAAAACTTATTAGACTCGTAACAAAATTTTCAGATACTGATTGCTACCAAACTCTTTAGCAAGCATTATAAATTATGCTGATGGAGAAATAATTTGTTGTGCACAATGGGGGAAAAACATAATTTTGATTTATTTATGGTGAATTGAAATGATATTTATAGACATATTATCAGAAGTTTCAGAAAGTCACTTGTATGTCTAATTTTCCAAAGATAGCAACACTAAATTCTGTAGCCTAATATTTAAGCTAGCAAAGGGCAGATTGATTGACAGAGATAACAAAAAAAAAAATCGGCAATGTGGTAAGCCCTCTTTGCTTTATATGTAGACTATCATACATTTGATGAATTCATATTTATGATTTTAGATGGCAGAGACTCATTTTCATTAAATTTGTTTACAATGATTATGGAAGGACTGTCACAATAACCATTAAGTTTGATCCATTTGTGTGCATTCCCACTTCTCTCTGCCTCCCAGAATTTTCATTCCAGCCACGAGTGCTGGTGTTCCTTAGTTGTACATCTGGTGCAGTGTTTCTGACAGCAACATCACTCCGCAGGGACTGTATGTGCCATCTGTATGACACTCTCAGTATCTAATGGTTTAAGAGCTAGAGACTCATAACCGTCTGAAAAACTACATTTTCCAGGATGCTATGTTATTGGCCTCTGATCCACATTTTACCAAAAAAGTATGTCTTACACAATGTTACATCTCTGTGTTTCTTTCTTTGTAAGCATGAGATTGAAGGAGTGGAGGCAGGCTTTAGCATCCAGGATGCCCTTATTATGTCTAGCTGCAGGCAAAAGTAAAAGAGAAAGATTCAAAAAAACCTTGCCAAATAGGACCCCAAGAGGTACTAATCTCCTCAGCAGAAAAGCTGATTCTAATAGAAATGTAATGTGAAATCATCTTGTGAAAGGAAGAGTGTACAAACAGATGTTTAACACTGTCTATAAAACATGCAAGTGTTGCCTTAAGCTACAGTAGTTAAAGGGATGCACTGGCATTTCCCAAATCAAAAACATTAGATTCCAATTGAAAGTCACAATAAAATATGCATTAGTAGAAATTTCTTGCTCCTACAATTAAGACTTCTACAAGACTTTACACTTGCCTGAACTTCAGTGTGATTATGAAGTACTGAAGATGTAGAAACACGTAAGTTAAACTGAGCATGGGAAAGATTTTCTTCATAAATCTAACTCCTTTATTTGTAGGAGAAAGAGAAAATGTCATTTATGAAGTTTCAGTATGATACGGGGGAAAATATCAGTTAGTTAGCAGACCTCTTGAATTCTAGTCAACAGAGAAAAGTGGTGTTGGAAGGTAGTAAACTTTCAGACCACCTCTCAAATTTTTAGCTTGTTTTTCTTGTCTCGAATTCTAGTGTTCATTAAGTACTAGATTCTCTTCATTGCTTGCATTAATGTTTATATAAATGCTCCACAAAAAGGCATATGTTCAAAGTGCCCATTATTTATGACTTTTTCTTAACGTTCAACATGAAACCTTTTAAAGTTAGTAATGCAGTTTACATAGAAACATTTTTGGGATATTTTATTTTTCTAATGACTCTCCCTGTGGTTTATTTTCTCCTTCAGCCTTTTCAGACAGTAAACCAAGGAACGTTTCTTTTAAAAATATGTGGCTAAAATGCTTGTGACTTTGTTCCATGGAGAGTAATTTACAAATAGCAATAGAACTGACTGACAAATGTATTTCTCTACAGAAAATGCCAGGTAGTGGAAAATTTTTCTATGTGATGATTTGCTAGTTGATATTATTATTATTGCACAGGTATTCATAATGTAAGAAAAACAGAAAAAGAAAAATTTAATTAAGTAGAGATATTTCATGTCAAAACCTGAAAGTCCAGGTTTTAAATACTGTAATTCAGTATAAAAATGAAGAGTTTTAGAGCCTAGCTGTGATTTTGTTTACACCAAAGTAAATCTATTTAAGGAATTACATATTGTAACATTTGTGTAGGTAAATAAATTTGAATATGACTGCTGATGTTATGTCTTCATTAAAATTTGGTACTAGTGTAACAACTGTAGTTAGTGTTTCTCTAGCTCATTTGGTTTTTCAGCCTTTGTGTCAGATCACTTCTAGTCCTTGGCGTATTAGTGCTCTGGTGCAATGATGATATGGTTTTTCAAAATCAGTGATTATGAGTGCCTTGCTTTTTTGTGAACACAATTTAACTCATCTTGAAGGAAGAAGAAATTCAGTGTTCAATGTTTAGTCTGCAAAAAAGGGCTCATTTAAAGCTTCTTAAATTGTACACCTGAAAATAAAATCACTGTTGCTTACAAATCAGATTTGAGAACGTTTTTTTCTTGCTTTTGTGTACACTTAGAAAACACTGAGCTCACCAGAAGAACCACTAGAAACAGAATCATAAGTAATAATCAGATAAGTTTACTCTTCTTCCTTTAGCAGAGACCTTATAAGATTGAAATGGACATGGAAATGTAAATAAACCATTAGTTTCTTCAGTAGCAAACATTCACGTTGATGTTGTGATATCACCTTCTTTCTTCTTGCTCCTCATTTTCTTTTTCTTTTTTTTTTTTTTTTAATGAAGGACAAATGTGTATTAAATTGTTGTAGGGGTAAACCTTTCCTACTTGGAATAGACTAATGTTCTCATTAGAAGTTTATTGTTTTTCTCCTGTGTCATTTGCACTTGGATTGTCATCCAAAGGAAGCAGAGACATAGAGGTATAACTGTTACAAGAGAAAAGAAACTGCTGTGTTGGCTGAGCAAAGGCAGAACTGTTCATTCACCCTCTTAATGTGAAGGACGCCCTAGAAGTCATGATCTGGCTGTCTTTCTACTGCATGTATAAAGTGTCAGTATGTCATACAGCTTTTTGCAAATGCAGAAAGTCTGGCTTTTGTAATGGCAGGAGTAGAAGGAAAATTACTTACCTTGCAATTTGATGAGGTTAATATTAGCATGAGTGCACTTTGATTAGTCTAGAATAGGATAAAATATGAGATTATCCAACCACACGATTGTTTTTTATAAGGCTTCTGATGCAGGATAGCCAATAGTCAGAAAGATGACAAAGTCATGGAATAGATTGCTTTGATCCCTGACATCTTCTCATCATCTGAAGAGAGCTTTATCTTCAAAACAATGGCATTGATTTTGATGCGAAGGATTACACATTATTTATCAGTGCTAATAGTGCACTGTGTGTCATTCTTCAGTGTAACATGTGGCCTGGTACTAAGTTGATTGCACACCAGAAACAATGCAGAAATTATGATGAATGTGAGAACTGGGACAGGTACTTTCAAGTGCGGTGCTGTCACATTGAAGCTACACTGTCTCCAAGGCCTGATCTAGCACTTTTCATGGGCAGTGCGTTTTTCTAGCTATGTATATCTTCTCTCTTGGATTTAACTGTGTCATCTCTGATTTGATCCCATGTCATTGTGCTATAGGTACAACCAAGGGAATATTCGGATTATAAAACATCAGAGAAAATCGTGATTTTTGGAAGATGATTCCAGCCATCTTGGCTCACCTGGTAAGTGTGTTTTGACTTGCACTAGGAAAACAAGCTTAGAATATTTTCTATGTATGATCTTGATGCAACAAGTGTGAGGAAGAAAATATCTATTGTGTTTCTATGCTGTTAGCTTAGTGCAAGAAGTAGAGAAAATCATAGCAAATTCTAGCTGATGTTTTTATGGTCATGTTTTAGGTGTGACTTCTAGAGGTTGGATGGTGAAGAGGGAGGAAAAATTCACTGCTAGATAACAGTCTCTGCAACCTGTCCTCTGGAGTAGTCGACTGACCTAGAAGGAAGAGTAAAGAATCTCAGATATTTGTTATCTGAAATGTAACTTCTGGTTGCTTATGGGAGATATCGGACATGACAGAAAAGCGGGCTCAGCATGACTGTGTAAGAGAAACCACAAGCAACATTTTATTTCCTTGCTACTACAAACATATCCCAATTCAGATTGATCCTACTCTTTCAGTGATGCATCTTCTACATCGTTTTATCAATCTGTCACAAAAATGGCAAGAGTTCTCTATGAAATTGTTCCCCTACTTCTTTATATCTCCACAGTTTTCTGGGATCTGTTGAAATAATTATTATGCTTCCAGAAAAGTTTTTCCTTCATGTTACTTGGGACTGGCACTCCAGGTCATTGTGGTTAGTTAACTAAAAAGTCTTCGAATGGTACTTGATGTTCAGGATCCAAGGATCATAATAAATCCTTCTGGAACTAGCGTTTTAGTGACAGCCTCCTGGTAGAAACACCTTCCTTGTCTTCAAAAATTACTAAGTTACAAATTATTCAACATCAACTTGCAAGAGTTTTAAGTATCATGTGCATAATACCAATGCCCAAGAAAGAAACAAAAAGAGATTGTCAAGATGAGAGGGTAAAATAACAGGTAAGAAAGAATCTGGACATTCTTTCTTTGATTTCAGTATACGATTAGTATTATCTAGGTGAACGTTGACATATTTGTTTGTTTGTCGTTATATACAGAGAAGTAAGAATTATTGAGTTAAAAACACACTGGAATTTTAATCTATTGGATTTTGGAGAGTTATTTATGTATGTTTCTAAGTTAAACTCCTATGTCCATTGAATTGACATTGTCATGTGGAATTGATTTCTCATACATGGGTGAAGAGAAAGCCACATGTAAGGTTTTCAGAATGAAGCCTTTATGTGATGTACTGTTCGCCTTGCTCTCTATCTCAAGAAGGCAGACCTCGAGGGACAAAACATTTTTACTCAGTGATTTGACGTGCAATCCATTAAAATGCAGAATGAAGAGCAGCTTTTAGGCAAGCTGTAGAATACTCAGATCTGAACGTCCAGCCTAAGCCTAAATGGTCTAATAGGTATATTAAGAATGAACTTAGTTCTCCTCAAATTGTGTTCATGAAGTTTTCTTCCTGTCTTGTCTATATTTAAGATCTAATAAAAATGACTAATTGGCCTGACTAATTTGGTGGCCTTCTACCATGAGGTTACAGCATTGATGGATAGGGGAAGAGCAACTGACATTGTCTACGTGGACTCATCCAAAGCATTTGATACTGTCCCACACGTCATCCTTGTCTCTAAACTGGAAAGACATGGTTTTGATGGATGGACCACTCGGTGGATAACGAATTGGCTGGATGGTTGCACTCAAAGAGCTGTAGTCAATGGTTCAATGTCCAAGTGAAGGCCAGTGACAAGTGGCGTTCCTCAAGGACTGGTATTGGGGCTGGTGCTGTTTAACATCATTGTCAGCAACATGGACAGTGGGATAGAGTGCACGCTCAGCAAGTTTGCTGATGACACCAAGCTGTGTGATGCAGTCAACATGCTGGAGGGAAGGCATGCCATCCAGAGGGACCTTGACAGGCTGGAGAGGTGGGCCAGTGAGAACCTAATGAATTTCGACAAGGCCAAGTGCAAGATCCTGTACAAGGATTGGGACAATCCCAGGCACAATGAGTGGTGTTCCTCAGGGGTCAGTACTGGGGACAGTGCTGTTTAACGTCTTTGCTGGTGACATGAACTGTGGGATCGAGTGCACCCTCAGCAAGTTTGCAGATGACATCAAGTTGTGTGGAGTTGTGGACATGCTGGAGGGAAGGGATGCCATCCAGAGGGACTTTCACAGGCTGGAGAGGTGGACCTGTGAGAACCTCATGAAGCTCAACAAGGCCAAGTGCAAGGTCCTGCATGTGGGTCAGGGCAATCCCAAGCACAAGTACAGGCTGGGCGGGGAATGGATTGAGGGCTGCCCTGAGGAAAAGGACTTGGGAGTGCTGGTGGAGGAGAAGCTCAACATGAGCCAGCAATGTGCACTGGCAGCCCAGAAAGCCAGCTGTATTCTGGGCTGCATCAAAAAAAGCTTGGGCAGCAGGTCGAGGGAGGTGTTTGTGCGCCTCTGCTCTCGTGAGACCCCACATGAGATATTGCATTCAGCTCTGGAGTCTGCAACACAAGAAGGACATGGAGCTGCTGGAGCAGGTCCAGAGCAGGGCTACGAAGATGATACAAGGGCTGGAACACCTCTGCTGTGAAGACAGGCTGAGAGAGTTGGGGCTGTTCAGCCTGGAGAAGAGAAGGTTCCAGGGTGATGTTATAGCAGCCTTCCACTACTTAAAGGGGGCCTACAGGAAAGCTGGAGAGGGACTTTTTACAAGAGCATGTAGTGATAGGACAAGGGGCAATGGCTTTAATTTGAAAGAGGGCAGATTTAAATTAGATATAAGGAAGAAAGTTTTCACTCAGAGGGTGGTGAGGTACTGGAACAGGTTGCCCAGAGAAGTTGTGGATGCCCCATCCCTGGAAGTGTATAATGCCATGTTGGATGAGGCTTTGGGCAATCTGGTGTAATGGAGGGTTTCCCTGCCCATGGCAGGGGGGTTGGAACTAGATGATCTTTGAGGTCCCTTCCAACTCTAACCATTCTATGATTCTATGATTCTATGATTCTATGATTCTGTGATTCTGTGAAAATGATATTAAAATAGACAAGCTTTCAATCAAACTCTATTTCTTATGTAAGTCAGTGTCTTCTTATGTAAGTTAGTGTCAGCATCTGAGTCTGGCCAGGCCAGAGAATGTTCTCCTGTTACTCCTAATAAAAAGCTGCTGCCAAGATCCAGAAGTGGACACTTTCAAGAGGCCTTCCAGTGTCGTCATAAAAGTAAATGCATTAGGTAGCGTACAAGTTAATGTATCCAAAGACTAATTTTCCAGTAAGTGGGATGAATGTTGAAGCACTGCAATTTATTTTTCTGATAAAAAATCTAGTGCATGTAAAAAGCTCTACTCATGTTCTATTAATGATAATTATTATTAGAATTGCCTATGTCTGGCAATTATTTAGATAAAAGTTTTTCTTACTTGGGATATTACACTTGAAAAAATAATAATGAAAAATCAATTCACTTCTGTTAAGTCGAAAATTTTGACGGGGAATACATGCAAAATGCTATGTATTTGGAAAACATCAATAGGCTTCTGTGCTTAAGTGTCATATCTGAGGTATTTCTACTTCCTTCCTTCCTTCCTTATTAATAAGGATCCTAGAATTAAAGGGAGTGTTATTCCCATAAGTGTTCATCCTTTGATGCTATTTCCCACTTGAAGTCATCTTTTATTTGTAACATTATTATATTCTTCTAAGGTAATCAGACGTAAGGATTTTAGGTGGGTATAAACGACAAGAGAAGATGGATTTACATACTTAACTTCTCAGCAAATAAAACCTAGCAAAATCAAAAAACAACCCCCCTCGAAACATTGTTAGGACAAAAAAAGGACATTGTTAGTTATCCTTTCCACTTTGTCGTTTCCACATTCATTTATTTTTGTCATATAAAATACCAACTAGTAATGAGACATACTGGGTTAAAAAGTTGGAACAGTTTGGAAAAAGGTGGGCTCCCAAACAAGCTAGAGTAGATTTTTATCTTGTTATTAAAACCGTTAAGTATGAGCATTAGTCATAGAATTATAGAATCATAGAATGGTTTGGGTTGGAAGGGACCTCAAAGATCATCTAGTTCCAACCCCCCTGCCATGGGCAGGGAAATCCTCCACTACACCAGGTTGCCCAAAGCCTCATCCAACATGGCCTTGACCACCTCCAGTGATGGGGCATCCACAACTTCTCTGGGCAACCTGTTCCAGTACCTCACCACCCTCAATGTAAAGAATTTCTTTCTTGTATCTAACCTAAATGTGCCCTCTCTTTCAGTTTAAATTCATTGCCCCTTGTCCTATCACTACACGCCCTTGTAAAAAGTCCCTCTCCACGCCAATAATAGTGGAGATATTGACCAATGATAGTCAATATCATTCAATGAAATATCAGATACTGTCATGGAATTGATCCGCCAGGGAAAGATTAAAAATTCTTTTATGTTTGCCTGTGGTGTGTGCGTATCTGAATTCTATTTCCATGCTACTATAAACTGTAACTAACTCAGAGGATTCTTTATTTGGGAGAGTAGAGCCTGATTTTTTCGTAAATTTGATGCTGGGAAATATACAACAAGGTTACCCCAGTTAGTTCTATCCCCAGATTTGCCCCTTAAGGAACAGTCTCTTTCATAATAGAAGAAGGGAGATAACAAGATGACCTGTCAAATTGTCGTCTTCTGTGCCTGTCTTGATACTTGCAGTAACATCACCCAAAATGATACTACAAACACAAGGTTAGTATGTCAAAAAGGACAGAGTGAAGAACAGGACTTCCTTTGTGATTGAAAAGCCAGATAACTAATTAATTTGTTACCTATTATCCGTTGCATTTTGAGCACTTAGCCATGGTATTTTCTCTAAAAATATCTGAGAGTGTAATTGCAACGGCAAATAGTTGGAAAATACCTTTTATCTTTACAGCTCAATGTACAGAGAATTGCTCTATGAAGTGCAGTCCCTACCAACACAGTCTGCTATATACTTAGCTTTAGTTCTTAAGATTTTTTACTCAAGGTTTCAACAGGAATTTTGGTTACCTGTAAATCACAGAATCATAGAATGGCATAGGCTGGAAGGGACCTCAGAAATCATCTAATCCAACCTCCCTGTCATGGGCAGGGACGCCTCTCAACTAGACCAGGCTATTCAAGGCTCCGTCTAACCTGGCCTTGAACACCTCCAGAGAGGGGGCATCCACAATCTCTCTGGGCAATTTATTCCAAAGTCTTACCACCCTCGTACTGAAGAATTTCTTCCTAAAATCTAATCTAAATCTGTTCTCCTTCAAATTAAACCCATTTACCCTTTTCCTATTAGTGGACACTCTTGTAAAAAGTCCCTCCCCAGCCTTCCTGTAAGTTCCCTTTAGGTATTGGAAGACAGCTATTAGGTTCCCCCGAAGTCTTCTCTTTTCAAGGCTGAACAATCCCAGCTCCCGCAACCTGTCCTCATAGCAGAGGTGCTCCAGTCCCTGGATCATCTTTGTGGATCACCAGAGCATAAAAAGAGCTAGTTCAACAATGCTACAGTTGTGTATAATGCAAGTAATTCAGGTTAATAAGTTTTGTTTTCTCATTACTTTGTTTGTATTGAATTGCTTTATGCAATTTTGTAAATAATAATAAAAGTAGAAACAACGAAGAATATTTGTTTCCAATGTCCGATGGCATTTTTATAGCATGTTTCAGTTTTTGAAAAAGAGAATTGCCTAGACCTCATTTTAAACACTATTTCTTTCTTCACCTGCAGACCACTAAATTAATCTTCCCTATTGTTTTGTGGTTCTTAAGGATAGCTGGAACGACAGTGTACAATGCAAAGTCTGTCAGACATGTATTGAAACACAGATTTTAACAATGACATATGTAAAAAGAAGACAATGAATAAAGAATCTTGTCATTAAACAAGAACTATTTAAATACTGGGTTAACAACTCTTTAGTTGCGAGGAGTTTTTTATTTTGATTTGACAGAATAGAAAAAGATTTCCTCCTGGTTGTATCTCATTTTGAAAAGCAATTAGCAGTTTAGAATTCCTACTCTTGGACTCAGTTTGCAAGCTCTTTCTTGCAAACAGTTTCGGAGTGGGAATGCATCTGCAATATTAGTTACAATGAAGAACGAGAGGCAAGGCAATACAGCTATATTCTGCACATAAAATCCATGACATAATTAATTTCTCTGATAATACGGTATCGCAAATAACAGTACATAACCACAGACTACTGCATATAACAGAAAATGCACAAAATGATTGACACTGCCGTGTCCCAGATCCTCAGCTTTGTATCTTAATTTTCATGCAGTTTTGTGTAGAAGATAGAGCTGGGGTTGGTCTAATATCTTCAAGTATTTCCACCCCCTTTCATCCTCTGAAAGACCTGTCAGTCCAGTCATTTGATGTGCACGCAAGTTTGCAGCAAGGAGTCAGTATACTTTGGAGGACTGTCATGCAGCTGTGATTCACCAGAAACAGAAACAGGACAAGTAACTTAGTGAAGAGGAACAGCAAGATGCAGTGTTTGTCACACTGTCTCAGTGTCAATGGAGAGTTTCTATTTGTCAGTGCAAAACAGAGGCGTCTAGTCAGAATACTTTGGCTTTTTGGTGTTCAGTCAGGTCTTCATACAGTCTCTAACAGAGGCCTGCATATCTGGAAGTGAAGGCATCCCAAGTTTACGCTGTTCTCTCACTTCAACAATAGTTAAGTCATTGAAAAAAGGCAGAGAAGCAGAGAATGGAAAACAGTGATCTTGGTCTTGAGAACACTGATGTGTTTTAAGCCAAGATTTCAGTTTAAGTACATATGTTAACTTCAATGGACACAATGTTTACGTCAACATAAGCAGGCTTGCAGGATGATGGTATTTGTTAGAGATCAAAATTACAGCACTTATTTTTATTAAATCAATTTTTATTAAACAATGAAAAATCAAATGCATAGAAAGTGTTTAGTTAAAGGAATGGTCTTGCATTTTTTCAGTGTTTCCATAATTCTAATTATTAATCTATGAATAACAGAAGCTGTCAGTTGCAGGATAGTTTTAGTATGTAAAACAACAGGAAATCAGGAAAAATATATTATCAAAACAGAAAAAAACAGAGGAAAAAGAGTCAGAAAGAACAATAATTTTTTTTCTGTGAAAAGGGCAGATGTAAACAGAAGTTATATCAGGTATTGACAGCCATAGTTTTGATACAGAACAGCAACCTTAAATGCAGAGAGATATTTTTTTTTGGTCCTTTAGAAGATCATGTTGGTCATCTATACAATAGAAAGGACAAACAGGAGGGAAATTAACTCTGAGATAGTGTCAGGTAAGAAAGTCAGATTCAGCAATGATCACAGTATGTTTCCCCTTTTCCCTTAGTGAACCTGTTCTCCTATGCTAGAGCTCCAGAGGTAGCAAGCAGATGAAGTTCTGGAATTGCCTTCTGTTGCTGACACTACCATCAGTCATCTATGGTCCCTAATGAGATTGTTTCCTGGAGAAGTCTTAATTGTCCTATTCTTTTTCAGCTATTCATGTTGAAGGCTTTTTGTAGCATCTCTACTTACATGTTGTGGCTGTGGATGTAGAGATATGGATGGATACATGGAGGTTTGTTATGTGCTTGTGATTTATATACCAATATTTTTACCTTTAATCAAACATCAACAAACATCTATGAGTGTGTGAAGGAGTCTAAGAGATATGTATTCACTTATCCCTTGTATAAATAGATAAGACATAATAATGCAAAATATGTCCCATCAGGACTATCTATCTAAACTTACAGGTCAGAAATAGACTACTGTGAAATTGCAGTGATAGCAATGAAATGGACTTTGCTAATATTCTTCTGTGGAAGAGCTGATTTTGCTGCTGAAATTAAAATAAATACATGCAATGACTAAATCAGGATTAAAAAAATCGTATTTATGTTATTATACCAGCTTTATCAAGGTAGAAAACATATCAAATTCTGAATAAGAATATTTCATGTTTGTTTAATCACCTTTCATCAGAACAAAGGTATTCTGAACCGCATGACCTACCAACAATGAATTACAACTCTAGGGCTTTATTTGCAGAAATGAACCTTCAGCTGGCTGCAATGCCAAATAAAAGGCAAATTTTATTTTTGTATGACTTTTCTAAACTAAGCTGAAGGTAAAGCTTCCTCTGTAGATTTACACTCTGAAAATAATAATAATAATAAAAAAAAGGCAGTACAGGAAAGGAGACATTTACCCTAGAGGCACCGTTACAGTGAGAGATTATTTAGAGTAATAAAAAACCCACAACTCTTCAGAACATCTACATCCTGTTCAAAAGGAAAGTGTTATGTTAATGATCGGTTGTATACTCCGTGAGGAAGTGTTTGGGGATAAAGTAGCTATCCAAACTAATAGTGAACAGATGTATGGAATTTCTCTTGTGATAGATGACGGCTTAAAGAAGAAGGTGAAAATAACTTTTGCACTATAGCTTCATAATGCATGAAGATACTTTACTTTTGGTTTTGCTGGTTTTCTGACTTCATTTATTGCATCACTTAGATCTACTGATATCCACTTTGGGAACATGAAAGGAATGAATGTTAGTTCCCTCGAAGTTAGCATTTTGATTTGGAGCAGTAGTGCAGTTTGAAGTGAATCTCTCAATCATTTAGAGTAAGTGTCATGGTTTGATGTGGGGGGGAGGTTCTGGTGGCAGGAGCTGCCCATCAAAACAGACTCCCATCCCCCTCGGGGCTTAAGCCAATCTGTGCCTCTGCAAATCACCCTATTTACATCGGGACAAAGGAACTGGAAAGGTGTGCCTTTGCCCAGGAGCAAGGAGAGGGGAGGGGGATGCTGCCCCCACTCCCCGGTGTCTGGTCGGGCCGCGGCCTGGGCCGGGCCGGGGCCATCTGCTGAGGATGGTGGCGGCAGAGCCACTTGGGGAACTCGGGGAGAGCCCCGCTCCCGGGGTGCCCACCGGGCTGAGTTCACCCAGAGAGGACTGAGATCTGGGAGAAACAGCCACACCAACACCAGGTCAGTGAAGATGGAATGGGATGAGTTGTCCCGGAGCTAAGTTTCCCTTGCAAGTGGTGGCGAGATGGCAGGCAGCCCCCCTGTAGCCAAAGGTGGTTCTCGGTGGAGCAGAGACCCACTCGTGGCCCGTGGAGAAACCCACTTCGAAGAAGAGATGCCAGAGCCTGAGTACGGTACGCATCTAGAGTCCATGGGACGACCCACGTCGATGGGGAGGTGTTTTGTTCAGAGGAGATGCCTGAGCCTGAGACTATTGTGAATCATGGGCACAGGTCGAGACGCATTTACACATTGACGCATTTAAAGTCTGTACGGAGACACATTTAAAGTCTCTATGACAACCCACGCCAGAGCGAGTGGCAACAACTCCCTAAGAATCCGAGACTGTGGTAAAGCCCGCACTGGAGCAATCCGAAGGGGAAGGATTGCATCCTGCGAGTAGGACTCACGCTGGAGAAGTTGTGGATTTTTCTTGTGAGTAGGGGATCCACTGGAGCAAGGGAAAATGGTATAAGGACTCCTCCTTTAAGAGAAGCGGCAGTAACAACATAGAATGAACTGACCTGCACTCCCCCATTCCCTGCCCCCCTGCGCCGCTGGGGGAATGAGGTAGAGCTGGGAAGAAAAGAGAAAGGAGGGGGGAGAGGTGTTGATTTTAAGATCTGGCCTTGTTTTCTTTTTATTCTTTTAAGTAACTGGTTTTGCTTGTCTTTATTCTTTAAGTAACTCTTAATAAGTTGTTTTGCTTTAAGAAAGCTGAGTCTGTTTTGCCCGGGACCGTGGTTGGTGGGTGCTCCCTCTGTTCTTGTCTCAACCCTCAGTCCTTTAATTTTATTTTTCTCCTCTCCACTTTACTGGAGTGGGAGACTGGCTGCGTGGAGTTTAGTTGCTGGATCAGCTTAAACCACAACACTGAGAAGTGCTTCAATTCACAGAACTTTGGTGTGAGTGACGTAGTTTTTTTTTTTTAAAAAAAAAAAAGAAACCACAAACTTCAATCCAGGTGTGCACCAGATGTGTTCCAACTTTTCACTGAAATTTGAGGGTTTGGCTGTTTTTTTGGACAACATCGTTACGCTTACATGATGTGCTATGCCAGGAGAACGTGAGCTGCAAATAACGTAGTTGTGGGGGCCAAGCACTAGCTGCTTCAATCTACCAATCAGCTCCTATTTCACTGAATTAATGTAGGCACAATATAGACATACCCCAGGATTATTCAGGACAGTTCTAAGCAATCGAATAAATCAGGGAATGAACTGTAGATTGAGGTACAGTTAAAATTTCTGCTGTCAATAACATAACAAGTATTCTGGTATTTGAGACTATATGTCTAGGATAGACAGATTTGTGCCTTGTAATTGCAAAAAGAGTTTGAAGATCACAGATCAGAAACGTATGAATGGAATCAAGTCTCACTGAGTGTCTGAAGAATATATTTAAAATGTCAGCATCATTATTTTATAGATGATATAAACCTTATTACTCTATGATAAATTCCCTATCATATTTTAGGTAGTATTTCAGTTTTAGAGCAGCGGTCCTGGCAAATAAAAGACTATTTTCACCACCAAACCCCTCAGTTTAATGAGTTATTCTGCAAGCTTCCAGTGGGCAACACATGCCTGGATTTGTTACTTTTAGGACGAAGAAGTTAATTTAACTGTTTAATCATTTAAGATTTGGTCCTTTTCTCATCTGATGTCAAATGCAGTTATGTTTCGAGAAATGGATTAAGGTCTCCTGAAAAGAATACTGAGACTACCAAATCAATTTTATTTCAAATGGGAAGCAGTCATCAGATGGTAACAATTTGGACAAGTGCCAATGAATTTGAAAAGATTTCTGTTTGCTAAACTGTGATTATTATTAATCTTTTAAGTAATCCAGTCTCAGAAGTGGCTTCATTTTAGTTTTAACAACAATAGTTCTGCAACAAGCTAGACCTTTGTTAGCTTAGATCATATACATTTTCAGGTTTTAATAGATCATATACATTTTCAGGTTTTAATAGATCATATACATTTTCAGGTTTTAATTTTCATTATGAATGGTCTTTTTTTTAAGAAAATGAAGTACAACTACGAAAGAAACAATGTCATGAAAAATAATAAATTATTTTCCTAAATTCAGGAACTAATGTCCTTCTAATAGATTTAATGAAGGATGATATAATGTTCTTATTATTTTCTGTGCAAAATTTGTCTATGTTTTCAAGAAACGGCTTTAAGTAAGGGATAGAAGCTGGAAGGACTGAGAGCTCTACCTTCTGATCTTGGTATCAACAGCAGAAATAATAGTAGAGTCTTTCTGAAATGAAAAATGTTGTAATTTGTTCCACAGTAATGGGGAGAAATGTAAGATATGATTATGACCCAGCCTTCACAGATTGAATTAGTGACAGATTAATGAAAAGAAAAAGAAATGCATTGTGGGAATCATGAACCCATGACAGCTATGTCATCCTTTTTGGGAAATTCACAAATGAAGCCTCCCTGTGAGACTAGAATAAGAGTGTGATTAGCTCAGCATTGCTTTTTTCTCCCACTACAGACTTCATTTTTAATAATAATTAAAGAACAATGCCTGAATCCCATTTGAATGGCTTTTAAGGTTTAACTTGCTGAAGCTATTCACAGGACTGAACTTGTAAAGGAGACTGTACAGATCTGCACAACTCATTGAGGAGAATTACACTGATACTTCATCTCCTATATCAATACCAATTAAGTCTACTCAGAGTACATACCATATAATTTTAATAGGGACGGAATTTTTAATCCAGTCAGGTATGTCTCTGTGTGTATGAATGTGCTTTTACCAGTAAGACTTAGAGTCTTGCTCACGATCCTGACTGA
Organism: Tauraco erythrolophus; assembly: GCF_009769465.1. NCBI lineage: Eukaryota > Metazoa > Chordata > Aves > Musophagiformes > Musophagidae > Tauraco > Tauraco erythrolophus. The sequence continues at coordinate 67,794,813 of NC_141496.1, forward strand.
CAAAGATTTCTGCAGATGTTGTTTAACCAGGAGAATAGTAAATATACTGTTCTCTGCTAGAGCTATTTTGTTTCATTAGCATAAATAAAAAATAAAGCATAATAAGACCATGTCTCTTAATGTGAGTGTACAGAAATACTATTAGAGGCATATGGAAATTGGTGGGAGATAGTGAGAAGAGATCAGTGAATGAGAGCTCTGTAGAAGCAGTATTAGATTCCTTTTTGTGATGGGAGCTTCAGTGAAGCTAATTTTTCCAGCATGGCTTAGTACTTCACACCTTCACACTCTAGATCTAAGGAGATTGTTTAACCTGAACAAGTATCAGTATATTATTCATACTTGTATTGAGATGCAGGCAACAACAACAGCAAAGTGCATACAAAGGTGAAAGACGATGCCTGCTTTAGAGACTTTGAAAGTAGATGAGTAAAGTAGGGGACTGAAGTAGTCTATGTTTGCAAACTCTAACCAACTAATTCCTGAATATTCTTGATTGATAACAGTTAGCTGCTGAAATGGTGCAAGCTTCCTGTACAGTTTTAGTATTTGCAATTCCTACCAAAGAGAGGCACTAGCACAGCTGAGGGAAAGATATGCTCTCTCCATCAAGATCATTTTCGTATCCCATCGTGATACGGTCAATAAGGTTGACTAACAGTGTCAAGATTTTATGCTTTTATTTGAAGCTGTTTCTTGCCTAGTAGGAACTGGGTAAAAAACAGTTCAAATTTTACAGTGTTCCCTGCACATCTGCAGCAGAAAGCAGTGAAATCACATTGAATATACGGAAGTCACACACAGACAAAAGTATTAATTATAGCAATTTTTGCATCTGCACCATCTACAAATAATGTTAGCCTATGTTATTAGGTAACATCTTTTGCACGACACTTCATTACTCTGATGGTAACAATGATGGAAACTGACTAGTATGTGACAGTGTGTCATGCTGACTCTTCACAGAAATCTGGGCATGCATGATTTTTGAAACATATATTGTTTTCATTAAAAGCCACCTTTATTTGTGTGCTAGAAAATCTAAATTTTCATTCCAATCAGAGGTGGAAATATTTCAGAAGAACTAGGTATGACAGATTACATCATTTAGATACATACAAAAGTAGCTAGCGTGCTTTATTTGGTGGCTTTCATAATCAATGCTGAAAACTTTAGGTGAGTATTAAAATAAGTCTGCTAAGACCTGAATCCCTGATTTCATAAATCTTGCTGTGTAAGCCTGTGCTGTATTTTCAGGGAACAGTGCGGATCAGCAGTGGTAACATGCTAATGTTGACTTGAACTAACTCTGCAATAATAACAGTAACTTAAAAGTATTTTTGTAATTGTTGTGAAGTTTTATCTAGCTATAAACCAATGTTGCACTTCGGAAATTTTTAGATAATTTACAAATTATGCTCAAACACTATTCTCATGAAGAACTGGCTGTTCAAACCATCATAGATGATGTATTATGAACTTTTAGATCACCTTAAACATTGAAGATAGTCTAAGCACTTAAACTATTTTATGATGGCATAAGTGCTTGAATTGCCTAAAATCCTCAGAGTAGTATATGGTTTTAAAGCACATTAAGTCCTCTGGTGCCATGATCACCTAAATCACCTCAGAATTTTCAAGTGGCATAAACTTTCAAATCATCTTAAATAATATTTGGGGTGTCATAAGGGCTTTAACTGCTCTATGGAGGTGTAAATGCTGAAATTACTAGTAGACTACTTTTAAAAGTGTTTACTTTTGAATTTATGTAGCTTCTTAGAGACTGCTTGATCATGAAGAGAACACTAAAGATCTAATCCTGACCATGCATTACATATAGTGCTACTTTCCGATCTCAGCGAGAAATTCTTTGCTCATATTGCAAGATGCTGCAGACATTTGCTGAAGTGCATCCCTAAAAAAACATCTTCCAGAAATGCACACTATACCTCCTGTGTTTGCTTCTTACTGCAGCTGCCAGTCTTCGCTGAACAGTAAGATCACATAAAGTCATGATACCTGACCTTACGTATGACCAGATCAATTCCTCCCGCTGTATTATCGCTTTTCACTACCATGTGCAGGGAAGGAAACCTTACATGTGCATCCAGAACCCACAAGTCAGCACAGAGGTGAGCAGAGGTTTGTGGCAAATGAAGAAAGAAGGATGAGAGATCTGTGCACCCTTTCCACAAGGTGTCAGGTAGGCTATCCACTTCTCTGCTAGTTGGTGTGAGTTACAAGTGTTGCCATGACTCCTCAAAATGTAGCTGCAGTGGTGTTAGCTGCCAATATTCCCTTGACTTGGAAGGACTTCGTGACTGCTCTTGTGTTCTGTCGTTGCAGAAGAGTTGTACACAAGGGCAAATGAACCCCTGATGCCCTCTTTCTTCTCTCAGCATTTCTTCCTGCAACAAAACACAGCTTGTCAGAAGCAGTCTATAAGCTGTAATGAAAAAATGAATATGTATGCTCTTTGCAAGAATGCATTGTGAAAGAACTAATAAGTCAACAGGACATACTTGTTTAGTCTGACTGCAGGGTTTCTTCCATTCCATGAATTTGGGAAGCGAATGAGCTCGTAAATGAGCAATTAGACTTTTTATCTTTAAACAGGGATGATGAAATAATTTCTAGTAATAGCTTTAAACTTTGTAAATCCACAGTATAAACTCCAATGTGATTTTGAGTAAAAACACTTAGGTTAGGTCTAGAAAAGAATACTGGAATCATTCTAAGAGAATGATCCTAAGACTTCCATGTAACACTTAAACTAACAGAGGTTTCTGCAGCAAAGTACCAGAATAATTGACACTTTCCTAAGTCAGAGTCCTTTCATAACTGGCCTTGCGAGCACTCAACCTGCACCTAAGTTCAATCAAATTTTAAAGTAAGCCTTTTTCTACCTTATATGCCCAATTTAAGACGCCACTATGGAGAAGTTTATCCACCCTGGCAGCTGTATGAAATCCTAATAGTTGTCTCACATATATTTTAAACCAGGCAGGAGATAGGATCTTTCATAGAAATACAACTGTTTCATAAGAATAAACAAAGCACTAGTTTTACCAGCATTTTTTGAATGAAACAAATTAGAAAGACAAACTCACTTAGAAGTACAAGTCATGAACCCAAGTTCACTGAAAGAATACAGGTTATGGCCTTTACTTCCCAAAGATCTCAGTTAAGATATTTTAAAAAAAGAGTTCAAACAGCTATCTTCTTTCTGCTATTAGGTGTATTCTAGCTCCAGTTTGCAAGATCTTAGTTCCAGATATAAAATTAGGGTTTGCAAAAAAAGACAAAGAGAGCAGGACAAAAAAAGACAAAACTCAAAATACATCCTTCGGTCATTTTAGGGCAGCTGGTTGAACCATACTCAGATCAGGCTGACCAAGATGATACAGGAAATATACTCCTCTTCATGTAAAATGGAGCTAGTGATGTTGTCCTCCTTCAGAGAAACATAAAGACAAAACCACAAAATAATCCAGAATTTGATACTACAGTGTGTGGGGGCTCCTATATGTATTATTGTACATGCACAGATGGAGCTTTTCCTTATTAAAGAACACCTACTTCCATACAAACTGAGTAATGAAGCAAGTTCCATTGGCATTATGTATGTTAGCGCGTAGTTTCTAAATACGTGGCTATATACTAGCAACTGTGTTTTGTACGTGTGTAACTTTGAAGCTGTTAGAGTTGAGAGCTTACATGAGAGGAATCAGATGTGTTCAGAGTTAAACATTTCCCTGATTTTTAACAGCACTTGCACTGAGTCTTTTATCACATTCGCCTTTGTTGAAGGATTCAGGATGTCATTATTTGTCCTTGGTTCAGTTACCAGATGCAAATGATTCTGGAGTAAGTGAGGTGTCCTTGATTATGATTGTTACAGTACTCTACTAGGTATTAAAGTTGCTTTCCTACACATATGCCACATGGGTGACTTTGTCTTCATAATGATAAGCTTGATTCAGTAAAGTAACAATTCCAGCCATTGCAAATCAGAATGTATAATCTGGAGGTGATTTTTAACTTCTGTAAAAGAAGCCTGAAAATTCATTTGGATTGCCAGCTCTTATCTGGGGCTAGGTTCTGCTAGGCTGTATTGTTATTGAAAGTGAAGTAGAATTAAAATATATTGGCTCATAAAGAGGGACTACTTTTAAGCTGTATTTTGATCATTTGATAAAACATATGATAACTGACAAGAGCATGGAGCTGTATAAAGATCAGCTAATTTCTGTTCTGTAGGCAACTAGGGTTATTCTAAGTGAGTGTAGGCATAGGTCTGAGAAAGTAGTGGCCCTTAATTCCTCCTCCTCAAGAGCAACTAGGAAAGGTATTGCAACTCAGAAACAACCAGATTGCGTAAGTATCAAATGATCACCAACTCTGCCAGCTCCTCGCATGCCAGTTCTGGCTGGTAAATGGGAATTTAAACGCAAAGTATTGAGACTCTCCCATAGAATCATAGAATCATAGAATGGCATAGGCTGGAAGGGACCTCAGAGATCATCTAATCCAACCTCCCTGTCATGGGTAGGGACGCCTCTCAACTAGACCAGGCTACTCAAGGCTCTGTCTAACCTGGCCTTGAACACCTCCAGAGAGGGGGCATCCACAACCTCTCTGGGCAATTTATTCCAAAGTCTTACCACCCTTGTACTGAAGAATTTCTTCCTAAGATCTAATCTAAATCTGATCTTCAACTTAAACCCATTTACCCTTGTCCTATTAGTGGACACTCTTGTAAAAAGTCCCTCCCCAGCCTTCCTGTAGGTTCCCTTTAGGTATTGGAAGGCAGCTATTAGGTTCCCCCAAAGTCTTCTCTTTTCAAGGCTGAACAATCCCAGCTCCCGCAACCTGTCCTCGTAGCAGAGGTGCTCCATCCCCTGGATCATCTTTGTGGCCCTCCTCTGAACACGCTCCAACAGATCTATGTCTCTCTTATGGTGGGGACACCAGAACTGGACGCAGTATCTGAGATGGGGTCTCACAAGAGCAGAGTAAAGGGGGAGAATCACCTCTCTCGACCTGCTGACCATGCTTCTCTTGATACATCCCAGGATGTGGTTGGTCTTCCAGGCTGCATGAGCACACTGCCGGCTCATATTGAGCTTCTCATCTATAAACACCCCCAAATCCTTCTCTTCAGGGCTAGTCTCAACCCACTCTGTGCCCAGTTTGTATTTGTGCCTAGGATTGGCCTACATGTAGTTTGCAAAACAACCACGTTCCTTATTCAATCCTGTTAATGGTCTGCTGTCTATGGGGTTTTGGAAGAGATGGGATATTTTATCTCCATGCACTTACCTTGGTTTTGGATTTTCCTTCCTATTTATTTCAAGTTTTCAAATTGGCATCTTGACAGACCACCTTCGTTTCACAAAAGCTTAGTAACAAAGAATGTAATTCTATTAATACATTATTGTGGATTAATAGCCAATATGCAGTACAACATTAACTGTACCAGAAACTCACAGATATCATATTGAATATATCAGTTAGATAACAGTGCTGTTCAGTTTCCCCTCATGTATTATTTAAATTAGTTTGTACTATTAGGAAAAAATGTGACAAATTGTATAGGAGAATTTTTTAACACTGGAGAGTCAAGGAAGCTGGCTTTTATTTTAAATGAGTGTCAATACATTAACAACAATTTAGGCTATTAAAAATGTCATTCTTATTTTTGGTGAGTCCCTTTCAGCTAAACTAGAGAGATCCTGTTTGAATTGTTGATTTTGTAGTTGACTGAAGAAATAAAATAGCTTTAAATAAAAAAAATTCCCTTTGTTGAGAAATTTTAGCTGAAGAAAATAATCAGTTTTAGTTGAAATAAGCATTTGTTTTTGTCTAGAAGCATTTCCAAAATAAGAAAATGAACTATCACTCTTAAAATCAATGTCTGTGTAGTCAGTTCAGGGAGACCACCCTAACTTTTGTCCAAGTGAATTTAATGAAAGTACTGTGATCTTTTCAAGGGAGGTTCAGTCTCCTTGAGATTATAATCAGCCTTCTCCTACCAGAATAATTTTGAAAATGGTGATATGAATTGTTTAAACAAGTGACCAATTTTTTTCCTGAACTAAAATATCCCTGACTTTAACCCTTATTTAGAACCAGTAAAATGTCAGGTCAACCAAAAGCCGATTTTTTTTTGGATAGGAAAACACTTGTAAAAATTGTTTCTTTCCATATCTCAGTAAATGGTAACCCACACAAATTCGTTGGAAATGATGTTCCTTCCATTATTGAAATTTCTGAAAATGAGTTTCTGAAGTGATAATTGCCTAAAAATGAAATCCTGACTGACCTTGGCAAAAATGAACAGAACGTACAATTTTCAGTAGAAAAGGTGGACAACAGTGACTCAGCAGCATGAGGGACTAGTTAGAAGCTAAACTAAGCAGCAATGAAAGAGGAAAGATCATGGGAGCACTCCAATGAACTCCAGCGTGGAGTATATAGGGAAGGTCAGTGTGCAGCAAGAAGTAAACTGTGGTAACATCAGTGTTGTTTCAACATCTGAGAACAAGTCCTGTTGTGAAAAAGAAGATGTGATAAGGCCTTGTGCTCCTTCTGTTTGCCTGCTCTGCAAACATGTGAGAATAAAATGTTCCCCTCTGGTTAGCTCCTTCAGTCACCTGGTATTCAGGGTTTTTGGGTGTTGCTCCAAACATCTCACTCATGCAGCTCTGAAAAATAATGAGGGAAACAGGACTGTGGCAGGAGGATAAACCAACTGCGGCTAAAATTTATTGTGTAGATTAGTTACTCTGATGACCTTCATTATAAGACTAAGAAAAAGTGTGCACAGCCTAACAGCTACATAATTGAGCTCTAGTACAAATGGTGTTATTTACAGCAGCTGCGATACTTATGAAAGAGGCTGCTTCATTAAAATTCATAAAAAGTTTGAGTGTGAGAGTTGTCATCTTTGTAAAGCTTAGGAGTAACACCCTGTGCAGCCATGAAAGTTAAGCATACTTTTATGAAACTGATCACACAATTTAGGCAATTACATCTGTACCAACTGCAATAAGAATTATATGAGAACAGCCAAAGAACATCTCTGAACAGTTTAGTTCAGACTTCTGAAGTGATCTCCGAACTGTCTGAGCTTCCTTCTGTAAACTCATGATTAGAAAGGGGTTTTCTGCCAAGTATAACAAAAAGTCATCTAAAATTTCAGAAGAAGTTGCAAATTCTTTGGACAAGTATCAATCAGGATGACCTCTTCTATTTTGTAAGTTTTCTTTTTTTTTTTGGGGGTAGTCAATTAAATTTGCACAGGAATATGAGTTGTAACATTATATATGCTATAGATTATATGCTATGGTTGCAAAGTGTTCTTTCCATTCAACACTGCAAGGAAGCAGAAGCATCTGCCAACCAAGAAGGATTAAAAACCTCTGTAAACAAACATATTAATCTTATTGCTTTCATACATCTGTTAAGTCGTTGCAGAGGAGGAGACTATTATTGGAATAATTCTCTTATTCTAGGGAGCATGTCACCAAGGAGTTGTCTGCTCAACATGGGATAGAGAGCTTCTCTCAAAGTAGCCAAAGCAACAAAGAAAAAGGAACAGCAGGGAATGCAGATGTTTTACACAGAATTTGAACTGCAATGTCACTGAAATCAGGACCTTTAAGTGCACTGCAGGAAAATATTGTTTATTTTTATGTCCCCAAGATGCATAAGAGTCTCTTAGACATAATCAGTATCCTTTTTCTGAAGTCCAGTACAATCTCCACAGGAGCTTGAACTGTGTTAATTTTAGATCTGAATGTCTTGCTGTTTTATAAACTTGTCCTCCATATGTTATAACATTCACATTCACAGTACATTGCTAGTGTCATTTTCCCATTTTCTTTTGAGTTTTATGGTTTATTGGGGTTTGCATTTAATAACTAGTTATATACTGAGAGAGATTGATGTGGTTTATGTCTTATGAGGTTCAGTGGATTATTAAGGATGAATTCATGTGGGGGTGAATGAGTTCCTCCATGTATATATATTTAATTTTTCTTCCTTGAGGGCTCTTTACAGAGTAATGCAGTTGTAAAACCTGGAAAGAATTCATCACAGCTTCACTGATGTGATGAATTTGGCTCAAAGTTCCTGTCTGCATTTTCTCACTCAGTGTGCATATGCAAATCTTAAAATATAATGTATCCACTTTCTGAACACAGACGTTTATTTATCCAAGGTCTTCTCAGTTACTTTTCATTGGTTTTACTTTTGTTTTTGTTTTTTCTTACTTTAGGAATGTTTCTTTTTTCTTTGAATTGTAATGGAGCTCTACAGACAATAGTGATGCCATACTAGAGAGTCTGCAAGAAGTCTCACCAGTACTTCCTGTTGCATTAGGGTCACATTTAAATCCGTAATAAATGCAGTCACACTAAATAAAGACTTGTAGCATTTTCAGGAGATATATTTACAGAATGTGCTGCACAAATACTTACTTGTATTGATGAGATACAGTGAGACCTGTGCTCTATGTTCTGAAAAAAACCCAAGAACATTGTGTAATGATTATGATTCATTGGCATTTAAAGTCTTAATGCATTTTAAGTTTTACATAGTTGACAGTCTAAAGCACAGATTTAAGGCCTTCCCTCTTCTGAGGCCTCAGAAAGAAATATGAGTAGAATTAAGTAAATCTTTGTACAAAGCTAAGGTCCTGTAAGGTCCTTAGCCAAATTTTCAAGGGAATTTTCTTGCTAGCAATAGAAAGGTGTGAGCAGCACGTTTGTACCAGCTTTCTCTAGCTAGTAGAAACACCAACTAGATTGAAGAAGAATCAGCAAGGTGTCACTCTGCACCTGCAAGCAAACTATAGAGCCAGAGATCCTGGAGTAATGTGTTTCCTCAATACTAGTACAGGCAGAAACACACTGCAGCACTTCGCTGTGCTAAACCAGCAGTGCTGTGCTACACTGACACATTCATTTTGCTATATAGACTTTATAGGACATGTCAAGAGACGAAGGATTGATACTGCCAACAGCAGACACATTCTTTTACTGTTCACCAGCCCTGAAGTGGAAATTTCTTGCTCCAGCCCTTTTTGTAGTCTGTTACCTTAATACAGCTAGACAGGCTGGGCTGTCGCTTTACCCTTTGAAGACTAATTTCAGCAGATAGATCCCCATGTGGCCAGTGAACCTAGATGAAAATTGCTGCTAATAAAATAAACCTTGTAAAATTCACTCTTTTCCTGTTTCAATACAATGTATGCTATAAGTTCACTTTCCACCATGTACATTAGGTGAAATATTGCCACAAGCCAACACATTGCATCTGATTGTATTATTGAAAAGCTCATTGAAAAAGCTGTTAGACACAGTCCAAACTATTGCAAAAGGATACTGAATTATTCTCTTAAATTAGAACAGGCTTACAGCACATTTTATTGTTGAGGATACACTAACTCATAAGAGAACTTGACACCAACACTTTCCTTTTACATTACTATAGAGGTTTTTTTTGATGAATAAAGGAGAATTGGAGAAAAGTTTCAGGAAACTGGAGACAAAAAATGTGTTCAAACACATATGATAATTAACATGCTTGAAGTCTCATGAACAGGATTATTTTTCAACCTATATGACATATTTAATAGTTTGTGTTTCTTTTTCCCTACAGTAGAAATAAAAAATTAACAAAATATTTTGCTCAACAGAACCCAATAGAATAAAAATCACTTTGCATGAGAATATCACTAATATTAAAGGAATTTCAATTATTACTTTAGTATGCCTAATCTGAACTATTTCACAGTAATAAATAAGTTTTTTTCCACAGTAATTAATATTTCCAGCTTCTACAGTCCGTTTTCTATCTGCATGACTTTTCACGAATCTCTGATCATTTTGCCTCGGGATGGACAATTGGATTTCTTAAACAGAGGAGGAAACTCCCTTTAATATTATCTGTCATTACAAGCTTTTCACAGGCTTCTTCTGGAATCCTCTCTTACTGAATAAAGGGCTAAAAGAAAGAATAAAAAAGATAAAGAAAACATAAAAATCAGAATCTCAGAAGACAGCAATGATAATGACTACCACATGACTGAGAAATTTTTCTTCTATAATGAATCATGAGATGGTCTGTGATAGAAAGCACGTCCACAATAATATATTTTACCTGCTTCCTCTAGTGTATTTGCCTTCATGCTTACAATAATGATTCTATGGCTTACCAGCAACAATTCAATATTTGCCAGCAACTGCCACAGCATAACAACTGAGATTATTTAAGTTTTATCTTATGATTAAATAGAAGATATCTGTGGCATCTTTGTGGTGATGAGGATGTCTTACGGTGCCTCTATTATTACATGGAAGAAATGTAAAGTATTATCCTTCACTGTGCTGCTGCAGAAAGTTTTCATTCATAACAGTGTGATACTGTTAAAATAAGGAGAAAGTCTGGACATGTCTTTCAGCACGAATTTCTTTGCTCATAATAATGCTGTTAACACATGATAAGTAACTAGGCTTGGTGGACTTCTACAATTATTGTGGTTTTAGGTGTCATTGCTGTGTTTGCTATACTTTCTTCAAATTATTTTCCTGTTACACTTCTGGTGACCATTAACGTATTACTCTTTGAACTCTAATATTTCCTTAGCCAACCACTCTCTCTCTCAGAACCAGAGAGAAAGGCTTTTATTCAATTTAATTCTTCCAAGCTAATTTCCATGGAACTTCATGCGCATTCCCAGTACTTAGCAGAGGTCTGCTCAGTTTTGCAGAGAGCGGGAGGTTCCTCCAGTTCTGACTGCTAATTGCACTGTTTACAAAAATATCCATCATCACAGATGTCAGAAATATGGGGCATAGACAGAAACATGAGGGGTGACTAAATGAGCTGGTATAGACTATATACATCAGTAATGCAATACTGAATTGATGATATGTCCATGCAGTCAGTTACTGGTACAAAAAGGTTTGACAAATAGATTAAATATGCCTTGATTTTAAAACAGAGTTTCTGTTATAACAAGTAGAAGAAGAATCTTTCAAAATAAGGAAACTTTCAACAATCTGTTGTCTCCAGATTGATTACCAATGAAAGGATTTCTGTGGATTTTACATCTTGTTGCCTGAAATATTAAGTGTATTTACTTAGGGCTCTGCATGATCTTTGAGCAATTAAAAGTATATTAGAAGGAAATACTTCACATCCTATTTACATCTTTGCATATTCTTTCGTGGTTTCTCTGTTCTAAAATAAATGTAATTTAACTGCTAACTCTTAAGTATCCATGGATGTTTTAGAAATACTGTGAGAAGAAAACAAGTAATTTTTCCTATCAGCTTGATAGTTGATGCCAAAGACATTTCTGAAACATTTTTTATTTTCCTGTTTATATATCAATATTTTTTCATAAATTATGAAAATTCCTCATAAATTTTTCCTTACATTTAGCTTTTGCATCCCTTCAATGGGTTCACAAATGCTCACCAATTGAGTTAGCACTTATATACAAATGAAAAATAACAACATGCAGCTTTGAAATGAAATGAAAAAAGTTAAAACTGATTTAAGTAAGCAACTTTTAACAAGGAGATTTACTTCTAAATAATGGTGTTTTATTTTGTTTAGGTTTAGTTTATTTGTTTTTAAACCTTTCTGATCTCTCTGGAAGAACCTATTAATGGTCTTCAGAAATACATGATCAAGGAAATTTAATAATATTCAAATTAAGATTTCTGTTTCCCTAGTTTAGATTTCTGCTTCACCTACAGGGAATCTGCCCATTTTTTGAATCTGTCTTTATGTTTGAAGTATCCCAGGCCTTAATTAAAAATTTACAAAGGGGAATGTAGCAATCCCCTCTGCTTCCTGAGACAAGGCAGCCAAATTAGGAAAATTAGGCAAGTCTGAGATTAGGAACTGAAAAAGAAAAAATATTGTCATTGTTATTTTTTTTTAGCATGAATTTATCTCTTGGAATCATAGGTTTTTGTGTATAATCATAGCCTCTTAGAAGATGGCGAAGATTACGGGGTAAGTTTATGGGAAGATTAGTGAAACCTCTTTCTCCCAGAAAAAAATATTAAATCCAGATTTTTCACCTTGAAGTATTTATGCTCTCTCAATATCTCTAATGCTTACATCTCAAATTCCTTGGTTTTTGATCTTTTTATATTTATGCTTCCCTTAAAAATTATGACTTTTGTGTACCATTAGAAAGGATTTTTCTTAACTAATAATTTAGAACTGTTAAGCCATAACCTACCACAATTACAGATGGTAAGATTTTCAGAGCTCAAAATTTGAACTTTTTAATTACATTGGTTTACCAAAAGGCCAGCTTCTGGAAATGATTGTCTTAAAGCAGACAAGTTATTTTAGATTAAGGAGCCGAGATTCAGTTTTCATTTGGATGACCGGGGAACTTGATAGGTTTATAGAACAGCATTTGAATTCATTCAGTGTAATTTTATGCTACCATTATTTCTTTGGATGCAAAGTATTTAGAAATATTAACAGAAAGGAAGGAATGAATCTGTCATTCTTACATGCTTGCTGACCTGGTAAGCAAATGTTCTTGTGCATGTGTACATATATACATACCCAAAGGAGTAATGAACTAGTGTCATTTTGAGTTTGCAGACCAGCATGTGAATTTGTCTGGGGTTCATTACAGCAGACTGGAAAAACTACTTAGTTTGAAGTGTAGTTTAGATTGGTTGCCTCATTGTCATAGTGAGTGGGCAGTTTAATCCACATGACCCTCAAGTTGCAGCTGCAACTGCTGTTAAACATTCTCAGCTGCCAGTTTAAATTTTACAAACAAGGAAAATGCATACTTGGTTCTTATTATAAAGATTTCTTATTTCATTGCAAGGACAAAAAAGCTTATTCTAGGATATATGGTTATCATAAAATAGTCGCAGTCCTGGATGTCATGGACTCAAAGTATTCCAATTCATGACAACCACTCCCTTATTCTAAATATTTTATTGCCTAGATAATGAAAACCGTACTAAGTTGTATATAATTGACAAAGAAACTAACATCTTGCTTAAACATTTTAAATGGGTTTCCTCTTCTTTTGTTTTCTTTTCACCTCCTGTTTCTAATTTTTATTGATAGATTTCTGTCTGCACGATGAAGACATTTTTCACAGGAAAATATCTACTTCAAACCCTTGCCTGACTTAGTATATAACTTTTCCCGTTGCTGTCATGAAAGAAAGTAAGAAAGTGATATTATCAAGTGCTGATATTTTGTGAAATTTGAGACTCCTAGGTTACCTAGTTTGTCTCTTATTCTATTTTGTTAGACACGTAGTTGGTAAATCATTGCACCTGAGTTAATGTCCAACTCTGTAAATTCCACAAATCCTTAATTTACCTTCTAACATCACCATAATTTCAATGAATTTGAAGACTTTATCAGAAGATTTTATTATTCAGTGTGGAAGATAGCCACTCATTTCCATAGTGGATATGATATACTCAAACATCTAAGCTGAGAGAGCAAACGCACAAGGCTTGTTTGATGCCTGCAGCTCGTTGATTCTGGGGCCAGATTTCCTTAGGGGACTGTGAAAGATAAAAATTAGGTAGCAGTAAGGGGCATAATGTTTGGAGAGTTTGTTCTCAGAATTCCCAGCAGAAGTCTTGGCTAAACGAAATTCCTAATTTCAAATCAAATCGTAGGTTATATGAACAATTTGATTTACTGGATGATAACAGTATCTTTCATATGCTCATTTCAGGCCTACCCAGGGCACTAAAACTAGAAGAGAACTATGCTTGAACACAGAGACCAGGGTTAGGCTTCTTCAAGTCAGTATTTATGTGAAGTTGTTATATAGCATATCTGAAAATATTTTGACTTTGTCCTTTAGCAATTGAACTAACTCAGTCATTTTTTTCCATATTGGGACTTAGGGTAAGGTAGTAGTTCTGTGCCTATTTATGATATATGATTGAAATAGAGTTCTTGTGTCAAAAGTAACTTGGTTAAAAATGATAATTTCTTTAGTGAACCACATTCTTTAATGAATGACAAGAAAGTTATTTCTTAATCACTTTTCAACAGTCATTCTGCTTAAAATGTGATAATTAACAATGAAATATGTACTTTATGTTTGTCAGCACAGCAAAATCTCTGTCAGATCCAAGTGTGACTTTCATACTGAAAAAATCCTAAATTCAGTGTTCACTGACATGACTCTAATCCATGGTCTTAAAGTTATGATAGCTGTGCAGTGCAACTGAGGAAGCACCTCTGATGCTGTAGGGCAGGGGCAGTAGGGGAGTAGGAACAGAAGCCGAAATGGGAACTATGAATTAGTGCTGAGAAGATTGAAGTCAGAAACAAGAACAAGAATTTAGACCTGAGCAAGTGCTGAAGCAAGTGAAGTCAGTTCTGTGCCAAGGCTTTCACACAGAAAAGAAAGATCTCCACATTCTTGAATGAATCATGTTGCCTGGGACCAGGGAGGAAGGTCCGTCTAGGGAGGTCCGACGGTAACCCCCTAGGAGCTCCAATCCTGCTCCAGATGTGTGTCCTCCTGTCATCTCTACCTATCCTACACAGATGTTTTGGTAACTTAGGGCATCTCAAATGCTATCAGATACCTGTGTTTAGGCAGACTGGATCCTTGGCTCCTTCCACATGAGGGAAGAAAAGAAAGGGGTGAAGAAGTACTTTTTCTTTTGCGAGAAACAGTGAAGGTGGTGTCTTTGATCATGATCACTGGTAAACTGTGGCTGGCTCCAATTGAGTCAGTATAATGGTACACTCTAATGTTTTGCAAAGGTAATGAACTACTTAAATCCAGAGATTCAGTAAATCATTCAGTGGGAAAAATCACTCACTGAAGAAGCTCAATGTCAAATGGCTAGACTGCGTCTTATAACTGAACTTACTCAATTAAGTCTTGCATTTCTCTGAACTACAAAGCCTTGCATAGCTAGACATGCCCTTAAACTTTTGCAGAGGTTAAGTAAATTTAATGGAGGATAACTACAGCTGAAGGTTAATTAGCAGCCGTGTTGAGAGTAGGAAAGATTTCATCTCACCTTCCCGTTGAGGGTCCAACAATGCTCAAAAAGAAAAAGCAATTGCACAAATTTTTCCTTATTGTCAGGAAAATAAACAGACTATAAATCAGAATATGTGCCAAGAAGGATTAAGATGCACAGAGGATTTTTTAAAAAGTTGACATTATTCAAGAAATCAAGTCTGAATTGGAAAAAAATGAGATTGTTTCATAGAAGAAATACTATATTGGCTCTTATTTTGTACTTCCTAGAACAAAATTCTATTAATCAATCTATTTTTATCTCAGAAAGATGCCTCAGATGTTTACAACTTCCCTTCCCTTCCCTTCCCTTCCCTTCCCTTCCCTTCCCTTCCCTTCCCTTCCCTTCCCTTCCCTTCCCTTCCCTTCCCTTCCCTTCCCTTCCCTTCCCTTCCCTTCCCTTCCCTTCCTTCCCTTCCCTTCCCTTCCCTTCCCTTCCCTTCCCTTCCCTTCCTTCCCTTCCCTTCCCTTCCCTTCCCTTCCCTTCCCTTCCCTTCCCTTCCCTTCCCTTCCCTTCCCTTCCCTTCCCTTCCCTCCCTTCCCTTCCCTTCCCTTCCCTTCCCTTCCTTCCCTTCCCTTCCCTTCCCTTCCCTTCCCTTCCCTTCCCTTCCCTTCCCTTCCCTTCCCTTCCCTTCCCTTCCCTTCCCTTCCCTTCCCTTCCCTTCCCTTCTTCCTTTCCTTCCTTTCCTTTCCTTTCCTTCCTTTCCTTTCCTTCCTTTCCTTTCCTTTCCTTTCCTTTCCTTTCCTTTCCTTTCCTTTCCTTTCCTTTCCTTTCCTTTCCTTTCTTTTCCTTTCCTTTCCTTTCCTTTCCCTTCCTTCCCTTTCCTTCCCTTTCCCTTCCTTCCCTTTCCTTCCCTTTCCCTTTCCCTTTCCTTCCCTTTCCCTTTCCCTTTTCCCTTTCCCTTTCCTTCCCTTTCCCTTTCCCTTTCCCTTTCCTTTCCTTTCCCTTTCCCTTTCCCTTTCCCTTTCCTTTCTCCAATAGGTTATGAACAAGCATTATACAATGACCCAAAACAGACAAGAAAGAAAACAAAACTCCGGAAAAAATTTACTGGAAACTTTTAGGTAACTAGGTGAGTTGTGGGAACTGATTATTCCTAGAGATGCTGATACGCATCTGTCTGCAGAAAAAAGGAGACTTAAATCTTGATTAAATCATTTAGATATATTATTAATTTTCTTCTAAAATATATATAATATAGTTATTGAGCTAATATGTACTAAATAACATACATTATTTTAAATTGTTCATATAGTTGACAGCCTAAGTGTCCTACACATGAAATCCACCTAAAGTTTTCTACAATGGGAAAGGATATTTCGTTTGTATGGCTTGAAATTTTTAACAAATGAGACTACCCCTGTGAGACGAGAGGCCATTTACCATCACTAGATTGATTTCTTTCTGTGCTAAATTCTTGACAATACTTTTCAACACAGTTCATTGTAAGTAGAATGAGGCCTCAAATATATATTCACTAAAGAGACTTTGGAGGCTGTATTAAAGAGATGAAATTCTGGGCAGCAAGGGAGTAGTACTGTTTAATAAGTAAAGAAGCAAAACAATATCTTGATACATTCAGAAGAAATAAAATCAAGCATTGTAATGCACACAAAAGCCAAATGTAAATAAACTGCTTCAATTTATGCTGTTTTGCTATATATTAGTTGTATTCTTTTTAAGGTATTTCTGAGTATGTGGAAGCATTTCTCTAAATAAGGCATAGCATCAGTTATGAGGGTCCTATGAAGGTTACAGCATAGAATAAAAGAGAGGCTTTCAGACTGAAAAGAGGTAGAAATTTTTAGGCTATCAGAGTACCAAACTTTGTTTTCTACAGAATGGCACATACGGTATTTCTAATGACAAATTCCTTATCATTGCAAATTAAAGGACAGGTATGCCCACATTTTTTATTGATATCTTTCTGAGCTATATTCTTGTTTCTTAGATTCTTGACCATTTCTGTTAATGTTGTTACAGACACTGAAGGATGTTTTCAGGCTGAGGAAGGGGGAGGAGTGAGGAAACACGTTCCACTGATTTTAACCATGAGAAGTCCTTTCTCTTCCTTCAGTTCCCCAGTTTTTTAACTGCACGTTTTCCAGCTTTTTTTTTTTTTTGTAAATAAGATGATATTGTGCCTGTTGAAGTGTTCAGAAATGGTCCATGGGTTAATTTACAAACACATGCAAGGCCTCCTAAGACGTGATATTCGCCTCACATGCTTTCTGCCATGTTAGGAGACAAGAATAAGCAAGGTAGCAGTTGTGCTAGCTTCATGGGGTTCAGGTGATGTAACCAGTTGTATTGAGTTTACACAGCGAGGTTTTGGTAGAGGCGGGGCTACAGGGATGTCTTCTGTGAGAAGATGCTGGAAACTTCCCCCATGTCCAATAGAGCCAGTGTCCGCCAGCTCCGAGATGGACCTGTCACTGGCCGGACTGAGCCCATCAGCGATGGTGGTAGTACCACTTTGATAACACATTTAAGAAAGGATGAAAAGTGCTGTGCAAAAGCAGCAGGAAAAGGAGTGAGAACTTGTTAGAGAAACAGCTCTGCAGACACCGAGATCACTAAAGAAGGAGAGGGAGGAGATGTTCCAGGCTCTGGAGCAGAGATTCCCCAGCAGCACATGGTGAAGACCATGGTGAAGCAGTCTGCCCCTCTGTAGCTTGTGGAAATTCATGGTGAGGTCAGATATCCAATCTGCAGTCCATAGAGGACCCCATGTCTGAGTAGGCGTATGTACCCTGAAGAAGCCTGTGACCTCATGGGAAGCCCATGCTGGAGCAGGCTGCTGGCAGGACCCTGTGGAGAGAAGCCCATGGTGGAGCAGTTTGTTCCTGAAGGGCTGCACTCAGTGAAAAGGACACATGCTGGAACAGTTTGTTCCTGAAGGGCTGCACTCAGTGAAAAGGACACATGCTGGAACAGTTTGTGAAGAACTGCAGCCCGTGGGAAGGACTCACACTGGAGAAGTTCATGAAGAACTGTGTCCTGTGGGTGGGACCTCACACTGGAGCAGGGGAAGAATGTGAGGAGGAAGGAGCAACAGAGACAACGTGTTATGAACTGACCACAATCTCCATTCTCTATCCCCTTGCACTACTGAGGTGAAGGAGGTAGAAGAATAGGGAGTGAAATCGAGCTCAGGAAGAAGGGCAGGTGGGAGGGTGGAAGGTGGTTTAATATTTGGTTTTGATTTCTCATTATCCTACTCTGACTTTTGATTGGCAATTAAATTGATTTCCCTGAGTTGAGTCTGTTTTGCCCACGACAGTAATTGATGAGTGATTTCCCTGTCCTTATGGAAGGAAGGAAGCCTTCCATAAGGCTTCCTGAGTCTTTCATCATGCTTTCTCTCCCTTTTCCAGTCAAGGAGGGGGATTGATAGAATGCCTTGGTTGGCATCTGATGGATAGCCAAGGTAAACTCAACCACATCTGTAGACAGCCATTTAATCCAAGTCCGTCCGCAATGGGGTGAAAGTGGATGCAGCAACTGGATCATCATGATAAACATGGCTTAGAAACTTCCCAAGACAGTTTCTTGTTGTGGCATAGACTTAGCCTTTCACATTACATTTCAGCACAGGTTTTCATATCCTGTCCCTCAGCGGAAAAACACAGCAGTTTTATTGCCAAGTGGGATCCTCAAAGTCTTCAAGCAAAAAGAGAGTAAGTCAGGTATTATTGCTCCCCTTAAAGAAACATTTTGACTGAAGGCCTAAATAACCAACCGTATTCAATCAATGCAGATTAAACTCTAAAAAGTGTTACAAGTCTTGGTGTGTAGTAGAGGAGGATTTGGAATATTGATGTCTGCTATAGAGCACCTGAAGAAGGAAATATGGATGTAAGAAAGAAAATAGATACAGTCTTAACAACAAGAAAAGTCTACTCTGAAAAATAATACTGAAGTTGTAAACATATAAATATTCTGCAAAAGTAATAATGCAGAAAAGCCTTTCCTTCATTTTACGGCTATATCCTATGGCAAGCACAAAAGAGAAAATGCTCTATAAATTGTCATTTTACCAGCTTCCTTTGAGCAACATCACATAAAACTTAGCTTTGCTTCGATGTCATTTGCATTAAATTTTCATGAAGGTAATTCACTTCATGTTACATTCTGTTTTGTGGTAGTAGTTTTTCGCCCTTATTTTTACCGACCTAACAAGTATTTTTTAACCAGCATCATATTTTCTGAACTGCTTCCAAACTTCAAGTTCTTTTTGCCTCCACCACAGGAAAGTGTTCCTAGGAGCTCGACACTGAATATCCAGAGATTATTAATTGTATTCAGACCAGCATTTAGTGTAAGGCTGCTATAGGATTACCATGTGGAATTTCCCATACTTAAATTATGTTGAAATATCCAATTAGTGTATTGTAGGCAGGCACGAATTTCATTGTAGTTAAACATTTGCTGACAAGCTGGCCTTTCATTTTAGCTTTGTGCATTGAGAGAAGAAATCTGATCTCATCTGGCTTTCTTTTGAGCAAATTCTCAAAATGCTTTCCCATTAGATCCACTCCCTCTCTAAGTAGCCTTTATGTGCAAACAAGAAGAATCCTTTATATTCTCCAATCTTATTGTTTGCAAATACCATATTTGAAAAGAATATATATTACTGGTATTCACCATTCAAAGCTAAAAACTCTTGAAAAGAAAATGGAAGATGTGTTTCAAATTGAATACATACATATTTCTAAATGATGGTTATATCATAGCATTATGCTAAATTAAGTCTCAGGGGAATAATACTATAATAATTTCCATTTTTTTGATCACATATTAAATATTTTAATATCTGAATTATAAATATTTTACCATCTATACAATTTAAGCCTGAGTGTTTTCCTGAGCAAGGTTTGTAATGTAAAATTAAAAGAAAGCTGCAACGCTTTTCCCTGTTTTCTTTAGGGAGTATCCTCAACCAGATCCTTTTTTTTTTTTTTTTCCAGTGTGGCTGATTATCAGGAAAGTAGTTATATTCTTGTTTTGGAATTTAATTTGCCAAACTAGATGATTGTTAGGGTCCCTTCCAACCCAACCCATTCTATGATTCTGTGATTTTAAGTTTTGATTAGACAACAAGAGTTATTTCACAATTGATATTTTCTCTTTATTACATCTCTGGAAACAACTCTCTCAGATACATTAACACAGTCAAGTGTCTAACCCTGTGGTTGGCATGTTTTTTAACTTTATTAATTGGAGTGAGTTTCTTTAAATTATTAAATAAAGATGGAATTAGGACTAGAATAAATCAGTACAATATCTTCTCTGTGAGTATATTGAGGAAAAATCTGTCCAGTGAGTGTAAGCAGGTCAACAGAGTGTAATCTCTTCTGAAGTCTAGGGTTTCAGAAACAACCAAACAACAGTTCGATAAGTCTATGCTCTCTATTCTCCATTTTATTTTTAAAGAAAACAGAAACATTTTTGACAGATATAAATTTTCTCTTATGTTCTATTTAGTCTGGAAACTATATAAGCCAGCGGATTTGACTTTATTTTCATAATTACCTTATGAATACAGGATATGTTTTAAAGGACGCTACTAGCTTGTGCATGTGTGTGTTTTAACATCCTTGACAAAAAATTATATGCTTAGGAATGTGAATAGGTTTCACCTGTACTCCTGATGTTCACTAAATCTAACATAACACAAAGATTTGTTATTTATTTTCCTTTTTTAAATAAAGCCAAATGTTGCAAGTATCTTATTTCATACTATTCTTATTTTGTGACATGGTTTTGCTCTAGATCTGTTCTTGGCTTTCTGAGATATTGTAAAGACATTTCAGTTCTAACTTTTCCTGTTGCTGAAAACTCTTCAGACATGGTAATTTTTTTTTTCATTAAGAGAATATTGAATTAGTCTAGTCTCCAGACTGATCAAAAAAATTCTTTGTTCAGTACATGTTCTGTTATCTGTAAACAGATTTAGATCAGATTTGAGGTTAAATACACAAAACTACTCAGTAACAGATTTCAATTTCAATTACTGCTAACTCCAACATATGTCAATGACAGCAGGTAATGATGGTCTTGCAAGTAATTCTCCTCCCTAGAGAATTAATGTGCAAGTATGGCTGCTGTTAGGAGAAGTTTTAGGCATAATCTTTTGTCTTTAATTGTGAGTTTATTTTATTCCTAAGTTTTTGCTTTTAGCAAATTGATGACCCTGACAACAGCACTAGGGGTTTATTTTATTACACAGAGTTTTCACTAAATTGTCAATGTTATTTCTATTTTTATATGCCAGTGTAGGAGAAGAGAGGATTCACATGTTTTTAAAGATCTTCCCTATTCTAAGGCACATTATTGATGCTCTTTTTGACCTGAAGTAAGTAATTACCAGAAAAGCCAGGCAAAATATTGCTGCTTCATCCTTCCCACTCCAAGGATACTGGTCTTTTACTTTGGAGGAAATTGCCTTAGTTTGCCTTAGTTTATATTTTGACTACCTAGGATGATTTGTAAGATGCTGCAGAAGCACCCATTTACATTTTCTATTGTCAGCAAGCTCTAAGCTTTTCACTGTTGCTTTTTGGTTGCTTCAATACGAGGTCATGAGTGATGTCAAAGTCCAGTCCATGTAGTGACTGCAAACTGGTGTCACTATAAATCTTCATGTTTATGAGACTTTACTCTCAACACTGTGAATTTTATAAAGGCCCAATATGGTTTCTTGTTTACTCAAAATAAGTTAAATATGAACAGAAAGGTGAGAAATTAGCCATTGCTTTTTTTTTTTTTTTTTGTTAGATCGAGAATGCAGACCTGGACTAAGTAACATCTCTGGCTCCAGTAGATGGCTAACATGAAACTCTTTAATATCTGAGATCTTTGTAATTCTTCAAATTTTTGTCTTCAGACAATGCTTAATGTATAAGGAAGAACTATTATAGCCATTTTATAGAAAGACAGCTGAGATTCAAAGGGCTAGATCTGTGACAGAGCTGAAAAGGAAGCACTTAACACCCCTATTGAGGAACCAACAAAGATATTCCGACCTTTCATTTAAGATGAATGCATATGTTTCAATGCCAGAAATGAGATTTCTACTGCTGACATATACAATGTCAGAGCAGTTTTAAGCAAAAGAAATTTCAGTGGATTCCATACTCCAAGCCCTCTTAGAATCAGCAGCAAAATACAGTAGCAAACAAGATGCAGCACCTGTTTTATCCAGGAGTGCAGTTGGATTCGCTTTAAGTCACAAGCTCTAATCTGGTCTGATTTGAAACAGAATTGGACTGTTTTATTAGTGGGTGGAAAAGCTAGGTTCATCTCTTGGTCCTAGTCTAAAGAATGTCTCTTCCATCCTAGACTGAATAACTCAACCATCAGAGCATTCAGTAGAACAGACCAGGCTCGTAAGCCACGTACAGGTGAGCATGTATACAAAAGTAGTTCAAGCAGAAGTGCTGTGACACTATTTGCTAAGCAGAGCCCTGAAATCCAAATGATATCTGATTTAAACATCCTCCAGAGACAGAAATGGATGACGGGGCTGCAGAATGCTAGGATTTAGGAGGTTTTTGTCAATGGTCCCTTCAGAAACTCAAGTGATACGAAAGTTCACATAGTGCAGGACTGTATGCATCTGCAGATTTAAGTGTCACTTGAAGAATCTGAATGGCATCTCAGTGCTTGTGTTCAGCATCTAGGTAAGACTGTGAGTTTAGCTGTAAGTCTCTTGCCAGGACAGGAAAGAACTCCGTTTTCTATACTATTCCTACTACTGAGCTCTCTGGCTTCTCTCATTTTTATAGTTTGTGCACCTTAAGAAGTTGTAAGCCTACCGGTTACAGTAGCAAATAAGCCCTATTCTCCGGTACATTTATACTTGCAAGAGGCGTGATTATCTAGACAATGTTTTTGCATCATACTTTGAAATGTAGTTTCTTATACCTTTTTCTACTCTACTAATTCAAAGCTAAAAATGTAAATACTCACTCTAACACATTTCAGAGCTACTAACCCAGACCGTTCTTGTTTTATTCATCTCAGCACTTTAAATGTTTTACCAGTATTTACTGACAAAGTGCTTATTACAATACCTAGAAAAGCATGTTACTGAACCAGAGACTGAAGTTCTGACCTGACAGTTTGATACGTTTTAAAACAACAAAACTACTTTATTTATTGCATATTTATTCTATGTCAAGTTATTTTCTATATGGTCTAATTCCTATGGAAAAAAATATTCTGTTTTTCTCCCATGCCATTTGTCACAGGACAGCCCTGACAAGCAGTCCCTCTGGTGATAGGGTATATTGGGCCTTGGATTGCTACCAGCTGCGCACACGATCCTTTGTTGCAGTTTTTGTGTAGGTGCTCTTTGTTTTCAGAAGTGTGGTGCGTAAAAATCTGTGCTTACTGGAATTTGGTTTTAGAGAAGATAATTTTTATGAAAACCTGAAAAGAAAATCACATTTTTCTACTGCATTCTAAAGAAAACAAATGTGGGATTATATCTAAGCTATTTGTATCACTGATACACTCTGAGGCCAAAGGGACTAATATCATGCTTTATAGTGTGACAAATGATGTTAAGGTTGTGATTCCCCTGTGGTGAGGGAAACGGCTGCAAGTGCATTCAGAGAAGGCTAGATGTGGAGTAATTCTGCATCCCATATGATACATACATGCATGAAAATATTCGAACTGTATAGGTAGCTAATGCATATGGCATTATTGCATTTGTGAATTAGATACTTTCTACCTTTGCGATTTTGTCGTGTTTGTGTTCGCTTGTACTTTGTTGTTGAGGGTCACTATTCTAAAAAAAAAGTTTGGAATCTAGCAATTCTTCTGAGACAACTGAAATTTTGGCATGCTTATCTCTCAAGCAGAAAGATATAGTAGTACATCAGATCTAGAATGGTCACTTTAAGAATTTTGGTGAGCTTGAGAAAGTAAAGAGGACCTTAGAAAGACGAGAGGAAAACACACCTAATGTTTGCACTGAAGACACCCTAACAGCATTCATGAAAAAAATAAAAATAATAATCAATCTTTTTTTGGATTGATTAGTTTATTTTTCAAGTAAATGATTTAGGATGGGCAAAATGCGGTCATCTCTTCGCTATTACTACGAATTTATCTCGTCATGAGGGAATTGCCAGTACCTCAGCCAGGATTTGGGCTTACTGTGATGCACAGAGTATAAAAAAAATAAAATGTCAATGACTATTCAGAAGATATTGTAAACTATATAGGCTAGTTTCCTAAAAGCAGGGAAATAAAAACATGATGTTCTTGTGAGGAAAATATTTTGATTTAAAATTCTTATCAGCACAAAAAGCCAGATAAAATCAAGCAAATTAGGAAAATATTTATCCAAATCCTTTCTTGCAAGACTATTATGTACAGATTATTCTGTTGAATGTCTCTCATTCTCAGTACAGGATACTATTTCTTACTGCTGATTCTTCTGAGAAAATTTGATTTCTGCAGTACACATTTGTGAGAAACAAAAGTGGTACTGTTTCAGGACAATAGAATATGAGTTCCTCCAGATGTGATGAAAGCAATGGCTTACATGAAAAGAGCCCATAATTTAAGGAAAACTTGAAACATGAACAGGAAAAACTCATTCCTGCATGTCTTTGCCACTGTCAAATGAATTAGAACATTTTAGTTACGAGATACAGACAAAGACTTTTTCTATGTAATAAAAACATTGTTAAACAAAGCATACCTTTGTGTTCTTTTGGGAAGCCCTTTCAGTTTTGCAATAGGAAGGCTGGAAGTACAGACCACAGAATCAATCACACTGCATTAACTTTGATAGTAATAGCTAGGTAATAGATGAATGTGTTAATTCTGATAAATTGATTGAATCTATTTGACAAAGCTAATGTCCTCCCTCTCTTTCATATATTGTTCTTAGAGAGTTTTTTAATTGAGTTATAACTAGGTGTTATTTTCTTGAAGGTTTCAAGAATCATATTTGTTCTGTGCATAGTTTGTAATAATCAGAAGAAAAATTACAAAATCAAGTGATGATGGCTAGTGTTAGCTTGACATATTCCCATAGGTTATTCTTTCTATTCCGCAATAGACATCAGGTTTGAAAATACTTTTCTAGTTCAAATAGTTGTATTTATAAGGTCATCCTTCAAAACTTTTAATGATTATTACTTCCATGAATGCTTCTGCCAGCTTACTGACTTGCTAGAATTTTCATTTAAAATGTTTACATTTGACCTAGTTATAAGTGTAAATTCATAGATTTAAAAACAAAAAGAAAAAAAAAAGAAAAGGCTTTAGAAAGCTTGCTTATATAAGGCTCAGTTGTGTCTTACTATTTATTAAGCTTCAATGTGGAATTGCTGATATGAAAGTGACAGAGCAGAACCTCCTGGAAACTATGCTAAGGTACATGGGAAAAAAAAGAATTGATTGGTGACAGCCAACACAAATTTGGTGGTCTGCGATGGGGTTACAGTGTTGGAGGATAACGGACCAGCAACTGACATCATCTATCTGGACTTGTCCGAAGCATTTGACACCGTCCTGCATGACATCCTTGTCTCTAAATTGGAGAGACGTGGTTTTGACAGATGGACCACTCGGTGGATAAGGAATTGACTGGATGGTCGCACTCAAAGAGTTTTGGTAAATGACTCGATGTCCAAGTGGAGACCGGTGGCGAGTGGTGTTCCTCAGGGTTTGGTAATGGGGCTGGTACTGTGGCATGAACAGTGGGATTGAGAGCACGCTCAACAAGTTTGCTGATGACACCAAGCTGTGCAGTGTGGTCAACACTCTGGAGGGAAGGGATGCCATTCACAGGGACCTTGACAGGCTTGAGCAGTGGACGTACGTGAACCTCATGAAATTCAGCAAAGCCAAGAGCAAGGTCCTGCACATGGGTCAGGGCAATGCCAAGAACATATAGGCTGAGTAGAGAACTGATTGAGAGCAGCCCTGAGGAGAAGGACTTGGGGCTGCTCGTTGATAAGAAGCTCGACATGAGCTGGCAATATGTGCTTGCAGCCCTGAAAGCCAACCGTATCCTGGGCTTCATTCAAAGAACTGTGGCCAGTAGGTCAAGGGAGGTGATTCTCTCCCTCTACTCTGCTCTTGTGAGACCTCACCTACACTACTGCATTCAGCTCTGGTACCCCAACAAAGGAAGGACGTGGAGCTGTTGGAGCAGGTCCAGAGGAGAGCCACAAAGATGATCCGAGGGCTGGAACACCTGTCCTGTGAAGACAGGCTGAGAGAGTTGGGGTTGTTCAGCCTAGAGAAGAGAAGGGTCCAGGGAGATCTTATAGCAGCCTTCCAGTACCTAAAGGCGACCTACAGGAAAGCTGGAGAGGGACTTTTTTTGCAAGGGCGTGTAATGATAAGACAAGGGGCAATGGATTTAAACTGAAAGAGGGGAGATTTAGATTAGATATACGGAAGAAATTCTTCCCTCTGAGGGTGCTGAGGCACTGGAACAGGTTACCCAGAGAAGTAGTGGTTGCTCCATCCTTGAAAGTGTTCAAGGCCAGGTTGGATGAGGCATTGAGCAACCTGGTGTAGTGGAAGGTGTCCCTGCCCATGGCAGGGGGGTTTGGAACTAAATGATCTTTGAGGTCCCTTCCAATCTAAACCATTCTAGGATTTTACAATTCTATGAAATAGATTTAATGATATGCTTTGATTCTGTTATTGTTTACCAGTCTGTTTAGCTAGGTTTTTTCCTCTATATTTAATAGGCAAAAAGTAATCTGTCTGTAATTATGGATATTTATATCCTTTCTTAACTACTTCTTTATTCTCCGTTTCAGTGGAAGTTTGTTTTTTTCTGAATTTTATTAGATTATCTGTGCTTAAGAAGAAATATTTCGCAGTTCACTATACCAGTTCCTGACTAGACTGAAGCCTCTGATATTTTTGATGCTACACATGGTAAGAATACTATAATTCTTAAGAAATTAAAATGCTGAAGGTAACAACCATGCACCTATTTAACTATGAAACAGATTATACTCCTGATGAACTGAAAGAAATACTGCTTTTAAATGTATATTTTGTTTTCACTTACAAATCAAAATATGGAATGTAACTTTTTTAAGCTATGAGTTTTCTGGTGTCACAGCACCACATGTAGAAATAGATCATAGTGTTAGAAGAGCTGCTGAAAAGTGAACCAGCAAAGCACATGTTTCTTCTCCCAAGGAGTCTATCATGTCCTAGATCAGGAATTACTCCAGTGCTCCAAGGAGTGATATTAGTCAACTAGGGAAAAAACCTGCTTTTCTAAGACAGTGTAAAAGTAGGAGAAAGAAGATACTCTCATTATGAGCAGAAAATCCCTGAAATTTATGTTACATTACCACTTTCAAAATACACTTAACTAATAAATGAAATTTAGAAAAAGTCAGTGGTCAAATCAACAACAGAAGATTGCAAATATCATTTTGAATTTGGGAAGGCTTCTACTTAAGCAAGACTGATCATATTTAGAGAACTATGCTGTGTGGGTATAGAACATCCCTGGATTTCTTGAGTAGTGGGGCAGAAGTGGTTCTCACTTAGTTGCATCTTCCTCATGATTTTGCAAAGTCTCCCTGAAACTGAATATAGTCATCTTTATTTTAGGGAGGAAAATGAGGAGAATGAGGTTTTCCTCCCTGCATACACAAATATTATGTATTTGATATAAAGTATTTAAATAATTATGGATAGAAATATATTCTGGTAAAAGAGTGAGTCTTGCATATTCTTCATGAGTGGTATAGCAATTACCCAACTATATAACACACAATAATTATCAGTGAGTTTTTCTCTGCTGTGTTTTGAACTCATTCTAGTTTCCTTAATGCTCTCTGGGAATGTGCTGTTGTTGATGGAGATGGAGATTTTGATGGAGAAATACTTAGTACATATAACACATTACATAATATATAATGTAACATATTTGATCATGAGTAGACACCTAAGTACTCAACACTGAAATTATTCCAATACTGTGGGCATAGAAGCAAACAGTTAGTTTTAGAGAATCTTTTTGGGAAGGTTTGTATTCCTAGAGACTTCAAGAAGCCATTTAGTGAAGGATCCAAGGATCAAAACTGGCATGGAGAACATACCCAAAATAGAGAACCAAAGGCAGCTAGGGGATAATGTCAATATTAAGAGAGCTATCATGTGCATTAATAGATAACTTCACTTTCTGTGTATTGATTTGGATTAATACACATGTCTACCCTTTAACAATATCTTAGGGGTTTTTTTTAGCAGAAAATTTCCATATGTATCCTGGAAAATTGGTAGTATTCCCATAGCTGAGTCAAGTGATATTTTTATAGTATTGGCAAAGTGTGTAAGGCTATAAAAAGATTTGTTGGAACTTTAGGAAACAGTCTCTAATTACAACTATGCCAACAATGCTATTAACTTCTGTAACATTATCTTGCATTTCAATATTCTGTTGCAAAACAAAATGTCTCAACGAAATTATTTGTTCTTCATTTCCCACCCTCCCTTTCTGCCCTAGCTTCCCTTACTCCGTCCCCCCAATTTAGAATCTCATTATAAGATGCACACAATTCAATTTGAATGCGATTTGCAGTGATTTCCTGGTAGGGTTTCCACTCACAGAATTTCTGGTAAATACTTTCTAAGGTCTGTCCCACCCTTACAAAAATGCTAGATGAGTATGACTGTCTTTCCGTGGTGACTAATCCAGATTAAATACTACCAAATCTCTCATGTCTTTCAACAAAACAGTTAAACTGATATTCCTAGGTAAGATGATGCTAAACCAAGTCTTTGAAAGTTTTCCAGACATATAGGGAACTCATTTCACACAGAAGGGATGTAGACTGTCAGAGAGCATATGTTTTTTTTCTCTAAATCTCATTCAGTGTAAAAACCACAGGAATTTTTATCCTTTGGCTGTCAGATATATTCATGTGCACATACTATAATAACAAAAAATGCTATCCTTGAGATTTCTCCATGGTTTGTTGTTAATTTTGTCTTATGTGTGAATGTCTACTCTTCCATGTGCATTGCATTTTTATTTTCTTTCTTCCCCACATAAATGAGGCCATTGTAGTTGTTATAAATAAGTCATACTTACAAAGCAGCTTGATATGTGTGCTGATTATTAGCAATTAAATGTTTGATTGTTACTCAGCAACAGTATGGGATTTGGTTGGTTTAATCCTTGTGTACTTATTATTTGAAAATTCAATAAAATATTAGTAAAAAAAGGTAGTAATACTAAAGAAAATCTGATGGATATTCAAGAGTATATAACTGTAGGCTGAGAAACAATGCAGCAGTGCTGATTATCTGATGTGTAATGAAAGACGGCTTGTGGAGTTAATCTTAGTCTATGAAACAAGAGATTAGCAAAACAACTCAAATTGTCTGAACTGTTGATTATGCATTTCATTTCAACAGAAATGGCCTGCGCTAAGGGAGTCATGATTCAGCTCTGGCATTTTACCTGAAAGGGGAAAAGTAGCATACAGAACAATCAAGTAATTTTACTCCTTTGTAGAGGACAAATGGATCATTCAGCATTAGCAGTCGTTTTTTTTCAGCAACAGTGTCACATGAAAAGTGACAGATTACCTTCTGTCATTTCTGGCAAATGTGATTTGCACAGAAGTCAAAGTAGCTAATGTATTTATACTCTCTATACAAGAATAAGATCTTTTTTTTTCTTGAATAAATATTCCTATAATGACTACTGTACATTTACGGTATGTAATTGTAAGAGTACTAATTACATTGTCTTTTGTAAGCACAAATTCAACCTCTCTTTTGGTCTCCATGGAGAATCTCTTTGTAGAGTACAAAACAACTCTATTGTGTGAGGTATGGGGGATGGAAGTAGAATACAATACAAGCAAGCAGTTTATTTATGGGTCTTGTTGCCGCTGCTATTCCACATGCCATGTGATCCGTGTATGATCTTTCTCCTACTGACCCATATGTCATATGCACATTTATGCATTTGAAGATTCCAGAAATATGCATGAAAACCTGCTTAAGTAATGAAAATATTTTCCTGATCAGGGAGATAATTTACTGCAAACTTTTCTCTACATAGTGTGTTTTTCCTCCATCAAGCTGGTCACCTCCTGTTTGCATGTGGGTGATGGCAGGATATATTATCCTCTGATGAGCTGTAGCAAATGAGCACGCACAGAGTGGAACTGAATCTACTATGATACTACGAAAACACAGAAAAGTGGAGTGGAATCTAGTCTGGCACCTTTCCTATCACTGAACCTCAGATATTTTCCTCAAAGGGCTATGTCCTGCATTATTGTGCTGTATGAGTCCTATTTACAGCCCAGCTTCAGATTGTAACAGCAATCTTTGTTTCTTTAATGGTTTCTTTTCAGAGATAGGAAGAAATGCTAGCATGCACGAAACCTTTGTAGTCTTTGTCATACTATGTTGACATAAAACACAATTATTAAGAAGTCTGTCAACAAACATCATTTTAATGTTTCAAACATTCTAGCTTGCATTCTAACAAAGGACATCAGAAATCTGCCTCCTCGCATTCTTCCCATAATAGTCTTTTCCTCTGCATTGTGGGAAAACTTGTATTAGGTATACATGTACAGTAGTTTCTCGTATATAAATAACACAGCTTCACCTTTTATGCCCTTTGCTTGGTTGTGCAGCATATTAATCACTTCAAAGTGCTCCAAAATCTAATTCATCTTCATCTATAGGGGGAAAAAATCAGAACCAAGTGTACTGACAAGCTTTGTTTTATTTTCTTTGGTAGGATCTCACATTTTGATGGCCTCTTAACAGCTGTAGAAAGGAATATTCTTTGAAAATCTCATGCTGTAGGCAACTTAAGTTGAGGCTAAGTTTGAGATATGAAGTCAATTGATCTCTCTCTTAACTAGAAACACCTTTCTGTACTGGATTTTCACTTACCTGGGGAAAGATACAGATGTTGTGGTGACAGCATTTTCACATGCGGTTAAGGATTGTGTTAGCACTTTTATTTTTAAAAAGTTTCTAATGTAGTTATAAAACAAAAATTGCTTCAGGACAACATTCGTTGTTCACAGTTGAATTTAATATAGTGACACATTGAGTAGAAGGGTGAGAGTGGGAGCAAAGAGGGAGAAAGCGTTGAGGGAAATTAAGAAGTTTTCTTCCAGTCATGTTTTTTTCCCTTTAATAGCTGAAAAAGAGCTATAATTTTTAAAACAACAAAAAGGTGCCTATTTATACAATGGTTTCATTATGACATTCTGGGAAACAAAAACATATTTCACTCCGATAAACAAGCACTTGCAGTGGCTGATTTCTGAAGGCTGTCTTTTATTCTTGAAAGAGGATTATCTTTGGTCTTGCCAGTGTTCATGCAGTAGTTCGATGAAAGGTTATGTTTGTGGAAAGACATTGAGAAAGAAGTGAGAGAATTGGTAGAAAGTCTAAAGAAAGTTTACAAGGCATGAAGATGAGATAAATTAGGAGAAAGAAAATACAAAAATTAATTGAAAGAGAATAATAACAATTAAAAGAACCTTAATCTTTCTTGTAAAAAAGGGTGAAAACAATATAAAATAGTGAGTGATAGCTGGAGAATTTAATGGAAACCTAAACAAAAGCAGATAAATATTCAGATACGGATATCCAAATATGATAGTCATATATAGAACACCATAAAAAAAGCTTCAAGAAAAAATGTGTATATGAAAGTCAGAAATAAAATAAAAACGACATAGTGTTTTCATTTTAATGCTCTCTCTCAAAAGCATTAGAGCTGTAATAGTTATGGCTGGAATAACAAACGCACTGTTTATTCCAGAACTAACCAAAATCTATTCCTAGCCTGGATCTGGGACCTGAAAAAAATTCTTAGAAGCTTTTGGGTTTTCCAGATGCCAAGCTCCTACTAAACAGATTTGAGTTTCTCAAGCTCTCCATGTGCAGTACAGTGCTCGCTACTCAAATGTAGTATGAGAAAATCGGCAGATGTTTGGAAGAGTTACAAGTCTAGCTCTCAGTCTCCCCTTTAGAAATGGAGACTTTTTTTTCTATATCTCTGTTACACAAACACTGCAACCCCTCACCTTCAAGTGATATTAATGTGGATCCCTCTGGTAAAAGATGAGGGGACCACATATTCCATACAAGAATCAGTCCCTTCCAGTTGAGTCAGAGAACACTGCTGGTATCAGAGAATGACATTGGCTTAACAGGTTGAGGTGCATTTAAATGGTATCAGCAGAAGATTAGTTCCAAAACAGTGAGAATAGAAAGGACAAGGGAGATTTTGAAAGAAAACACCAGACAGAAATTAAAAAAAGTTATTTATCAGACATATAGTGTGAAAACAAATTACATATCAAAGCCCAAGTGTAAGAAAATTTAGAGTAAAATTGTTAGTGCTTTCTAAAAGCTTTCTAGAAATTACTTTTTACAAAGTGCAATATAGTATATGCCAAAGAACATAGATCGATTCACCATAATTTGATGCATGATTTTCTATAGGAAGAAAATCTTGTAACACTCAAAGTTTCTTTTTCCTTAAAAAGTGAGTGACATGCTTGTAAACACTAGTGTAAAGTATGAATAAATGTAATTGATTTTACCTGACATTCTTCAGGTTATTTACAAGGGGACCATTCAGTCAGATAATTTTTTCCACTTTCAGTTTCAAGGTTTCATTTAATCAATTACAGTATCATCTGTACGATCATAATACTCATTTTGATTGAACTTAGTGGTCACGTATGGTGTTAGATACTGTACAAAGTGAGAGTTCAGTAGTGGACTTCACAGAGCCAATGTATTTATGCTGTAAATTACCCACTCCTATTGTGACTAAATAGGCCATTCTCAGACAATCGCATACCGGTTTCTTTAAATAACACTGTCCAATAACTTTTTTTCTTCATTTAAACATATGTTTTATCAGCGTGGCATCATGCAGGCACGTATTCAGGTACAGCCATGCACACTGAGAATATAGATCTTGAAACTGTACCAACCAGTTTTCAACAGGCTTTATTACTTTGCCGTTACTATACTCAATGTTTCTTCTGCAAATCCTTATACATCAAAACACTTTTGGGACCAAAATGAAAGTAAGTAGATGTAACAGATTAAATTCTTCATATAACTAAGGGTTTGTAGTAATGGAGTCGAGAACTTATTATTTGTTCCAGACACACCTCTTGCTTTGTATCCTTCTGTATCTCTCACTTTGAATTTAAATGACCATTTACCTTGTCTTAATTAAATTATAAATTATGCAATCATGATTGGAGAAAGGGTTCTGATTTCTGCACTATTTAATCTGAAATTCTAAGATACTGAAGACATTAAATGCTAAAGGAAAAAAAACTTTAGCTGCTAATTAATAGTATCTGAGGACCTTGACACCACACAGCAGAAATGCTGTACATTCTTACTCTAAGAAAATTAAGAGGAAACTTCCGGCATGCCAGACTGAGCAGATGATGACATTAAAAAGAATATATGACATAAAATGCTTTATTACTTTGCAGTAACAAAGAAAAGTAACAGAGCATTTGGTATTGGGTTTCGTTTTGGTCATCCAACAAGACCATGTTTATAGCCGTTAAAACAGATAACTAGAAGTTTTGGCAAGACTATGAGCAAAGTTGATTTTTACATTGAAGATTTGTTTGTATGTAAGACAGATGAGAAAGACTGTTTTCATTACCTTTGCAGAGAAAATTGGTTCTTCTATTTGAGAAACTTGAAAACATGCTTTGGATAATTCATACAAATAAGTAAGTAAAAAGAAAGGGGTTCATTTTATCATGTCTCTTTAAATCTGTGCTATTGCTCTCGCCTTGTCTTTTCACTGGAAACCTAGTGTTAGCAATGCAGGCAGCCTGCTGTGGCCAGAACAGTAGTTTCATAAAATAGGATAGTGGTAATGGTGTCTGTGAACCCCATGGAGATAGCTCGAAACTTCTGACAGTTGCTTAATGAAATTAGGAATTTCTTTTTTTTTTTATTTCCTTGGAAATATTTTTATTTCACTATTTGGACTGCATTTTATGGTGATATAATACATGGTTAAAAGTTACATCTGTGTTGTGTCATTTTTAGTTTCAATCTCTATGTTCTTGATCTGTTTATTTACTGAGAACAATTACCCTTTTAGGTAGTGTCATATATTCTCACTGGCTGAAATGGCCCTTGGAAGTTAAAATAATTAAGTATTCTATCATATTGCCAGCAAGCCTTACCTGATAAAAATCTGACCATTAGCTAAAAGGTAGAGTTTGTTCTACAGGAAAGGCTGGTATGTGTCACTGCATACCACAAATGGTTTTACGAGGAGCTAATTCCATTTGTCTTAACTCAAATAATTAGAAGACCTGGTCACTAGGTCTGCCCACTGTGCCATATCTTTTTGTCCACTGCAAGCTATAGTGTAACAAGAAACGAGATTTGGAGCTGATCTTCCTCCCACAAATAAAGTTAGTGCATCCAGATTTGGAAAATGACAGCAGTAATATTCCCTTAGTAAAGCTGGAGCTTAGCCCTGTTATACTTATTAAAAAGCCTATTCATAAAAATTAAATCCATTCCATATCCTGGCCTCTCATGACAGCTCCATTTTTTTTCCTGCCTGGTTTGAGTTACCTCAAGTCTGTACCCAGAAAGAATTTATTCCTTTCAAGAGACTTCTCCAAGCCTATAATAAATTCACATGGGTCGTCCCATCAATGTGGTGAATTTGCATTATTATTTCATTATGAAGAGGGAAGAAAGAGGATTAGATCTCTTGGAGCATTGGCAGTGCCTAATTCAACCTGAACACATGATTAAAACTGGCATTTATGACTTTAACTGTCAAAGAAAACTAATTGTAAACTGAGAGCTGTGGATAATTATGGCCTTTGCTATTAAACCGTTTTTCTCCTATTTACCACACGACAAACTACAGATAATATTACTATTTGCATTTAGCTCTTGGTTACTTGGAGCCTATTTATGCAAATGAACGTTGTTCTGGAGACTCAAATTGATGGCTGCGTGTAAACTTAGTCTCAATCATTCTGTAAAAACCATAAAAAAATGTGACACATGCTGTAATATCCATGACACTGCATTTTGCATTGTCTTACTCTTAAGTATCCTTTGTTTTTAGCATCTTTCTGGTTCATTTTTTTCACATGAATGCTACTAAGTAAGTGAGTTACTTTATCTTCTCAGAGGAGATATTTTCCTTTGTCTTTTATTATCATTCATGTGTTGCTTGCATGGATTTGTTATCTCGTAGAGTTGTATACGTCATAGTTTATTAAACTTCTTGTACATTTATAGAGGAAGGGGTCCCTGAGACTTTGGAATAAAAGTTGTGATATTAACAGTTTAATATGTTTTGATGGAAAACAAGTCCAGGAGTAGTTTAGGATTTTTGTCTTCACATTGTGGTGTTTTTTGTTTTGCTTTGGGTTTTTTTTTCTTTTTTTTGTTTGTTTATTTTTGGTTTTGTTTTTTTATTTTTTTTTCTTCCCCCTTGAAATGAATTCCAGATAGGAGAGATTAAACATGTGTAAACCAGGAAATTCTGGATGTTGCAAGCAATGCAAGCTACAATTTTTGAACATTTCTTGAGTTAATACGTATTAACTGAAAACCACAGTACATTGACTGTGGCTTCTGACATTTAAAAAGAGATATGAATAAAAAAAGGATACATGAATAAGACATATAAAATCTATGAAAAAGTGTATAAGGAATAACTTTATGGTGCATCACAGTAAAAGAGTTAGGATCAACTAACAGCTGTCTATGAGATAGAAAGAAATATTTTTTCACAATGATGTATAATTATTCATTGTCCCAGAACACCGTTGTGACCAAATATAACTGCTTTACAAAAGAATTTCCTTCGTTAGTGATCTCTAACATGACAGTCCTGAGTGTAATCTTTGGGTCACAAATTCCTACATTTCTAGTTACTGGAGCTGGAAGAGCTCTTGTCACTATTTCCTCTATTCTCCCTCTAAGTACTTTCTGGATATTGTGAGAGACAGGAGACTTGAAAACAGATTTTTGGTGTGACAGTTTAATGTAATATTCACAGTTTTCAGAGGAGGAAATTAGTGACAAGGGGCTTAGTAGGGTTGATAATGCAACTGAAGCAATAATTTGGAGTGCAGTAATTAGGAAACTTTTTTGAGCTTTATTAGCCAATGTAATAAAAAGTAGTCGACAACAACAGGCAAAACACTACAAAAGTGTAAATACAAAAAAACCCTTAGGATGTAAGCTACAGTAAGATACTGAAGTGCTATGCATTATGACTCAGATCATAACCTAACTGATTTTATTACCCTAATGACTATTGTTTTCAGATTTTTTTATTCAGTTACCTTCTAAGATCTGGGCCTTAGATAATGTTTTGCTGTGTATAAAGACCAACTTTCTGATGGAATAGTTTTTGACTCTAACCAAACTCAAAAACTCAAACTAAAACAACCCACAATATACTCCCTGGGAATAAAAATAAATATGTTTCTTAAAATATTAATATTAAAATATTAATGATTCAGTATTTGCTGTGGAGAAATCTTCTCTGCAGTTTTGACAATAGATAAAATACACCCATAGTTTTGTGTGGTGACTATATCAAAGAATGCCCATTTCAATAAATTTAGAGAACGTAGCTCCAGATATGTTGAATTAAAAAGGTTTACTTAAAGATTTGAGCTGTTTTATTTTCAATCCAAACTTTGTTTTTTTCTGAGTTTTACTTACAAGTTCTGATTTGTGTGTATCTCTGCTCTCTGCATATCATTGTAGGCACAGTCGATTTAGGCCATAACACCAATAGTCTGTGTTTGCTGGATGTTATCTCTTTCTTGTGAAGTGGTGTATATTATTTCTACTCAAGTGGGCTGATGACTGAATCCATTTAGATGTCAAACTAGTTGTAAACATTCCCAGGTCAGTTTTTAGGTATTTAAATGTGTATAATACCCAGATCAGTGTGCAGGATTTAGTGGTGGGCTTTGGCAGCAGGG
Organism: Tauraco erythrolophus; assembly: GCF_009769465.1. Taxonomy (NCBI): domain Eukaryota; kingdom Metazoa; phylum Chordata; class Aves; order Musophagiformes; family Musophagidae; genus Tauraco; species Tauraco erythrolophus. The sequence goes on from NC_141496.1 coordinate 67,831,912, forward strand.
GAGGGGCTACGGGGATATCCACTGTAGCTGCAAGAAGCTTCCCTGGCTTCAAAACTGGTCGGACCTGTCTCTGGCCTGGTTGGATTCACCTCTGGCCAGGACGGAGTCAATCAACACCTCTGTGAATGATATATTTAAAAAGGGGAAAAAAGAAACCTGTGCCATGCAGGACCTGGAGTGAAGAGAGCGGGGAGGCAAGGGGCTGGCCCCTGGCCTGCTGCGTGGGCTGCTGCCTGTGCTGAGCCACCACCACTCGACTGGATATTACTGCAGCAGCTTGACTTGGAGCACGCCAAAGCACTCTGCTCCCAGGGAATCTGCTAGGTGGAGTTCATTCCTGTTGGGACTGCCAAGGTTCATCAGGCCAGTCAGGTGTGGTGCAGCTGCAGACGCGTGAGGACTGAGATCTGAGAGAAACGGCCACATAAACACCAAGGTCAGTGAAAATGGAGAGAGAGGAGATGTCTCGGAGCTGAGATTCCCCTGCAGCCTGTGGTGAGACGGCAGGCTGTCCCCCTGCAGCACATGGAGATTAATGGTGGAGCAGAGATCCATCCACAGCCCGTGGAGAACCCCACACTGGAGCAGAGATGTCTATGCCTGAAGGAGTCCATAGAAGACTGTCTCCCATGGGAAAAGACCCCACACTACTGGAGATTAGCAGTGGAGCAGAGATACATCTGAAGTCCATGGGATGGGACACCACACTGGGGTGGGTGGCTGCGCACTAAGAAGTCCTGACTCCATGCAAAAAGCCCACGCTGGAGCAATCTGATGGGTAAGGACTGGATTCTGTGGGGACGACTTACATTGAAGAAGTTCATGGAGAATTGTGTCTTGTGAGAAGGGACCTCATGCTGGAGCAGGGGACAAGTGCAATGAGTCCTCCCTCTGGTAAAGGAATGGCAAAAACAATGTGTCATGGACTGGTCAAAATCCTTATTCCCGGTCCCCCTGTGCCCCTGGTGGGAGGAAGTAGAGACGGGAGGAAGGGAAAGGTGAAGGAAGGTGTTTTAAGATTTGGCTTTTTTTCTCATCATCCTCTCTGAATGAACTGTTAATAAATTAAATTGATTTGTCCCCAAGCTAAGTCTGTTTTGGCTGGGTTGATAGATGATCCCTCTTGGTTGGTTGACCGTGATAGGTGAGTTATCCCTCCCTGTTCTTATCTCAACCCTCAGGCCTTTTGTTACATTTTTGTCCTCTCCACTCTACTCGAGGTGGGGGTGGGGTGGAGGTAGGGATATGGGAGGATTGAGAGAGTGATGGTGTGGTAGCTTAGTTCCTGGCTGGACTAAACCACGACAACCAATTAAACTAATCCAATTTAATTCAGGTACAAATTTACATTGACAGGATGCAACTGGTGACAGAATAACTTACACTGTAGAAGAAATAGATTTCTTGAGGAGTACACAATTATGAAGGTTTTAACTCTTATTACTGTTTAATAGTTTGATGTTTCTCTCTAGGAGCTTGTGATGGAAAAACCTGAGAACTCCATGGATTTCAGGTATTCTGAACAAACAATAATCTGGTTTCAAAGTGTAACACTTCTGAAAATAATAAAAATGGATTCATAAAGCAGTAGCATGTTTACAGAAATTCAGACCCATTAAGGTATTTAGATCCTATGCTGATGCCTACAACCCTACTCATTTCAGAGGCACTTGTGTGCTTAAAATTTCTGTCAATATGATTTCCAACGTCTAAACTTTGTTTATATGTTTGTGAAATTTTATGACGCAGCCTTGAGGAACTTGAATTAGAGAAAAAAAACATAGAAGAGAGTATAAAAAACATTTAAAAACACCAGAGTTGAAAGTAGAGCTAAGATAATAATAACTTTATTTGCAAAGAGAGACATCAGCAAAACTTACAAACAGAAACAATAGATCTGAGTATAATACATTCTGAAGACAATGTTTGCCCTAAAAACAAAAAAAGTGAGGAAAGAAACAAAGGTCAAAATGAAACATTTATTTTTTATAAACTGTACCACCTATGAAATAAAGACATATTGTGCAATTGGTATCTCACCAGATATAATAGAAAAAAATAGCAAGATGTTGAAGAAGCAATACCTACAGTAGAATTCTAGAAAATGCAACAGAATCTTAGCAAATAATATAAAAGAAAACTTTAAGACACAAAGAAAAGCCAAATGAGGCTGCAATCTTTGAATATGTGAGAAATGGTAAAACAGTGTAAGTATAATGCCTTTGAGAAGCAATCTGGCAAAGACCTAGGATATGGTAAATCTCTAGACTGTCTAAGTAAGGAAAGAGGTAAGGTAAAAACAAAAAAGAAAATTTGGCTTTTAATTAGAAACATCAGTTCATCAGAAATAATCAAATACACAAGCTGACTTCTCTGAATATTTTACAGACATTAATATATTCAACTGAATGGGAAAACAGTCTTGGATTTTGGAATTAATTTTGGTGACTTCCAAGGTCTCTAAATGAATGAAATGAAAGAACTTTACTAGTGCCATAAGAAAGAAACAGAGGGCTTGGAATTGGTGGAAGGGATATCAGCTGAGGTGAAAAGTAGGGCTGCAGGAAACATTAGCAGGACAGCTTTGTTGACTCTGTAGTCCTGGAGGAATATGCCTGATGAAAAAGAACTAGTAACACAAATAAAAAACCTTGTTTTCCAGATTTTTCCCTAAACCACTAAATACATGTTTTCTTAACTCCAGTAAAACCCATTAAAGATGTGTCAGCAAAACAAAGTGAGATTCAGGTCTCAATTCGTCACAAGATAAATACTTTAAAAAAATATGATCATGAGTGAGTATCAGAAGAAAAAGTACTCATGCTTTAGAAGCATGTAGAGTTCTAACAATAAATTACAGAGGTGTTTCCACATTAAAAATATCTCTTACAGAGCTATTTAAATAAAAATATCAAGACTTTTTATCTTCTTGAGGCATTTACATTCCTACTATGAAATTGTCCAAGTATACTCTTTGAATGTTTTATTTCATAAAATACAGGGAACTCAGTGAAAAACAGTGAATACCACAGTGACTAAGAATTTTGTCTGACTTAAAAGTTGTGGTCTGAGTCGTATCTTACTGACTGAGACACATGCAAGATTAGCATGAACTCATTCCCTAGAGAAAATGCCAGGGATGTCCAAACAGCCATATTGACAGCAGACTTTTTTGATCCATTTTCCAATTGCTGTGCTCTGTAGGTGTCTGTGATGGATGCCCAGTGGCTATGTACAACTTTACTCCAGTAGTGCTTACCTTCATTGGATTTATGAGCTAGTGTAGCTTTTTATGTTGTGTGCAAAAGGCATTTCATTTTTCAGCTCATAAACCTTCTGCTAGGAGATCTGATAAGAACCAAAATCAAGTTTCAGGGGAGCGTTAGTTGGTTTCTGTTAATTATTGCTTACTTTAAAGACAAGATAATTAAATTTTCAGCAGAACATAGAAAACTAGTCTTGGACAGTCAAGAATTCATTAAAAGAAAAATAAAATTTTGGTAGGCATTCACTTCCTTGTTCAAAAGACAGTTAACTGTGCAGAATTGAGGATAGGTATCTACCAATTCCTTGCAAAGCTACCCACTATAAATCATCTCACTGTTTAGCAGAACTTGACATAGCTTGTCACTTTCTACGCTACTAATAAATATAATGTGTAAACATTTGGACAAAACCTGCAGTGTTGCCTGTAATACAACATAGAACTAAACAGAATACGAGATTACTATAAAATATTTGGAAGTTATCTTTTATTGTTGTCATGTTTTACTAGACTGTTCCTACTTTCTTCTTTCTAAACAACATAGCAGTAGAGGAATTTTAGAAGGAAAAAAAATAATTAAAGCCAAAATATTAATTTATTTACACTCCCTGAAGGTATATTACACTGATTTACCTTAGTTACTGCAACATATCATAGGATGTGTACACAGCATCTCAGATACTGGTACCTGAAGTTCACACTGAAGTTCAATGGCCAGCCTTTATGAATTGTAGAGGATCTTTAGATTGCAGCTAGTGCAACTGAAAGCAGCAGTGGGCAGACTCTGGTTTCTGTGCTGACCTGCGTTTCTGAACCACGAACAGAAGACAATATCACTGAAATGTGTTTTAGTAATTGTGTCTTGAAGTGGCACAGATCATGGTTTCTAAGTTTACATTGAAAAGAAATGGTTGTTCTCTGACAAGGTTTACAAACATGACACTCTTTCTTTGTTCTTTTCTGTCTCCTTTAGCGGAAAAGAACTGAGAATCTTTATCTCAATTCCCTTTGTCTTTACAGAAAAACACCCCTAAAAGCTGGGAATGTTTGTGAAGAGAGTGCCATGAGAATTATATGATGTAAAATGTTTTTTCTACATGAATAAGGCTAATAATTTCTAAAGTTGCCTATTTCTCAGGCCATCTTTCATGCTGTATTCTGACGAGACCATAGCCACTAGCTGGAGACACTTGTTTGCTGATCTGAAATCCAGATCGACAATGATGAGAAGCACTTCTCTGAAGTTCTTTGTGCTCAGCTCTTTGAGGCATTCATTTAAAGTTTCTAGCTCTGAAAGGAACTTTATTACTGCCCTAAGTACTGGATACTGAGGTAGGGATACTCATCATGCTTCCTAAAATAAGCTGTTCTCAGACCTTCCCTCAAGCCAAAAGAGTAGAATTGCTCAAGCTTTTCCTCTAAGAACTCTGCAAGCCTGTCATTTATTCTTGGGAGATTAAACCTGTGACTCCCAAAGAATTTTTAAGAAAATGTAACAAACCAGTGTCTTGTTGTTTGTAAATTCTCAGGATTTTCTAATTAACACGGTGCTGAGATGGCATGATGCTAAGAGTCTTGAAAGCACCAAGAGGGTACTCAGAATTTGCAATAGACTAAAATGAATATATTTTTTTTCTCTTTGGTTTCCCTGTACAGTGCTTTGGGGTACTTTTACAAGATTTTGATGATTATTTCCAGCATTCCAGCTTTCTTAACTAGTCTGCTTGATTTTTGTGGTGCTGTATTCATTCAGTGCTTGCTTTTCCACTTGCAGTATTTGCAAATTTTTCTTTTCTTCAGCCACACTTATTGCCACAGTGAAAAGAAATATATTCTGAAGGCACTGAAATTATTTTACCATATGACTTGTGGATGACTGGGGGCTTTCAAAGATGTAGAAGGAAATCCAAAGAAAGGAGCAAAAATAAATAAATTTGAAGTGAGTTTCAGGTGACTGAAAATGCGGTCTCCCTGAGGGTGCCAAAACACTCTGGATCTACTGACACCTTTAAGATGAAACTATAAACGTACTTCTAGCTGTCACACTGCAAAGCAATATCCAAATGAGAACTTTGTGAGCCTATACATGACCAACGTTCTCTCCTCTTCCCTCCACTAGACATATGTCCACGATACAAGCTAAGCAGTCTCTGGGACTTGGTTGTGAGTTGTGAAGTGAAATGAGTTATTTGACTGAGCAGGCGCTGTGAAGCTGGCAGTGACAGATTGTTTCTCACCAGCCTAGGCTGCAGCTCCAAGGATGTCGTTGCATCTTCCACAGCCATGAAGATATGGCCCACCTTTTGTAGGCAGGGCCTAAACCTTAATTAGATAATTACAAGCCAGCTGGGTGATAGCCATAACAGATTCCACTGGAACATGAGTTAGAAATCTTGAAACTTGATTGCTTGTTGTGTGTTTCCCTGTTAGCCTCCAGCAGTCTCATTCATAGATTTCATAGATTTCATAGATTTTCTAGGTTGGAAAAGACCTTAGAGATCATCCAGTCCAACCGTCCCTAATCCCCATTAAACCATGTCCCTAAGTAGATCATCCACCCTATTCTTAAACACATCCAGGGATGGGGACTCAACCACCTCCCTGGGCAACCTATTCCAGTGGCTGACAACCCTTTCAGAGAAGAAATACTTCCTAACATCCAACCTGAATCTCCCCTGACTAAGCTTATACTCATTTCCTCTTGTTCTCTCACCCATCACTAATGTAAAGAGCCCTTCCCCTACCTCCCCACCATCCCTTCTCAAGTATTTGTAGGCTGTAATCAGGTCTCCCCTCAGCCTCCTCTTCTCCAGGCTAAACAGCCCCAACTCCCTCAGCCGCTCCTCATAAGTTTTATTTTCCAGCCCCTTGACCAGTTTAGTCGCCCTCCTCTGGACTCGCTCCAGGAGCTCAATATCTCTCTTAAAGCAAGGGGCCCAAAACTGGACACAATATTCCAGGTGCGGCCTCACCAGTGCCGAGTACAGGGGCAGGATCACTTCCCTATTCCTGCTGGTTACACTATTCTTGATACATGCCATTCTGACACTGTACAGTCCAACAGTCTTTGGCGTTGCCCAAACTGAGACACATTTGAGGCAGTCCAACAGGAGAAGACAGGCTTTTGTTTGCAGAAATTGCAAGTATACAAGTGGCTGAGGAATCCGTTATGTTTTCTTCTTTTCCTGTTTGATGTGATTATACGTGATTTTGATTCATATGGAAACACAATGTCCTGGACATACATTTAACTCACCATGCTCGCAATTCAGAAAGAAAATTTTGCTTCCTTCTTTAAAAATATCAAATCCAAAAATAATCAATATATATGACTTACCTTATATACAGACTAGTAAGAAAACAGACCTTTTCCTGCAGCAGAAATTTTGAGATTTTGATTAGTAGTAATAGCTGTAATTGTTCCTTTTTTTTTTCAGGTTTTCACTATATTATAATATGCATATCACAAAATCAGTAAACACTTAGATCTTTCAAGAGGCAGATTATAATAGCCACAACCATTTTGCTACAAAGTTTATGGTAGCTGTGTCTGCTTATGTAAATAAGGCACAAAAGGCCTCTGTTCAAAAAGATGTTTCCCTGTACAGCTGTTATTGATTTCAGTGGGAATTAGAGTTTTAAGTAAGAATTAGGAACTGAATACTGTGGCTGAACTAGACCTGTCGTTTCTCGTCTGCTCTTAATAGCAAAAGACATGCCTAGTCACTGTCATTCTGAAAATCGAGCATGAGTAAATGGCTTGAACTTTCTGCTTCAGCAAACTCCAGGAAACTCAAGTGTAAGTATGGTGGAAACTCTCTGAAAGTGTTTGTGCTAGTGGATATTTTTCATGCAGTGACTGCTTCTGTAAGAGGGCAAAACCCAACAAAATATAAAGAATTCAGATGAAAATAAGAACTAAATTATTAATATAACAAAGTACTGCTGCTTTCTCTGTGCACATTTCCAGGTCTATTGGATTTTCTCTCATTGTTCTGCGCAAATTGCTTCTGACTATACAATGGACTTCAGCAGGGCCATAGCTTTTAGGTTCTTGATTTTTCATAATTCACTCAAATGCCAGCTCAATGACATTAAGTGGAAAAATAGAAAAAAAATGCCTTCACTTTTCCACAGAAACAATTTTGAAAATCCATTTACATGGAAAATAAAGAGGCATTAAACCCAGTGCAAATCTGCAGCTGAATACAAAAATCTGAAAGCACAATATTTTATTTTTCCAGATAACACAATACAAACTGTTATTTACTGCCTGAAAGGGCTGAAAAGTTCTAAGTTCCATGGAAGGAGGCTGTTTTTCTAATTTACAGTGTGATAAAATAACTGACTAAAACCACTTTTCCTTTTTTTTTCTTTTCAAGAAAATAAACCTTAAACAGAGGCCTTTGTAAGAGAGTTTTACAAAGTAAACTATTAGTGTTTATTAAATAGCTTTTCATTTTTGTTCATTCATGCTAATGCTTCTCAAACTGTTCAGTCCTTGAAATGGTGTTGTAAGATTTTCACTCCTACAAACTGTTTATTGCTTGCCATGTTGCAGTGCTCAAGTGAGTGTTCTGTAAGATGTTTCGCTGAATAATGTTATCTACAACACAGTTAAGACAGGAAAATAGAATCTCTATACTAAGAGGAAAATAGCTAATCCATTTCAACTGAGTAAAAGAAAGAAGAAAAGACATTTAATAATATTGCAAGAATTTAATAAAGCTATGTTAGACACACAAAATAATGTCTAACCAGGACATCTCAAATGCTGCAACATGAGAGTACGAGCCTACCTGAGTGGCACTAGTGAAAATATATTTCAGTGGTTTAGATATGTCCTCCAACTGCCCAAGCACAACAGACCACATAAAAGTTAAAAAGCCGGTGGATTGTCCTGAAGGTCAAAAAAGTTAGAGAAAAAAAAGTTAGAAATTGTTAGTCAAACAATTTCCTTACCCTTGTACCAGGTAGACATTTTTGGTACAAGATTATATTCATATATTGCTAGGAAAACTGAGTTTGTACATCTGCAACACTGGAAAAGTACAGACATAGTATTTACTAAGGCGCCTTGCAGTAATGCCAAAAGACCTGACAGATAAAAGAACTCTGTCTTCTTTGAGTTCCTGTATCTTGGCATTTTCTTGAAGGACCTGGAGAATGTGATCTTGTCCTGCTAGGTTCTAAACTCAACCTTGTGTATTGGACAAGTTTTGTCAATAGGTCACATGAAGTGCAAGGAAGACTGCTTCCAAATATAGATCAAAGATCTGCATCAGCGCTCCGATGAAATTCCCAAAAATATCGGCTTTGCATGCTCACAAAATTAACTTATCTTGGTTTAAAAACTGTGTGTATTCCAAATGAATTACATCCCTGAGAAAGAGCAAAATAAAATTGCTGAAATCTGAGAGAAGATAAAAATAACACCCACAAAAAAAGTTGACATTCATACAAGTGTTCTGGCACAAAAGTTAATATCATACATTAATATTCATATCAACAAAATATGGAATCGTCTCCTAATGGCAAATAAAAAGTACTTATAGCACTAAGGAATACAATATTCTATGTGCCTTGCTGGGATATTGTTTCAACTAGCTGAAAAATGGCCATATCCCAGCATGGCACATACATAATAATATCTGTTTTGTGATTATAGAATGATATCATGTTAATAGTAGAAAACTGAAAACTTAAAAATGAAAAGTGTATTCTCTTTCAACAACAAGAGATAGAGTATTAAAATGGAGTAAATAGATTAAGAATATCTTGATTTGATGATTGTCTTAATATTGCATTCTTCCTGGAAAACAGTGATACACACCAAATAATTCTTAGAAATGATTTTTACTTCAGTTTATCCTCCTGGCCCCTTATGATCTTCTGAATTATGATAAAATCTGTGATTTTTTTTTTTAAATATTACCACTTTATTTTTTACTGTACATCCACTTACACTGTGAAAGTGCAGGAAACTTAGCTCCCATATACACGGAGAAGCATCTAGATTCTGATGTGTGTTTCATACCAGCCAGGTGATCAGAATCCAGCAGTTTGGCATGTTTTCTTTCATATTTAACCTGTTTTTCTAGCAGTCATCCCCACTTGAATTGCATTCTATTCCTGCCTTTGTATATTGCTTTCCATTAGGAGTTTAGTTTGTGTCCTTTCTAGAGATGACAGCGAAATATACATGGTGATCATTATTTAGCCAAATATTGCTATGGGCAGATATTGAGTACATTGTTGCTTTCATTTAGCAGAAATCTGGAAATTAAGAATTTTTCAGGCAGCACATATCAAAGTTCATCAGGAGTTTCATCTGGCTCCATCCAGATTGATATAATAACTACATGCAGGTGTCAGTATGAATCAGGAAGTGGAAAATTCATGGTTCCCTGTCGGCAACAGCCCTCAATAAGTCATGATTTTCAAGTGCTTAAAGTCAGCAACATAAGCTACTAATTAAATGACATGATAAAATCTGTAAACACAAGCTATCTGTGAGCAGCTTTTTTAATATTTTGCAACACAATATATTTCATTATATTTCAAGAGTTTGGGCGTAATGGAAGATGGTCTGCATAAGACATGATATTTAGAGAGATTCTTCAGTTCTGTTGAAAGACGTGACTGTCACCATTCACGAACGGAAGCTGCTAGGCCATCCTAAATTACTTCAGCCAAGGATGTGATCTATAATATCAAAAAACCTTGCTCTGTCAAGTTTTTCTAACTCTTCTGTTTTCCAGCTTATTTTCCTTCTGTGTCAGAAAACTACTGCAAAAGCTACCACCACTGCAAATTTTATTGGGATATAACGATCTTCTCATACTGGGACCCTGGAACATTAACGAAAGCCCAGGAGACTCAGGTCCTGTGTGATACTGGAAAAAAAATACATAATGGACTGGGTTAGTATGGGTCTCCTGGAACATGAAAGCACGGAAAATTGACATGACAGCAGCTTCCACTCAATCATATATAGCACAGGTGGCAGCTGCTCCAACAATTTCCACTTCTCGCTCTGCTTAGCTTTTCCCAGCAGTGGCAATGGTATAAGTGCCGTGACTCAAGCTTTCAAAAGTATGAACCTCTGGAGAAATCTGGCACAAAATGCTATTACACCAATTCAGCTAAAGGCAAAGCAATTGCTGCCTGCAGTGGTGCATTTCTACCTTGATGAGCTACTTAGAGAAATCAGAAACTGTCCATCTGAAAACCTGCAATAAAAACTTTCCGCTGGTCTGATCTTGCCAGTTTAGCCTGTTGGATCACTCACTTGCACATCAACAAGCATATAGATGTTTAGCATGAATGGATATGTTTAGCACGGCAGGAAATGTTATAACAGACAAGAGATTCAGATTGCTACTGCAAAACGTGGAGCATCTGGCGGATATGAAAGTAAAATTGCCAAGAATGAATTAGAAATATGCATATAGTTCTGAGATTACTTTGTTGCTGGCTTATAAATCACAAGGTGACCAAGGTATGGTCGCAATTAGAAAGTCAGGCCTTCCCTCCCATCTTTGCCCCATTTGATGCTCAGTTCAGTATGTTTTACTCTGTTATAATTTTATGAGCTGGATTAGCCAACAACCTCCTGTTACATCTGATTACACACTAGTGTGGCTTATTTATTTATTTTTTTTATTAAAATTGAAGAGTCATATTGAAAAAGAGTTTTTATGATGTCTACATTTGAAATGTTCAGCTTTGTTTTGAACAAAAAAATCAGTATTTGTTAAACAAAAGATGTGTTTTTCACCTTGAATGTAATCAGTTCTCATAGCAACAACTTCCACAATTGTAGTTTGATATTTACTGAAGCTTTGGACCATCTTAGATCCATTGTAAAAGCAGCAACAATAACAACAAAAAAGGTTTTTTTAGAAGTACTTGTTTAACAACAATATATGGACTAGCAAAATACCATTGTGCTAATAACGAGACAGCGTATCTGCTGCTTGTTTGAGTTGCATGAGTTCCATCATGCTATGTATCCATCATTTGCTGCAGTTTGCAGTACACTCTGTGTTGCACTTAAGGTTTTTTGCATTGTACTGTCCAATGTATTAGCATGATTTATAAATATCTGTAAGCTTAAGATGTTCTACCATGGAGAAGTCAAATTAATCTACAATACAAAGAATGTAAATTATAGATCTGTCATTAAGTAAGGAACAAAGGACATAGATAGACAAGATGTTTAAAAGCAGGTCTCACAGTCCTGCTTTTTGCTCTATGACAGCCTGTTTGACTATAATGTTGGTTATGTACCCTAGCTGTTCCCTGTGATGAGAAGAAAGAGTCCATCAAAAGAAGGTTGTGGCCATGGTAATCTAGGGAAGACAAATTTTCTGAATATATTGATCAGCAAAAGAGAGTGTGGTTCGCCACAATGAAATTTTAACCTATCTTGAGAAAATATAGATGCAATTTAAATAATTCAATTTTGTATTTGGTACAATCAAGTATTTCAGATGTCAAAAAAGCCCAAACAAACCCTCAAAGATTGTTCACTGTAAAATTCAGTTTATTATTTATCACCTCACCAATGGAGGAAGAGGAGAAGAATACAGAGGAAAATAATGACAGAAGTTTTACCTGCCTGCTAGCTGAGGCACACTGTAAAGGTTTAATTACTGCTTATTTATCAATAGGACTAATTATTATTATTATTATTATTTTTTATGTTCTTATGAGCAACAAAGCATAAATTAAATTTTAGACAGGATTTGAAGATGTCAAAAACAGTGACTTAATGAACAAGCTTAGTCATGATACAAAAGACGTGACAGAATCATGAAAGACACTGAAATTACTGTCTGTGTGGGAAGTGTATGAAGTATTAATTTCATAGAATTATCACCCTTGGTGGAGCATAAGGTCTAGAAGAACACAAAAACAAATGAAAAAGTATATAAAAAGTTTTTATGATATAGTGACTTGAAGGCCAGGAAGAACAGTCAGATTTCAATCCACAGCCTGGGACTTTTGAGCTTCTTGTGTTGATGTTTTTAAGTGCCCAACAATAACCTAGAACAATGTATTTCTGTGATTTTTTTTCTTTCTTTTCATACATATCCCTTCACTATAAAAATAATCGATTCATGCTCTTTTGAAAATAAAATGAAAAATGTCTAAAGAATAATTTTGTAAATCCAGGTGGATTTCTCACATAAAATGTTTTATCAGGTTTGTTTAGCTCACAAAACCCCAAATTCCATGGGATTTTTTATCTCTAAACTACATAAAGTACTGCTACTAAATGAGAACACTATCATATAATAAATCCGTATACCTTCTATTCAAACACATAGTCTTTTCAAGGTGTGTAATATTCCTAGGTGTGACAGTGTAAATCAGGAACTTTATTAGAATAATTAGAAATGTATGTTGAGAAAACAGTGTAAATAAAGTCTTTGGAATCCAAATCTCCATATCTGTACGTCCCATGTACTTTAGTCATTTTTTTCACCACAAATATTTGTCAAAATAGTCTACTTATCTCTGAAGCAGATTCAGCTTTAATTTACAAGGTTACATGAAAACTTTATAGTATAGTCTTATGTAGATAACAGTGTCTGCATTCCTAAGCACACTAACACAGTACATGTCCTCGCCCTTTGAGTCTCTGTCTCTACCATGAACTCTCAGAGGAATCTTACAGGAAACAATATGAACAATCATCTTTATATTGCTTACAGTGATGTGTATAGGAGAGACAATAGGGATCTCTGTTCCCCATCAGAGACGAGACTGTGGTTGGAAAGAGGTGAGATTTATTGTGTCTGGTTTTCTCCTTGAACGTGGTTTTCCAGGCTATCTTCAGATGCCAGTGGGAATGACTTTTTCAGTTGGAGTTAGTCCGCACTTTCACAGAGAAACCAACATGTTTTCTGTTTTCACGACTCCAGGATCTAAGATGCTAGAATCGATGCCTCAGTTAAATGATTACTACAGTTCTGGTTTATTATTTTTCTTTCTTTCTTTTTTTTTTTTTATTTGCCCCCCCCCCCCCCCCCCCCCCCGGCATATTTCAGTGCCTTGTTCAAAGTTGAGGCATTCACTCAAGTCTAAAATTTTCACCTAATGAAGAAAAAAATGCTTGCTCTGTTTCATACAGCACTATTTATTCAGTGTTTCTAATTGAAGAATGTGTGTTAAAATGGGGTATTTCTTGAATAACAACTGCTGAATAATTTTACTTGTTCAGATACATCAGGAATACAGGCCGCTAAGAGATCCAGTATAAATTCTAATTTAATCCAAAATTCCACAGAAGATGTTCTCAGGAGAAATGCACACAGCAGCACTTCCAAGACACAGTTATTAAATCACGCCTGTTCAAACAGAAGTGAACTCTGACATGGGCTGAATGGAAGCTTTCACAGCTAGACTTCCTACGGCAGAACTGCCAACTTAAATCCTCTTTGCAAGGACCAAACAGTTCTAGTTTGCATCCATCTGACCAAGTCTCCTGTTTGTGATAGATCTGAGGTTGCAGCTAGAGGTTGCTGAGAGTGGAAGAGGCAGAAAGCCAGCTACTGAAAGAGAAATATCCTTGGAGGAAGGGTCCAAGAAACATCCCTACAGATCTTGCCAAAGAAATGGAATCAGAGTTTAGACATATGTGAGTCACAAAGGGAATTAATTTAGTAATTTTCTCACTTCCAGAATCACTGTTTTTCATTAAAACACTCTTAAGAACATGTAACACACACACATATTTACATACACATACACATGTATGAAAACTTCATACGTGCCAATCAGACAATGGGTCAGGGTACAATAATTTAATTGTTTTTACATATTGCTGTTAAGCTAGAAGAAATATCCTAATAACTTTCCCCAGCTTTTGTCAATTTCAAGGCTTAAAAAAATTTGAGACAGTTCATTATTTATTTGTTTAACACTTGATTCTGCCCCATCCTTCATGCAAGCATAGCAGGAAAGAGAAAGTCTTATACCTGCCTATTTTCATGCTTTGTTCTCCATCAGAGAGAAGCTGACATGCCATCACTTTGTGTATGGAAATGAGGCAGCCCAACACTCTTTCCTTCCTTATGACACACTTTGCATTGAAACTCTAGGTGTGCTTTTGGGAGTGTACATAGTGACAGAAACAGTCCTGTTTCTATTTAATTTCTTCTAGAGGCAGTGAAAGAAACCTGTTCCAAGGGCATCATAATGACACAAAGTGAATTTTCTGTCTTTTCCTCAATTCTCCCAGCTGTGTGCACGCGGTCTGCAACAAAACTTACGATTAATAGTATTCTACTGAATGCCTTCTGGGGACAAACTGGGTTGTTCGAAGGCAAAATGATCACTAGCCTCTCCTCTACGCTATTTTAAAGATGCATATGGAGCAGGACAGGACAGAGAAACAATGTGAAAGGGAAAAAGAAACACATTTAAAAAGTTTTTAAAAGTTATTTGATTGGCAAGGGATTTCAACTGAGTAAAGTAAATGTTTGCTGGATCGATCTTTTGCTCTTCCCTGTTTTTCTTTTTCGTTTTTGTGAAATTTCTACAAACAGCACTCTAATTCTTTTCGAGCTCAAATGTTTGCTTTCCGTACAAACCGCAAATCATTATGCAGTTGTGTAAAACTATTTTGGATAAGCAACCTAAGTATGTTTAAATTCCATTTGCCTCATAATGATATATAATACATGGTTATGACATTGTGTCCACTTTCTCTCAGTTCCATTTCATTGCATAAAGACTTTTTTTTTTTTTTTTTTGTATGGCAGGAGCTTAGAGATCTTTTGTTTAAAAAAATGGGCAATGAACTTCTTAAGCCAACTTTTTCATAGAATTGTCTCAAGCAGAAATAATTGAAATCTTTTCAAATCAATAGTGGCAAGAAAATAAATGGGGTTTTTAATGACCATTAAGGTTATTTTTCACCTTTAGCTTGGCCATGTGTCAACACAGTAACACTGCAGCTGCTTTTCAAAGATTTTGGTCCTATTGTGATTTTGAGTACTCACAAGTACATATCTTGTTTTTCCCACTGATCTTTTGTGGAGTTCAATGAGTATGTATACTTTGGCTTTTGTTGTTATACTCAGGCTTTTGTTGGCACCATAGCAACTGTAGCGAGAGACCTAGGCTAACACAGAAAATATTTTGAACTTCGAATATGGCAGTCAGGATCCCTCATGTTCTCACCAAATATGGGAATAGGATAACACCTAGGAGTAGGTTTTCCCCTGAACATACTGGAAAGATGACAGCCTTCACCATAATGAAGTCCTGAAATGCTTTAATTTCTATAAAGTAGACAATACAGGTATCTTAACGGATTCTACTTAGTGATCCTATTTCTCACAACCCTGAAAAAGTTATTCATTGTCTCTTGTGCTCTCAATGCTTAGAGCTATGGATACAAAGGAAGTTGAGATGGCTCAGGCCCTTAGTTTTTACTGATTCCAGTAAGGCTGAACATCATGACTGCAGCAATTTCTTTTTTACCAATACAGACAACTGTCAAGCTGAGAAGGCTACCTTTTTTTCATGTTCCAGTCTGACCAAGGTTTAAAGAAAAGTCTAAAACTGAAGTTCCTAAATATTTGTCGAAATTCTTAATAACTAGTCCTATACAAAAATGTCCCACAATTTTTTAAATTCTTTGCCTTTGCAAAAGTTGTAATGAACTCTGTTGTAGAATTTTTGACAAAAACTTTCACCATCTAGGCATTCTCTTCTTTTAGGAACTGAGTACTCAGAAAGCCACACAATATGACATTGATGTAGATGTTTTAATTCTGTACTTTACATACTTCAGCGAAGTATGTTTAAAAGTATTTAGGAGGAATTAAAAATATTGCCAAATAGATTATCAGGCAATCCATTCAGCTATTCTGCACATACAGATTTATCTTCCAGTATATTATTCATAAAATATGGTGGGCATGAATTCAACCTGGTAACTTTACTGACTTGAATAGGGAAAATACTGTTATGTTTTACATGAAGTAAGTGGTCGAGACTGAAACATTGGTCATCATGCTTCCACACAGCGAAGCAGGTTTAAGAGATCTTTCCTTAGGATTAGGCAACTTGTGCAAGAGACAGTCTCAGTTTTCCCTTTGTAGCTCTTGGTAGGAATACCTGCTCTTAGAGTGCTGAAAGTCCTTACAGTGAGCAGCACATAGCCCTTTTCTTCTTTCTTCTATGTTGTCACGCACTGATCATAGACCAGAGCGTGGTTTTTGCTCATATTATTAGGAACAGAATTAAGACTCAAAACGGAGTCAAGCGCCAAGCAAATTTATTAGAGAGAGAGGAAAACACGGCGGGGGGGGGGGGGGCGGGGAGGGGGGAGAGAGAAGGAAGGAAAGGAGAGTTACACGAGAGATACCACCACAGAGTTGTAGTGTCGTCTGGTGGGGGGAGGGTGTTCTGTCTGCCGCTGTGATGTTCCAATGATGCCGATGTGGATGCTTGAGATGTTCCTTCTTCTTCCTCTTCTTTCCCCCGGAGTCGATGTTGGTCAATTCTCTTCCTTTATTGGGGTTCTTCATTACATATTCATTCTCCTTCTGAGAATCATTTAGCATATTCCAAGAACAGTTTTGCTTAACATCACCCGCCACCCGGCGGTGGTGTGCATGTCACTCAGAGGTCTCTGGGGGTCTTCAAGCCCCTCCATTCTTTGGACCCCAGGTCTGGACACATGAGTGGGGTTTAAGTTTTTTATAACCTGCTCAGGAAGTCTGTAGCTCGGTTGACGGTTTTTCTTTATGGTAATGTTCAGACAGATATCATAATTGGTGCTTTTTTTGTTACAGCAACGTTGAGACAAAAATTTAACATGGTCCTTTTTACATATGTTTTTGGTTTTAATCTTTCTCTTCACAATTTTCCATCTGCCTTAGTCATCAGGGAGAGATTTTGTGACTTGTGTTGCTGTGTTATGCAAGCATATTTTATGGACGTTTCTGGCACTTTATAAGGAATATCACATTCATGCCAGATAGATGGAGATTGCTGAAAAGATTTGCATTTTGCTGGAGACAGGATACAAATAATCTCTAATATTACTTCAGAGATTCCTTGGGATTATGAAGTCATAAATGGATGGATTTTACTTCCTATTTTCTTGTATTAAGACTTCAGTGTGTCGATGGATAAAGACATTTTCCTTTTTCTCTTTACTGCTTTTATTTCATCAAGACTCTCTTTCTTTCTGCTTTCCAGACTCCTGTTAAATGATTTCAAATCTATTGGTTTCTCCATCTTCCCTGAACTTCATCTGCATCTCTAACACCTGACCCTCCAGCAAGCTTAATCACTGCTCAGCTATACTGCCATCCTCTGGTTTCTAATCTGTCTTCTGCCTTCCTGCACAGTCTCTTGCTCAACTGTGACAGCCATCACAATTTACCTGTATTTCCTGTAGTTCCTCCCTTGTGCTCTAACTAGGTATCTCATTTACTTTCAAAAAGCCTGAGTCAGGTAAGTTGTTGTGAATATACCTATTTGCTTGGTCCACCAAACCAATAAAGATTTTAGGAGGCTGGAATTACACAAAGTATAGAAGCTGTGAAATGGCTCTGGAGCTTAGGCTTGAGATAAAAGCTCAGCAGCTCAAGTGTTCCAGTGCTATACAAATCTGTACTGATGATATGGGACTTCAGATGTTCCAAACACTGGCATTTTGATCTGATTTTGCAGCCAAATTGACCTAACGTGTCAGCTATGTGTCTGAGAACATTTGAATGTAGAAGGAGCTCTTAAACGGTCTATATGCTGCAGCTACACTGCTTCCAGATGTGAATTGATACACCTGGCTGTACGTTATTATGTTGTGCCCATGTGGATGTCCTAGCTTGCTTGCCTCAGTCGGCATTAACATAGGATTTCTGCTCTGCACTTCACTGTGCCCTGCAGAAGTGTTTCATCTTCCTTTATCTATCTAGCTCTCTCTGTATGTTAGCAGTTTACAGTCTTAAAACCACTTCTCTGATATTTAACTTTTCTGGTGACTCATGAAGAGAGTCCTAAGACTCCAAAGAATGACTGTGCAGGAATAATACTCAAAGATTATAAAGTTAAGAGCTTATGGAAGGTTTTGAAAAGACCACGCTGGGTAAAAGGCTTGGCTGGAACATTAGAAATTATTTAAGGAAATAGAAAAACAGAAGCAGAATGTTTGGTAAATGAGAGAATTTTCCTGCAAAGTGGTTTGGACCAGCCTGAATAAAATATAAGGTTCTTGTTAGTAAGTAGCCAAGTCTTACTGAATTCAGTTAGAGCTTCTGTGAGTAATGTCTGAATGAAATCTGCTTTAGGACCACAGAATCAAAATATTCTGAAAAGAAAGGCTGATATAACTTTGTTGTATAAAAAAATAAAAGGTAGGATAATTAAACAATTTCAGCCCTCAAAAAGTAAACAACATTCTTCTTTAATTAGACAACTTTTGCCTTCTTCCTCCTTAAATTTCCATCTGGAGGTTGCAGTAAATGATAGCAGTACTGGAAGCATTTAATGATCTGTGTGATTCAATGCTCCAAAATCTTTCTGCTGGTTGTGTTCATAAACACCTACTGTAAGTGCCAAATCCGTGCGTGTGATGATTCATTGCACTTGGCTAATTTCTTTATTTAGAACTGCATGGGAAAAGAATCTCATTATTTATACTAAATCTCTAAGTATATTTCACTTTTTACTTATAGACCTCAATTGTATCCTAGTCTTTCTTTAGCGCTGTATGAAAACCTAGGAACAGTTTTTCAAAAGAAACAACACTGTAAAAATACCCTTGGGCTTTACATACTTTTTTACCATATTTCCAGTGCTAGGTTTAAACTTTTTTTTGAAGTTCTTAGTTTATTAGTTTTTTTTGGTTGGTTGGTTGGTTGTTTTGTTGTGTTTTTGTTTTTTTTTTTAATTAAGTGAAACAAAAGTGCAAGTAAAATTTCACTGGCCTTGGAAAAGCTGTATTTGTGGTACTACAGCACTAACAATTTCATCATTCTCAGATCCTAATACAGAAGTGTAAGAGAAGGATTATTTTGTGTTTCAAAGATTTCAAAGGCTAAGAACCATATTTTTTTCCCTTTAAATCCTGTAAGATCTCACTTATGTGTTTGCATTTTGGACTGTCTGCAAATGGGGCACAGCTTTTGTTCAGTCTCAAATTCAAATGGTTTTGGTTAAGTCGATTGCATCAGATGCAACACCTTTCAATTATTGCAGGTTCACACTAAGAATTAAACTTACTTATACAGTCTATCACCTTGATGTTCTGGTAATGAACACATTCAAGTTCTGATCTTCAGGGGTCTAATTAAACTCAAAAGCAGATTGTCTCAGAGATTCCAACTGTTGACTGCCAAGATGCATTGGGAAGGCAAAGCTCCCCCATTGATAACAGGGAAATGAATGGCACAAACGTCCTTTTAAGAAGAGACTTTCTCAGATTGTGACATGAACCTCCTCTTTCTACAGAGATGGAAGATGTTCAGGAAGAAATGTAAACATTACCTCTACATAGCAGTCTTTCTACGTTAATTGCAACTTCTAGGAACAGTAGCTAAGTGATGATAGATGCAAAGGCAGAGTGAAGAGAAAAAAAAAGCAAGCTGTAGAGTTTCCTACAAACAAACATGCAAGAAAAATGAGTAAAGATACAAACTATTTCTGGTTTTAGCTTACACTTGGCTTTCTATAATTTCTGTAGGGCATTCAGACATAGCAGTAATTAACAGTATGAAGTATATTACGCAACCTTTCAAATAACTACATGAAAGTACAAGGAGTACAGTTTATGGACTGGAAACACAGCTGTGAAATCTCAGGACAAACTGTAGGCATCTACAAAAGCAAACAAAAGAAAACCTCTTTTCATTCTAGTAAGGTTTCCAAAATAATTTCCGTTTTATGAGAAATTATTAACTACATCTCCAGGACCATATCAACTAATATAAATCAATTATAGAAAACAATATTTTATCAAGGACCAGTTATAAAATTTGTGCCTTTGGGTTTTTTCTTTACCCTTTGAACTGTGTATAACATTGTTACTGACTCGTCTAGTTACCTTGTGATGTTATTTGTACTCATCAGATTTCCATGCAATTATCTTTTTAGACCAAGTAGAGAAATAAATCATCTCTATTTTGTATGAGGTGTTGACATTTATTGATTTAATGTTCTTGTGAAGCCTTTCAGGGAAGTAGTTTTAAAATACAAAATCAAATGACTGGAAATGAAGAGATAACATTGTAACAAATTCAGATAAGTTATCATTATGAAGTTTCCAGAGAAATAATGCAATTAGACAGACTTTCTGAAGATGTACAGCATCTTTGCTACTAAAGTCCTATTGTTTGCTTTTTGCTTTATAGTGTGGTTTACTTTTTCTTTGGTGTTTTTTTCTTTGTGTTTATTTTTTTCACCAAAGAAAATGGTAATTCCACTCTACCTTATAATTTTCTTCTCAATGATCACAGTGAAAATTCTAAAACATATATTAGAAAGCAGAATAAGTCCGCTGTAGGTATGTATTGTTTCTTTCCACTTCATCATGCAAAGTTTATCTAAACGAGTAGCAATAAGACTTTAAAAATTGTAAATAACTTAGAATGGGAAGGAAGGATATTTTTTGTCTTACTTCTGGAAAAGACTTTCTCCTTAAGCAAATCAACTAACTGTTCTATAGTTACCTTTTCACTTGTGTAGGCTAAGGTTTTCCTATAACACAAAATACACCCAAATAGTGATGGGAGATTGAAAAAAGTAAACTATCATTGATGTAAACTATCATTCTATAAGGATTTCCTTTTTATGTGTATACATACATACAAATATACTTACAAGACATTTTAAAAAGTTTTTTCAATGTTTTTTCCACTTTACACAAGAGCATGAGTTTTTCAGCCATCAGATTTGCATAGATCTGAAATGTAAGTCGTCCAAAGAAAGGATGCTTGGAAGCTTTATTAAAAGTGGTAGCCATAGAAGATCAGGCTAGATGAATTTGAACCACTAAACAGTATTAATAGAGCCTGTTTTTTTTTAATTTCCATAATGTTCCACGAGCATAATGACACATTCCTACCGGTAATTTAGCTATTTGCTACTCTTTGCAGCTTTCATATTGTGTGTTTCTGTTATATCAAGATTCTACTGACAGCTCTTATCTACTGAAGAGGTGGCATTTCTTTCTGATTTTTCTTTTCCTTTATATGAACCTTGCTAGTTTTACCTTTAGGGCAAAGTAATGACCCAGGTGTGTGGCCTCTTGTCTAATCATCATTTACCTGTGCTGGGTCTACATTTTAAAAGCAATATCCTCCCAGGCTTTGTATTTAAAGTAACCTTGGAATTTTATTAAGCTGTCTGAGACAGGAGAGCTATCTAAAAGCTTGTAATAAAAAGAAGCTCTTCTTTTTTAAAATTCTTGTTGGTCATACTGCGTGAGTAGTGTTCAGGAAATGGAGCTTGGACTGCTACTCTGTGGAAACTTTCTGCGTAAAGTGCAGGTTTTAGTTCACAACTAATGTGTTTTGCCATCCATGATAGGCTCAGGGCGTGTAATATTTGAGCATAGAAACTAGCATACTAGTCTGCATCTCACTCTAGTCAGAGCGATTTCAGAGAAGCAGATTGATAGGCCAGAGAAGGAAGTTAACGATGGGGAAATATGAATAGCTCTATAAGACAACAAAGTGAACTCTTTGGGGTGAATTTACATGCAGCCTGATATCTGAGTTCAGAAAGAAACGTCCCTACTGGAATTAGGCTGCTATGCCCTGGGGCTCAGCCTCTACAGCCACATAGAGGGTCATGGTATCCCCAAGGTGACCTTGGTTTGCCCATGAGAGGCTTTAACTGTGACTCTGAATTTCTTTGTACTGAGTCTCTATTGCACTGAATTCTTTATTTGCCATCAAAAATTTCCAATTCATGAGGACATATCTGATGTTACACTCAGGCATGAGGAGTGCCAAGCTCCTCTATGATCAGACAGCTTCCTTTGAGTCTCACAGCATCTGTAACTCTGGAGCCATCTTTCAATCATTGGAGGGAGTAGTGTTGTATTAGGCTGTTGACTTAAGATGTATTTTCGATGCACTATTTGAATTACCT
Organism: Tauraco erythrolophus; assembly: GCF_009769465.1. Classification (NCBI taxonomy): domain Eukaryota; kingdom Metazoa; phylum Chordata; class Aves; order Musophagiformes; family Musophagidae; genus Tauraco; species Tauraco erythrolophus. Next base: position 67,854,302 of record NC_141496.1, read on the forward strand.
GTCATGGGAGGAAATTTTTTTAAGCCAACTTCAAAAGAATACCTAGACTTATATATTTTCCTGTCATAATTCACATGAAAAAATCATTTATTCAAGATTGGAGACTTGATTTTTCTTGTTTGTCTGCTTTAGCTTCACTTTTCGTTGCTGTGAAGGGGTGGGACTCTGTGGGTATAGAAACCACTGGCTGGCTACAGTGCTCATCATACAACCAAAAGTGACTTTGAAATCTGACAAAGTATCTGCATTTTCAAAGTGACCACTCTGCCTTTACATGCAATTAACTACGAGTATCAACCTGGAGGTGTTTCTGTCTTCCCTGCTTGTGCAAATTTACCCTGTAGGGGAGTGCAGGAGCTCCTTATATTGTCATCTTCTTTCTGTGGACATTAATCTGGCCTTTAATTTTGATGCAGAGTGAATGCTTCAATCACCTCAGCCATCTATTTGAAATAGAAATATGGCAAACAGAAGTAAGAGCATGTGCTATTATCTGTTTTCACACTAAAAACAGGGAGAATGTGTCCCTAAGTAGAAAACTGAAACCAAACTGATATCAAAAGCATTTAAAAGCATCAAAAATTGAATGGGCTTCTTTGCACCTATTACTATCCATACACAGTACACTCAAACAGAGGAACAATAGACAGGCTTGTTTTATTGTGAGTGCAAGGAAAAGCGTTAAGAGGTAAAAGCAAGCAAATTAAAGCCAGGGACAGATACTTGGAAAGGGAGAAAAATGAACCCTGACTAAATACATGTTTCGTCGACGATTTTATTTATTTTTTGAGAGGAGTATACTCAAGGTAGAAGGATATTTATTATTTACAGAAAGTTTTATGCTGGGCCTGCTGTCCTTGATAACAACAATTGTTCCAGATGGAAGGAAATAAATAAATAAAAACCCCCAACTGATTAGGAAGGATTGGAGTAAGCAGTCAGGAAGGGCACTTCGATAACTTATTAAAGGCTTAACCATTGTATTCCTGCATCTGCTGTGCTACGCTACTTATTTTTATTCTGATATTTTTTACTCTTCTTTCTGCCCAGGGAAGGTTATATTTTCCTATAATTACCACAAGCAAATCTTTCTTTGGCAGTGCATGTAGAGATTAATTGTATTTCCTTTATTGCAGTAGTGGGTGGCTTTTGCATATCCTCCTTTTATATAAAGCCTTTAATTTTCTGTATTACAAGCAGTTCTGAGTAGTTTGCATGTAGTAACAAAGATAACTATTAGCTACATATGTTACCATGCTGAAGCTCTCAGATCGCTTCTGATCATTTTGAGGTCTCTGTACCTCTCCTTTATGGGTTTGCATAACTACTATAAAAAGTGAAAGAAATGGCATCTACCTATGATAGAACAGTGTCTTTAGAGTGTAAAAGTCAGAAACGAATTCTTGCTTCTCTCTCCTAAAATTTGATACTGTGATAGCTTAAACACTGGATGAGTCAGCCTGTTCATTAAAATGGGAACTGTCAATAAAAATCATGGAATCATAGAATCATAGAATGGTTAGGGTTGAAAGGGACCTCAAAGATCTTCTAGTTCCAACCCCCCTGCCATGGGCAGGGAGACCCTCCGCTACACCAGGTTGCCCAAAGTCTCATCCAACATGGCCTTGAACACTTCCAGGGATGGGGAAGTGGTGGTAGAAGAAATGGTAATACACAAAATGCAGTCTTTCAAGGAACTACAGACAGGGTGAAGCAAACTTCCAGGCTGCTGGAGTTTAGGGAAGATTTGACTATGGATTCTCTGGAATCATGCTAAGCTCTACCATTCTATTTAAATCAGGAAATAAATGTTCAAGACTGCTGAAGTCAGGCTTTGAAAAACATAAGTACTGGTTATATGTGGAACCATTGCTCTGCATATGATAAAAAATCAGGGAATTCAGTATGTGGGCATGATCTGTGCAGTTTCAAGTATCTCTTGTTTGCTGTTAAAAATCCCTTGCATAAACTTTGAGGGTTTAGGCACTGTCCCAACAGCACCACAACATACCAGGAATCTTACTTTGTTGAGACTTGTCAGTGTAAGACACTTTTCCCCTTCTGCTTCTCATCGTCATGTCCCAAAAAGCTTCGTACGTATTCTAGGAAACTGAATCGTGGTGCAGGGTATTGCAAGAGCAGCTGAACACCTCAGAGAACACATAGGAATGTGATAACTATTAGATTACTCATTTTTCTTACAGATCAATTTAAACAATTTGAAAAAGAAGGCTACTTTTTTTTTAATAGAAGGCTGCAGATAATATGGCAGTGATTAAGGAGGTTAAATAATAAGGAGGGTCTGGTCTCACAAATAAGGAGAGTTTGGTTGAAGCACTGAAGGTCAAGGGTAGCCTTGGTTGTAGTGACCATGAAATGGTGGAGTTCAGGATCTGATGTGGCAGGAAGAGAATACCTAGCAGAACTAGAACCCTGGACTTCAGTAGGGCCAACTTTAATCTTTTCAAACAATTGCTAGGAGAAATCCCATGGGACAGAGTACTGGAAGGTAAAGGGGCCCAAGATAGTTGGTTAGCCTTCAAGGAGCTCTTCTTCTGAGCTCAAGACCGACACATCCCAACAGGTAGGAAGTCAAGAAAGGGTACCAAGAGATCTGCATGGTTAAATGGGGAACTGTTGGGCAAACTCAAGTGGAAAAAGAGAGTGTACAGATCATGGAAGGAGGAGCAGGCCACTTGGGAGGAATATAGGTGTGCTGTCAGAGGATGTAGGGAGGCAACTAAGAAAGCTAAGACCTCCTTGGAATTAAACCTTGCAAGAAAGGTCAAGGACAACAGAAAGGGCTTCTTCAAATACATTGGAGATCAAACTAACACTAGAGGAAATGTAGGCCCCACTGGTGAATGAGGAGGGTGCCCTGGTGACAGAGGATAGGAAGAAGGCAGTTACTGAATGCCTTCTTTGTCTCAGTCTATACTGCTGGAGGCTATCCTGATGAGCCCCGGAACCCTGAGGCTCCTGAGGAAGTCAGGATAGAGGAGGAGTCTACTCTGGTTGATGAGGACTTGGTTTGGGACCAGCTAAGCAACCTGGCCATCCATAAATCCATGGGTCCTGATGGGATGCGCCCGCGGGTGCTGAGGGAGCTTGTGGATGTCATTGCCAGGCAACTCGCCATCATCTTTGCTAAATCGTGGGGAACGGGAGAGGTGTCTGAGGACTGGAGGAAAGCAAATGTCACTCTGGTCTTCAAAAAGGGCAAGAAGGAAGACCCAGGTAACTATAGACGGGTCAGCCTCATCTCCATCCCTGGAAAGATAATGGAACAACTTATCCTTGGTGCTGTCTCTAGGCATATCAAGGATAAGAGGGTCATTAGGGGCAGTCAACATGGCTTCACTAAGGGGAAGTCATGTTTGACAAACCTGATAGCCTTTTATGAGGACATCACCCAGTGGGTGGATGGTGGTAGAGCCGTGGCTGTGGTCTATCTTGACTTCAGTAAAGCATTTGACACAGTCTCCCATGGCATCCTCACAGCTAAACTGAGGAAGTGTGGTCTGGATAATCGGGTAGTGAGGTAGATAGTGAACTGGCTGAAGGATAGAAGCCAGAGAGTAGTGGTCGATGGGACAGAGTCCAGTTGGAGGCCTGTATCCAGTGGAGTTCCTCAAGGGTCAGTAATGGGACCAGTATTGTTCAATATATTCATCAATGACTTGGATGAGGGAATAGAGTGCACGGTCAGCAAGTTTGCTGATGACACTAAACTGGGAGGAGTGGCTGACACACCTGAAGGCTGTGCTGCCATTCAGAGAGACCTGGGCAGGCTGGAGAGTTGGGCGGGGAGAAATTTAATGAAATACAACAAGGGGAAGTGTAGTCTTGCACCTGGGTAAGAACAACCCCATGTACCAGTACAAGTTGAGGACTGAACAGTTGAGGAGCAGCACAGAGGAAAGGGACCTGGGGGTCCTGGTGGACAGCAGGATGACCATGAGCCAGCAATGTGCCCTTGTGGCCAAAAAGGCCAATGGTATCCTGGGGTGTATTAGAAGGGGTGTGGTTAGTAGGTCGAGAGAGGTTCTCCTCCCTCTCTACTCTGTCCTGGTGAGGCTGCATCTGGAATATTGTGTCCAGGTCTGGGCCCCTCAGTTCAAGAAGGACAAGGAACTGCTTGAGAGAGTCCAGCGCAGGGCCACAAAGATGATTAAGGGAGTGGAGCAGCATCTCCCTTATGAGGAAAGGCTGAGGGAGGTGGTTCTCTTTAGCTTGGAGAAGAGGAGACTGACGGGGGACCCCATTTACGTTTATAAATATGTAAAGGGTGACTGCCATGAGGATGGAGCCAGGCTCTTCTCACTGGCATCCACTGATAGGACAAGGGGAAATGGATATAAGCTGGAACATAGGAGATTCCACTTAAACATGAGGAAGAACCTCTTCCCAGTAAGGGTAACAGAACACTGTGTTGTGGTTTTAGGCTGATCCAGCAACTAAAACTCACACAGTCTCTCCTTCTCCAGTAAAGTAGAGAGGAGGAAAAAGAAAATAAAGGGACTGAGGGTTGAGACAAGAACAGAGGGAGCACCCACCAACCATGGTCCCGGGCAAAACAGACTGGGCTTTCTTAAAGCAAAACAGTTTATTAATGGTTACTTAGAAGGACAAAGGGAAACAAAACCGATTACTCGAGAGGACAGAAAGAAACAAAACCAGATCTTAAAACTGACACCTTCCCCTCCTCCTTTCCTTTTGCTTCAGGCTCTACCTCCTCCCCCCAGCAGCACAGGGGGCAGGGACAGGGGGACTGCAGGTCAGTTCATTCTGTGCTGTTACTGCTGCTTCTTTCTTAAAGGAGGAGGAGTCCTTACACCCTTTTCCCCTGCTCCAGTGGATCCCCTACCCACGAGGAAAAATCCACAAACTTCTCCAGCGTGAGTCCAGCCCACAGGAAGCAATCCTTCCCCACAGATTGCCCCAGTGTGGGCTTTACCACAGTCTCGGATACTTAGGGAGTTGTAGCCACTCGCTCCAGCGTGGGTCGTTACGCAGACTCCAGATGCCTCTCTGCCTTGTCGTGCATCCCAACACGACCATCCTCAGGCTCAGGCATCTTCCCTCCAAGGGCTGCGAGTGGGTGTCTACTCCACAGAGGCCGTCCTGGTTGCAGGGGGGCCGCCTGCCATCTCACCACCAGCTGCAGGGGAAACTTGGCTCCGGCACACCTCCTCCCGCTCCATCCTCACTGACCTGGTGTCGATGCGGCTGTTTCTCTCAGATCTCAGTCCTCTCCAGGTGAACTCAGCCCAGTGGGCACCCCGGGAGTGGGGTGCCCCCGAGTTCCCCAGCTGGCTCCGCCGCCACCATTCTCCATGGGCGGCGCCGGCCTGACGCTGGCAGCTGCCCGGCCGGGAGCCAGGGAGCAGGGGCAGTGCCCTCCTCCCTTCTCTCCTCACTCCTGGGCAAAGCACCTTTTCCGGTTCCTTTGTCCCGACTTAAATAGGGCAATTCGCAGAGGCGCCCTATTGGCTCAACACTGAGGGGGATGGGAGTCTGATCTGGTGGCCAGAACTAAGCCTAACCCGGTTCCAAAACCGGGGAGGTCACAGGGAGCAAAGCCCCTCTCCTGCCACCAGAACCCCCACCCCCTCCACATCAAACCATGACACACTGGAACAGGCTGCCCAGAGAGGTTGTGGAGTCTCCATCTCTGGAGATGTTCAAAACCCGCCTGGACGCGTTCTTGTGTGATCTGATCTAGGTGGCCCTGCTCCCGCAGGGGGATTGGACTAGATGATCCTTTTAGGTTCCTTCCAATCCCTAACATTCTGTGATTCTGTGATTCTGTGATTAGCACAAAAATTGAACTACAAAAGCCTTTGGTAAGATTGCTAAGTGACTAAGCTGCTATCCATCATATTTCAGAAGTCATGGCAGCCTGGTGAAGGTCCCACTGTCTGGAAAAGGGGAAACATAGCTCCCATCTTTAAAAAGGGAAAAAAAGAAGACCCAGGGAACTGTAGGCCAGTGTAGTTCACCTGTGTGCCTGGCAAGATCATGGAGCAGATCCTGCTGGTGACTGTGCTAAGGCACATAGAAAATAAGGAGGTGATTAGTGACAGTCAACATGGCTTCACTAAGGGCAAATCCTGCCTGACTAATTCGGTGGCCTTCTATGAGGAGGTTACAGCATTGGTGGATAAGGGAAGAACAACTGACATCGTCTATCTGGACTTGTCCAAAACATTTGATACTGTCCCACATGTCATCCTTGTCTCTAAACTGGAGAAACATGGATTTGACGGATAGACTACTCAGTGGATAAGGAATTGGCTGGATGGTTGCACTCAAAGAGTTGAGGTCATCTGTTCAGTGTTCAAGTGGAGGCCAGTGATGAGTGGTGTTCCTCAGGGATTAGTACTGGGGACAGTGCTATTTAACATCTTTGTTGGCAACATGGAGAGTGGGATCAAGTGCAACCTCAGCAAGTTTGCAGATGACACCAAGCTGTGTGGTGTTGCGGACACGCTGGAGGGAAGGGATGCCATCCAGAGGGACCCTGACAGGCTAGAGAGGTGGGCCTGTGAGAACCTCATGAAGATCAACAAGGCCAAGTGCAAGGTCATGCATGTGGTTCAAGGCAATCCCAAGCACAAGTACAGGCTGGGCGGTGAATGGATTGAGAGCAGCCCTGAGAATGGATTGAGAGCAGTCCTGAGGAAAAGGACTTGGGTGTGCTGGTCGTTGCGAAATTCAACATGAGCCGGCAATGTGCACTGGCAGCCCAGAAAGCCAACCGTATCCTGGGCTGTATCAAAAGAAGTGTGTCCAGCAGGTCGAGGGAGGTGATTGTGCCCCTCTACTCTGCTCTCGTGAGATCCCACATGGAATATTGCATTCAGTTCTGGAGTCCCCAACACAAGAAGAACATGGAGCTGCTGGAGCAAGTGCAGAGGTAGGCCATGAAGATGATGCCAGGGCTGGAGCACCTCTGCTATGAAGACAGGCTGAGTTGGGGCTGTTCAGTCTGGAGAAGAGAAGGCTCCAGGGTGATCTAATAACAGCCTTCCAGTACTTAAAGGGGGCCTACAGGAAAGCTGGAGAGGGACTTTTTACAAGGGTATATAGTGATAAGATAAGGGGCAACGGCTTTAAACTGAAAGAGGGTAGATTTTGATTAGATATAATGAAGAAGTGTGGTGAGGCAGTGGAACAGGTTGCCCAGAGAAGTTGTGGATGCCCCATCCCTGGAAGTGTTTAAGGCTAGGTTGAATGAGGCTTTGAGCAACCTGGTGTATTGGAGGATGTCCTTGCCCATGGCAATGATGCCTTGAGTAGCCTGATCTAGTTGAGAAGCATCCCTGCCCATGGCAGGGAGATTGGAACTAGATGATCTTTGAGGTCCCTTCCAACCTTAACCATTCTATGATTCTATGATTCTATAAATCTATGATTTTATGATTCTATGATTCTACTAACCCATGATAATTTTTCCAGTTGCCTTTGTGTCTTAGCTGGCTTTGGAATATCTAAGGAGCCCTGATGAGTCCTTACAGGTACATCTTCATTGCACCTGTTGTTGAAGATGACTGCCAGAGCCACCTGCAACAGCTGTAGCTAACCTGGTCCTCCTTCAGATCTCTGTGGAGTTCTTTTTGTGTTCTCACTTTCATATCCCCTATACTCATTTTACCTGTTTGGATAATGGGAAGTCCCCCAGCAACATGGGTATTACACTCTTTCCACCCACCCCTCTCTTGAAACTCCTGTAAACAGCAATACTATGACATTTCTGCACTTTGAGACAGTAACAGGAGAAAACAGTCGGAAGACACGCAGGTGAAACTTTATATTGTGAGAGATATTAAATGCTGAGTCCTCTCAGCGGTGAATTCAGTGCTACTTTTTCTGACACAGTATAGGAACTGAACATGATATTACAGGTGATGAATTTAAGTACGTAGTTCTTGAACTATGTTATCTCTCTATGTACATATACATTCATTATAGGAAGAATTGTCTGGGAGATCCTGCCACCATACTTTTTCCTACGTGAGTCAGTAGCAAGCAGAAACACCTTTAAAGGTTAATATTCCTTTAAGGAAGAACAAAATTTGTAAGACTTGGCCTCATTTAAATACTATTTAAATATAAAGAGCAATATCCTAGCTATGAGACTCAGTGCCAACCGGGGATTAGGTCCAAAGACTACAGTCATGTAATTTGCAATACTTGAGGCTACATCTTAATAAGACCATCTGGAAATTGAAGCTGTTTCAGAATAGGGATATCCACTTTTCCACTGCAGTTTCATGCTAATTGTAATTAGTCAGTGTGTGTGCTACACTAGCAGCTTGTTATTTTCTAGTTGGAGGTTGTTTTTAACCTATAAAACTCTCAGGCTAGGTTTTCCGCTGCTGATGTAATATATCTAGAATTAACCTGAGGGTCTCATTCCTAAGTGATCTGGGACTTGGTTGCCTCAGAGAGTTGTACAAAGCCTATCTTAATTTTACCAGTATATGAGAACGAGGTAAAATGAAAGATTTAGGATGAACAGATGTTATTATAGCTTTCATCATGAGGTCAGGTAAATGTCAGTTTTGTTTTATGTGGGTTTTACTTTTGATAGTGTGTTAGATAATCCTCAAAAAATAATAGGGAAGTAGATAATCCCTTCACAGGAATTGAGACAAATATGCAAATTATTTCCAAGTAAATATATTATTTTGAAAGTAGGGCAATTAAAAATTAATGCAGGTACAATTTCTAACCCCTTAACTCAAGATTCTTGAATCACGTGAAGATGGATTTTCACAGAAAGCTCAATCACTGCACAGCGGTCTCCCTTTGTTATTTGTAGGAAACTGTAAAACTGAACCATTCACTTTATGGATTAACTAGAGGACTGAAAGGGTATTTCTATCTGAAGAAATAGAGTAGATCTGATTCTAATAGCACTTACAGACAATTAAATTAGGAGTAATTTCTCTGAAGCCAAGGGAGTAACACCAGTTTAGAAAGCGTATAAAGGATGTTATAGTGTCAGGTGTAATGCTGTAAACACTAATCAGATTTATTTGCATATATAAAGTACTTCTGTGAAGGGTCCAACAGCTGACTTTGTTGTTCTGCCCTGCATAAGGACTCTGTCTGTTTAAATAAGGGCTAAAGAGAAACCCAACTCCACATTTGTAATTACATTCTGTAAAGGTGACAAAGTATATGCATATGTAAACATTAACAAACAATGACCTGCTGAAGAATTCCATTTTATTTCCTATTTTCGTTCATAAGTTGAATTGCTTTAATCTTTAAACTTCAGAGCCAAATTGTCCCTTGAGATTTGGGAAATGAGATGGGAAATTAATCTTTCTTTTTAGATGGCTCAGAGTTTCTCAATGAGGTGTAATATAATAATGAAAAGGAAATCTAGCTGACTGATGTATATAGCTATTTGCCCTTCTGAAACACAGTTAAAGTAGACAATGCCTGAGCAGTGGTGTAGCAGTAGAGCTGTTATTAACAGTGATATACATTCTAATGGGAAGGGGCTTAAATTACACAGTGCAGAAGTCCTATAGCTGTCCCTGCTGCCCTAACGGTAAATCTATAGTCACTGTTTTAAAGGATTCTAAATTGGGTTGCATTGAATGCAAGGATTTCATCACCTTTTTCACTCCTTTGTAGTGAGTTCTAGTGAATATGAAGAAGCATGACACTATAGTACATAAAATATCAAGTAAGGTCCTGTTTTATCTTTTGTTCATCAGTTACCCCTGAGGTAGTGTTCGCGTCAGATCCTGTGAGTCTGTGTAATAATGTTTTTCCAAGCAGGTTTTGAAGCCGCTACTTGTTCCTATAGGGGATCCACTGCATGAGAACTCTCATAGCACCCATTCATGCTGCACTGGATGATGTTCTGCATCAAAGGGCATTTCAGACTAAGATATGTGTATCTACATGTTTGCTTAGTGAACCAAGGCTGAACTAATTTTTTTTTTTTTTTTTTTTTTGTGGAGAGTGAGTGGAGGGAGAGTTGCACAAAGCTTTATTTTATGTCCTTAGGATGCAATTCCCAATATCTAAGCTCAGTAAAGCTCAGCATTACACAAGTGACAAATTTGTATGTAGCTGAGGCTCTGAGAAGGTAAAATTCTGACCTTAATGTGACAGGCTAGGCTGTGCAAGCCCTTTTACAAGACTGTTGTCACTATCAGCTGAGGCACTTTCAGTTCCTTTGTGCTGTATGTGTGGTACATAATGATCACTGGATTAACATAAATATTGACCTTTTTGGCTTGTCCTCTGGATCTAAGGCTAAGCATTTGTTACAGGCCACCTTCTGTGATGACCCACAGCGGTTATGAGTTGTTACTGACTTCAGCTAGAGAGTCGTGGTTATTCATCTCAGGCAGCAGTGGCTGTGCTTTTCTTTCTCAAATCACAAGATTAAACTTACGTGTGATTTCCCAAGAGGGTATTTATTTCACCAGCTTCCCTGCCTGTCTTTCACCTCTTCTTGGTTGTGTTTGAAGACTCCATCTGTTCACCTCAGGTGCTGTTTCATTTTCGTTCAGTCTTCATTTAGGGGCTGAAAATAAGAAAATAATCTCTGAATTCATCCTACTGGGCTCAAATACTGAAATAAAAAAACCTATGTATTTTGTTTTGGTTTGTTTTGTTTTGTGCTAGAATGATTCTCAAAGAGAGAAATAAGAAGTGGATTTTCTGGAAAACAGTCCATATTTATCTGGTATATAAATTTGATTGGATAACCTTTGCAGTAGAAAAGACTGGTACTGGTACTGCTGCTGTGACATAAGCTGTGGGCACCCTGCTGGGGCTTTTAGCTTAAAAGAGAAGCTATGCTTTAGCATCAAGTGTGTTTTCTATAGCATTAGAAGAAAATTAAAAACAATTTGAGGCTGTTAAATACATTGAGATGATGACTCATCTAAAGAAGTAGTCTACAATTTCCTCAATCAGGGCAGTGGAGGGGGAAGTGCTGCTTTCCTCTCCCTGTTGACCAGCAATAGGACATGGGGAAATGAAACGAAGCTGCATCGAGGGAAGTTCAGGCTGGACATTAGAGGAAGGTTCTTCACTGAGAGCATGGTTACTCACTGGAACAGGCTCCCCAGGGAAGTGATCACAGCACCAAGCCTGTCAGAGTTCAAATAGCGTCTGGATGATGCTCTTACTTGTATGGTTTATTTTTAGGTAATCCTGTGAGGAGCAGGGAGTTGGACTCCATGATCTGTATGGATCCCTTCCAACTCAAATTATTCTGTGATTCTATGATTCTAGGTAGTAAAAAACCTCTGAGATTGCAAAGCAATGCCTTTCCTTCCTCATGTTATTTTGACTTCTCTTTAGAGCAAAAGAAAAAAAAATGCAAGAAGACAAAATCATCGTGGTTTTAATTGTAATATATATCCAGTAGTGGCATATATCTAATGTATCTAATATATACATGTATCTAATAGTATATATTGTGTATATATCTAATATCTAATACTTAATTAAACATACTTTATATATGTACTAATTTATACTACTGTATAAATCTGTTAATATATCTATAATACATGCATTTATGTAATCCTATTGTTAATTGTCATTCAAGATATTGCAGCAGAGAGATAGCAAATGAATTACGAGTACTGAAAATGAACTGCAAAAAACAGTGCTGAAAAAGGTGCTGTGTAGACTGTAATATCATCTGAGTAACTCAATATGTGCAAACTCACTCTGCTGACCATTCTTTTCAGCAGGATAAAGATACCCTGGTTCTGTTTTCATCTTTATTACTTCTTTGCATATTAACGGATTGTGCAGGAGTCTGTATTAATTGGTTCAAAAAGATTTATTTAAAAAAACAACTCCACTTCTGCAGCAACAGGTCAGATAGCTGCTTTTAAGGCATAGAGTGAAAAATCACTCTTTTCATAGCCGAACTCTATTTTAGCAGTGTGTCGACACCACAATATGGGCATTTTACTTCCCTTTCTTCTAAATAGAACTATTGATGATCTGCCTGTGTGTGCTTTCAATACCAAAATACAGGTGATGATCAAAGCTGTAAATAACTGCTGTAAAATGCAAAAAGGTCATTTTGTTACTAAAACTATCTGGATTATCATTTAATTCACTCTTACCCCTGTTTCCTGAGGTTGAAAATTATGCTGTTACTATGACAGATTAATCTTCATTTCAGAGCATTCAGATTCGACCTGCTTAATCAATGTTTTTGTGTGATAAAATAATAACTTCAGACATCCTGTCTGCACTTGTCTATTGTCCATTAAGTTTATTAATAGAGAAGACTTTTAAAAGTTATTGTCATATAACATCAGATGAGATGTCAGAATCAGCCAATTTAGACAATAATCAATGTAAAATAATTGATGATGATTCTCAAATAAAGTTACAACGCACAGCAAGAGAGTAATTTTTTTTAAAAAAATAGAAGAGCAGAGAGGACATGAGGGCATGCTGAGATGAGCTCAAAAAGGATATTTCAGAATCTAGCAGCATTAAGTTCTAATGTAACTGCTTGCTTAAGAAGTGAGAACTGCAGAGATAACTGAATCAAATTGCATAGAGGACAAAAAAAACCCTGCAAACCAGAAGCATCTGAGAGGCACTCTGACATCTTATTAAGCCTGAACTTCTACATGAAAAATGAACCAAATCCTCAGTGACTTCAGGTTACAATTTCTAATCAGAAACTTTCAGAGGTTTCTGAGCAACAGATCTTCTCATGTACTTGACTTGATAGTCACAATAGATGCAAGGCAATGTTTTAAATACTGGTGTGCCACTCTAAGACAATATTTTTTCCTGACTTGCTATTGTTTCTTTGCAGATTGTTCAAAATTTGTGCATGGGGGCATTGGTATCTTTACTGTTTAAACATGATAGCTTATGTATTTGAAAGCTTTAAAGTGCCAGCTTCTGTCAGCACACTTCATACACTCTTTACTTCCTTCTTTTCTCCCTCTAGCTCTTTCATTTTGAATCTTGTGAAGACTACAACTTGGAGATTATTACTCCTGTTTAAAAAGCTCTACTTTCTACACATTACTTTCACACTCTTCAGACATTTTATTCTCCTCTGTTAGATTCTTTTACCTCCATATCCCTAGTTTCGCAAAAGAAAAGAGAAAATTACAGAAAAATAGTAGCCTGGAACATAAAAATACATGAGACACAAAACCAAAACCAAGCTCTTCACTAACCATAGCTATAAAGAACATTTTAGCCCACAGAATGATAATGTCTCTTCAAAAGAAGAGGTTTGTACCAAAATCCAAGAAAATGGAAGAAAACCTACTGATTGATAACAGTAAACACCATTAAAAGAGACATTTTGATAAGTCATTTTATCCTTCATTAGTTGAAGAGGATAGATAATGGGTTTGTTTGTGATATCAGAAAAAGACAGGAAGATAGGGGAGAAAGAGGGATGAAAATCTAATAATGAAATCTCATGCCTCAAGATATCCATTATGACACTTATATGCAACGTAAGTATGCGGAGTTTAGTTTTGTTTTATTTCAAACCACATATGTTTAATGGCACAGAAAATACCAAGAACCTATTACCTTATTGTCCTCATACTTTCAGGAGAATAAGACGAGGTACAGAGGACCAGTAAAACACATGCATTCCTGACCAAAACCCCTTCTTATTTTTTCTCTTCCACCCTTGGATGCAGGAACAGCTGTGGAAGGATATATCCTGTTTCAAGCCGACTTTTTATTTGATGCATTCACAAAGTACCTGGAAGCTTATTGAGACTTTCATACAAGTTGCCATGGCCTTGGGGCTTCCTTAAGCTTAGAGGATCAAGGCTGCCCTGAACTACTAGAAAATGCATTAAGCTTTGTTCCTCTGCCGCTGGTAAACCTCTTCCCTTTGGAGACCAGTGCAGAAACATCTTTGCCCTTTTTGAATCAGTGCCAGCTCGTGTCATGTCAGCATGAAGCATAGGCAGGGCAATCTTATGTTTTTCTGCAGTGGGCCCAGCTGATAACAGGTTTGGAGAAAAGGTGAAAGAACGGAGGTCAGAGAGGTGGCAGGGGTGAAACAGGTAACTTACATGACGAGCACAAGACCTCTTTCAGTCAGAAGTTTTGAGTTCATGGTGCTAGATACAGAATAAGGAGTGCTTCATCTTAGCAACTGTAGCCTTGTAAATGACCCAAGACATATTTTTAAAACCTTAGTTTTTAAACAAAATTATTCTCCTTTAGTAATGTAGCATATTGGCTAATAATTAATTATGTATGGAACATAACACATTGGTATTGTTTTAGATATTGTTGACTTCAGCCTCTTATTAAATGTTAATTAGTCAAGAACATTTACATTCACAAAAGCTACATTGAATATCATGAAATGAGTGTACGACAGGTGTGCTGAAATGGTTATTTAAGGTGTTTTTCCTCTATGTAGGAAACTTAATGGTTAAGAAAATGCTTATGCTATCTGTGATGTAGTCTTGCCAGTTTTACAAATTAAATACATGTAGCTTGCCATGATTTCTCTCATAAACTTATATTTTCTTTAAAATGGACTTGGGGAAAAATGAGAATGAGTTTGGATAGCTCAATAGTTGAGAGAGGGAGAGAGAAAAGGAGAAAGTAATTTCAATATTATGCCATGCCTGTTGGCTAGATTTATAAAAATACTCACAAGTGTGAGTTTTCTTCTCCTGTAGTTAATTCACTTCTGGGAGTGTCCTGTGCAGTATCCTTCCAAGTAATATGCTTTTTTATGTGTTTCGTTAACTTCTCTTCTAGTGGACAATGCTATACAGTTGACAGCAAGGGAGTTTGCGAAAAAAAAAGACAGATAGGCATTAAGAGCTTCTATATAGGAAAAAAACAGGATTAGATTTATTTTTCTCAAAGAGTACTTTGCAAAAGTCCAAATAAATCCAAAGCCTAGCTGAGGAGAATGTCAATTTGTCTTCTTTTTTATCCTGTTTACCAGATATTGTCTGCTATTCAGTAACACACAGTTCCTATAGCAACTGTAGCAAAATATGGTACATATACTATAACACTAAATAAATTAAAAGGACAAACTACAGTATATTTTAAAAAATTAAGAATAAAGACATCCACGAAAATCTTTCATAAGTTTAGATATACAGCTAACATCCTGCACTTACATATAAATGAGACAGCATGTTTCTGAAACCTTTCAATGCATGCCCAGTTCAGCTGATCAAATTGCGACAAAATATGAAAGACAGCAAAAGTCTTTAATGATCAAATGTGCTCACATTCATGAAAATTTCCACAGACTTCGGCTGAGATCAAAATCTACTGCAAATAAGCCGTTCCTCTTCAGTTAGTTACTCAGAAAAGCCTAAGGTAAACAGGTCATGTAAGGAGCTCTCATATGAAAGAGCAGAACATTTTAGGCAGCATCCAAAGAAGATTCTTTATCGGGTTTGTTGCTGTGTGCCAGCACTCCAATTACAGCCTGAGTAACACTGTCCGCAAAGGAGCATGAAATGCTTGAGTGTGTGATATAATTAAGTCAGTATGCAACTTCAAACAAGGATGCGTTCAGTACCTGCCAGTGAAATAATAATGTAACATACATTGAAATAGTCACTGAGACAGCTTCTAAAGGTTCCTGCAGTGTGGGAAAAAACCATGATTTATAACATACAAGAGATACTTTTATCTTGCAGCTGTTATTTGAATATTAGTCCACATAGACTGAATCTAAGGTAATTCACCAAAGCTTTCAGTGAAAAGTTTTAGCTGAAGTCAAAACCTTCGAAAGCAATTATGATAAAAATAAGATTTTGGCAGAGATGCCTTGAAGTGACATAGGTGAGCTTTAGAAGACACAGTATGTATAAATAATTTTCTACCTTTACGTATGATGAAACGATATATGTTCTCATTCAGTTTGCCAGCAGAAAGAATCCTTCTGCAGTTTTGTTTCTTTTTTCTTCTTTTTCTTTAAGTGTGGTATATTTAGGAGAAATTCTGGATTTTGCAGTTTTTAGGCAACCAAAACTTTCACTAACAAATAAATGTCACTTCACATACATGGTGGATTTTGAAAAGATTTCAGTACCAGACTGACCAAAACCTTTGCAGAAAGGCTGGCTAAGGCAATAAGATCAGCTGAATATCGCGCATCAGGATGACAGATTAATTGGTTGTTAGAAAGTCAACAAAGGTTTCCCAGCCGTTATCATCATGCTCAGCAGTGCATGCAAGATGGTTTGAAGGCTAAAGTTGGGGGACTGAAGAGTGCAGTGTTCCATATCTGTGTTCTATCAGGAAGAAACACTGTAATCCTATCTGGCTTTTAAATTAACTATAAACGCATGTCAGGATGGGGAACTGTCCCTTTCTGTGTAAGTATCTGCAAAAGACCCACGTTGCTGTCCCATTGGTCTCAAAGAAAAGGGAGGAATGCTTATTTGATTTAGATGGGGTACGATACGTTTCCGACCCCTGGAGCAAGATAGCAAGTTAGATTGGCGCAGACAAAGTGAAGAAGAATCTTTGTGGCTTTGTAGTGAAGGCTAAGATTTCAACAGTTGAAATATATTGTTAAAGAATATTTGGGTCCAGGTGCACATCCCCTGTATACAGATGAACCCAAAACTAGCTTTGCATGTGCAGGTGGATGTTTTCATGCAAATATTGATTGCATCATGCCTGAACACCTGATCTTCTTATCCAAACATTGGTTCTGAGAATGTAAAAGTCAATGTGTACACAGCCCTAGGATGGAATTTTGAGACATTGACAATTTGGCCCTTGGTATATTTGTGTTTAGCACCAATTATTCATTCCCCAGAGCACACTTTTTAGAAGTATTTTTTTTAATAACAGAAATAAATCTTCTTCATGAGAAGTTTAGTGCTAACGTTAGACACTAAAAGAGCATCTGACGGTGAGCTAGATATTTCTTTTCCTTGTTTAAATGTTTTGTTAGGGAAAGCCTTCCTTTCTCTTCTGTTTTTCAAAAAGAAAAGATTAACAACTTAAGAGACAGGAGATCCATAATCTCCCTGTGTGCAGGGGTAGATCTTTATATCTGTTATATATGTACATGATATATAAAATCCTATTGAAAACAGACAAGACGTGGAATTTGACAATATATATTGTTCAGTTTAAGATTTTATGAATGTAAAATCCAGGAATAAGAAACAAACACCATTATACACTTCCTCTCTCGCCTTTGTATCTCCCCAGGTAAGCTGGTATTGTTAAGTTTGTATTGTCACTGCTTTTCTTACATCTTCAGCCACAGAGTGGAGAATGAGTGAGGCTTGTGTTTTATTCTCAGAACACTAAGAGCTAAAGATTTGTACTAGTCTAATAGGTTGGAAGTCAGTAACAGTCCTTGGCAATCAGTCCAGCAACTGGAGGTTGGATTAGATGATCTCTGAGGTCCCTTCCAGCCTATGCCATTCTATGATTCTATGATTTCCTGTTGTAGGAATCTTTTGAAGACGATTCCCTACTCGATGTTACTAGGGCGGTGTAAGTGTACATAATAAATTATATGTAGATATACAGTGATATGCAGACCGGACCTGCTGCACAGGGAGATCTGTTGCCTCTCAGGGGTCAGAGTTAAAGATGTAACGAAGAAGCTTCCCTCCCTAGTACTTCCCTCAGACTGCCCCCTTTTGTTGTTTCAGGTAGGCAGTGATGAATTAGGAAGAACCACTTCAAGGACAATGAAGAAGGACTTCCTTCTCCAAGTGGTAGAGGAACCAACAAGGAGAGGTGCTACGCTGGACCTTGTTCTCTCTAACAATGAAGGGCTGGTGGGGAACGTGACGCTCAAGGACAGCCTTGGCTGCAGCGATCATGAAATGGTAGAATTCAAGATACTTAGAGAAGCAAGGAGGGTGCATAGCAGGCTCACTACCCTGGATTTCAGGAAAGCAGACTTTAGCCTCTTCAAGGATCTCCTCGCTAGAGTACAATGGGACGAGGCCCTGGAGGGAACAGGGGCACAAGAAAGCTGGTTAATATTCAAGGATCACCTCCTCCAAGCTCAGGAGTGGTGCATCCGAACAAAGAGAAAGTCAGGTAGGAACACCAGGAGGCCCGCATGGATGAATAAGGAGCTCCTGAACAAACTCAGGCACAAAAAGAAAGCCTACAGAGAGTGGAAGCAAGGACAGGTAGCCTGGGAAGAATACAGAGAAATTGTCCGAGTAACCAGAGATCAGGTTAGGAAAGCCAAAGCCCTGATAGAGTTAAATCTGGCCAGGGACATCAAGGGCAACAAGAAAGGCTTCTATAGATATGTCAGTTGTAAAAAGAGATCTAGGGAAAATGTAAGCCCTCTCCGGAAGGAAAC
This sequence comes from Tauraco erythrolophus, assembly GCF_009769465.1. Lineage (NCBI taxonomy): Eukaryota > Metazoa > Chordata > Aves > Musophagiformes > Musophagidae > Tauraco > Tauraco erythrolophus. Next base: position 67,872,636 of record NC_141496.1, read on the forward strand.
GGGGGACCTGGCCACCCAGGATATGGAGAAGGCTGAGTTTCTCAATGACTTCTTTGCCTCAGTCTTCACTGGCAAGAGTTCTAGCGGCATGGCCCAAGTCATGGAAGGCAAAGGCAGGGACTGGGAGAATGAAGAACCGCCCACTGTAGGAGACGATCAGGTTCGAAACCATCTAAAGAACCTGAAGATGGACAAGTCCATGGGACCTGATGAGGTGCATCCGCGGATCCTGAGGGAACTGGCAGATGAAGTTGCTAAGCCACTATCCATCATATTTCAGAAGTTGTGGCAATCTAGTGAAGTTCCAAATGACTGTAAAAAGGGAAACATAGCCCCCATCTTTAAAAAAGGGAAAAAAGAAGACCCAGGGAACTACAGGCCGGTCAGTCTCACCTCTGTGCCTGGCAAGATCATGAAGCAGATCCTCCTGGCGACTATGTTAAGGCACATAGAAAACAAGGAGGTGATTGGTGACAGTGAACATGGCTTCACTAAGGGCAAATCCTGCCTGACTAATTTGGTGGCCTTCTATGAGGAGGTTACGGCATTGATGGATAGGGGAAGAGCAACTGACACTGTGTACCTGGACTTATCCAAAGCATTTGATACTGTCCCACACGACATCCTTATTTCTAAACTGGAAAGACGTGGTTTTGATGGATGGACCACTCGGTGAATAAGGAATTGGCTGGATGGTCACACTCAAAGAGTTCTGGTCAACAGTTCAATATCCGTGGAGGCCAGTGACGAGTAGTGTTCCTCAGAGACCAGTACTGGGACCAGTGCTATTTAACTTCTTTGTTGGAGACATGGACAGTGGGATTGAGTGCACCCTCAGCAAGTTTGCAGATGACACCAAGTTGTGTGGTGTTGTGGACACACTGGAGGGAGGAGATGCCATCCAGAGGGACCTTGACAGGCTGCAGAGATGGGCCTCTGAGAACCTCATGAAGTTCAACAAGGCCAAGTTCAAGGTCATGCACGTGGGTCGGGGCAATCCCATGCACAAGTACAGGCTGGGCAGAGAATGGATTGAGAGCAGTCCTGAGGAAAAGGACTTGGGAGTGCTGGTGGATGAGAAGCTCAACATGAGCCGCCAATGTGCACTGGCAGCCCAGAAAACCAACTGTATCCTGGGCTGTATCAAAAGGAGCGTGGCCAGCAGGTCGAGGGAAGTGATTGTGCCCCTCTACTCAGCTCTCGTGAGATCCCACATGGAATATTGCATTCAGTTCTGGAGTCCCCAACACAAGAAGAACATGGAGCTACTGGAACGAGTCCAGAGGAGGGCCACAAAGATGATCCGAGGGCTGGAGCACCTCTGCTATGAAGACAGGCTGAGAGAGTTGGGGCTGTTCAGTCTGGAGAAGAGAAAGCTTCGGAGTGATCTTATAGCAGCCTTCCAGTACCTAAAGGGGGCCTACAGGAAAGCTGGAGAGGGACTTTTTACAAGGGCGTGTAGTGATAGGACAAGGGGCAATGGCTTTAAACTGAAAGAGGGCAGATTTAGGTTAGATGTAAGAAACAAATTCTGTACATTGAGGGTGGTGAGGCAGTGGAACAGGTTTCCCAGAAAAGTTGTGGATGCCCCATCCCTGGAGGTGTTCAAGGCCAGGTTGGATGAGGCTTTGGGCAACCTGGTGTAGTGGAGGGTTTCCCTGCCTATGGCAGGGGGGTTGGAACTAGATGATCTTTGAGGTCCCTTCCAACCCTAACCATACTATGATTCTATGATTCTATGACTTCAGAGCCTTGGGGCGCCTGTCAAGGGATCAGGAGCACAGGTCGTGTTCTCCTCTGTCTCTCCAGTTGTTGGCAAAGATGAGAGATTAGGCAGGAAGTACCAACAGATTAATACCTGGCTCCGAGCCTGGTGTGTCCAGCAGGGGTTTGGGTTTTTTGACAGCGATCTACAAGAGGCCAGGTCTGTTAGAAATGCATGGTAATAGCCTGTCCCACAGAGGGAGAAGGGTTTTGGGAAGGGAATTGGCAGGGCTCATAGACAGAGCTTTAAACTAGGTATGAAAGGGGGTGGGGGTGAAATCAGGATCACTGGAAGGGAGCCGGAATGCAGTATGCCAGTGCTTGTGTGGGAGGAATGCACTAGCAAGATCGCGCAGTCTTGTGAATTAGCAAGGGATCAAGGTGTCATGCCAGGTTGCAGACGGATCACAGGGGTTGTTGAGAGGTTGGTTACTGTGGAAACATCTGAGCATCATCAGGGGGCTCCAGGTACCTCATCAGGGACCCAACTCACATGCCTCTATATGAATGCCCGCAGCTTGGGCAATAAACAAGAGGAGCTGGAGATGCTTGTGAGCCTGCAGCACTATGACCTGATCGGCATCACAGAGACATGGTGGAATGACTCCTGCGATTGGTGTGTTGGACTAGAGGGGTATAAACTGTTCTGGAAGGTCAGGCAGGGGAGATGAGGAGGGGGTGTTGCCCTCTATGTCAACGAACGGCTAGAATGCATGGAGCTCCACCTGGCAAGTGGTGACAATAGCGTGTGGGCCAGGGTGAAAGGAAGGGTAGGAGACTTTACAGTGTGGGTGTGCTACAGACCTTCCAATCAGAAGGACCAAGTGGATGAGGCCCTACATAGGCAGATAGGAGTTGCTGCTCGTTCACAAGCCCTGGTCCTCATGGGGGATTTTAACCACCCCGACATCAGTTGGAAAACCAACACGGTGGGGAACAAACAATCCAGGGCATTCCTGGAATGCATTAATGATAACTTCCTTATCCAAGTGATAGAGGAATCAACGAGGAGAGGTGCCATGTTAGACCTCATTCTCATCAATATGGACGGGCTGGTAGGTAATGTTGAACTCGTGGGTAGCCTTGGCTGCAGTGACCATGAGATGGTGGAGTTTGAGATCCTAAGGGCGGCTAAGAGTGGGAAGCTCAGCCAGCTTGAAACCCTCTATTTCAGAAGAGCTGACTTTCACCGCTTCAGGAACCTCCTTGGTGGTGCGCCATGGGATAAAGACTTGGAAGGACTGGGAGACCAAGATTGCTGGTTGACTTTCAAAATCATCTCCTCCAAGTTCAAAGGCACTGCATCCCTAAAAGGAAGAAATCAGGCAAAAACACCAGGAGACCTATATGGATAAACAAAGAACTCCTGGCTAAAATCAAAAAAGGAGATTACACAAAGCATGAAAGCAGGGACTGGTAACCTGGATGATTACAAGGAAGTTGCTTGTGTACTCACAGACCAGGTTAGAAAAGCTAAGACCCTGACAGAGTCAAATCTGGCCAGCGATATTAGAAATAACAGAAAAGGATTTTATAGGTATGTCAGAGAAAAAAGAAAAACGAGAGAGAATGTGGGGCCTCTCCGGAAGGATACAGGTGACCTGGTTACTGAAGATGTGGAGAAGGATGAAATATTCAACATCTTTTTTGCCTCAGTCTTCACTGGCAACCACTCGAACCACACCACTCGAATCACAGAGGATGCTGGCTGGGTCTGGGAGAGTGAAGAACCACCCAGCGTAGGAGCAGATCAAGTCCGGGAACACCTAGAGAATCTAGAGCACAAGTCCATGGGACCTGATGAGATACATCCACGGGTCCTGAAGGAACTGGCGGCTGAAGTTGCCAGGCCACTAGCCATCATATTTGAGAGGTCCTGGCAGTCTGGTGAGGTTCCTACAGATTGGAAAAGGGTTTTTTAAAAACCCCCATCTTTAAAAAAGGGACCAAGGACAAGCCGGGAAACTACAGACCAGTCAGCCTTACCTCTGTGCCAGGTAAAATCATAGAACAGATTCTCCTGGGAGCTGTACTAAGGCACATAAAAAATAACCAAGTGGTTGGTGACAGTCAGCATGGCTTCACTCAGGGCAAGTCGTGCCTGACTAATTTAGTGGCCTTCTATGACAAAGCTACAGCGCTGGTTGACATGGGTAAAGCAACAGGTGTCATTTTCCTGGACTTGTGCAAGGCGTTTGACACTGTCCCACATGACATCCTTGTCTCTAAAATGGAGAGACACGGGTTTGACAGATGGACCACTCGGTGGATAAAGAACTGGCTGGATGGTTGCACTCAAAGAGTTGTGGTCAATGGCACAATGTCTACATGGAGACCAGTGTCAAGCAGCGTCCCTCAGGGGTCTGTTCTGAGTCCAGTGCTGTTCAACATCTTTGGCAGCGACATGGATGACGGCATTGAGTGCACCCTCAGTAAGTTTGCCGATGACACCAAGCTGTGTGGTGCCGTGGACTCACTTGAGGGAAGAGATGTCATCCAGAGGGACCTTGATAGGCTTGAGAAATGGGCCAGTGCTAACTGCATGAGCTTCAACAAGTCAAAATGCAAGGTCCTTCACCTGGGTCGGGCCAATCGTAGGCACAAATACAAACTGGGCACAGAGTGGGTTGAGAGTAGCCCTGAAGAGAAGGATTTGGGGGTGTTTATAGATGAGAAGCTCAACATGAGCTGGCAGTGTGCTCATGAGGCCCAGAAGGCCAACTGCATCCTGGGACGTATCAAGAGAAGCGTGGTCAGCAGGTTGTGAGAGGTGATTCTCCCCCTTTGCTACCCTTACCCCCTTCTCCCCCTTGTGAGACCCCACCTTGAATACTGTGTCCAGTTCTGGTGTCCCCACCACAGGAGAGACATAGATCTGTTGGAGCGTGTTCAGAGGAGGGCCACAAGATGATCCAGGGGATGGAGCACCTCTGCTACGAGGACGGGTTGCGGAAGCTGGGGTGTTCAGCCTTGAAAAGAGAAGACTTCGGGGGGACCTAATAGCTGCCTTCCAATACCCGAAGGGAACTTACAGGAAGGCTGGGGAGGGACTTTTTACAAGAGTGTCCACTGATAGGACAATGGTAAATGGGTTTAAGTTAAAGGAGAACAGATTTAGATTAGATCTTAGGAAGAAATTCTTCAGTACGAGGGTGGTAAGAATTTGGAATAAATTGCCCAGAGAAGTTGCGTATGCCCCCTCCCTGGAGGTGTTCAAGGCCAGGTTAGACGGAGCCTTGAATAGCCTGGTCTAGTTGAGAGGCGTCCCTGCCCATGACAGGGAGGTTGGAGTAGATGATCTCTGAGGTCCCTTCCAGCCTATGCCATTCTATGATTCTATAATACAGAATAGAGCAGATATGGGTCATCTAGGCTCTAGATGACCAGCTCAAATACTAAAACCCAAACCCAAAACTTAGAAAGCTCCAAGTGAAATGGAACAATCTATTATTAACTTGATATTGATTAACTTTTCTTGGTCTTCACAGTTTACTGTCCTTTTAGATATCTTTTCTGAGCAAGATATTTTTGAAAATGACTATGCAGGATTTAAAGACCTAGCAGTTTGTAACAGTTTACAGAATGTCTACATATTGCCTGAATAAATTCTCCAATAATTTTAAGATATGTATTTGTAATGAGAAAAAAAAATGCTATCCTTGAGCTAACAGGTGAGTTTGGTATACATTCACTGCCAGTTACAGTGATTGTTGAAAGAAGAGTAGCATCAAACAGTAGTTTAATAAAAGTTTTTCTAGTTTCTAGGCTGACCGTCACCTGCTAGGTCTGGCTACACTACTAGTTCAAATTACAAACAGAAACAACAGCTTTTTTTCCTCTACATACTGTCTATGACTGATTTTGTACTATGGTTTTGCCACTGCCGGGTAGAGGAAATTTTCTGAGAGGAACAGGGTGGGTTCTGTCAGGTCAGTCTCCTTAGGGTGTGCAGATGATGTTAGGAGACCACTGTTATCACTATAACACATCTGAAACATAACTTAGAGCATGCTTTCACTTTGGAAACCAGTCAGACAGGAGATCAGGAGAGTGGAAAAGTGTCTCAGAAACATTCTCTCTTTACTACTCTGAAATACACATGGAACAGAGTTTGGGTGAGCCTGATCTTCTACTGTAAGAAAATTGAATCTCTCATTAAATTAATCTGTAATCTGTTTATTAACTAACATCTGCAGAACTCAATAATGTGATCCTCTTGGACACTCAAACTACCTTCAGAATGAAGGCTCAGCTGCCTTTTCCCTGTTGTAGACACTGAAGAAGTAAATCACCCAGACAGTAGCGTTGTTCGACAGCATCAGGTTCCTTGAGAAGGAGGGCAGGAAATAAGAAAGACTGTTGAAGGTTAGAAGAAGGCAATCAGTATTCTAGCTGTGTACTGGTAGAAGGAAGAAAAATTCAAGCTTCTCATCAGTTTTACTAGCACTGCCATGTTGCAAGAGAGACGTATCATGCTGTTAATAAGCTTTTAGAAACTGCTATTTTTATATACAGATATAGCAATTTGGAGTAGGGTGAATGAGCAGGCCTGATGATGTTAATACCATAATATTTTGTGAGCTGATGATGTTCTAGACACCCTGTGACTTTCCCTGTGGGTCTGACAGCCTGTTTGCCTGTCTTAGAGGGAGAATTTTCTCTTGTTTGACTAGAAGTGCTACTGAGTTACTCTTGTACTTAGTTATCTGGACATTTCTTGCCCTTTTCAAGAAACCTGTTAATCTCCAGAGCCTCTGAGGTACTTCTTATCTGTACCAGTAACAGAAACTACTTCTAAAGACCTGATCTCATTGTCCTGTGAGAAAATCCCTGCTCACCGTCTTTGTCGTGTACAATAGTTTTGTTCAGTGTATGAATACTTCTGAAACTGTAACACCTCAGAGGACTCAAATATTCAAATAACTGCTTTTAAAACATATAGGTTTCACATTGAAAAGATTGTATAATGGCTTAAAATTCACTGTATGAATTAAAAAATTTAAAATGTGGCACTTGGAAGAAGTAAGAGTTCTAAGAATTTTTAAGAATTTTCAAATTGTTTTTATAACTGTAGGGGTTGTAAATTTTGGATTCTCTCTACTTAGCTAGTGTAAATGGTTGATGAATTATTGAATGCCCTCAGTATGCTCAGTGTTGTACAAAACTAAGAAAGTGTTTCCCTGCTGCAGGAAAATTGAAGTTTTTGAATGCGGCGGGTCTGCTTGGTGTGAATTTTGGTGCTAAACCCAGCATGCCTGTACTGAAGAGGCTTATATGAGTGTTATGAGAGAAGGCTTTTGCTCCTGGCCACATGCTGTATTGCAGCTCCTCTTTTTCTGTACCTCCTAGAAATCATAGATTCCTAAAATTTGTTCTATACTGTATGAAACTAAACTATCTCACAGGTGAATAAGCTTGCATGTCCCTTTCCCTGAGACATAATGATCAGTCTCAGCTGTACGTTTGGGCCCCTGAACACTGACAGGCAATTAGATGGCCATAGTCCAATCACTAGGAGGTCATGATACAATTACTACAATTGCTAGTCATTTATTCTAATGACATAGTGATTATTTGTGCTCAAAGAATGACACAGCGTAAGAGCCTGCATGACAGAAGAATTCATCAGGCACATTTAAGGCAGTTGTCCTATGAAGATCTTACAAATTTAATAAAGTCCTCTTGGCTTTTTCCAGTACTTCACTGGTATTGCAGTTTTCTCTTTGTTCCTAACAGAGTAAAGCAGAGATTTTTATAGGACTGGTAGACCATAAATGATTTGAACACCCTTTGCCTCCCTGGCTTTTATGTTACACCACTTAGCTGTGGCAAAACAGTTGTTCATGGTCACATCACACAAGGTGAACTGTCACAAACAGGTCATTCAACATTGATGATTGGGATATGTATTAGACAATCATTTGGAAATATTTTTTTCTAAAGCTTACACATTTCTCGGCACTTCACCTTGTGGGGAGCTGCTTTGTGTAGCATTGTCTTCCAGCACCATTTTCAGACATCTCCAGCTCATGGTCAAAGAGTGAAATATGCTTTTACATTTTCTGGCAGAGAAAATGTTTTCATAAATCTTTTTTATCACTTCATTACAGCAAAATTAGAAATGTAGTCCGAAACTGGCTTAAGAATGAAATTCAAATGTGTTTGTGAGCTTTATTTAAAGTTCAGACATTGAACTAAGCATGATCAATTTGAGGACAAATGCGTACTCTCAGTCGAGTGACACACCAGGAATATATTATAGTTAAACAAATTAGGCACTTCGATAAAGTGGACTGGCTGCAAAGTGATTCTGATACTTTGATTGCACAAAGTTGCACACATACTGTTTCTTTGAAAACATAATGTTGATTCTTACAAAATTTCAAGACCTTCTCCCATGTCTCTGTTTTAGTCGCCTAGATCTCCTAAGTAACATCAGACTGAAAGCCTTTGAGGACTTAGTGAAAAACAACTCAGAACTGGTCTTGGCAAGTTGTTCTTGATCAAGCAATGATTTCCTCCGAGTTAAGAGAAGTCACAGGCTCCTGGTTTCTCCTCTCTCCTTTTGAGCTGCTGGTGCTTTTGTTCCTCCCCTCTTATATCTTATCTCGTCTCATTCTGAGAGGATAAAATGAATGCATAACGGAGGGACATGTGATGTATGGGTAGGTGACAGATGTCACTTTGCTTTTCAAACCTGTGACAAAACACATTCTGCATGCAAGATCTGTGTGGAAGTTCATGAGACTGAAGCAATGATCTGAGCAAGGAAAATGAGTGGCAAAGGCTTTGAGAGAACAGAGACTGGGGAGTGACTAAGAGCAGGGACAAGAGGAGAAGGGAGATAAGTGTAAAAAGTAGAACCAGAAATCTGAAAGACAGGAAAAGAAAAAGGCATGAAAGAATAGTAAGCAAATGGGTATAAATAAGAACAAAATCTTATTGAAGAAAGAAGTCTTTATATTGTGCTGAAGATTTCATTAGGCATTCCAGGTATTGTGTTTATGCTTTAAGTGAGAAAGAAACAGAAAAGTACACTGCTGTAAAGCTAGTTAGTGTTCATTCATACCTTTCTTCCCACGTATTGTGTGGTATTTCAGTGACTTCCCTGAATCTCCACTTCTAGGGGTGAAAGGATAGTTGGCTAAAAGTAAATACAGTTTGGATATTAGTGAATGAAACAGAGGTTCTCAAATGCATATTTCCTAGGGGAAGTTTAGAGATCATTACCCTTCAAAAATGCACTTGTAACAGCAGACAATAGAGAAGTTTTAAGTGTTCAGAAGTTGAGAAAAACAATGTTTTTATGTTTCTGTTTATTGACTTTAAAGGTTTTTTTACTTTGTCTAGTAGACTCAATGTTCATGGTACTGGAAAACACTCAAAATGAACAGCTTTTGTGGTTATTAAATGCCTTGGCATACCTTCAGTTTTTTTAATCATATGCAAAAGCTTTTCAAAACCTGAACACTCCTCCATGGTGAACATTATCCCTTAATTATTTTTTCTTGAAGTGCTGAATTGAATTTGAAACACTGATATGCCTGCTTTTAACACCATGTGTTGCTATTTTGAAATGTGTTTTTGAGAGTTCCCTGATCATGGAATGTTTTAAAGCTTGTGAAAATCAGGATTCTGGGACACGTAACCCGCTAATAAAGTTAGGTAATACAGACTTGCTTTAGAAAAACTTTGACTTTAAGAAAACTCTACAGACACTGTGCTATGAACCCCCAAGAAAGCAACAAGGGGATGAGAGGCAAGGCAGTCACTGATACAGGGCAGAGCTAGTTTTTTATTTTTCTTGCAGGCAGCCTTTCTGTGCCTGGCTTGAGATGGGGTTTTTACATAACCAATCACTCAGAGGAAGGTTGTGGTAATGTTTTGACAAGATGCCCAGGGATATCCACAATTGCCTTAGCTGTTAAAAATGAACTGCATTTGGAAACTGAGTACTTAGGGGAGTAAGTTAATTTTTATAAACTGTAAGGAGAAAAAAGAAGTTTTAACACTGAGTTTCAGTGTTATTTGGGAACTGAAGAAGTATAAAAGCCACTCCTAACATCAGAGTACACAAGGTAGCCCTAAACTCACAGTGTTCTAATAATTGCAATCTACTACATCCCCTGTGTAACAGATATAATTATGTTAACAGCTTTTCCACTTAGACACCATATATTTCCATTATGAAGCCAGCCTCATTTAATTAGCATCATGTAGTAAATTAGCGGTTATACGGACTGCTGGGTATAAGGGGATCTCCATTTTCTCACCATCTACTTAATCCTCAGTCAATGTTGAGATTACTGCTCAGTCAATTTACATATTAAAAAAAATGCTGACATCCTGCTCAGATATTGTGAATCAGTCAGTTTATGGATTTAGAAAAAAATGGTCCATCATGAATATCCAGCAGTTAGGATCACTAGATTCCCATTGCGGAATCGTTCTGACGTGGTGCCGAGTGATCACGTGTATTGAAGTTGAGGTTTTTTGTATGTGTTAGGGAGGGTGGTTTGCTTTTACTAGAAACAGCAATAGCTGATTTATAAAGTATCAGAAATAAAGTTTACAGGGTAAAACATGAGATCGGAATAAAATGGGAAAAAACTAAGTATGTTTAAAGAACAGTTTTCAGATATTCTGAGCATTTACGTAAAGAGGTGTTTTTGGATGAAGATGTTTCTGGTATGAGCAAAACCATTTTTCATTATTTCTTTCTTCCTTTGTTTACTGCTAGATGCAGTTATGATGAGACAAAAAACTCTTTTTCTCTTAATGTCCACCATTCAAACCCAGTTATAACACATTAGAAAGAAGTATCCTAGGAAAATATTTGAGAACGTTATTTCAGTAATTTGCTTTTGAACATATTGGTTATCTCCACAGCACAGAAAATTGCTTAAATATTACAACAGCTGCCTGAGGTGGGAGGAGTTCTCCACCGGCACTATAGTCTCTGAGAGATGACGCTGGCAATCGTTCTCGTGTTCTATGGCCTAAACAGAAGGCAAGGCTAGACTTATTCAGGGGAATGAACTGCAAATATTTACAATATCCTCTTTGCACTTACTGGAAGATTACTCATCTCACTGAAGACAATTCAAGTTTCATCATATGCTGTACAGGGACATGCTTATGGATCTGTTTGATTGAAAAAGATTGCACTGAAGTAATTTGAACAGTTTTTTAGTAATTACAGTACTCAGTTAATTAGTAATTAAGAAATGAATGAATGAATAAATAAATAAGGGTTGTATTCTATTCACAGTCACTTGAAGATAGAATATGCACAGAAGAAAAAAAGAGACAAGCAGTTTTCACCACATTTACTCTAGTGATGAGCTATTTTCAATTCCACACATTTTTTTTGTGTAGAAAGCTGAAACAATGGAGATGAACTGCACTTCCAAAAAACCTTTATGGTAAATGTGAAAGACAGTAATGTGTGGAAGAGATACTGTTGCTTAAATATTTGTGTAGAACAAAGTTATCCATAAACAATAGTCATTATTATAAAACCAAATTGTTCTAACATGTTTGAGGTAGCCATGGTTTTGTAATACAGGCTAACGATAACTACAAAGGGTGGTTTTCAGAAAACTTAAAAAATTAATGCATTCTTGTCACGCTCATATCTATGCTTAAACCAGAAGAACGACTTAAAACATGTAATGGTGTGATAGTTTGATGTGTGGGGGGGTGTTCTGGTGGCAGGGGAGGGGATTTGCTCCCTGTGCCACCAGATCTGAGTCCCATTCCCCCCCGGGGGAGGCTGAGCCAAGGCGGCGCCTCTGCGAATTGCCCTATTTAAGTTGGGACAAAGGGGCAGGAAAGGGCTTTTTGCTCAGGAGCGAGGAGAGAGCAGGAGGGCGCTGCCCTCGCTCCCGGCTCCTGGCCGAGCGGCCGCTCGGGCCCGGGCCGGCGCCATGTGCTCAAGATGGCGCCGGGGAGCCGCATGGGGGACTCGGTAAGCGCCCCGCTCCCGGGGTGCCCGCCGGGCCGAGCTCCCCCAGAGAGGATTAATATCTAAGAGAAGACAACCACAACGACCGGGTCAGCAAAGATGGAGCAGGAGGAGGTGTGCTGGAGCTGAGGCTTCCCTTGCAAATCGGTGTGAGATGGCAGGCGGCCCCCCTGCAGCCAGGGTGTACTCGGCGGAGCAGCGACCCACTCGCGGCCTGTGGAGAAACCCACGTCGGGAAGGAGATGCCTGAGCCCAGGAGAGGTCGTGGAGCAGGGGATGCGCGACCAGGTACTGTTGATAATGGGGCATGGAATGCACGACGAGGTCGTGGAGGCATCTGGAGACCGTGGGACGACCCACGCCGACGCGAGTGGCAGCAGCTCCCTAAGAGGCCGAGACTGGTAAAGCCCGAACTGGTGCGATCCATGGGGAGGATTGCAATCCTGCGGGCAGGACTTACTTTGGAAAAGTTTGGGGACTTTTTCTTTGTGAGTAGGGGATCCACCGAAGCAAGGGAAAAATGGTGTAAAGACTCCTCCTCCTTTAAGAAAGGAGCGGCAGTAACAACATGGATGAACTGACCTGTACTCCCCCATTCCCTGTCTCCCTGCGCCGCTGGGGGGAAGACAGAGCCAGGAACGAAAGGAAAATAGGGGGTGGGGAGGTTGTTGTTTTAAGATCGGGCCTTGTTTTCTCTTTCTCCTCTCAAGTAACCGGTTTCGTTCCCTTTTGTCTTTTGTTTAGTAACTGTTAATAAATTGTTTTGTTTTTATGAAGAAAGCCTGAGTCATGTTTTGCCCGAGACCATGTTTGGTGGGTGCTCCCGCTCGGTTCTTGTCTCGACCCTCAGTCCAAAAAAAAAAAACCACGACAAATGGGACGATGATTTGCTTTTATGTTAAGGCGTGCTCTTCAGCTGACTGGTGATATAGTAAGATGTCACTGCGGTTTTTGAAGCAGCTGAGATATTTTCAACTGCCATGTAATAAAGGTATTAATGTTTCACATATGCAATAGAAATTTTAACTTGGGTGAGCTATAGAATCACAATGTCGTTAATTATAATTTTTATCAAAACGTACAATATATATTATTTGCAACACTTCCTTCAAATGTATTATTCCTTAGAATAAGTTTGATATTGAACTTTATCAGATAAAACCAGGCTCACATTGATATACACAGGATGTCACACCAGGCAAGCCATTTGAGAAATGCATGAAGTGGAAGAACGCTAAAATTATTTCATATAGAGGAATCATGTTTTAACATTGTCTTAGCAGACCTCTCTTTGAGGTTCGTAAGGAATTGTGAAATAGTTTAAAACCTGAGGGTAGTTTACATATTCTAAGTTTCAGGTCATGGATTCAGAGAGTCGCTCTGTGGGCTCTTTAAACCCATTGCCAGAAAGACCAAGAGGAGGTTACTTTTCTTGCAGCTCCTGGAAACGAGGAAGGCAGGCCATTTTATAAAATTCATATACTTCATGTGGTTGTTTCTCAGTTAAGAAAAACTGGCTGAAATGTGACTGTCCATCTCTTCTCTTTGATTTTGTTGTATTCTGGGAGGAGAACATGCATTGCAATGATCATTCAAGCTTCTTAGTGGGGATAGGTTTAACTAAATGCTGGGAAGGGTTAAAAACAGTTACTTAGGCATGATCTGTTAATCTGATGTGTTCTCAGTGGTAAACAATTAGCTTAATGCAATTGAATGGATATAGACTGTCTTTAACACCACAAGATGAGTTTTTTGGACCACCTTATCCAGTAGGATAGAAAACAATACAGCAGCATAAGCAGAAGACCTATTCAAGATAAAGACTCCCTAACCAATTTACAGAAAACAATATTTCTGTTAAAACCTTGCTGTTATAACCATTACCTTACAATTTTTAAGATGTGGAATTAGACTACAATTTCCATTTTGTGCAGCTGGAATGTATCTTGAATCAATCTTTTACCGACGGGTAAAAAATCAATATTTTTCATAACACAGCAAGGAGGAGTTTTGTTTGTTTGTTTCTGATGTTTTTCTTTTCTTTCTTCTTTTTTTTTTTTAAGCATTTTTTTGTTTCATTTTCCTCAGCTTCTAAATCTAAAGCTTACATAGTTGCTTTTCTTTAGACAGTTGGGTTTGGACAATGCTATCACAGTATGTGATATATACAACTGCACTTCCTGAGTTTCAAAGCTGAAGTCAGGGTTAAATTAACCTTTAATTTTACATATATGAAAAGCAGTGATTGTTGTACATTACATCAATAAAAACTATCACAGTCTGGACTGATTCATATGATACTTCTAAGCCAATAACATAAATAAAAACTGTGACTGAGCTACAGTTAAAAGGAGGTAACTGCAAATGAACAGAAGAAAAAGGTTGATCTCTGAATAAATTTATAGAAATCATAGTCTCTTAAGGCCAAATAAAAATATAAGCTAAGATTAGAAAACATAAAGTAACATTTGAAAGTTTATCTTAAATACTGTATTCTCTAAGATTTAAATGTTAGTATTTAGAAATAAAACTTCAATTAAACACTTTAACATAGAAAATCTGGATCCCAGGTTTCTACAGAGATCTCTCTGCATTAGTAATTTATATACTTCTCTATGGAACAGTTATCAGAGGCATAAAAATGAACTTAAAATTAGCCTTATGTTGAGAAATAGGAAGAATCTGACAGAAGAAGTCCCTGAAATAGTCTTTTAGAGATTTTCTTGAGTCTGGGAGCATCAGTATAGTGAACTTATGTTACTGAAGTGAACAGAGAAGTCACCCAGAAATTATGTAGTCCTATTATCTTTGAGATTGAGATATTTGTAAAGAATTAGATATTTGATGGAGAATTAGCCACCGGATATCTTACAATTCTGGCAAGGCAGTCTACGTGTAGGCTGACTTAGAAGTGCATGATGATAGTTTTGTTAGATGGATGTTTGATGTAACACATAAAGTATTTGCTTAATAGGGCTTAGTAAACTTTCTCCTACCTAGGAGTTTATTACCATATAAGTCAATGATGTGTTTTGCAAACAAAATTTAATCTAAAAGGTTACTCGCTTGATTTGTTTTATCTTTACCTAAAATATGTAGAAACATCTTTTCTCTGATTTGGAGACACTTAAGAAAAACATCTGAGATCTTAAAAAAATAATCCCATCAGCAAATGACTTAATAGTTAGACAAAAATCTTTTCTGAAATGGTCAAGCATCATTTTAAATCTGATCCATGGTGGCAGTGCAATACATAGTTAATCAACATTCATATATCATGTAAATAACATTCATATATCTTCTAAATTAAACACACTTACTACATATTCTGTTACATAATTAAAAGTCATAACTTTTACTTAATCACATTTTCTAATTATGTGATTTCATGTACAGTATTTAATTAAATAATTAAGATGTAATTAGAATTTGTAGATATCTACTTGAGGATGTTAATGAAATTCTGTTTCTAACACTAAAACTCCTTAAAAGAATAAACCATTATAGATATTAATGTGAATATTTTAAAGAAAGTAATTAATAGTTCTGATCATATATGTCCCAAAATATGTTTAGTCATGACATCGATAAACAATCTTTTTCATTTACATAGGACTTCTTACTTGCGTAAAGGGAAATACTCAGAGTAAATATTTACTGGATTCATATTTACTGGATTTTCCAGTAATACTTGATCAGCTTCCAGAATTTCTACTTTTCATAACCCCAGTCATTTGCTTTTGAGGTATACCTGATATATTTCTATTCCTGATTTACAGACAAAACTTTAAGCCTCTCAGAGGTATCTGCAGTATTCATGCATAAGAATTTATTTTATAAGCAGATAGTTTTACAAAGTTTAAAGTTCATAATACAATTCTTACTTCATATTAGTGGGATATTTATAGTAAAAATCTAGCTAAGGGATAAGAAAGAAAAACACTAAACCAACACAAAATTCTGTTTATTTTGTCAGGAAATAGAGTACTTAATAACAAGAGGTCATATAAAGTCACACCGATTTATTTACCTTCTCATAGTTCCAAAAGGATATGCAGACAAGGAAAGAGAAGTCACTTTAGGGAGTTGTCAAGCTTTGTTTTTATTCAGCAAGGAAGGAAGGAAAATCCATGGTAACAGATGACTCTAAGCCTATTTATTAAACCTTTAAAGATAGGTAAGAAAAAAACAAGCACAGAAGAAATATTAAACAAAGAACTGCAAGAACATTTGAAGAACTGCTAAGTGTCTTCTCCACAAAACTTCATTAAAATAGCTCTCAGTTAGCAAATACATCATTTGTCATATGCATTGAGAGGTTTAATAAACGGTCACAATAGTAAAAGCAATTATACTACAAACTTTGCAATGCTGGATAAGAACACTAAAATTATGAAGGGTAATGAGTCTTTAGTCATGAGAGAGATAATATTACAGAAAAGTGTAGATCATCATGAATCGTTTCTTCCTTAATCTTTAGGTAATACTCTGTTTAACAGAGAAGTGCAGATTACAATGGCCTTACAACTCAGTGAAGTTCCTGGAGAACACTAGCTGATTTTTAAGGTCACTGTCTATTTTTTTCTCCTGTAACAATATTGTGTAGGTAAAAAGGGGAATTATCGAGGAACCAGTTTCAAGAGAAAAACACAGATAGATAAGCACCTGCATACTTTAGGCACATGTTTACACACTCAGCAGAACAGGGTAACACTTAACCAGGCATATGTCCATAAAACTACCCTCCTTTGTAATATTTAGTTTCTGTCTAAGACCACTGAGACAATTACATAACGGGGAGGTTACAAATGAATAATGGAGCTTCGTAAGAGCAGCTCTGTCTGAGAGGAGTGAAGGGCACATCAAGGCTCCTATACGAAGTATGCTTCTTATGATTTGATATACTACAAGGCAATGCACAGGAGAGCTCTGTTAAATGTTAATAGCTTTTAGGAGCTGTGGCTGAAAAGGGAATTCATCTCATTAAGGAAATCTTACCTTTTTGGGGAGAAGAAAATGTCTCAAACAGGTGGGCTGAAATAAAGATATGTGATTCTTTGATTTTTTAGTTTGTTTTGGTTTTGGTTTTGGAATTGGAATATTGATTCCTGATTGTCTGATTACTCAGGAAGCCTGCTTTCCCAAGCAGATGGCTAACTGACATTTGGGCAACATTGTCAGAAAACTGCTCAAGGACGTAGCTTCAATTCCGGGAGCTGCATAGCCTTTCTTCCTTTCTTCTTCTAGTTTACCTGAGCAATATTTAAATCTGTTTAATCTATGTTTTTCTGTAGAACACTGGAATATTTATGATCAGTTTTAATTTCTTTGGCTCTGTGTACTGTGTTAATATTGTTGGAGCTAGTAAGGAAAGCTTCTCCCACCTATGCTCATGAGAGTTTACTTCATTTGACTAGATACCCTACTGCTTCTTATCTTCTAGAGCTAAATATTGTGCCAAGAGATTAGCATGTGTCTTCCACATCTTTGTATGAAGTTTTAGTGAACGTCAGTGGTGTATAAAATGCACTGCATTCTTTCACATTGGTGTTAATTTAATGTTTTTGCTTTTGATCCCATATGGTAAGCTTTCACATCTCCTAATTACTGTGAGTTTTAACACATAAAGAAGAAATTTCATTTTAAAAAGTCTTTCTGAAATGGACTCTTTAACTGTGTAGGCTAATTATGCTGCTGTTGCTCAAGCAGGAATTTTGTATGAGTAAAAATTATTGGCTGCTGTTTATGTATTGTGTAAATGCTATATTTATTTCTGACACTTCACTGCTTAACTATGTACATATGCATGAAATCTGGCTCCTAAGAGCTCATTTATTCCAGCTGTATCTCTATGAGACCATAATTTTGTTTCTGACATCAAAACCGGTTGCTGTGGAAATGATCATGTCACAAAGCTTCAGAAGGGAAGAAAATATGTACTCAATAGAAAATGAAAATCCTTATTTTCATTAATGATTTTCTTGATGAAGTGTAAGGCATGTTTATGAAACCTAACTGTGATGCCAAGCTTAGATGATAACATTGAAATTAAAATTATCTTTGCAGTTTGAAGAAACCATTTAAAATCAACAAGAGATTCAATAAAGGCAAATGGATAGTACACAAAAGCACATTTTATAATGGGGAAAAAATGAGTAAGCACAGCAGAACTTCAGAAAAAGACCTGAGGAACTCTGAATTCTAACACTGATTTTTAAAACAACGCAAATGTGGTTCTAGAATGTATTAGCAGCAAAGTCATATGGAAGGCCTGGAGGTGATTATTCCATTCATGTGACCATTTTTAGAGATTTTGGCTTTCTGTACTCTAGCTAGCTAGAAATACATTTTATGATAAATTTGAGAGCACCAAGTCAGTGGAAAAAAAACCCAAAACAGTCAGAGATGCTGAAAATATAACTTACAAGGAAAGACCGAAAGAACTGGGTGGTTTTAGTAAAAAAAAAAGGCTAAAGAAGGATGGAGTTGTGTTCTAACATACTAATGATAATGTGTATCAGCTTTGCTTGGAGAAGGATAAAAACAAGCAGGCTTAATTTATGTAAAAGGAGTTTTACCTTAGATATTAGAAAAAAAACCACAAACCCACAAAAGCCTGTCATTGTGGTAAATCCTTGGAACAGACTGCCCTTGTAAATTACATTTTGGAATCTTCTTCTCCAAGGATTTTTAAAGACCAGATTGGGCAAACAACTGCCAGGGGTGGTCTTTGTGCACTTGATTTAAAGTCAGCTTCAGCCAATATTTTAGGTGATCTGTTGAAGTTCCTTTTAGCTCTACATCTCTAAGATACAATGATATTTTTTTTTATTATGTTTAAGCAGATGTTATAATTTCCTAAGTTGTATGAAAATACAGAAGATGTGAATATATTTTACAGCTTTTTTTGTTTAAATAATTTTCAGAGACTTGTTCAGAAAGATGCAAGAACTAACATCCTTCTCTTCACCTCCTATAAAAAATGTCATGGGGAAGCTCCAGAAAGAGAGAAATAAAATTGTAGTTTTGAAGTGTTAACCAAGGAAAGCAATACCAAGTTACATATTTAATAGTAAATTAGACTTAAGCAGTCAATTGGAAACCCTAAACTCTACAAGATTTGTGATTTTATCAACCCTTCAGTTTGAAAAGAAAGATGACATAATGTGAAAATGTAAAAAGCGTCCACAGCTGTAGAAACCTCTTGTTTGATTTTCTTTTCAATTTAAATGTAAATTCTTTAATGTCGTGTTCATGTGTCCTGGTTTTAGTATGTGATTACATTTACTACTGACAGAATATGAATAGTAAGCTTTTTTGTCTGCAGCTTCAGTCCCAAAAGGCTTTGAGAGGTAGCATGGAATTTGGAGGTACATGTATTTTCTAAAATTTCTGCTATTTTCTCATGAATGAATTGGTTAATGATAAGATTAAACTTATCTGTGACTAGAATGTCCTCTAATGTAGTGAAGAATTTTGGTCACTTTTAGATTGAAGAAAATATTGTTAAAGAGTATCAGCTTTACAAAGTTACAGGCATAGTCTTGAAGACTGAAATAATTTATTTTTAATCAGGACTTATATTTCAGTCATGACTTCTGTTAAGAGAAATTCACTTTCAGACTCTATAACAAGTGTTTGACTATCAAGTGAATGTTTCTGTGTTTCTTATTATTTACCTTTTTTTTCTGCATTTATAAAATTATGCAAGAACAGATATTACTCTCATTTCTGTAACTTTGTTGTAAGTAAGAGTCACAGTAGCAATAACAGAGCAAATGATCCATCTGTGATCTGCTTTTATAACCGCACAAATGATCCATAGTTGTTATCTTTCCTGCAGAATTACTTGGGAACCAAGATATTTTGCCTCTGAATTTAACCCTGAAGGACTATACAACTCTAGGGGTGTACCAGTGTTAGTTATTTATTAATATAAAATGAGTGAGTCAAGGAATGAATCTTCCATCTGCACATAAATTATGGATGAATGAAACAATAAAAGCCATATGAAAGAATACTTTTCTTCCACATGGAAAAAAAGAAGGGCCAAGTGTACCAAAGTTTTATATCAATAAAAAATTGGCACTAGTGGCCGATTCTTTTTTTAAACTGAACAAATTGTTGCCAACTTATTTAAGAGATCTAGCATCAAAAAAAAAAACAAGTACAAAACTCTTCACGAAACATCTCTTCTGAGGGATGGTTGTAATCATAAAAAATGTGTTTACTATCAAATAATTTGCAGATTTAGAATTGATACTAGTTTATAGACAAGAACAGAATTTCATTCTAAGTGGGTAATAAAACTGAATTTTCTGAATTTATCTAGATTTTTCCTGTAATATGTAAAGCTTTAAAATATATGCTTCTGTATTGTGTATATGAAGCTGAACTCAGACAGGTATTGAAAGAGATTGCAGTGGTCTCTTAAGAAATGCAAAAGAACATGCTATATAGTTGGAATGGTTTGTAATTTGTGTGGTAATGATAATTATGAAGGCAATGAAAGCTGTGTTTGGCTAGAACAAGGCCTCTGTGAGCCTCCTTACACATACATTGTTGCTACTGTTTGAATAGATGGAAAAAAGATGAAACTCAGGAATATGGCTGGCTTAACTATGATACCTATTACTATTAGAGAAGAGATTAAGCCCCATCCTATAAGCAGAGTAGGAAGAAGTAAAATTATCCTGGAGAGGAAGTATTTACTTTCTTCAGTCACTGGGAACCACAGATTAATATGTGTCTTATTGATCTGCCCATCTCGTTGCCTTAAACATTTTGGTTCTTTCTGCCAGTGTAGGAATCTCTAATCTTTGGGAATGTCTAACCCACTCACTAACTTTCGCTGTCCTATTTGTCTCTTCTTAACACGTCTCTAATAGTTGTAGTTCTTGCATAAGGCAAACTATTGACCAAACAAAATCACCTGCTTTGCAATTAGGTACAGGACAGTATAACCAAGATAGTATCAGTTGGTAATAAATGAACAATTATTCAAACATAAATGACATACATACTCTAACTGCTGGAGACTACAGACTCTTGATGCATTGAGTCTCCAAAAATCAGCCATGCATTTTCTATAGCCTATTGTTCCTGGAAGTCCAACTATAAAAGACATGGATTAGCTAACCTATCAGACATCAGCTTCATAGTTTCCAAATTGCCCTGTCCGTTCAAATAAGTTTAGGCAAGGATTGCCTGATAAAAGTTTTATTGCAGTATCTGTTCCCTCAGACAGCTGACCTGTACCTCTGGACATAGGTGGGCCTCTTGTAGGCTTCCTGACTGCTCATTGCTGTGTGCCCTTCTGCAACTCCTTCTAACACAGTTCTTAGACTACTATCCACACTCCACTGTACTTACTAACTCTTTGCTAAGGCTGAACCCTGTACCCTGAACATATTACTCCCTTTTTACTGCACTTTGGTGACAACAGAACTCTCTTCTGGTTGGTTCTCATCTGGTATAACTGGCAAAGCTCTAATCATCGAGCTACCCAATTAATACCATCTCAGGATCTGATTCAAGTAGTGAAATGAGGATAACAAACCTGAATGTCTTAGATTGAGTGCAAGGAAAATGGTTTATGCTAAGGAGGGAGAGCTGCTGCGTTCTGTTCTAACAATACCGTGTCCAGGCAGATGTATGTCTCTACTGTTATTGCCTTCATATCAGTTTGAATGAAGACAGCAGATCACAAGAAATGACCTAACATACCAGGTTGTTTCAACAATATCATCAGATGAGAACTGTGCTATAGATGCCAAATTTAGTTTCATGCTTTACAGTGATTTTTATCATAGAATCATAGAATCATAGAATGGTTAGGGTTGGAAAGGACCTCAAAGATCACCTAGTTCCAAACCCCCTGCCATGGGCAGGGAAACCTTCCACTACACCAGGTTGCCCAAAGTCTCATCCAACCTGGCCTTGAACACCTCCAGGGATGGGGCAGCTACAACTTCTCTGGGAAACCTGTTCCAGTGCCTCACCACTCGCTGAGTGAAAAAATTTCTTCCTTATATCTAATCTAAATCTGCCCTCTTTCAGTTTAAAGCCATTGCCCCTTGTCCTATCACTACATGCCCTTGTAAAAAGTCCCTCTCCAGCTTTCCTGTAGGCCCCCTTTATGTACTGGAAGGCTACAATAAGATCACCCCGGAGCCTTCTGTTCTCCAGGCTGAACAATCCCAACTCTCTCAGCCTGTCCTCATAGCAGAGGTGTTCCAGCCCTCGGATCATCTTTGTGGCCCTCCTCTGGACTCGTTCCAGCAGCTCCATGTCCTTCTTGTGCTGGGGACTCCAGAGCTGAACACAGTATTCCAGGTGGGGTCTCACGAGAGCTGAGTAGAGGGGCACAATCACCTCCCTCGACCTGCTGGCCGCGCTCCATTTGATGCAGCCCAGGATATGGTTGGCTTTCTGGGCTGCCAGTGCACATTGGGGGCTCATGTTGAGCTTCTCATCTACCAGCACTCCCAAGTCCTTTTCCTCAGGACTGCTCTCAATGCATTCTCCGCCCAGCCTGTACTTGTGCTTCGGATTGCTTCGACCCACGTGCAGGACCTTGAACTTGGCCTTGTTGAACTTCATGAGGTTGTCACAGGCCCACCTCTGAAGCCCGTCAAGGTCCCTCTGGATGGCATCCCTTCCCTTCAGTGTGTCCACCACACCACACAACTTGGTGTCATCTGCAAACTTGCTGAGGGTGCACTGAATCCCACTCTCCACGTCGCCAACAAAAATGTTAAATAGCACTCTCCCCAGTACTGACCCCTGAGGAACACCACTCATCACTAGCCTTCATGTGGACATCGAACCATTGACCACAACTCTTTGAGTGCAACCATCCAGCCTATTCCTTATTCACCGAGTGGTCCATCCATCAAAACCATGTCTTTCCAGTTTAGAGACAAGGATGTCGTGTGGGACATTATCAAATTCTTTGGATAAATCCAGGTAGACGATGTCAGTTGCTCTTCCCCTATCCATCAATGCTGTAACCTCCTCATAGAAGGCCACCAAATTAGTCAGGCAGGATTTGCCCTTAGTGAAGCCATGTTGGCTGTCACCAATCACCTCCTTATTTTCTATGTGCCTTAGCATAGTTGCCAGGAGGATCCACTCCATGATCTTGCCAGGTACAGAGGTGAGACTGACTGGCATGTACATAGAGAAAGTTTTTTGTAATCATGTTATCACATACCCTTGAAATTCTTAAATAATTTCATGTAAATTACAAATTTTTAGTCCAGCAATTCTTTTGACAGTTTTTTTCCTTAATCTTTTTGTAGCTTCAGAGTGCAGAAAATGAAAAAATAGGCTTATTAAATAGTTCAAGTTTCATATTTTAATAGATGCTTCTCCTGAATTATGAAAAAAAACAAAATGGATTCAAACTATCTGGCAATTGCTAAGCTGATGAAAAATTGCTTTAATGGTTAGTGATAGACAGCACTGTATGAACAAGATTAGGCATAGCATAGATCCCACTGACAATCCATTTGACACCTTCCTGCTCCATCTGTATCCATTTACCACTTTCCTATGGCCATCAGCATCACCATTAGGCCAATTCATTATCCAATTTAGAATGTTATCATCAATAATGCAGTGATCCACTGAATTTCTGTATAGTTCTATGATTTCATGACTTACTTTTTAACCTTTTATGCCAGTAGTATTGAAAGCATTCTTCAGATTCAGTTAGCAAACCTGTGGGTTTTTTTATAATACTTTGACTTTCATCGCAATTTCCTTACACAAACATTGTACTGCTTTTTCCTACTAGAGGACAAAAGTGTCTTGCATTGAATTTCACAGAGGCAGATTTGAAAGAGTTTCTAATTTCACTGCTTGGATCAGATCTTGAGTAGGTATAAGTTCTGCAGCTCATAGAAACTGCATATAAGTTGCATAGAAGTTGCATATAAGTTGCTGCCAGTTCACACTTACTGAAACATCAGCTGCTTTTTTTTTCTGAAATATAGATGACTTATTGATTTATTTCCAGTCTTTAAATTTGTAAAGATAATAAAAACAGGAGGTAATTTCATTGAACCATCTCATCTTTTAACTTTTCCAAATGAAAAAGGATATGAAATACAGATCTTAACTTTCTACTGTTAACACTTTTATGATTGTTTTTCAAACCTTATTATGTTTAAGTTGTTATTTCCTGTCTTCCTTTAGAATTTTGAAAAACTAATTCTTTATTACAACCTCTAAGTTACGGTTTCTTTATGTTAGCTAAGTATATTATCTTTCTTTTCATCATGGAAAATGTTTTAATCTTCTTAAATATAACAAACTTTGAGTAGAGAAAACTCATCACATTCTGACTAATCATTCAGCAAAAGGCAGCCAATAAAATTTTTCTGTTCCAGTAATATTTATCCTTCTTGGAGAGAAAACCATAATGATAATCAGTGTCTAACATAGTAAGTTCTGAACAGCTTGAAAAGAATATTTTCTTTCTTTAACTCAGTAAAATTCTGCTAACATTCAAAATGAAGTCTGCATGAAAAGAGAGCACTGTGTAAGGATTTAAGGATAGTTTTGTTAGGTGTATTTAATTTTTTAAGTTATAAGGGTAAAATTTAGATAGAAATATCTCATTCTGCAGTGAATTCAACTACATATTGTATCTTTATATTGTGGTCAGATTTCCATTTAAGCATCCTTTCTTTCTTTTATCACTTGTTCTTTCAGGCAAAATGTTGGTGGGAAATAGAAAAGATGGAATGGGAAAATAGAAAGAAGAAATAGTGAAAGAAGAAAAAAATAAGAGACGAAAAAAATCACCACTGTAAAAAACAGTTGCTTTTAGGCTTTTATTGTGTCAGTATATTTAATGAAGATCACCTGGCAATGCTTGTAAATTCCTGTTTTTTCTCAGTTCCGAAGACCTAATTCCCATGAGAATGTTACTGCTGAAATGCAATACTATATATTTTGTACTTATGAATACGAAGAAGTGCTGATTTTGAGGTCATGTACACATGTACACATATGCATTCCAAAGTTTTGTCTTGTCACAATTTATCTAATGAGATTTCACTGGAATGAGTTTACAATTTGAGTGTATTGAGTGATGTTCAATAACAATACGTGAAAATTCTTTGTGTCGTGATTATACTACCTTATGTATTATCAAGCTGCCTTAAACATTGCCATTAGTGTGGAATAATGAATCTATTCTTTCACTGCTAAAAAAATTGTGTTTTGCAAATGGCGTTAAGGGACAGTTTGTCCATATGCAGCTGCATTTACCTTCCCAGGAGAGCTGGGTTTGTCTTTCCGAGCTTTTTTGCACACAGGGAGATAAGGTCTGGTAACAATCTGCCTCTCAAGGCAATGACAAAAGCCCTCCTTTCATTATTCTAGATACAGAAAGCAGCACTGCTTGAGAAAAAAGTGCAATACCTTGTACCAAATCATGTTCATTCTTTGAGGTAGAAGCATTGGAAAGGCAATGGTTACTATTGATCTTGAAGCTTATTTTGTATATATACTACTGTATATCCCATGTTTCACTAGTTCAACAATATCTCCATGGTTCCCTAAGGTTATCCCATCACATTTTTTTTCACTTTGATTTGTATGAGAAATGCGTTCAGCTAGTGCAGTCTTGGTATCTGCATAATTTATTTAAAAATGAAAAACATAAAAAGAAACAGAAGAGTGTAAGACTGCTTTTTTTTTGACTATTAAAGCCAATAAAGCTCTTCATTATAGAGTGCATGGTAACACTGAACTGATTTTTCTGTGAATTTTCCTCCCTGATAACACGATTTTCCCTCCAAACAAAACAGAATCATAGAATAAACCAGTCTGGAAGGGATCTCTGGAGGACATCTAAATCCTAGTTCTGCTCCCAGCAGAAATAATTTCAAAGATTGATCGGGTTGCCTAGCTTGTAGACCAGCTATTTTTAAAGATCTCTGAAGACAGATTTTGTGCAGCCTTTTTGGGAGGTATGTGCTTGACCACTCTGATTATGAAATGTTGTTTCCTTTCCATCTAGTTAGAATTTCACGTTGTGTTTTGTTACTGTTGCCTTTCATCCTCTCTCTGTGCATGCCTGAGAAGCACCTAACTGTCTTCTCTTTAACACCCCTTAAGTAGCTGAAGGCAGAGATAGGATTCACCTTCCACCTCTTCTACAGGATGAACAAGCACGTGTGTTTCCCCTGTGTTTCCTTAAGCGTATTTTGCTCCAGCTCTCTAATCATCCTAGCAGCCATCTGCTGAACTCAGATTCTGTTTGTTGCAGTGAGGAACCCACAACAGTATGTCAAATGCTTCCTCTTCAGCGCTGATTAGAGAGGAGTAATCACTTTCCTTAACTGCTGTCTGTGCTTTTGCTGATGCAGCCTAGGATGTGGTTAGTCTTCCTTGTTGTAAGGTAGTACTGCAAGCTCACATTGAACTAATAGTTGATTAGGATCACTGGGACCTTTTCTGCAGAGAATTGCCCTAGCCATCTGGTGCTCAGCTACATGGACCTGGTCCATGCCAAGTGCAGGACTTCTAATAACATGAATTCTTGTTTCATAAGCTTTCTGTCAGCCCATTCCTCTAATTTGCTGAAGTCCTCCAAACTGACAACCTTTCCCTCCAGGGCTTTGACCATTTCTTCTACTTGCTGTTATCCAAGCAGTTATCCAATGTGTGAGAGTGCCTTCTCTCCTGTCATCCAGATTGTTGATGAAGGTGTTCAAAAAGCAGGAAAAGCATGAAAAAATTCTATGAATGCTTCTCAGTAGATGGAAGACCCTTTTCCAACTTGAGTTTGGGTTATGTATGCATCATTCAGGGTAACTACTTGGGAGTAAACTTGATAACTCTTCTTCGTTTTGTCATGGAAACTTTAATCATGATAAAAAATGGTTGCCGATCTCTAACATATTTGATATTTTGATAAAGATGTATGTTACTTTTGTGTAAGATAATAATATACCTCTTATATATACACTGAGTACATACATATGTGTGTGAGTAGGTATGTGTAAATTGTAGATGTGTATTAGTTTATACAGCTTGTGAGAGCAGATCAAATGATGGGCTCCCAGCATTCTCTTTTCCCACATCACAGGAAAATATATGGAGAGTCAGAGAAACTTACAAGCAGTCTTAGATTGTTTTTTCCTCTCATAATACTTTCATTTCTCTGAAGTATCTGTATTGATTGTATTGTTAAGAGATATTCTGGAAGTGTTGGTTGATCCTCAGGCTGATATGGCTGGGCTGGCCTACACAATTTTGTAGAGAGTTAATATTAATAAAAAAAGTTTAATTAGTCACATATTTGGAACTTCCAATACAAGTTGTAAGAACATTTTTGGCTGCATGATAATATTTAGCTTTTTTATCACGGTGTAGTCATACAGTTTCTGTCTGAAAGTCAGCATACACTCCATATTATTTCATGCCCATATAAGTTCTGTACTACTACTGTCAAGATGTAAATATTGTCACATAAGGGAGAGCACTCAAGGATTTCAAATTTTCAGACAAGAAAGATTTATTGACTGAGGACTGTGCCGAAAGTCATTAGAGGATCAGTGGGAATGGCAATGCTACAGGGAGTGTCACTGATGAGAACGGCAGTTGATTAGGTCAAAATGTCCTTATTCTGGATATCACTCGACATAGAAATTAGGGACAACGTTATTGCTTATCGTTGTGGTTAAGGACATGTGTTTGAGCCAGTGGAAGAGAAAGGAATTTAGACTTCACTGAGCATATGCCTTGTGTTTCTTCTACTTCATATTATTTATAGAATTATTGTTTCAAAACTCCTCTCTCATCTTGGTCAAGAGAAATAGAAATATACCTAAGTAAGACTGATTAGCCACTGAAGTCCTGCATAAGCCAAACAGCTCCTGGAAACCTTATAGGACTGTACCCATCTGGCTGGGATGGAGTTAATTTACTTCACAGTGGTCTGTATGGCATTATGTTTTGGACTTGTGATTAAAGAGTTGTTAACACTCCAAAATTCTGACTATTGCTGAACAGTGCTTTCACAGTGTCAAGGCTTTCTCTTTTTTTTTTTCATTCTGCCCTCCCTCAGGGACTGGCTGGGGGTAGTCAAAAAGGTGGAAGTAGACACAACCTGCACATTTGACCCAGACTGGCAAAATGAGTATTCCCTGCCACATAACATTGTGTTCAGAAATGAAAACTAAGGGGAAGGGAGTTTGGGATGATAGCCATTGCTCAGAGACTGGCTGGCGTTTGGTCTGCTTGTGGGAGATGGTGAGTGATTGCCTTTGCATAACATTTTTTTTGTGTGGTTTTTTTTTCCCTTCCTCTTTCCTTTGCTTATTAAACTGCCTTTATCTTGATCCTTGAGTTTTCTCACTTTAGCTCTTTCTATTCTCCCCTGTCCTGTTGGAAGGGAGAAGAGCGAACAAATGGCTGCGTGGTTCTTAACTGCTTGCAAGGGTAAAATCACTACAAAAGTTTTCGCCTTGCAGCTAATGAACAGATGGACTATTATATTTCTCTGACAAGCTAGAAATCAATCAGGAAAAATTGTTTGGTAATGACAATAGCAAATAAAACTGAGATATCTAAATACCTAAACCAAAACCTCCTAACCCTTGCCCTAGGTTATATTGAGGATGCTGAGACCATAAGGGAGAGCTAATGGCTATCTTGCATCAGAGAAGACGAATTCCAAGAAGAGAAATTATTTTAATTGATGAAAAAACTCAACTGGTCCCAGATGCATTGCTTAATAAAACTGAGGCATACTTTATTGGCCTGCTGGATACCCCTGCCACAGGAATCAAGTAGACAGCTGTTCCAGCAGTGATTATGGTGACTTACAGGTCCTATTGCCCTGTCAATGGGCTTGGAAGTTTTAAGGTGGAGTGCAGCAGGGACAGCATCTTGGCTGTAAAGGATAGCTGTGCTCCAGGCATACAAAACCACTGCTGGTCCTCCTTATAATTGCAATTGACCCAGAGGCATAAAATAGGGCACTAAGTGTTGTCTCCTGAGTTGACTCCCACTGACAATGTGGTGAGATCTGTTAGGCAGAACCAGTGCTTCGGTACCTTATTGTACACAATGTCAGTGCATCTTCCACGTAAAGTCATCTGGGATGGATTCATTCTGACCATATGGTTGGCATGCTCACATAAGGGCTGAGGGAGATCTGTCTTTTGGTCTGCCTAGGCCTGGTTCTCTGCTGTGTCAGCTGCTGTCTCATGGGTCCCAGGTCGTCCTGTGAGGTCACCTAGCAAAAATCTTCTGTAGGATGGCCAGTAACCTGATCTGTTTGTGTTCTGAAGTAACACTGACATTTCTGTGTCATGAACCTTTAGCTTCCCACTAAAGCAGAGTGAAATGCTTCATGCAGATGCTTGAGCTGGCTCATGTCTTCCAGATCTGTTGCTTTTCCATCTGTCTTAACACCTGGCTGCTCTGTCTGGAGGGATCTACTCGGACAGGGCAGCATCTGCAACTGAAGCTAAAGATCAGGCATTCTTGGATGACATTGGATGTGCTGGGTCTCACTCACTTGGGGCTGTAGCACCTATTTAGAGATTGCAGAACCATTTACCTAATGATGTTGTCACAGTCTTCAATGCAAGCAAGACGGCTGCCTTCAAAATTCAGCCCAGAAATGGTACCACAAGTGTGCTTTACAAAACAGCATCACTCCAGGTTTTTCTTTATGAGGTGTTAGGGAAAGCTGTTCTGTAACTGCAGAGGTTAGTTTTGTTCTGTTCTCATCGTAATACTGCTGAAATTCTCTAAAGAATTTTAGGAAGCACTATTAACAGGAATACATTAGGCTATAGCCTAACTTCTTTCCAAACAGGTGAAAGAGCTGGTTTGCTTTTCCACCATGCGAATGAGAAGCAGTGAGTACAGACTAACATTCTTATCTCTTTCTAGAGTGTTATGTTAAACTGGTAAATGTCTCAATTCAGGCAATAGTAACAGTAACATTTTACTGTCCGTATTCCTCCTGCCACTGTATTCTTGTGTTCCTCCTATTTGCATAGGTAAGTATATCTGTATAGACACAGACATATACTCCTCCTTCTACCTGTCTTCTTCCTATCTGTCAGTAAGCACTATTAGTTATCTCATTCGTGTTATACTTTACCATTCAATGGCTGAGAAAAATCCAGCCATATACTCTTAACAGCAATGAAGAGAGATCTGCAAGGTCTTATCTTTTGTGAGCAACTCAGTAACTGTGAATGACAGGATGTTTCTCCAGCTGAACTGGAAACATCATTCATGGCCTGTCCCAAAAATGGTACCTCACCATTCCAGGTTCTTCACTTTCTCTATGATAGTCATGTCTCTCTGATGTGTGTCTCAGGAGGCTGTTTTCATCCCCTGATGTAATATTGCTAGATGCTTTGAGGATGAGATAGAAAGCTGTCTTGTATCTCTTCTCCCTCTTTGTAAGAGTCTCTAAGGAAGCTGCCTTCAATAATACTGAAACATAATTTTTAAGCAAATGATAACATGTAATAACAGTTAAATGACAGTATTTAATTGCCAACATTTTATAATCAAATGAATTGAATTAAATAATGGCAACACTATACTTTTCAGAAGGTCCGGAACAAACCACTGAGACCCTCAACTATAGAAGAGGATGCAGTCAGTATAATTTCATGGCTTAAATCGATACCAAGGCCTCTCTTTAGAACAATTAGCCCAACTAATTTTGTGATATTGGGCTAGCTGTTTATTGTTGTTAAGTATCAGTTTCCTTATTTGCATAAACTGAGATAAATACGCTATGCAATCTGCTACACAATGTGCATTGAGATGCTGTTCAGCCTGGAGAATAGAAGGCTCCAGGGTGATCTTATAGCAGCCTTCCAGTACATAAAGGGGGCCTACAGGAAAGCTGGAGAGGGACTTTTTACAAGGGCATGTAGTGATAGGACAAGGGGCAATGGATTTAAACTGAAAGAGAGGAGATGTACATTAGATATAAGGAAGAAATTTTTTCACTCAGAGGATGGTGGGGCACTGGAACAGGTTTCCCAGAGAAGCTGTGGATGCCCCATCCCTGGAAGTGTTGAAGGTCAGGTTGGATGAGGCTTTGGGCAACCTGGTGTAGTGGAGGGTGTCCCTGCCCATGGCAGGGGGTTTGGAACTAGATGATCTTTGAGGTCCTTTCCAACCCTAACCATTCTATGATTCTATGTATCCTACAAAACTTTTTGTTTCCCAAAACCCCCATTAATTTGCTGCTTGACCCCAGAGACACCTATTATCCTATAATACATTTCTTCTTCTGACCATGTCCAGAATTGACTTGATTTTGGCATCATTGTGGAGCTTTGACTCTAGCCTTCAGTCCCATAGAAATTCAGAGACTAGAAGTTTTCTAGCAATTTTATATGCTAATTCCAGTTCAATAGATATTCTCACATCTCATCTACTGGGCTGAGCCCACAAAAAGAATTGTGGGACTGGTATGATTTTATTTTTGAGGCGTGTAATGACAGGTAAACTTCTCCCATAAGCTTTAGAAAAGCATAAATGCCTGATTATTTTTGAATCATTCTATTTCAACTATGTGCCTGTTTTTTCAGCTTCTGTGATATTCTTAACTCACAGGTACTCCTGAAACCTGTTAACCATGTGTGGCTTATAAAAGTTTGTGTGGTTCATAGTAGAGAAACAACAGTGTTTTCTCATCCTGCAGCTGATCAGTCAACACATCAGTCTCATCCATGGCTGGTCAAACAATAAAGCAGTGTGTGTTTTCCTCTCAACAAGAGAATTAGGATGTATTGTACTTTTGGGAGGGAGCAGCTGGGGAAATAGGAAATTTCATTGTAGATTGGGAGATGGAGAGTTTTGGAATATTACAGTGAAGCCGAAGAAAGAGAGGCATTGCAGTGGTTCACTGTCAGGCACTCACTATGGTGGAGAGTCTGGGCACATAATAACAGAGGTGTATACAGAAAATTGTTTTTTGAAGTGGGACAGAGATATAGTTATTGCTGTGTTGGAAAGATGGAAGAAAAGTTTTCATAAAGATATGGGCCATGTGTCGAGAGAAGAATGTTACGGTGGAGAGTGTAGCCACTGTTTAGATCTGAGGGCATTCTGGTAATGGGAAGGAAGAAATCTGGGGGTATCTCTGTGTTGAAGTAACAGAAGGGATGAGCAGGACAGGGAGATATTGTAATTATGAAAACATGATCTCATTGTGTTCAAACTGGCTTGGACTACACACTTCCTTTCACCATATTTTCTTCTCTAAAGAGGAAGACATCTTAGGGTTAAAGTCTTTAAGACTGTAGTACATGTTCACTTTCATGGTTTTAACTCCTTGGTTTTGTGTATAAGGGGAAAAAAAGTGATAAAAAGAGAAATATCTAAGATACAGTAGCACATATAGAAGCTACATGTAAAAAGATTTTTGACATTTTCCCTGAGATCTTCTTCTCCAGATGTCTGATTTACAAGGCACAAAGGAGCTCCATAATTTTTGAGTTTTAGATTGAACTGTTATGTTTGAATCCCTGCAAAATCATTAATTATGAAACTAGTGGTTGGTGTAAATATCACTTAAACTATATAAACATCACTCAAAATGTCCTAAGCAAAATGCAATCCATAAAAATTTAAAAATACCTAAGAGAATTAAAAAAATCAAAATATTAGGGATCACAATTGGGAATTGTAAAAGGCTGACTTCCATGTTACAGTAACACAAAGAATCAAAACTGCAAGAACATAAATCATACCTGCATGAGAGCGTAAGGCTATTGTGGAGAAATATTTATGTCTAATTAAATGATCACACCCACATTTACTGATAAAGAAACAAGTTCAGATTACGTTTCATCAAAGATCTGAGAAGGTAAAGATAGTTTCCAGTACTAAAATAATCTTTTTGGAATTATTAATAATGATTTGGTGACGTGCATGTCAAATCCTTTATCTGTACCTGACTTTATCTGTAGTCTGACTGTAGTCTGACTTGCACTTTGCTCATCTCAGGATCAAAGTGACAACAAAGTTTGTAGGAGTGGGACAGAGGTATAGTTATTGCTGTGTTGGAAAGACAGGAAAGATGGAAGAAAAGATTTATTTTTTTTTAGAATTTTATTTTTTCAATAAAAATCTTTTATTTGTTGCACTCCACCTTTTTCTATTTTACTTGTTTTGCTGGATGTAACTAGGAAGTACCCCTCAATAATGTGTAGGGTGATGGGACTTGGCCCAGAGTGCCTTAGGCTAGGTCTAAGTCCTGCCATTGACCTAAAGCCTGTGGAAGATGGATAAATGCCTCACATTTCTTTTCCTTGTAGAAGGGAAACCTGCTCTGTTACCTATAAAAGCTATAAACTTTGCAGTGAAACCGACTAAGGAGCAGAAATGTGCTTGAATTCAAAAGTAAGAAGCATGCTTATATTAATTATAATTAGAACAGAGACATAACATGAATTAATGCAATGGTTTTCCTAACATAAAACTTGTGTGATTAGTGTTATCAAAATGAAACAACCATGTAATTACAATTGGTCTAATTGTAAGTACAGAACCTACTTTTAAATGTCTGTATTTTTACACAAAATCCCTAAGTATTCCCTATGATATTACACAACTATTATTAAAATTGTTTCATTTTACAATTTCTTGGAAGTGGCCCTTGAGATTTTCATTTTTGTCACTGGCTTGTCATTGAAAAAGATAATCTGTATTAAATATTTCCTAGAAATTTTTTTAAAAAAATATTTGTTTCTCTGTTGAATCTTTAAAATAAGTTACATTAGTTGTAGTTAGAGTCCATCGCCTGATCAAGAACTTTCAAAATATTGCAATTATTAATAATAATTTAATTTTCTTCTCGGTCCTGAAAATATTCTATATATTGTTAGGAAGAGATCAGTCACTTTCAAAAGGAATTATATTATATGTGTGTGTATATTTTATGTAAAAATGAGAGAAAGTTTGATAGTTATGAAGCAATCCTCATCTGGGATGTCCCTAAATTAGTCCTATGTTTTCCATTTTCCCTGAAATCTGTAATTTGCTATCTGCTCTTTTTGAGATCTGGTCTCCGTAGATCTCAAACGTAGAGACTGCCCAGATATATCAAAGCTATTCTACGCTTTCACCGTAATGTGAAGAAATGTGAACTGTCTCCTGTTTCAGGAAAGGCGGCCTGTGTCTTTCTGTCCTGACAGCTCAATAATATATATTGTTCAGGTAATTTCTGCATATTCTTCAGTTGTAATGAACAGTAAATTGTCATTAAAATACCAATTTCCTTTGAAATCTGTTAGAAGCTTTCTACAATACAGAATAATGTCAGGTGCTACTAGACAAGTGTCTTCTGTTGTTACACCAAGCCCCTGTCAAGAACTAGGCAAAAGAGGCAGATGATATAAAATATTCAAGCTGGAGCTGGGAAGAACCAGCTTAGAGAGTACTAGAACAGATGAAGCTATCTACGTAGAGCGTCCTTTTATCTTACTGAAAAAGGGAAGGAAAATAAGAAAGATAAAAGTAAATCGAGGTAAGAAACAGCCCTGGTTGGAATGTAGATAAGCTGATATTACAACAAACCTGTTGTTTTTCTTGCCATTTGAAATATTGGTATGAATAATAACAGCATTACAAAACAAAAAGACATTGGAATAGTTGCTTACCAGCCAGGCTGATGTTCTGGAGACATGAATTAATAAACTGTATTTCCAGTATATGTAATGATTCAAGATCTTTGTGGAAAGACAGGACAATACATGTGAAATGCATGGAGTTTTCTTCATAATTCTTATTCTAAAAGTTATTATTTATTTTCCAAGTAAAAAACAAACTAAATTAGCTGGCCCATAGTTTCACTACTGTGGTAGTCTTGAACCATGTAGGCATGAACAACTTTTTTTTTTTTCACTTCTAGAACACACCAAGATTTAGCTGTTTGGAAGACAGTGCATGTCTCTGTCATGTTATTTTTAGATTTGTACTAAGTGAACGTTAAAAACACTTCAAGGAAGAAATTAGAGCCCAGCAATGACTACTTTTGTTGCCCTCCACATGGAAACATAGTTGAACCACCTCACTGTGCACAAGTGGCAATACCTGATTTCACTGTAATTTGAAAAAATATTGACCACTGGAGATGAAAGGAACAGTGATTCCAGGACAAAATGCTCTCTTAAACTGTGGGTGATCATATACTGATGTTTTTTCTGTGTCTAAAGTCTCCAGTGGACCTCATGAACTAACAAATAGCAATAATATGATCTAGATTGACCCATCAGGAATAAATCCAATCTAAATGTGTCTGCAGTCTCAAACATTGCAGGGTTTTGTTTAATAAAAATCACACTCAGCTATTTGTGATAGCCAGAGGGTGCAGAGAGAAAATATTACAGAAATGTGGAGACTGTTACTTGACCTTTTCCTCTTGCACAAGGTAGCTATTAAGCTCTGGTATAACCCACATAGAAAT
The DNA here is from genome assembly GCF_009769465.1 of Tauraco erythrolophus. Taxonomy (NCBI): domain Eukaryota; kingdom Metazoa; phylum Chordata; class Aves; order Musophagiformes; family Musophagidae; genus Tauraco; species Tauraco erythrolophus. The sequence continues at coordinate 67,907,843 of NC_141496.1, forward strand.
AATTTTTATTGCTTTCTCTTTACCAGGGTTCTGAATTATCAGAACTGGTCTTGAAAGGCCTCTGGAGCCAAGTCTTACTCAAATCCATTCTATTACCCATAATGTTCCTACTGTAGCCACAGCTCAAGTGTAGAATCTCAACTCGCTAACAGTGTGTTTTGAGTCAGGGGAACTGATAGAAATGGCATCACTACTTGGATCTAGCAAAGTAAACATGGTACTATAGGAGTTGCTAGCTTTAAATCTCTTCTGTCTTCTCAGGAATATGTTGAAAATTAAGCCCATTCACTTAAATATTGAAGTATCTTACTAAAGTGATGTAATTTTAAAAGAAGATACACTTAGTGATTTAGTTCTTCAGAAATCTACTTACCCATGTCAATGCTATAAAGAATAGGTCACAAAAAAAAAAGTTTTAAATTATGAAGTAGCAATAGTCATCTTAATTAGTCATCTCATTATGCACAATGAGTCTCGTACTGAGGTTCAAACTCCTTAAAATAATATTGAATGTAAAAATTTGCTTTCATGCAAAGGAAAGGCTAAGACTGAGAGGCTCAAACCAAAGGAGTTCTATATTAAAATTTGTACCTTCAAAACTCTGAAGAAAGGAAAAAGGCTTAGCATTACTTTTTCAGGATAAAACAATGAACAAATCCGCCATTCAACAGCTCTTTGAATCTACTTTAAAAGCTTTAAAATTGCAATAAAAATGTTTTACTACCATTATTATAGAAATTTAGGTCTTAAATGACATGCATAAGTGAAATTCTCCACTTTTCCTGTTAGAAAAATAGAAGTGGATTGGTTTCTCTGAATTTGAAACTACTTCCAAGTTGACCTCTACAGTTGGGAGCATTTAACTTTTTTTGTCTCATTTGGATGTTTTCCAAATTTTGGAATAGTGATTACTCTTTGTAGATCTTTAGTTGTCACAAACTTTTGGAAATATTTGATCTTACAAGTGTGATCTTCACAGTCTCCCCAAAACCCATAGATTTTACTCTTCAAATTCAAACATTCCTAAATAAATCTTCTAACCTGAATTGTATTTTAATGCCAATTGGGTTTACTTTGTCCTTGATCGAAGACAGAAGACACAGAAATACTTATTGTATGTTCAAGAAAATGTCTCTTTTTTTTCTTTTTCTTTTTTTTTTTTTTTTCCCACCTGGATTATGTTAATGTAAATTACTTAATAGTGATGCAAATTTGTAGTGAAGCTGACTGGAAGTTCCCATCAGAGTATTCTTTCAGAAAATGAAAATTTATTGGTAGCAACAGGTTTTGTAGAAATCATTTACCTTTGATGAAAAAATTGTTTTAATAAAAAGTGAAAATCTTCAATAAGTTTACTTTTTCAGAACAGGACATTTCTTTAAATATTTTTTGATTCATCTTAATCATAATCATATCTGTATATGTAAAGTGACTAATTTGAATAAAATGGCAATAAATGCCTTTTTGTTTTTCTTTTCAAAAGAGGACAAGCAAAGTGAACTGAAACTATTTTTTTTAAAGTGATCTGTTTGTGACAAATTTTGAGGGCTTAATTTTTTGTTCATTTCAAAACTGGTGACTTTCTGACATCTTAAAAATCTTTCCAAAATTGAAACCTTGATTCCTTCACAACTTTGGGATGTAGCAGTCACTTCTTTTGAAGGGGTAGGTAATGCCTAGATGTTGAAGAAACCAGAGATCTGATATGAATGTAATTACATAGTGTGTTCTTTCCATTTAACAAAGAACAGCCTAAAATTTCATTCGAAATCTCTGTTATGATTCACACTATCTGCATTTTTATTTCATTGCTCTCCACAGTACAGATTCTCTATAATGTCATTCAAGACCTGTACTTCACTTACTCTTTATATGGTTGCTTAAGACTTGTCATGGAATACACCCTTTGACCTGGCACTGAAAGATCTTTATTGAAGAGTAACATGTTTGTCTTTACTTGTAAAGCACAGTTGAAATAGGAAAGCTGTTTTAATGTGCTTACAATGTTTTAATTTTCTGAGTATAAAGGAGTTATCTATACCAGCTTTTCAAGAAAATAAGTATTCTTATTAAAAAAGCAGCCAGTAATAGCAGGAAATGAAGAATAAATTGTTAACACAGCACTCAGATGTATTTTCTCCTAGATACTAATTCTTGTGTTAGTTAAGTAAGTTCTCTTGACCACCTAAGTTCTTCTAGAGAAGAAAAAATTCCAAGATTGCATGTATTAAATACAGATTCCTAAGGTGAACACTGAATAAAGAGTGATAGAAAACCCTTATTCTGAACTGCTTCTTGAAATTACAGGAAAAAACATAGACTTATTTTAGCAAAGGTATTGAAATTATTTTTCATGGCAAAGCACATATCAATGAATTACTCTATTATATCCACTGTATAAAGAATAGGAAAGACTAATAAATATCTTGGATTCTCTCTCTCTCTTCTTTTGTCCTTCTGAAACAGCAAGTACATGATATTTTTGTTTTCATACGCATCACAATTGGTATGTGAAAATAGTCTTACACAATACTCCTTACTAGTTTTTAAAAATACAGTTTGAAGACGCTGTTTTCTTCAAAATTTCTTCTCTTTAGTAACACTTCATTTACTCACCAAGGATTCTTTACATTGTGTAAAGACTTGTTTACCAATAAATAAGATTGTAAATCAATACAATCAAATTAGACAGTAGTTAGGATTAACATTAATAAAATATTAACACTGTCAAAAAAAATGGCTGAGTGGGAATAAGTTCACTTCACAGCATTTAAATATAAAATATATCTTATTTATTACTAAATCAGGGAACGCATTTCTGTAAAAAAAATTAGAACGGACTACAAAAGTAGATACATAGATTTTCTTAAATGTAAAATATTGGAGAATTTCTGAGAGGTTAGGTGTCTAAAATTTAGCTTCGTTTTGCTCGGTGTGTTATGTGGTACTGTCTCAGTATTTCCACTAGCTTATCACAGCCAACATAAATCGATTTATGAGCCCAACTCACTGGAAGCCTAAGGCTGTTTTGCTGTAGTCAGAGAGCTACCATTAACATCAGCCTTAAGGAACAAAGAATTGAACCCTTTAGGTTCTCTGCTGTGTCTTATTTATACAAATATGTGTTATACATGCAAGCATTCCAATGCAGTAGCATAATACATTGGCCTTTGGGGCAAAAACATTTACATTTTAGCTGCATGTTTCTTTCATTAGTAGTTGAAAAAATGCCATCAGAACACTTTTGTTACTGTAAGCTTTGCTAATCTTTCCTCCAGAGCCCCTTTTTTTCCTTACAATACCTAACTTTTGGCTCTTCAGTACCAACAGTTTCTCTTTATGCCCAGGATCTTTCTTCTTCTCTCCCTTTATGTATATAGTTTACAGTCCCTTTAAGATATCCTTCCAAAAAAATTCAACTCAGCAACAGGCCCTGACATGTATTTCTTTTTTAAAAATGTTTACTGGTAGTGTGAGGAAGCATTTGCAAAAATAAAGCGTACGTTTTACTTCTTTGGATGAAAGGTGCAGGTCCCAGTGGAGTGTAGAAAGCGAAGAGTCAGAATTCATGCTGAACATGTTGCATCTTGATTCAGAACCTTAATATCCATGTAATGATCACTAACGCTCACTTTCTCACAAGGGAGAACTTAGAAGGAAAAACACTTTTCATTTTAGGTTACAGAGGGTGACTATTTTATGATGATGAAAAAGGTCTAAAATAAGACTTGCACAACTTTGTTAAACAGAGTTGGAACTACTTAAATCAGCTCTGAATTTGGCTTACATAACACAGAACTGGTTTCAGCTATTCTTGCAACAATTTAACTGCTATGAGAAATCTACTTAACTTTGTTTTGTTCTGCCTCTGGAATGGTTGGTTTTATCCTTCCTAAAGAAGAAAATACTTTCCATGAAATAAATCTCACAGATGATGTAGATAAATTCTCAGACCTCTCTTAAGCACGCTGTGATTCTGGAAATTTATTTTAAACATCTCTATTCCTTTCCCACTGCACTTCTTTGCAGCTCAATGATCAGGAGTATTATCTTTATTTATATGTACGCTCAAGAGTACACAATCTGTGTATATTATGCCCATGACTTGCACAGTTTTCTAAACTGCTTCTCTTTTTGTGATTTTTGCACTATCAATTTGGCTCATGACTGGCTAACATGCCAGACTTCTACACTGTAATTCTGCTCATTTCAAGCTGTGATCTTAGATCCATAGTTATTTTCAGGTGGAGCTTTTATATAGAAGGGGTTCTTTGTGAACCAGCCAGCTGTGTTCCAGTAGCTGCCGGACAGTCACTGTGTCCAAAACTCATAGTATGTCCTGTGCTAGGACTTGAAACCTCTTTTGTGGAAGTTTCTTTGCCTGAAATATCCGAATCTGGGGAGCTGGGGATTTACCTGTTGCTTAAACTTTGTTGCAATTCAGAGATGAAGCATATCCTCATCTACCGCGATTGCATGTAACTGGCTATGTAAGTTCTCTACTTCATAAATAATCATAAAGAAAGAAGGCACTTTGAAGCACCATCTGGATAGACACATGATTTTATTTTTTGTTACAATAATTTTTGTTACAGTAATTATGGTGGAAACATATTAATAAGGATTTAAATATAAAAAATGGCTACTCTCTCCTACAGGCTAGATATTTAATCTCCTGTACCTGTGTTTTTAGATATCAAAGTCCACCACATAGTTACCTTGGAAGCTTCTGCTCAGATCTCAAGCTAGTGTGTCCAATTTGGGAGTGAGGATTTTGAATAACAGAAGGGTATCCAGAGTTTAGACTGAACACAATAACGACTACTTATACCTGAGAATTCTCTTAACCAGAGGTTAAGGGGGTGGAATTGTATTAGATGAGTCACATGTAAGACTGTCTTGCCTACAGCCAGGGGCCTTCATCCTCTCATCCACTGGTGTGAACGAGCATTACTTTTTTCTAGTCTGTGTTCCCATGTCTTTTTTTTTTTATTTTCCTTCACCCTTAGAAGCAGGGCTTGGCTAAGTAGAATGATGGTTATGTCTGGGCTTTGTATTAATATGAAGATTGGACTGAGACAGAACATTACATATAGACAAAGGAGGTGGGAAGAATTCCAATTTCATAAAATAAAGACGTAATATTTTCACAGGTTGCAAAATCTATCATTGTATAGAACTTAAGTAAAATATAAGGAAAATGGTAGACTATTCACTGCAAAGAAACAAATATTCAATTTTGCGTACCAACAACTATAAATATAAAATAGAGGGGTTTTAGAGAACTTTCTTCATAAATTTTTGTTGACTTTTGGTTTTGTTATTTTATTGTGCATGCTATGTAAAATTTATACTCCTTCTCAATAAATACATCAAAGAATATTTGGTTCCAGTTAAAAGAAGAGCTTTAATTTCCCAGAAAAAATATATATCTCTAATTTTTTATAATATTAAAAAAACCAGAGTATATGTAATTCAGAAACTAACCAGAGTAATATAAGATATTTTACTAACACAGTCTTCCTACAGACATATGACATTAGCTACATCCTTGTATAGGAGATTATTTTAAAAGATAATGAGGAGGAATATAAAAGCTTTGTATCTTGTAATTGGACAGTGAAACAGTTTATGAAAACCCAGTGACTTAGTGTCTGTTGTTTTATAAGACCAACTTACATCGTCAGGAAAGACTGTAACTATAGTATATCTTTTCCTTTCATTTTTCCCCCTTTGGCTCCTCTCCACCTATATTTGACTAGGTACAGAAATATAAAAGTATGTTACCTTAATTTTCACAACAAAAATGAAAAATTAAAGAAAGATTTCAGTTTCTCACAGTTTTCTTTCTAGAGGCTCCAGGCAGCTGCTTAATCATTATGTTTGCAATATTAAAACAAGACCTCAGGTTAGTCTGTGCTAGTTCATTTACAAGAATCTTCTGTATTTGATTAGATTCATACGGTTAATAAGGATGTCAGGTAGAAGCAATTGGGCCATTTATTTCTGTAACGTTATTAACTGTCTGTTCTCTACAGGATCATTTAGCTTTTCTGGGAAAAGGCAGAAATGGGGTTATACATCCTAGTGATAATAGTCCTAACACACATTAGGCAGTTACACTGCTCACCATCACCTCCTTCAATTGATGAAATATTTTCAGGTGCCTTTTGTTTTGTGTATGTGTATATCTCTAGAGTCTAACAGCAAGCAAGATTACAAAATAGTGAGAAAATGTATAAATAAATCCAAGATTTTCCTTCTTTCATTTCCAAGTTTCTGAGCCTTTGACTTAATTGGCTGTAATTGAGTCATTTTCAGTCACTAAACAGACAAAAAGAAGTAAATTAGATCTGCTTGGCTCATGCATAGTCCAGCACTAGACTATGCTGAAGTGGCACACTTTTTGGAGCTAATTGATAGGTAAATCTGATATCCATGTGAAACTGAAGCTGCAGAAATCAGAAAACTTGAGCTTTTATCTTTTAGTGTCTTCTCTAGTAGAGGAGCATACTATTAGGGTTGTGCAAGGGTGCAGTGGCTGGCAGAGGACTTCATGATTTAATTCCTGAGGCAGATGTACACATGTACAGACAAAATATGATGTTTCCACAGAATAATGAAAAATAAACAAACCAAAACCCCTGAATATTTTGTTCTTTCCATTTCTCTCACTACCTATTTTCATCTAAAATATAATGTTACATCAGCATTGTACAATTTTTTCTTCCTGAAAGTGTTTTAAGCAACAGATGGCATGGGCAATGATATCTAATGTTAATATGGTAATGGTGTCTACTACAGTACGCTTAACCTCAGCTTAAAAGCTAGTCAAGTTTTAAACATTTTGGACAGAATTTTCATGATGGTTGCATGCCTTTGTTTAAAGGGCATAAGAGAACAGCCAAACTCCACGTGGTTTTGCCATTTCAGATGTTAGTTTATGAAAAAATATGATATTTGCTAATATTCACACTACTGAGTATAGAGGAAATATCTTTTGAGATTATAAGAAACTTTGTCCAGATTTAGTAAAGTATAACTGTCCAAAATTGCAACACATACAACATCAGAAAAAACTTATCAGAGACTGACTGATAAATTCTTTTACAATACCTATTGTCATGAGCATGCTGAATTTCCACAGAGCTGGGTGAAGCAGGCATTTTCTGTTCAGGAGACAAGAAAGGCCCTTTCTGTAATTTTCCCTCTAGGTTGTCAGGAGATACTGTGCAGTGTAACACCGAAAGCTGGGAAACTTAAACTGAAATTTGATTGACGTTGCTCTGTCTGGTGACTTCTGTGTGGGGAGATGGCTGTCTTATTGACCAGTGATGTGCTTGTCGGGTGGAGCAGGAGAGAATAGAATTTGTGTCACCAAGAAACTATGAGATGAACTAGCAAAGAATGGAAATTAGTGTAGCAAACAGATTGGCACAAGAGACAGAGGGAAATCACAATGAGAGGAGCTGTAAGCAAATGGACAGAAATGCACCTGCTGTTTAGTCAAGGTATAGATTTAAATTGATAATTTTAGTTTCTGTTTTGTTGTTCTCAAATAGCACAACCTATCAACAAAAGGTATATTGTTCTTCTATATCTCAGAAAACACAGAGGAGATCAGGAGTGATCTGTCACCCTGGTGTCTATGATCAAGAATTAGGCAGTACCAGCACAGAGCTCTTTGGTGGCTCATGGTCCACTATGGGATGGGAGCAGGGTAGGCATTCATCTGAGATAGAAGTGGTATTGACCTTAGAAACCTGTTGTTGTTTTGTTTTGTTTTGTTTTGTTTTCCTACAGCGTCTGCTACTTCTTCATAGTTACAGCTTTGGATTTTCCAGTGGATAAATGCTTCTTATATGTTAAAGCCCTGTCATAGGAGTATCACTTGGATGGCTCATGAGCTTGAATCCCACACTGTTTCAGAGCCACAAAGTGACCAGACAGAAGGAACACGGCAACACATGCAAATGTTGATAACATTTAACCAGCCAACATGGTAGATGCCTGTGGAATTTCTGGTGACTGGTCCAAACATTTAGTAGCAGTCCCTGTAGTTCAACAAATTGGGATTTCTTGGGGATTACATTGCCTAAAAAACAAAGAAGAGTAACAAACAAAAGAAAAGAAAATAAAATTATAGGTGAAATTGAAACATTCAAAAGACAAACAACTCTAGAATGTCATGTGGCAGACATTTATTACACCGCCCATATTTTACTTACCATTTCTCTATTTCTGTTAACTTAGCAGATGAATGAATCTAATAGTATTATCTGATAGCACTTTTATCACATGCTAAGGTTTGGATTTAAGCACTGGAGTTTGTATAACTCCTTTGAATTCACTGGGGAAATCTTAGCAAAATGAACCATGTTTCCTTGAGTTACTAAAGCCCAGAAAAATGTAGTACTGAGTCCTTCTCAAAGAGATAGTGAGATACGACACACAGAAAGAAAATCATCCTACACAGAGCCAGGAATGAAATGAAAGAAAACAGAAGAAAAGAGGAAGGAGAAGAAAAGAAAAGGAGATAAAATTGTGTATTTATGTGAGGTAAACTAGTACATTTCTTACTTACATCAAGATAGGATAGATGTGTAGAGGAACAGTTGGAACTATTTCTATATCTTCCCTATGATAATCTCTTTCGCGTGGAAAAAAAGCTCTCAAAACCTGAACATTTCTTTGTCCATCTTATACTTTTAAAGTTTACAATAAAACAACATACAACAGAAAGGACTGTGTGCAGCTGAAAAATGGTAATATTTGCACACTTCCTCTATGTGTGTATATGATAAAAAATATATTAAATACATAGATTTGTGTGTGAATAAATGTATACAGTCTTTCAATGTTATTCCTTGCCTAAGCAGCTACATATATTAAAACTCATTCCCTCTTCCAACATAAGATCATTAAAATCTGACACTTCATCCTAACATATGGTTTAAAGATGAATCTGGCTTCCACTCTCTTCTCTCCTTGTTTCACAGTATTCCACTGACAACATAGGAGGAACAGTGGTTTAAATGTCAGAAATGGCAAAATAATATACCTAAAATCCTCATAAAATAGAAGATTCAGAGTGTAGATGTTTTACCAACAAATGCATTGTTTGCTGCATTAGGAACATATTTGTCAAAGTCAAAGATGATAATTCAGGAGGTCTGTGTATATAATGGATGATAATATACTCAGAAATGTTGCCAAAATTTTGAAGGGAAAGTTTTCTGATTCCCTGTTTATCTGGAAACAAATGAATAATCTGTTATAAATCCATACATGATGTAATACAAGCAGGAATTCAAGTTTAAAGATAATCAACTAAGTCTTGGGGTCAGTGGAAGAAATGCAGATTTTTACTCTGTCAGAACATGTTGTAATATCCTGTAGCATCTATGTTTCATTACCTTGCCTGTATTGCCAATATGATGGTACTAATGTTAGGAGGCATTAGTGGTGGCATTTCTGTTCTTTATTTGAAGCATTGGAGGCATCTATTTTTGATGTATAGAACTTCTATAGATCTTAAACAAGTCCCACTTTTAGAGGGTAAATAAGCAGAATATTTAGGACATCTAAAGTCTTCAAAGACCTTAGATCAGACTCTTTTGGTATGCGCTGATCAACATGAGTCACCTTAAGGAAGGAAATTTTCATAGCTGGAGATGGTTTATAGAACTCAGAATTTGCTTTGTTCATACATTGCTGTACAAATTGAGGTTTTGCTTTCCAAAGAATGTTTTATTACTGATCCTAATCCTTTCAAGGGACCTTTTCATTATAGTAAAATAAAGCATGTCAAATATCCACCAGATCTGGGTTGACTTTGTGGTAGATGAGAACTTAACTGTGTTTTTTTCATTTTAATACTTGTTCTCCAAACTTTGTTGGAGCAGACTCAACATATCCTTCTTCTAGCTGATGATCTCAGTTGATGTAAAAAATTTTTGAGATCTTGGAAATGGATTTAGTGGTGTACACTTTGGTCAATACACCAAAATGAGCACTAATGTGGGAGAACGTTCACTGTTGTATGAGGTTTTCATGGCAAGGTTTTGGTAGTGAGGAGGCTGTAGGGTTGGCTTCTGTGAAAAGCTGCTATAAGCTTCCCATATGTCCAATATAACCAAGACCAGCCAGCTCCAAGATGGACCTGCTGCTGGCCAAGGCCAAGCCAATCAGCGATGGTGGCAGTACCTTGGTGATAACATAAGACGGAAAAAAACTCAGTGCAATTGCAGTCAAAGAGAGGAATGAGAATATGCAAGAGAAACAACTCTGCAGACACCAAGGTCAGTCAAGAGGAGTGGGAGGAGTTGCCAGAGAAGATATTCCCCCTGCAGTCCATGGTGAAAACCATGATGAGGCAGGCTATCCCCTTGAAGCCCACAGAGGTTAACGGTGGAACGGAGATCCACCTGCAGCCCGTGGAGGATCCCATGCCAGAGTAGGTGGATTGCCAAAGGAGATTGTAACCCCGTTGAAACCCTGCGCTGGAGATGCCTTCTGGCAGGATCTGTGGAACTGTGGAGAGAGAAGCCCGTGCTGGAGCAGGTTTGCTGGTGGGACTTGTTATCCCATGAAGGACCCACGCTAGAGCAGTCTGTTCCTAAAGGTCTCCACCCTGTGTAAGAGACCCACACTGTAGTAGTTAATGAAGAGTCATTCCACAGGAAAGACTCGTGTTTGAGAATTTCATGAAGAACTCTCTCCTGTGGGAGGGACCCCACACTGGAGCAAGGGAAGAATGAGAAGAGTCCTCTCCCTGAGGAGGAAGGAGCACCACAAAGTGTGATGAACTGACTACAATCCCATTCCCTCTTCCCCTGCATCACTGGGAGGGAAGAGGAAGAGAATTCGGGAGTAAAGTTAATGCCAGGAAGAAGGGAAGTGTGGAGAGAAGATGTTTTTAAGATTTGTTTTTGTTTCTTATCCTACTCTGATTTGATTGGTAACAAACTAATTTCCCCAAGTTGAGTCTGTTTTGACTGTGATGGTAATTAGTGAATGATATCTCCCTGTTCTTATCTTGGCCCAAGAGCCTTTGATTATATTTTCTATCCCCTGTCCAGCTGACGCAGGGACTGATAGGGCACTGATAGGGCAACTGGCATTCAACCAGAGTCAACCTGTCACAATTGTAATGCTGATATGAATTCCATGCGGGGAGAGAGGTACTTCTTGAGGACAGTTCAGATCTGAGCTGGTAAAGGAGTAGCACAATTTGAGCTTAGGCATCTTAGTTATGTCTGTGAAACTACTGAGAATGTCTTGGTTTTTGTGCTAAATTTTCAGACAACAGTTCCTTTAACTGGAGAGAAATATAGGAAGTTAGTGAATAGGGGACAACAGACAGCTATGGCCTTTCCACTTACCAGATGCATGTTGCTTATAAACCTCTTTGGGACAGAGCTGACTGAGTTAGCTTTCAAAAATTAAGTTAGAGTCAGTCATTTATTTAGAAAATGTAGCTAGGTGAAATAAATAAATTGTTCTTCTACTTTCATATTTCATACAATATTCTGCTGCTTATGGGCTTCTTGAATAGGATAGGGGAGACTGAAGTTTGTGTCTCCTGCGTGGTTCCAAAATTGCAGATGTCACTTTCAGGAAAAATGTAGTAACTATGTGATTGTGGGTCTCAGAAAGGCAGCAAAAGTTGTGAGCAACTGAACAGAAATCTTCAAAATTGCAGTTGGAGTTAATAATTTCAGTTGCAAGCCAATACTTTATTGAATGTAAGTTTCCGTTAAAACCATTCTGTAAAATTGATGTTTTGTACTTGAAGTTAACATATTGTTTTGGATCAGGGATTATAAGTTTTATTTTTGTACGTGTTTAGGAACACATTAAATATTAAATAATGTAGAGTGTGAGCTCAGAACATATGAAATATTTTGCATTTATCATTGTAAGAAAATATAGACTTCTGAAGAACTGATGACATACAGAAACTTTGAGATGAAAAATTTCTTAAAGAGATTTATTTCTTGATGTATGAAAACTATTAGCACCTTTTTAGTGATGGCAAATATTTGAGATGTCCTGGATTCTATTTGGAAAGTCACCAGGATGGTAGTATAAAAAATACTCCGGCAAATAAGGAACAATGAATAGATTAAATCTTTGTTGAGGTTCATGGTAATGTCTTGACTATGAAACACTTTATGAATTTAAATCAAAATATTATGGTACACATTTTTTGTCCATTAGAAGTGTATAATTACATGATAACAATAAAATTGAGATTGTGTGTTACAAATGGAACAAGAGAGTCATCTTGCTGTCGTAATGAAAATAAAACCGTACCAGTCTGCTCCTGAAGGAGCTCTCACTGATAGGCAGTAAAATTCAGGCAGCAAAGTTAAAAGCACAGAGAGGAGAGAGGAGGAAAGATGATAATTTTTTTTCTTTTTTGAAGAGGAATAGGGGAGGAAGAAAAAAAGAAAGAAATTGCATTTGGAAATTGATGTAGATCAGATGCTCACAACACTTTTGTGGTTTAACCTCACCTGATGAAGCTGTCAATGCTCCATACTTGTTTAAATTTCATAAACCCAGTACAGATACCTCAGAGCCTATTATCTTAAGCTCAAGGCTATGCCTTACTTTAAAGTGCTTGAACTGCACAGGTGATGCCTTGCTCTTTGACTAGAAACCACTGAGATCAAGTATAGCAAGGGAAGCAACAGCAGTGAAGAGAAAAGGTGTTTTAGTAGTGATCTCTTATTTTTTCTCTGAAAATCCAAAATAAAAGACCATAAAACTGGTTGATGAATCCTCCATGGGGTCTCCCTAAGAAAGACAAAGGATATTCCTTGTTTGAATTTAAAATAAATAAATAAATAGATAATGATCCAATATTGGGAAGTGCCAACTGGTTTTTATTACTTTCAGCAGGTTTACAGTCAGTTTGCATGGGAAAACTACCAGTCAGATCTTGCTCTAAATTTTGTATTTTTTACACAACATTTCACAAAAACACAAATCAGGCTACGAACATTATGGTTGCATATAAAGTGGACATGAAAGGAAATTATGTGTGTTCCAAACAAGATAGAATCTATTTTGAAATAAGTAACTCCTGAGGTCAGATTTAGATTAGATATAAGGAAGAAATTCTTCACTCTGAGGGTGGTGAGGCACTGGAAGAGGTTGCCTAGAGAAGTTGTGGATGCCCCATCCCTGGAAGTGTTCAAGGCCAGATTGGATGAGGCTTTGAGCAACCTGGTGTAGTGGAGGGTTTCCCTGCCCATGGCAGGGGGTTTGGAACTAGATGATCTTTGAGGTTCCTTCCAACCCTAACCATTCTATGATTCTATGATTCTATGATTCTATACTCATTTGTTCGAGAAAAAGAGAAAAAAACCTACAAAACCCACAACACAACGAAAAAGCAGAAGGTAGAGACTTGAATACAAATGACAAGAAGTCACAAAAAGATCATGCAGTTATGTGCACTATGTAGGAATGCATGCTGGGCTAATTAGTATAATAGCTCTAGTTAGAAGGTTCTAAGTATTAATTTTTCAACCTTCCCCTGTCTTTTGCTTTTGTGTTGTACTGTCTTGAAGAAAAGAGGTAAAAGATGAGGGTCTTTTGCTTTAGAAATTCCATTGTGTCAAAAAATGAGATTTAAAAACCTGCATTCATGCCAATATGCACAGAACAGTCCATCATTTCTGTTTATTTACTTTTTTTTTTTTTTTTTTTTTTTTTTTAAGGAAAGAAGTAAGTCCTAGAATAACTAATAGGCTGATGACATTGGTACTTATGTTGGACTCAGAGACTGAATTAGTTCTTATTCTCATTGACTGAAAATAGGAACATAGATTCATGTTATTTATTTCTTCTGTGGATAAATCAGGCCTACAGAAATGTTGCAGTTTTTGTTTTGGTTGTTTCTTTTCTTCTCTGAATACCTAGGCTTGCCATTGACATTTTAATAGAAATCGACGCATTCCCAAAATTCTTCTAGTTTGAAGTTACAACATTTCTCATCCATAACTGTTTTAACCAGCTTTACAGCAGATACTGTCATTTATTTATATATTCTGTAAATGGAATAAGGAACGTCTTTTTTGTTGCTAAGTAGTTGATTTTACACTAAAATCCTTACAGTAAGTTGATATGTAATGATTTGCCAATACCTGACTGGAACTAGTGGTATTTTAATCATGGAAGTTCATGGCAGTGTTTGAACTAATTCTCTATACTGGATCCGTATAGGATATAATTTGTACTATTCTTATTCTGAATGCTTGATTTCTATGTTCAAAGAAGTAAAAGATAGTTTTTACTTTATATTTTTTTGGTTTGAAATATAAGCCTCAGTCTGTGAACAAGACACCATGGAAATAGAGGCTTGCCTGGAAATCAGTTTATTGTTAGCATCAGACTCTCAGAACCAACATACTCTGTTCAGAAAAGGTGGAGCACTGGCAAAGAGTCTGACATATGTTCCTGCATGTATGTAAGATGTGTGTAATTTGGCTAGCCTATCTTTTGCTACCACTGCTACTGAATTGGAATGACAGGAAACTTTTTTGTACACCTTTGTTGATTCAAGAAGTTTCTTCTGTTTTCCTACTTAGAGAAAACATGTATGCATGTAGATGCAGAGTTGTGTGTTGTACATGTTTGTCATCAGCAAATCACTTTTGTTCTCTTAGGAAGGTATAGAAAGAAAATGAACTTAGGACGCTGTTCAAAGAACCATGGTAGTTTCTTATGCTTACAAAGTAGTATGACAATATTTCAATTAACATTAGCGATGAGAATCCAAAATACTGCAGTAATTTGAGAAGTGTGTCAAAATAACTACACTTGGGGAAATTGACATATGTGGTGATTACAATGGCCTGTGGCAGGAGATTGTGGAGCGGGTCCAGAGGAGGACCGTGAAGATGATCCGAGGGATGGAGCACCTCTGCTATGAAGACAGGCAGAGATACTTGAGGCTGTTCAGCCTGGAGAATAGAAGGCTCCAGGGAGATCTTATTGCAGCCTTCCAGTACCTAAAGGGGGCCTACAGGAAAGCTGGAGAGGGACTTTTTACAAGGGCATGTAGTGATAGGACGAGGGGCAATGGATTTAAACTGAAAGAGAGGAGATTTAGATTAGATATGAGGAAGACATTTTTCACTCAGAGGGTGGTGAGGCAGTGGAACAGGTTGCCCAGAGAAGTTGTAGATGCCACATCTCTGGAAGTGTTGAAGGCCGGTTGGATGAGGCTTTGGGCAATCTGGTGTAGTGGAGGGTTTCCCTGCCCATGGCAGGGGGTTTGGAACTAGATGATCTTTGAGGTCCCTTCCAACCCAAACCATTCTATGATTCATACGATTCTATGATTTTTCAGATTCAATCCCTTGGGTTTTTGTTTTGTTTTGTTTTTTAAAAAAAACAACTGCCTCTCTTTCTACTTCTTGTTCAGAGTTCCTCAAATGAACCTTACCCAACCTTGGGTCAGGTCTTATTGTTATGAAACAGGCTAAATAATAATTCTTGCACTTTGATACCAGTAGAGATTCAAAATGTAACACACCTCTTCAAGGATGGAATGCCAACAGTGCTGCATTGCAGCCGCTACAGGTTCCTTCAGGGCATGAACAGTATTTCGTTGGATTGCCTTCATCACTCAGTGCAAACACAAAACATTCAGTAGTTCTGTTATCTCCCTTCAGTTTCAAACCTGTTATTCTTCTTAATAAGTGAAGTGCATCTACGGAGATGTGAATTGGCTGGGCCTTTGTGAACAGGCTGACTGTTCCATGCCGTGAGTATTTCTCTCTGGAGTTGTACTCCTTTCATTCAGGTGTCCATTCATCTGCATTATTTTATATTTTGGTGTTTGAAAAAACATTCACAATTCAAATATCTTAATTATTTTTTTTGTTTCACACCAAGGAAGTGGTTTTGTTTATAATACATAGAAGTATCGTTTGGATTATGGTGTTAAAATGCTACTTAAAGCTGTTTTATTTTCTCATTAAAATGTTTTCTCCATTTTATTTGCCTCGGGAGGTACAACATGTTTTCTCCATGCAGGTCCTAAGGGTCAATAAGCAATATGATACATGTCACATATCATAGTAGTTTAATAACACCTGGAGTAACTTGGCTGCAAATGTTTAAATTATTTCACTTACCCACAGATCTCTAATTATGAATAGGAAGCCAAGGATTTAATGAAGAATTGTATAATTTTTTAATAGCAATTTTATAACAAATTAGTTGGCCAGGTTCTCACTTTCATTTGGATCATTTTGCACAGCTGGGGGCAGCTAAGAAATCTGTCAGGCACACAACAGTTCCTAACTGGCATAAATGCAATACTCACTTTTACTTCAGATGTCTGAAGCAGCCGTTTGCAGTGTGGGGTTCTGGAAATTCAGCAAAGCCACTGAAAATGCTTTATCTCTTTGTCTGATACTGGGTGGCCAGATCTGAAGATTAGAGCTAGTAATTCCTTACTGCTTTGTTATGCAGAGCTGCCTAAACTACCTTTAAATGTCCTTGTTTATGAACCAGAAGTGGTTCAGCCACGTGAGCAGAACCTCTGGTTTACTTTTCTGAGATCCAGATCTGACTTTGGCTCCAAACCTCAGATTTGGCCAAGGTGGGAAAATGAGTACAGGAAAAAGTGTTTTATATCACCTTTATGATTCATGTTTGAAATTGAACCATACATACTCCAGTTTTAGAGAAATGAATTTGATGAAGACTCTGGGGAAAAAAAAAAAAAAAGAAAAAAATTGGCACTAGTCTGAAAAAGAGCTTTAAATCCTCTGCTTCAGCATGCACTGAAGGCTTATCAGAGGATCTAAGTCTTGCAACATGCATCAGATACACTGCTGAAGGTACTCTGCTTTCTGAGAAAAACAAAGATTAAAACACAGAGACTACGTTCACTTGTTGTTTCAGTTTTGTTCAGAAGATTAAGTTGAACAAAAATGTTACTGTTTTTGTAATTCTGTGTATTGGATTCATTCCCATCTCTAACTACTTGATTCTGTAAAGAATGATTTCAGTATCCTCATCATGCTGGGCCTCACAAGGCACATAAACCATACAAGACTGAAGCAGGGGTCCTCTTGCCAATGCTTCTTCTTGCTTAGTTTCCTGGGAAGAATTTTGGCCCCAAAGATAAATGTTTTCACTGTTTAAAAACAGTAACAGAGCTGCAATAGAAAATAGTGTTCAATCCATCCCATCTGTGGGTAGAATCATAGAATCATAGAATGGTTAGGGCTGGAAGGGACCTTCAAAGGTCATCTAGTCCAACCCCCCTGCAAGAAACAGGGATATCTCCAACTAGATCAGGTTGCTCAGGGCCTCGTCCAACCTGGCCTTGAACGTCTCTAGGGATGGAGCATCCACCACCTCTCTGGGCAACCTGTTCCAGTGTTCTACCACTCTCATGGTAAAAAATTTTTTCCTAATATCCAACCTGAATCTACCTCCCTCTATTTTAAAACCATTACCCCTTGTCCTATCACAACTGGCCCTCCTGAACAGCCTCTCCCCACCTTTCTTGTAGGCCCCCTTGAGGTACTGGAAGACCGCTATAAGGTCACCCCGGAGCCTCCTCTTCTCCAGGCTGAACAGCCCCAACTCTTTCAGCCTGTCTTCATAGAAAAGGTGCTCCAGTCCTCTTATCATCTTTGTGGCCCTCCTCTGGACCCTCTCCAACTGGTCCATGTCCTTCTTATGTTGGGGGCTCCAGAACTGGACACAGTACTCCAGGTGAGGTCTCATAAGGGCAGAGTAGAGGGGGAGAATCACCTCCCTCGACCTGCTGGTCACGCTCCTCTTGATGCAGCCCAGGATGCGGGTGGCCTTCTGGGCCGCAAGAGCACATTGCCGGCTCATATTGAGCTTCTCATCCACCAGTACTCCCAAGTCCTTCTCCTCAGGGCTGCTCTCGATCCATTCACCACCCAGTCTGTATTTGTGCCTGGGATTGCCACGACCCAGATGTAGGACCTTAAACACAATAAACACAATGTTAAATTTCTTTTCAAAAGTAAACAATAGATGCTTTTCAGACATTATCCCTTTAAAGTCAATTTAAAATGTGAAAATATCTACAGCATATGAATAATGTCTTTCAGTTCAAAATATACAATGTTTCAGCCTTAAATAATGTTCTTATAATTCAGAAGGTGATTAAAGCAACACATTGACTCTTCAACATGACTAATGATATCCTAGGGATTGACTGTCTTATGGGACTCCCAAACTGCCTTTGACTCATCATCTTTCTAGAAAATGTCATAAATTAAGTAAATAAAAACAATAAGTAAAATTATATGCAGATACTGAGTGGGCTTTTAACCCAGCATAACTATATGAAGTGTGTAAGGTATTCTGTTTGCAGACTCAAGTTAAGGTGACTTTTGGGTACAGAATTAAGAAGAAGCAGTCGTCATAATAAAAATCTCTCAGTCTTTAATGTTAGTTTTGTGTCATCAATTTTTAATCAGAGATATCTTTTCCTTTTGTAATGGTAGAAGTGCATATAGTGCAAGTATAGCTCATTCATCAAGTCATGATTCAATGATTTTAAGTCGTGATCTCTACCTAGATGCTACATCTCAACTGTGATGATGCCACATACTTAACATCTGAGGGAGTGATAGTCTAGGAACTTGACAATTGAAACTCAGTTAGCTAAGCAAATTACATTTTTTTTCCCCCCAGGACTTTTGGAGTTCATGTAGGTCATAGTCTTCATTTTTGCAAACTCAAGTAGTGCTGTGAACTGACACAAAGAGAAGATAATGTATTACAATTATTGTAGATGACAAAAACTTAAATACAAGGAAAATCATTGTGGATTCCATGACAAGTAAACTAACCTTAAGAAGTCAATAGCTTCCTATGCTTAAAAACATTTCTTCTGTCTACTTCTAGCTGATCTTCTAAGTATGTAGATCTGTTGTCACAGCTTTTGCAGTCATTAACTCTTATGAAAACAAATTAGATTAAAAGAAACTGTATTCACTGAAAGTACCAACTTAATAGTATAATGTTGTTTGACCATTTCTTCTTAGTATGAAGCAAAAGAAGACTTTTCTTCTGAATTTTTGTCTCATTTGATATCATGTCTTCATTTTGTCAATGTGTTCCAAGCCTGAC
This sequence comes from Tauraco erythrolophus, assembly GCF_009769465.1. Classification (NCBI taxonomy): domain Eukaryota; kingdom Metazoa; phylum Chordata; class Aves; order Musophagiformes; family Musophagidae; genus Tauraco; species Tauraco erythrolophus. The sequence continues at coordinate 67,926,992 of NC_141496.1, forward strand.
AATTCTTTCTTTGTGTCATAGAATCATAGAATGGTTTGGGTTGGAAGGGACCTCAAAGATCATCTAGTTTCAGCCCTCCTTCCATGGGCAGGGGCACCCTCCACTACACCAGGTTGCTCAAAGCTTCGTCCAACCTGGCCTTGAAAACTATGCTATGTCTAAAGCATAAACTTTATTCTATTTTAATCCTTAGTCAAACAGCTAAATAAAAGTAGTTCCAAAGAAGAGAACTTTCAGCTATCTTGAACTTAATGTACCACAATGAGCATCAAGAATGGACTCTTTAGGATTACTTTTGAGATCTAGAAATCCTCTTATTTGTGTCTGGTTTACCAGTAGTATAAGTGAACAAAGTCTGTATTGCATGTGATTCATGATAGTTACAGTTGAGAACAGTAACATATAGTCAGGAAGGATGTAGCCCTTATCTGATTAGGATAAGAAGGAAGAAGAGGAGGGAGAGAGAAAGTTGTAGAGCTGTATGTTTCTTACTTGATTAACTGCTACAGTTGATATGTTTAAAGGTTACAGTCTGCATGTTGCATAAATGCATGTTACTGAAATAGCATAAGACGAATCTTTGGCTATAGAGATTTCATCTTCATTTGCTTCACCTCAAAGCTAGTCTAGGCAGCTCAAAAAGACACAATCAAGGCTCTTTAGTTAAGAAAACAATCAAATTCAAAAATAAGGATATGCATTTTCGAGTGGATTCCACAAGCTACAGTCTTCTACTTTCTCACACTAAAACCCAGACTGTGTTTTTCATGGTTATGCCTTCTATCTTTAATGAGATATTTGATTTCAAACAGAAAGTTCACCAAACTAGTCAAATGAACAATCCAAGAAGTTTAAGTTTTATTTCTGACCCTCAGGTAACAAAGCTATATAAGAAAAGTCGTAGTTTATCTCAGAATTTGAAAAGACTGTTCACAGCTACTAATTAATACAGTTTTAGTGAGAAAACAACTTCGCAATTTAAATTCGATTGAGCTTCGATTAAAAGTTAGCTTTGATTACAAATTGAAAACAGTAGTTTAGATAACAAAAATGTTTCATTGCAAATTCTTGAAAGTGAAATATTTTAATTTTTTTTTCAAAGAGACCATAAGATGAACATAAATCATGTTTTATACTTCACTAAAAGATAAAACTTTCTTTTATTTAGGTTTAGAAGAGGAAATTTTAAAACTAATTTCAGATATTATTCACACATGGAGTTTAAAAAGGAGAATACTGATAAATTGAAGGTAATGTACAAAGTGTCTGGAGTTAATAGAAAGTATAGGTAATATTTAAGTTTTATATCGCGCTTCTAAAACAAACATAACATCAAAATGTTGGGCTCAGAAGAATTAAGTTTAAAACAGTTCGAGTTACATCTGGTTTTTACTTAGACAAAGCAAACACAGAAACATGCTTCTTCTAAAATAAAGTTTGTCAGTATTTTTTTTTTCCAGTATACCTACAATCAATCAACATACAATATAAAGAAACAAATAAAAAACACCTCAACCAACCAAACAAAAGTATTGTATTAATTACTGAAATCAAGCCTATTTTTATAGACAAATTTCAATACAAGGAAGGTTAAGTGAAGACAAATCTTTAAATGTGTTGATCTAAAATTCTAATTTTTACATTCTGGCCTTGCAGAAATGTCGTGCCTTAGAAGCACGCACTTAAGGAGGCATGCGCTTGGGAGAAGAGTAAGGAAGTCCACAGGCTGGCTCAGTAGCTCATGGAAAGGGTTTATCATTTGTGTAATCAAGAATTAGTGGATGTGCCAATGCATGTAATAATAGGAGATGAAGACAGCAGCATCTGTACTTTTCGTTGTTGTTTTAAGAGAAAGGGTTATGTGTAATTCAACAAATTAAACATAGAATCATAGAATGTTTTGTGTTGGAAGGGACCTTAAAGATCATCTAGTTCCAACCCTCTTGACATGAGAATGGACACCTCCTAGATGAGGTTGCTCAAAGCCTCATGCAACCTGGAAAACAAAATATTCTGTAGAAGGATTGGACAGTATTACCGGAATAAGAATAAGGTAGGAAATAGAGTTCCATGAAGAAACAGAGATTGAATACTGAATTTTAAATGCTGGTATTTTCTTGGTTTTGAAAATCACACTTCTTACCAAATACGTCCAATCTACATAAAAGCTGAAGTCTATCGTAAATTACTGAGAAGAGTTCACATCATGTTTGCAAAAGAGTCAGTTTTCAAAGAGAAAGTGAGTTTTCCACCACTCACTTTTAAAAAATCATCTTATAAACCGTATTCTCTAGGTCTTTGAGAAAACAGAGCTTTGCAGATTACTATGATTTTGCTGTCAGGAGAAGGGAGCAGGTTTTGTATTAGCTATTCACAATTATTAAGTGGCTGTTTGCAACAGTTATTGTACATTATGTACCACATTGTACCACATTTACATTTCAGATCAAGTTTTGTTCTATTGATACTTCCCATATTTAGAAAACACTTAGCTCTATAAAGACTACTTTGCTTCCGCCTTGCCTTTTCTTTATGCTTTTTTTTTTGTTTATTTGTTTGTTTGTTTTTTTCTCCCCACCCCCCACCACTTTAATCACTAGAAAGGAAGGAAAGGAAACCTAAGATTACTATGGACAGTCCCTGCTATCTCCTTAACATAGACACTGTTTTCTGATTGTAAAATTTTTACTGGTTACACAACAGACAAAGAAGGAGTTTTGCTGCTTGACAACTCTGCCTGTCTGTTAAGGCTACTGTGCAAAGGATGATCTGTTAAAGGTGTTATCCCTGCTTGAAAAATGTAAACATAACTCCGAAGAAAACTGGAGATCCAGTTGGAGCTGGATCCAGACTAAGCTTCCAGAGCTTAGCTGAAAGTTTATCTAATAAGCTGTCCAAAGATATGAAATGAGTTTGTCATAGATACTATATTGCACAATATACTTTTGTTTACATTGAAACTCTTGAAATTACTTAAACAGTGTATAGGAAGTACTCTTGTTAGCTAAATGCTTTTAGAAGTGTTGCTGGAATCAAAGTAACGGACACAGGGACTTTTATAAAAATGTTATACTCCAAAATGACGAGCACTAGCGTTTATTGATACTAATACTTAAGTTTGTAATCTAGATACATGATATGCATGTGTATTACCCACACGTGCTGCAGATGGTAGGCTCCATGAAGGTATACTATAATAACTGTGATATTTAAGCAACAGGCTTTTCAGGCAGGCAGGAACAAACGTGGGAGAAAAATCAAAGAAGCTGTGGGAGATCTGGAAGCAGGTGAGATAAATCATAACAGATTTGTTGTTTTTTTTTTTTTTTTTTTTTTTAAAGTTCAGTCATTTCAAAACTAATAATCTGGGAAGTTATTTTCCTTTTCCAGGCAGGATTTTATATAGTTTCATTATGAAGTTTTTATGTATTATTGGTCAAGCAGTGACCCAAAGAATTATGTAACAGCAAGGATGAGAAATATTAGTCACTTAAAACGATCACTAATACAAGAAATTCTAGTAGTTCTAAATTAAACGTGAAGTTTTTATCTGGAAATGCACACTTCTCTAAATTAAGCTTTAGAAAAGAAAATATAAGAAGACAAATTTTCATGCAACAACATGTATAAAATGCTTAGAGCCCTAACTGCAGACATTTCATTATTTTCATGATGTGACCAGTAAGCACACTTTATTCCTGGCAATAATATTGTCAATAATTAGGTCTAGTCACGTTTAAGACTTTGACAAACTGAAATTAATTTGAACATTTATTCATTATAGTTATAATGGATGATTTTATTCAGGTCCATATAAGTTGGTCAGTTTGTACCAAAGCAACACTTATGTGCTCCAAAAAAATCCCCTCTGAAAGAATGACAAATACAGTTCTCTCACATTAAACCTGCTCAGTAGACAAACAGTGAGATGACTGTCATGCAATTTCTCTGATTGCTTGGCTCATCTCTTTTGTGAAAAGCTTCCTGGATTTCCAGGTCAGAAGGAAGTGTTATAATCAGCTTGATACACAGCTGAATACAAGGATCCTCAACAAATAACGTCTAAAACAAATCTCAAACATCTGATTGACATGAAATATATATTTTTAGAAAAACCTTCCAGACTTGAAGACACCAACAAGCTAATAACAGATTTAAAACATGCTGCTTCTAGTTCATGAGACATTGCAACTACGAGAAATTTGATTAGATGCTAATTGAGACAAAATCAATGTTCTTTAACCTTTTTCCTTCAGAAATAAGAAGTATTTTTTATCAATATCTGCACATAAGTATCACCCCATAGCAAATATTCTGACTATCTGTCAGGTTTCAGTGCTTTTACTAAGAGTGAAAATATCAATTGCAGTTAGTTGCTGCTGCTATCTTCAGTATAGCTCTGGCTGTGTGGCAACCTGGATGATAGCCCTAAGGTGGCACCTTGGAGCTTCCAGCAAAGCTGAACTCCTCTGCCTGCCTGCTCAAGATCTATGCATAGATCTAGAAAGACTTAAAACCCTGACTACAAGTTTGAGTGAAGGGATGCTTCAGATAATTCCTGTCTTCCATCAAATTCAACCACAATGAAGTTGTTTTTTTCTTTTCTCAGTTGATGGCCTATGATTATGAATGCCCTGATGGCTTAACTCAGCTACCTGAGGTAATGCTCTGAGAACTTCTAGGACTGTAGAAGGTGGTCCAGGCACTTGGCACAGCTGTCTGTCATAGAATAAAGCATCCACCAAGAAAGTAAATGAAGGTGCATTTCAATCTATATCACATAATACAGAAATGAAGTAATCAGTTCTTTCTGGTCAATTATATATTATTAACTAACTTGGGATTTTTGGTCTTGAAGTGCATTTATCCTGAATAAAGATTACGTAGGACCATATACATTCAGCAGTTCCCAACGATGCAGGAGACAGAAGAGAACTTGATCTTTTCTTTTGCATCTTTAATGTCTTGCCATGCAATATAAGAAGTGAAGATGAGAAGATGAGAAGGAATATATTTATCTAATGATTGTTCCCAAAAAGCTAGTTTTTCAGTAAAGCATAAATTCTGTGAATATAAATAAGGATTAAATAAAAAATAAGGATTAAATTAAAAGTATGTTTTTTTTTTCAGTAGACTGACCTCAAGCCTATTAAGTTCTCCAAAAGTTCTATTGAATATAGACAGAACTCAACTGAGAACACCAGACTTGGAACCAAGCTGAAACTGAAGGACTGAAGTTTTTCAAAAATTCAGTTACCAAAATTGAAAGCTAAAATTTAAACCAGAATGTAATCTTTAAGTAATAGTCGCTACCACGATTATTTATACATTTTAGCATAAAAATAGATGCAATTTGTATATTTGCATAATAAGAAGTTGCGCTTTTCTTTCATTTGAATGAAACACAGTAGTGCACTCATTCCAGTAAAAGGAGTCTTTGACTTCACATTAGTTTACCTAGAAGCATTACTCTGAAGATTACTATAATATACCAATCAGAAAGAATAACTTTCATAAAACCTTTAACCAAGTCAGTTTTCCTCTTGGGAAGTTGCCTGAGAGTTGTGTATTTTAAAATAAAGCCATCTGTGTATTCAAAACTATTTTATCTTTGTCTTCCTCAGTTCACAAGTGTGCTGTCCTCAATTTGAAGAAAGACAAAATACTCTGTTTTGAATACGTAAATTACTTGTGCCAAAAGTTTCTGATTGCAGAAAAAGATTTGCTACATTTAATTATGTTTGACATTTCTGCTGTCAATTTAGAGCTACATATAGCTTGTATAATGGAATTACATAGAGATTTCAACACATAATGGACATTCAAATTGTCTAGTATGACTTGTGACAGCATGCCTGGGTTTCAGGTGGAAGATTTCAGCAGGAGGGAGGGTAGAGAAGTGCCAACAATTCAATGTGATTGCAGTCCACTCAGATGTGAGTCTTAGTGTGTACGTCAACTGCTACAGAAGACAATAAAAAGCTAGAGAAATGTACCATTTTCCATATAATGTTATTCTTGGATGATGCATAGATGCTATCTATGTTTGAAATGGCTCTAGGTTGCCAAGACAAATAGTCTTCTCTTCAACATTTCATTATTTCATTACATCCTCATGTCAGACTACAAAATGATGTGTCAGAGACTTTAGTGATTTGACATAAATAATGTCATGGGACACAGAAAAGTGAGATACAAATAGTTTTAAAAAATAGATTATGGATTACAGAAAATTAACAAAACATGTACCTGAAGTTTGCCCATTTCTTATATTTAGCCTCAGCACTACCCAAGAGAAGTGCAAGCACAAGCATTCTTACTCTGTTGTGTTGTATGGTACTACTTCATGTACAATGTAGTAAGTCATTATAATTAAATTGAACACACGTGCTTTAAAATCTGGACCATAATTTAATTTACCATGTTATTTGGTATATACGAAACCAGAAGTAACATAGACTTTGAAAGGAAATAACTTGGAGGTTATCTGACTCCTTTAAATTAAAAATAAATTAGAAAATATAGGAATGCCTATTGTTTGTACACACAGTGGAATGTCTCCTGATTTCCAAGAAAGAAGTTGCAGAGAAATTTGGTTTGAATTCAGACTAAGTGGTGCTCATAAAGCAAACATTCCTGCAACACAGGGTTGGTATTGGTTGTATGATACAGCCCCAAAGGCTAGAGTTGATTCTAATAGTCCAAGTAACCATATGCTGGTCCCTG